>NC_068913.1:96380000-96994166 GCF_023091745.1 Budorcas taxicolor
TACCTATAGCCAAATTGGGCTTTCCAAAGCCACCCCTCCACTGCGTTTCACACCCTTCCTGATCCCTCTACTGGGATTATTCACCCAAAGAATATACAAAGGAAACACTTACCTGGGGAGTTGCAAGGGGGCATGGCTGTTCCGAAAGTGGAGACAGAGAGAAGTACTCTTCAGACTTGCCTCTGGAAGGCAGGCCTGGGCCTCAGCAGGTGTGCTTACCATATGAAAGCTGGGATTTGAGTGGTGTGGGTACAGATAGCAGGCAAAGAAGTACGAGAGGCAGGCCTGGCCCACAGAAGGTGTGCTTACCATATGAAAGCTGGAATCTGAGTGGTGTGGGTACATATAGCAAGCCAAGAAGTTCAAAAAAGAGAAGAGAGCTTAGAGTGAGTGAGAATATGTGTTCATAATGACCCTCTTCTTTATGTCTCGATCAGAGAATACAATCTTTCTTTGGAGACAAGTGAGTAAGAGGTGCAGACAGGGGCCAAGAGTGAATTCCAATACAATTGTCTACTTGGAGGAGAATAGGAAAATAAGGACAAATAAAGATTCCTGTCCCCATAGGTGGGACAAAGCCTGTACTTTTCATTCCCTTCCAGCAGGGACAGGGGATCCCATTCCCTCATGCCCAAGGGCTGACATGGAATTCACACCCAGCCCCCAACCTATATTTCAGGAAGAATTTGATAAATAGATTCTGTTACTAGGTCATTCCTGTATCAAAACTCAGGATGGTGGGAGTAGGGCAAGGGCCAGAGGTTCAGATTGACTCCACCAAACTCCAGACATATTCACTTGCTAAGGTCCATCTGACTAGCAAAAAGAAGCAAAAGAAATACTAATAAAACTAGGAAGGCCCTTTCAAGGCATTTCACTAATAACGTCCTCAAGAGCTCTCTGGCTGCTGGAGTGAAAAGGGTAAAACAATACCCAAGGCCAAGAAAGACCAGCCTACAAATATTGCTCCCATTATCTGTCTCCCTTCCCACCACCCCAAGTCCTTGGAGAAGTCAGTGAAAGACACGCCGCGTTTAGACTGTCAGAGGCCAATCCCAGACAAAAGTCCCCAAGGTACAAGAACTCAAATAAGGACACTACTGGGGAGATTGAAAATCAAACATTATTTATCAGATGGTGATAGGAAACATCACGCTTTCTTGAGCCCAATTCCAGAATGGTCAGTGGGAGTTTCTCTCACATTAACTTCATTGGTCCGCCTACCCAACGGCAGCTCTTCTACTGAAGGGGACAAAGGAGAAATCATCATCCTCAAGGGGCCCCCAGAATGCCCTTCTTATCAAGTCCCAGCTGAGGAGACAAAACAAGCAAACAAAGGACTTCCCACCACCAAAACCGCCTTCACAACTGGGGGCCTCCTCTTCCCACATGTAACTCAAGGAGAGCTCCACTCACCCTGCTTAGTCCTCAACAGGGAAACACTGCACTTCTTTATACCCTTTGGGTCCTTCCTAAATACCTTTCCTTCACTTAATGTAGTGAGCACTTAGTAGAGTCCCTGTGTTCATATCACTTACTCTCTCAAGGAAGCTAGAGTGCCCAGGACTAGAAACTGGCATTGAAAAGTAATCTACCAGATTAAAACATAAAGGCATTCCCACCTTAAGTCCATATTGTATGGAAGGAGGGAATGTACTCAACCTGCTTAGAAAACAGCTTTTGGGTTAAACACAACAGGCAAAGGGTTCAGCGGGAACTGGACAGCTGAAGGAACATAGAAGTGATAGTGAATAGAGAAGAAGGGGATCCTGGTGGCAGTAAGGAAGAGTGGTGCCCTTTGACTAAGAGCCCAGATTGGGTAACTAAGCATGATGGAAAGAGTCAGATAGAAGGCCAGATAACTAAATTTTAGTTATGACTTTTGCCAGCAACTCAGCATGTGACTTTGAGCTTATCTAGCCTTCAGTATCTTCATCTGCAAAATAGGGGAAAGCAGTCTGTCTAACTAGATGCCTCTTATGGTCCTTTGATAGTATGGCATCCTTCACAAGTGTGATTGATGGACTATTACAAGATATTCAGGAGGGGAGCCAAAGGGGACTTTACCAGAGCAGGAAATGCCTTTCAGCCTCATCTCTAATGAAAGGGTCACATTCACACATACATAAGCAGAGTGGCCAACAATTTCATCATAGCAGCAGAAACACAGAGAAAAATACATACTGGTGAAGCTCAATTCCTGCACTAAGGGAGCAACACAGAGGGGCTCCAAGGTCAGGGGAGAAGGGTCCTTCCATATGACAATAACTTTCACCTTTCTGTCCCTTCCCGAAATCCAGGGCAGCTGGCTTTTTGAAAGAAGCCACTCCCACTTCCCTTTCCTAAAATCACCAACTCACCTATTGCTGAAACAAAAATGCACAGATCCCAAGGGAAATAACCCACTAGCTAGCTAGAAATGAACAGAATCTACCACACCTAAGGTTACTTGGGAGTGGCAGCTGGGACCAAAAGCCCTTATTTCCCTGAACTTTAACAATGACTCTGAAAGGTCTTCATTTGGACCTGTCCCAACCACAGTCACTTGGGTTTGCCCTCTTGGTGAAGTGGGAACTCACCTGGCCCACCCTTTTATTTCTGGTGCATTTATGATTGTTTCCAAAATTTTAGACCAACCTCATCGTGAGTGAGCCAGGAAGTTACCTCCCCAAGTAGGACTCCAAATGACAGGAAAAGCTAGGACAACGACGCAAGTGCAGGGTTTCAGCCCTTGCAACAGGACCTGCAAACAGACACATGCCACTCCCCAAACACCAAGAAGCATCTCCCAGCCATCCATCCACATGGATTCTTACATGGCCTCTCCTAGCAGAGGTAGCTGGGGCAACTGGGGTGCGGAGGACATCGACCTCCTATCAACCTGGGATCCCTGTTTAAAAGATACTAAAAATACATTAGTAAACATCACTGTTTACAGAAATAGAAATCATTTCTGTTTCCAAAGGCCTCTCACCATCCCAGTCCTGGACATTCCCAAGACTGCCACCCCTGACACCCTCTCCAAGGTCCGCCCTGGAGGGTGGGTAAGACACCAGAGTCTTTTGAGACTGAGAGCTCCTCAGGCACCTGAGAATTCCAGTTTCACATCTCTGGTTCCCACGGAAGGGAGAATCTTCAGGACTCTGGAGAGTACGGGGGTTCATCCCTTCTTATCAGTTCCGGGGGTCTGTCTTGAGGCAATCCCCCCCTTTTGGATGATATACGTGTTGTAAGAATTCTTGCTATTTTCGGGCCCCCAGTCCCTCCCCAGAGTCCAACATGCCTGCCTGGACCCCCTCCCCCCACCCACACCCGCCAAAGCGGAGAAGCCAGTCTGTGCCTTGATATAATCACTCAGGGAAAGAGGGATGGGCAGAGAAAAAGCAAGGACAGTGGCCTGGGGGATCATCCTTGCGGGAACGACTAACAGCAGTGACTGTCAGACAAGCAGGTGGTGAAGCTGGGCACCTGCCCGGGGACGGAGCCGGAGCTGTCCACCAGGTTGGCGGGTTGCGGGTCGACGCGGGGGGTGCGACGGCGCCCCCGGTACTCGATCATGTCAGGATGATAGGATGGGTGGCGGCGGGCGTGCTTGGTCAGGTGGTCGCTCCGAGAGAACTGCTTGGGGCAGAGTGGGCAGGAGAAGCGTTTCTCGCCCGTGTGCGTCCTGTAGTGGCGGGCCAGCTCGTCGGAGCGCGTAAACTTCTTGTCGCAGTCGAGCCAGTCGCAGGAGAAAGGGCGCTCACCCGTGTGGGTGCGCTGGTGGGACTTCAGATGTGATGACTTGTAATAGGCTTTGTTGCAGCCCGGAAAGGGGCAGCGATGGCGCTTGGCAGCAGGTGTTACTGGCCTCCGACGGGGGCCTGGACCCGTGGCGGGGGCGGGGCCGGCCCCAGGGGCCACGCCAGACACCGCGCCAGGGTGGGCAGGCGCTCCCGGGACGGCTGGCGCGCCAGGGACTTCGAGCGCGCCGGTGGAGTGCATGGGTCCCGAGACCTCGGCTGCGCTGGAGGCCGGGGCTGGCTGGGAGCCCAGGGTCGGGCCGGAGCACGGGGTCGGGTCGGAGGAGCCGGACGAGTCGCGCAGAACTTCCCCGGAGTACTCTCCGAAGCCCCCACCAGAGCCGCCGCGCAAGTCAGCCAAGACGCTTGCAGCCAGCAGGTGGGGCGCGGCGCCGCCCGCGCCGGGGCTAGGGGCGGGGACCTGGGGGAGCGGGGGGACCGACGCGGGCCCCGGTGGCCCCGGACCCGGCAGAGCGGACTCCGGCGGCGCCGCACCCACCTCCGAGCTGGCCGCTCCGCCCGCGCCCTCGGGGTCCGGCGGGCGGCGGTGAACCACAGCACCCGCGGACATGGACACCAAGCACTCGGCGGCGAAGTAGTCCAGGCACGCCACGGCAGCCGACATGCTGGCACCGCCGGGCCGCCGGCGCGCGCCGTCCGAGCGCGGCCGGCCGCGGGCGAGAGAGTTCTCGGGAGCGTCCGTCCCCGCTGCCTCGGAGCGAGAAGCAGGAGGCCCGGTGCGCGCCGCCCGCCACCCGCCGCCGCCGCCGCCGCCGCCGCCGCCCGCCGCCGCCGCCGCCGCCGCCGCCGCCGCCGCCGCCGCCGCCCGCCGCCGCCGCCGCCGCCCGCCGCCGCCCGCCGCCGCCGCCCGCCGCCGCCGCCGCCGCCGCCGCCGCCGCCGCCGCCGCCGCCGCAGCAGCAGCAGCCGCCGCGGCCGCCCGCGCGGAGCCCGCCCCGCCTGACGCGCCCCTGACGCACCGGAGCCCGCGGGGGCGGCGGGACCCGCCCCGGCCGGCAGGACACCCCTCGGAACGCGCGGCCCACCGGGGCTAAGTCATTCCTAACAGCCTAAGAAATTATCTTGTCTTCGCATTCTTGCCTCTGCCGGCGAGCCAGGTAATTTTAATAAAGAGAAAACTCCCCGATCGTAACTTCTGGGCAGCCTGCCGGCTTCGCCCCCCCTTCGCCCGCTGGTCCTCCGCCAGCTGGGTGTCCGGCGGAGTCCGCGAAACTTTTTTTTTAAGGGAAAAAAATGCTTATACCTGACATGTCTTTCGATTCATAATTACGATTGTTAGTAAAGCGGGCTGGGATTGCGTTTCACTGTTACCGCTCTCCGATCAGATTTAAAATATCCCCGAGTTTTCACCAAAAAAAAAAAAGTTTTCTCATCTAACAGTCCCGCTGTCAACCCAGGGTCCGTACCAATTCCCTAAATAGAGCCGCTACGTAGCCATTAATTAATTTTCGAACCAGAAACATTTTTAACCTTGTAAAAAGCAAAGAATCCTCTCATGGTTGAAATTGAAACTTAAAATCTTTTGAGTAACGATTTAACCATTCAGCCAACGAAAGAAAAATGCATGTTTAAACTGCATTAACCTGTCACAGGCATACAAACAAATTTCCACGCTGAAATATAAATTATAGACTAGCAGCAAGATAAACACATTAAAATGGACTCCCACAATTTTAATAATAGAAAGTCACGTTTCCAATTAGGCAACGTCTTTTATTTTTCTCGACAAAAATTAAAAATAAGAAAACGCAGCAAATTATATAGAATTGCTCATATGGTGTTTTGTGATTGTAGAGCTTTCTCTTTTTATATAGTCAGATATATGTGTGTGTGTATGTTTATATTTCTTTGCTGCTTTCATTTTTTTCCTCCTATGACTTAAAAAAAAATTAAAAGCACACAGAAAAGCAAACAGGATAATTTCTAAAAATAGCCATAGCGTGGTTTTTGATGTATACAAGCTTTACTTATATATATTTGAATTATATGCAGTTTATTTGCAGTTCTTTAATGCTTTTCTTTTTCCTTTGAAAATTAAAAATGCAGATACCTCAAGAATAACAAACATTAATGTATGTACTTCCTAGGATAATCAAACGTGAAATATTTGTAACATTTGCTTCAGGCTTTTTATTTATATTAAAGATTCCAGATAGAGCTGACTGTCACCTTATTTCCCTCCCCAGTTTCATTCACCTTTCTCTCTTACTTGCCTAGGTTATCAATGTCATTAAAATGTGTATGCTTCCAGTACTGTTATTATTCTTTATTACCTAATTACCTCTATATATTTACATGTAAATATAGTAAATATATATGTCTATGCTTCTATGTTTTAAGTTTTCTTTATAAATGGTACAGCAAAATGTACATATCATTTTGCAACTTACTTTTCCCTCTCAATATGCTTTTGAAAACTATGCATGTTGACACTTACAGAATCTACTTTATTCATTTCAGTAGTTTTATGATCCTGTCAGCTTTATTATTTTTATGGAGATTCTATTCTAAAACAAATAATTATTATAAAGCTGCTTGCTTCAAAATTTTAGACAATTAACTCTCACTCTACACATATTAAGATTGTATCAGAATTCTTCACTAGCTGTTTTTAAAAAATATTATTATTTAGAAAAAAAATCTAAAGCTATTTTAAAATGCAGAGAGACTATTACAGGCACCCATGTACCTGTCTCATATAACTAGTATATGTCAGCATTTTGCCATACCTGCTTCAGGTCTGTTTTTAATTGAGCTGTTCATCGTTTCTGATAAAATTGAAGTCCCTCTGCACTCCTCCCCAAAACCATTCTACACCCTTTTCTCCAAGGCAAGTGCTATCATGAATTTGGTATGTAACTTTCCTTTAGGTTTATACTTTTACTATATATGAACCCATACAAGCACAAAGTATTGCTTTGATTTTTAAAATGCACGTGTGGTATTAGACTGTACATATTTTGTGACTTGTTTTGTTTTTCCTTCGTGGTATGTTTTCATTCTTTCTCACCATGTTGATAAATATAAATCCTGTTAATTCATTTTAGTTGCTATATTATAGATCCGTGTATATGAATATGTTGGGTTTATTCATTCCCCTATTAATGAATATTGAAACTGCTGCAAATATTTTGGTATTAACAGCAATGTTCATATGAACATATGTGTTCTTGTGTCCCTTGCATACATGTGAGAATTTCTGTGTCTTCCTAATGGGGAATTGCTAGGTTACACACACATTTTCAGTTTATGAGAGACTGCCAAATATTTTTTCAATTTACACAACTATCAGCAGTCTATAAGAGTTCCTGTTTCCCTCACATGACCTTCAATATTTCTAAATTCAGACTTTTCTTATTTCTGACAATTAGATATTTTTTTAAAACTCAGAATCTTATTGTTAATTTAAATTTCCCTCACTGCCAGTGAGGTTGAGTGTTTTTTCCTATATTTACTGGCTATTCAAGTTTCTGAGTGTGTGGTTTGTTTTTTCACAGTCCTCATCTATTTATCCAATGGGCTGTGAATGTTTTCATCTTCCCCTCTCTTGGTTTGTAGGAGTCCACATATACAACACTATATTGCCTCATTCTGTGACTCATTTAACTTTTGATAACTTTTGAACTACAGAAAATTTAAAATGTAGTCCTATTCACTAATCTTTAGAGTTTGTGTCATTTGTGCCATCTTAAAGACACCTCTCCACATGTGATGCCACGGAGATACCCTCCAAAGTTTTTTCCCTTAATGTTTTAAGTTTTGTTTGCCGCACTTGTAAAATGGATCCATCAGGGATTTATTTTTTGAATGGTGTAAAGTAGGAATTTAATTTTATTCTCCCTGTTTCCATATGGAAAACTGTTATTATGACTTGATTTACTAAACAGTCTTTCATTCCTTCCCCAATGGGTAATGCCACTGTGATTATAAATTAAATTTCTGTATATTCATGGACAGATTTCTACGTTGTCCTTTTCTATTGGCCAAACCAGTTCTGAGCCAGTACCACATATTTTTAATTATTATGGTTTTATAATGAATCCACCTATAGAAGCACATTTACCTATTTGTTCATTAAAAAAAGCTGTAACAGCTATTTTTGGACCTCTGCTTTCCTATACTAACTTTAGTATCAGTTGGTCAACTTCTGTTGACAAACCTTTCTGGTATTTTGGTCAGTTAAATCTTCAGGTTAAAGTTTGGGAGGTATGACATTTTTATAAAATTGAGTCATCTAGTATATTAATATTATTCTGATTTCCTCATATCCTTCTGTAACATTTTATACTTTTGTGTTTAAAGCTCTTGTACTTGTTAGATTTATTCCTAGGTATCTTACTATTTTGTTGCTTTTAGAAATGGGATCCTTTAAAAATTTTTTAATGGGTTACTGCTGCTACTGGGAATTGTTACTGAGTTTAGAATAATCCTTTTTTGTTTTTTTTTTTTTGGCCATGCTGCGTGGCTGGTGGGATCTTAATTCTCCAACCAAGGATTGAACCCCAGCCCTTGGCAGTGAGAGGGTGGCATCCTAATCTCTGGATTGTTTCAGCAAATATGCTTAACTTTCTTATTAAAGTTTATTTGCAAATTCTCTTTTATTTTTATGTAGATAATATTATCTCTGAATAATACTCTTAATACTTTCTCCTTTTATCTCATTGAATGGACGGGGACCTCCAATACAATGTCAAATAGTAAGCAATATTTTCCTATTTCTGTCTCATTGAGAATGTTTCTAGTGTGTCATCATTATTTATGATAGTTGCTATAAGTTTTTGATAGAAACTCTTTATTAGGTTAGGGAGTCCTTTTCTCTCCCAGTTGAGTTTAAAGAAGGAATATTTTTAAACAATGAAATGAATATTGAATGTTATTAAGTGCTTTTTCTAAAACTTTTGAGATGATAATTAGTTTTGTCTGATATATTAAAGTAATGGATAACTTTGATAGGTTTTTCTACCATGGATTTATCCTTGCATTCATTGACATAAATCTTGCTTTGCCATGATGTACTGTTATTTTTTAATACACCACTTATGCAATTTGCAAGTGCTTTTTTATTTCAGCATCTATGTTCATAGCTGATACTGGCTTATAATTTTCTTTTCCTGTGCTACCTTTGTCCAGGTTTATACTACTCTCATGAAATGCATTTAGATGTCTTTCTGTTATCTGTAACAATTTGTATATAATAGGTTCTATTTGTTTCTTGAATGTTTGGTAAATCTCATCTGTGAAACCATCATATTTTTAAAATTCATTTCAGTTTCTCTCATGATTATTAGTTTATTTGGATTTTCTGTATCTTCTTGAGTCAACTTTGGAAATTCACATCTTTTCTTTAAAAATTAGCAATCAAGCCTCTAAAATTTTGGTATGTGATTCATAACATTCCCTCATTATTTAAAAATTTTCTATGGTATCTGTAGTTATATCCTCGTTTTCATTCCTGATATATATTTGTGAATTCTCTGTTCTTTTTTGTCTCAGCAGAGGGTTTGTCTACACTTTAAGACAAACCTGTACAAGTTTGTCTGTAGTCTTTTAAAAAATAGCCAGCTTTTGCTGAACATATCTGTTTCTTTTAAAATATATATTTGTCTAATTGCTGTATTTATTTTTTATTAATCTCTCATTCTTTTTGGCTAGTTTAGCACATTACATCTTCTCTTTTTTTTAAAAAAAGTGTTTCAACTGAAATACCTAACACATTAATTTCCAATCTTTCTTATTTTTGAAAATATAACTTAGGTCTATAAATTCCCATTGAAGAGAAGTTTCTTATGTCTTGTCTTTACTCCACAGGTTTCAAAATAGTGCTTTCGTTGTCATTCAGTTCTACATCATAATTCTGTTGTGATTTCTTAGCTGTTAAATTTTCAGAAGGGTGCCTTTTGTAGATGACAGGATCCTTCCTACCAACAGTGCAGAAAAAGTAACATTTACTTTTGTGTAGGTGATCACCTAAGGGAAGATCTTTCTGGAACGAAAAGGAGGTGCCTCTCTGTTGAAGGTAAGTATTTGCTCATGTTTTTCTTCATCTGTGGATGTGGTGCTGATATTGCAGTTTGTCTAGATGGCGCTCTTGGATTTTAGAAAAGCAGTGCAAACGAGGGTCTTGGGGCTGGGGCGCTAATACTGGTTTAGAGGTTGCTGAAGGAGCTCTTCCAGTTCCAGTGGAAGATACACAGTCCTTCAACTGCTGGGAAGGATCTCCTAAAAGATTTCTTTGTATGAAAAGAAGCAGAATTGGAAGAAATTGCAGGGAAGAGACACTTTATACATAGATAGTTTCTCTGGATAGGGAGGGGAGTTTTCTGGTTGTTTCTTGGGACTGAGTTGAGTTTGTTTCTTGGGATTGATTGACTCGGGTTGTTTCTCTGAATAATGGACAGGGCATCAGTTGTTTAAGTTGATGAGAAGACTTTGGGGTTTTTGTGTAACTGGTGTTCTATCACTTGAGCTAATCTGTAACCAGTGCATCTTGTGTAGCCTCTTAAGAATTCGCTCTGGATGCATAATGGAGGATTATTTGAAATGGAAAGTAGAATAAGAGTAATTTCTCAATGTAGTGTTTACTGTGACTTGAAATAAGTGTTACAGAAATGATCTCTCTCCCAAGCTTATTCAGAAGCTTGCAAGAGCAACATCAAAAAGATGTTCCTGAAAGCCTAGAGAGATTGACCTGCCCACCCCTTTGGTGATAAGTGGTTCAAAGGAGGCACATAGTGGGCATCCTCTAAATATATATGGAACAAATGAGTAGGAATATATAAACTGACAGATTAGTTTCGCTGTTCATTCATGCTTACCAGTCTCAAGTAGACATTTAACATTCCCAGAAACATTGCAAACCCATTTGCATCTGTGCTAGTCTCCTTCCCGCCTTTTGGCAAAGTTCAGTCCATTCCCATTAATTCTATCTCCGTGACTTCTTGTTTCTCAAGGTCCGCAATCCACAATGTACCTTCTCTCTCTCCATCACATTCTCTCTCTCCTTCTCTGCCAAATAATTTCAATCAGCATTCAATAATGAACCATTATAATAGCTCCAATTAAAAAAAGCTCCCCCCTCAACTCTCCATCTCCTCTAGCTGCTGTCACATAGCCACATTCCCCTCTAAAGCCAAATTTCTCAAGAGATGGGTATCTTATCTGTTCTCTTGCACCATTTCCACACCCTCATGTGTCATTATTTAAATCACTCCAATATCTAGCCCTTACTTTGCCATAGAAATTCTTCTTGTTAAGGTCAATACTGATGCCCAACGGTGTGAATGTACTTCATGCCTTGGAGCTGAATGCCTAAGAGTGGTTAAAAATGGTACATTTCCTGTCATGTTTATTTTACCACAATAAAAAGTGCTTTTCTCAAAAGGAAAACAAGATCAACATTGACCTCCACACTGCTAAATCGAATCGTCAGGGTAACAGATCTTTCAGAGCAGTTGAGTCACCCTGGAGACAGTCTTTTCGGCTTCTGTGGCACTTCATTTTTGGGGGCTTTCTTCTGTCTTTCTTCTGTTCCTTTCCAGTGTTAATTATTCATTTATCTTCCTTTACTTAAGTTTTAAAATTTAAATTTCTACAGAACTCTATACAAATCCCTCTTCTGTTAATTCTACACATTCTCTAGGTACTTGTTAACATTTTCCATGACTTAAGTACACCTGTATACTGACAGTTTATGAAATTATAATCTTTACACCAGATATATTTTCCAGAGATGTCAGGTAGTTTTATATCCATGTGACTACTTGATAACTCCCCAACCCTCCTGTGATGTCTCATAGATGTCTCAAACTTAATATATTCAAAAGCTGACTTCTTTTTACCCCTAAATCTAATCTTCCTGTATTTTTCCCTGTCTCAGCAAATAGCCATTTCATACATCCTATGCCTCAAGCCAGGAAACTGGGTGTCATTCTTGACACCTCCCTCTCCATCACCTCTCCCCCATTTAATTCATCTTCATGTTTAGTTAATTCTGTCTTCAAAATGTATCTTGACCATTCACTTTTCTGTTTTCCCTGCCAGTGCCCTAATCCAAATCACTGTCATCTTTTGGTCTAATTACTGTAATAGTGTAACATATTGGTGGGTTCTGGGGGTTAGGGGCGCCCTTATCCTGCCAACACAAGGATTTTGCATAATAAATGAAAAGGAAGAGATGGTAAGAGCATGGGAAGAGTTAAATGAGTTCAGAGATCTGGGTGAGTGGGAAGGCTGATCATGTAGAACCTTGAAAACCAATATAAAGAATGATATGGAAAGTTTTAGGGAGGATTTTGAGCAGTGATATAATTTGAATTACTCTTTAGAGGTTTACCCTGTTTGCTATGTGGAGAACAGACTAGAGTGCCAGCAAGAGTGGAAGCAGGTGATGGGTTAGTTAGCTGCTATAGAAACTCAAGCCAAAGGCGACATGCCACCAGAGTGGGGCCAGTGTAGGTGGTGAGATGTGGCCTGAGTCTGGATGTCTTCTGCAGAACAGTGCAAGATGTGTGCTTGCTGACCTGTTGGATATAGGGCAGGAGAGACGCTGAGGACTCATAAATGACTCTTAAGATTTCAGTCCAGCAGCGGGAAGAATATACTTTGTATTTTGAGATGAGGAAGACTTGAGAGGAAGCAAGATGTAGGAGGTGGAAAGGGAGTTTGTATTTGGAGACTTTGAAGTGCCTTGTAGACATGCTGGGGATGCTGAGCAGGCATTTGGGTCTATGAGTCTGATGCTTTTGCAGTTTGCAGTTTGGTCTGCATGCCTGACTGGGCAACAGGATAAAAGGGTCTTTTAAAAAGTGCTGTGTATTTTTTATGGGTGTCCCTGGTGGCTCAGATGGCAAAGAATCCTCCTGAAATGCAGGAGACCTAGGTTCAATCACTGAGTCAGGAAGCTACCCCCGGAAAAGGGAATGGCTACTCACTCCAGTATTTTTGCCTGGAGAATTTCATGGACAGAGGAGCCTGGTGGGCTACAGTCCATGGGATCACTGAGAATTGGACACGACTGAAGCAACTTATGCATACATGCATATATTTTTATGTGTATGTTTTTGAAGGATAGGGAGTCTAACTTTTGGTAGAGTTTCTCAAATGCCATATATAATTCTTTTGTTTAATGTTTTAGTATAATGATAATAATTCATTATCTAAATATTTTTAAATTTACAGTTTATATTAATCTATAAACATTGAATACTTTCTATTTCATATAATCTAATAATTTAAATAGAATTCTTTACATTCAATTTCAATTCTTAATAAAACTCCTATGTTTTTAGCTGTCAGTTTCTTTTAGATCCAGCTGAACTTCTTTCATGCTACATTCAGGCTCATGTTAATTTACAAGCCTAAGCAAAGTATTCATGACCTTATGAAAATCAGGTGAGCCTTTATTTGACTAATTTCAAATACTTTTCAGTGCCGGTACTGTTATGAGCTTTAAAAAATAATTATTGACAGGAAGAGTTAGCACATGGTAAATTATCAGTAAATATTTTTACACAATGAGACTGAGAGCAAAGGCTTGACTGAGTTGTCTGTATTGAGACAGAAGAAAGTAGGTGAAGGTTTTATGATGGCTCAACAGTTCAGCAATATGTGTGGAGTCGAACAAGTCAGATTCAAATCTCAGCACAGGATCTGGGACCTTCCCTTTTCACATGGAGGAATATAAGTTGGTGCAGCTATTAAACAATAATTTGTAAAGATGACACTGTACATACCCTGTGACTTAGAAATATCATGCCTTGGTAGATATTTAGAGAAACTCTGATTGTTAGCCCTAGGAGATGGCTACAGATATATTCAGTGGAACATTTGCTGTAAATTTTTGAAGCAATCTAAATATTGATAAAAATGCAAGGCAATACTATACACTAGTAAAGATAAATGATGAACAACAACAACAAAAAAAACCCAGCTAGCTCATAGATAATGTTTTATGCTCAGTAAATAGGGCAGGAAAAAAACCCCAAGATTTTAGAAGAATTTGTCTAATCTGATAGCATGTACATGGCCTGGGGGCTATAGCCCATGGGGTCACAGAGTCAGACATGACTGAGCAATTGACACACATGTGAAGATTAAGTACATGGGAATTATTATTAAATTAGCAGATTACAGTTGTTAATAGCACAAACTCTGCAGCCAGGCTCTCAGGCATTGGTTGCTGTCACCTAGCTGATCAGCTATGAGACTTAATTAAATTACTTCTCATTTATAAAAAGGAGATAATAATAGTACCTACTACCTTGGGCTGTAGTGACAACAAGTTAATCATATGTAAGGTGATCAGACCATCCATAGGCAGATAGTAAGCACTATATGAGTTATTAATTTTTTATTTCATGTATTACCCATCATATATATCCATATATCAAAAATAAAATCCATGAATGGGTATGATAAACACATTTTAGGCAGTAATCATCTCTGGTGTGAGAGGAAAGGGAATGAGATTTCAACAGATTCTTTAGTGTTGTATTTATTTTTTAAGAAACTTAAGTAAGGCAACATGGTAAGATCTGTCAGTATGGATGGTGGGTACAATCCTGTTTGCTGTGTTATGTATCCTCTTATACTTCTCTATGTGCATGAAATATTCCATTTCAAAAAATCCCAGTGGAGAGCCCGGGAGATGACATGCACAAAAACTTCTTGCGGAACGAGTGAGTGGTTGAGAAGTGTGTAGTCTGCTTTCTAGACCCTGAGGAGGGGAACAGTGGGTGAGTGGCCACCGAGTCAAAGCTGCTCTCCAGCAGCAGTGAGGCGGGAGAGCAAAGCTTTCAAGGTTCTGAGGGAAAATGATTTTCAACTGAGAATTCTGTACGCGGGTAAGCCTACCATTCAAGTGTGAGAGCACAATAAAAACACTTTCAGGAATGGAAGGGTTCCGAAAATATGCCACTCAAGCACCCTCTCTGGAGAAATAGTTAAACAGTGTATTTCTGGGAAAATGAAAAAACAAGTCAAAGGGGAAGGTGTGGTGAACACAAAACCTGGTGACAAAATACGGCAAAACTTGTTTAAAATCACTGTTGATCGAGGAGAGTGAGGAAAGAGAATGAGTGCACAATCTGGAATTAAAATCCCTAATAACCTTTACTTGGGAGGCAGCTGGGCAAAGGAGAGAAGTAAAAGCATGAAGAGGTTCCTGACTTGTTTGGAGAGAAGCTAGTTATACTCAGTAATTGAAAATATTGATTTTATAAAATAAGTTTAATATATGCTTCAAAAATAGAGTAACCACTGGCAAAGTTGAAACAGGATGTCTAACTTCCTAGCCATTAAAAAATATTAAATAGGAAAACATCATCCTTTCAACAGAAGGGGAAATGAGAAAAAAAGGAGAAATAATAACAAAGTATTGTAAACAGAATACACAGAAGATGCACAAATTAGCCCATAATCACGGTGAGAATGGATTTAGTAACCATGTGAAAAGACAGAGTCCCTCAGATTGGAAAAGAAAGAAAAGACCCCAAGCCCTAAAGACGTATATGCTGCCTACCTAAAACATCTAAAACAAAATTACCCAAGAATTTAGATTGAGTAACAGATGTAACAAAGAAAAGCAAATTTACATTTCAAGTATGGAAAAAAAAGAACTGGGAGGCTCAATTTTTAGGAAACTTTATACTTGAGAAATAATGGGGAGATATACACATTTTTAAAACTTACGTGGAATATTTATAAAGAAAATTGCAGTAGATTCAAAAAAGTAGAAGTCATTCAAGCTTAACATTTTATGTTAAGCATTCAGACTTAACCATATACATAAAATTATTGTTTAACAACAAAGATAGTAAAAGTGACAAACAAAACACGATCCCTGTAAAAATGAGAAAGTGCACTTCTAATTAACTTGGATTAAAGAGGAATTAAAATTGAAATTACAGACTACTTGGAAATGAACAAATGAGCACATTACATTTCGAGATCTGTGAGTGCTGCCAAAGTGGTCCAAATGGAAAGATTTACAGCTTCAAGTGTTTGTAGAAAAAAGAAATTGTGAAAATAAACAAACTAAGCATTTAACTCAAGAGCTAGAAGAGGAACAGGAAAAATAAACCCCAAGAAGTAAAACAAAAGAGAATAAGAATAGAAATAGAAATTAATGGAATTTTTAAATAATTGGACTTCACTACTAAAACCCATTACTACTCTTTGTGAAGATAGATATAAATAATGTAAGGCACAAGAAATGTGGAAAAAACTGATTGCTATGTATAATTTTAAGCAAATACAATGTAAAATTAAGATGGCATTTTTGATCCATGAAAGTACAAATCACTAAAGCTGGAGAAAATTTGTGGACTGTCACCTAAAATAAATAGAAAAGTAATTTAAAATTTACCCCTTCCTCCACCAAAAAAGCACCAGACCCAAGCAGTTTTGCAATTTAGAGCTACTAAAACAAAAAAGCAGATATTTCCTATGGTATATATGATTCTAGCCCATGGAACAGATTGGAAGCTTTCCAGTTTATTTAAGAGAGGGGTACTATACCAGTTCTGAAATCAGATGAACATAGCTCTAAAAAAAGTTGATCTCACTTAGGAACATAAATGCAACTTTTCTAAATTAATTGTTAGCATTTCAAATCTAGCAGGGTAGACACAGACGGATTTACTGTCTACTGTGTCTTTTCTAGTACTGCTCCCCTCGTGGCTCAGATAGTAAAGAATCTGCTTGCAATGTGGGAGACCTGGGTTTGATCCCTGGGTCAGGAAGATCCCCTGGGAAAGGGAATGGCTACCCACTCCAGTATTCTTGCCTGGAGAATCCCATGGACAGAGGAGCCTGGCGGGCTACACTCCAGAGGATCACAAAGAGTCAGGCATAACTGAGTGACCAACGTTGCATCTTGTCCAAACTGAGCTACCCCAGGGGAGAACAAGAGCTTCCCAGGTGGCACTAGCGGCAAAGAATCTGTATGCCAGTGCAGGAGCCTCGGGTTTGATCCTGGTCGGGAAGATCCCCTAGAGTAGGAAATGGCAACCCACTCCAGTATTCTTGCCCGGAAAATTCCATAAACAGAGGAACCAGGCAGGCTATAGTCCATGGGGCTGCAAAGAGTCGGACCCAACTGAGTGAGTGAGCACCACCAGGGGAGGAAGAATAGCTGGAAAGTAAAGACTACATTAATAGAATTCATTGTATTCGCTGAGGAGAGAAAGAAGAGTGCCCAGAAGAAGAGTGGTTGATAAAATGGAATACATATAGTTTAACATGGAGATCTTAGTAAACAGGTCATAGAAGAAAATGTCCTATATTTGAAAAGGTGTCTCTACTAAAAATCTACAACAAACATAATGCTTAATTCATGAAATAATGGAAGCATGCCCATCAAAATGAGGAAGAATCTGAGTGTAGCCCCTGCCATTACTATGTAGCATTGAACTTGAGGTCCCCATTCAGTGCAGTAATGAAAAAGAGATGGGGCCAGAAATAAGGTATATAAATACTGGAAAGGAAGATACAAAACTGTTGCTTTTGGCAAATATTTCCATCTACTTGGAAAAATCCAAAAATGTCAGAAACTACAAATAGTAAGATATCGATAAGGTGAATATATAAAGATCTTCATGAAGGAAAGTATATAAAAGAATAAAGTTCACAAATGAAGGCCTGAATAAATGGAGAAATACATCTGTTTCTTATCAGAAAACCTCAGTGCTATAAGGTAATTATTCCACCAAATTTATAAATTTAATGCTATCCCAAACAATATATCAACAAGTTTCTGACGTAATTTGGCGAACTGATTGAGATTCATTGGAAGAGTAAAATGACAGGAATAACATTTTTCTAGCAGGTAGGAAAACGTATCAAATTTAGTAGTTAATTCAGTGTAGACTGGTGTAAGCATAGACCAATAAATTGATGAAACAAAAGAGATGGTCCAGAGGTATTTATGAGAGTTCAATGTATGATAAAAGTGACATCTCAAATGAGTGGGGAAATTATATGCAATTTCAATAACTGTTTCGATAATTAGTCATTCGGAGCAGAGTAAAGTTCAGTCACTTCCACGTACAGTATAAAAAATAAATACTAGGTGGATTAGAGATCTCAACATAAAAATAAAATTTAAATTGCTGGGATAAACACCTCAATAGATGTAGAATAAATTCTTAACAAAAGTAAAAATCCACTGGTGATTAAAAACTCTTCAAAAACTGGCAACAGAAAGGAATGTCCTTAATTTGATAAAGGGCACCTACAAAAAACCCTACATTGGACTTGATGATGAAAGACCAAATGATTTCCCTGAGATTGAAAACAAGCCAAGGATGTTCACTGTCTTACTTCTACTCAGCATTATACTGGAGGACTTAGTGTAATAAGGCAAGGAAAAGCCATACAGCTTGGGAAGAAAGAAATAAAACTATCTTCAGACATGACTGTCTATTTAGAAAAGTCAAAGGAATCTACCAAAAAGTCACTTGAACTAATGAGTAATTTTGGTAAGGTTGCAGGACACAAAAATCAACAGTATTTTTATATACCAACAATGAACAATTAAAAATAAAAAAATTTTATTTACCACCAAAAACATTACCAATTTAGTATCTCCCCCAGTGAAATATTTAGCATACATTTAAAAAATATGCATTTTCTGTATACTTAAAACTATAAGATGGTGATGAAAGACAGCAAATACATAAATAAAGAGAAAGACATACTTTCTACATGGATTGGGGGACTCAATATTGAGAAGATGTTAATTCTTCCAAAACTGGTTAATAGATTTAATACAAGCCTAATCAAAATCCCAGTAGGATTATTATTTTTGTTAGATACTGTATCTAAAACTGATACAGAAAGACAAAGAAACTAAAATAACCAAGATGGTTTTGGTAAAGAAGAGCAAAGTGGGAGGGTTCACACTACCTGATTCCAAGAGTTATTGTAAAACTACAGTGATTGGGAGAGTGTGATGAAAAGATAGATCTAGGATTAATGGAACAGAAGAGAGATTCAAGAAATAGATCAAATTGGCCAATTGAGTTTTTGACAGGGGTGCAAACATAAAACAAAAGAGAAATAATAGTATTTTTGATGGTTGGTGATCAAACAATTAAAATCCATATACAAAAACTCAATCCAGACCTTTCACTTGATACAAAACTAATAAAAAATGGATTATAGACCCAAATGTAAAATTCAAAACCATAAGCTTTCTGGAAAATCAAAATCTTTGTGAACTTTGGGTTAGGCAAAGATTTCTTAGATACAATACCAAAAGCATAAGCCATGAGGAAAAAAAATTGTAGATTAGACTTCATCAAAATGAATCTTTGTCTGTAGAAGACACAGTGAAAAGAATGAGAAAGAAAGCCACAGACTGGGAGAAATATTTGCATATTACATATCTCACAAAGGACCTGTATTGAAAAAATATAAAGAACTTTTGAAGTTCAATACTAAAAAATAAGCAACCCAATATTTTAAATAGACAAAAGATTTAAGGAGACACTTCACCAAAGAAGACAAATAAAAGATGCGCAGCATCATTGTTAGGGAAATGCAAATTAAAGTTACAATGGGGTACCATTATATATTTATTAGAATGGTAAAAAAAAAAAACGAATACTAAGGGCAGAGCAACTGGAACTCTCCTCATACACTGCAGGTGAGAGTGCAAAATAGTTTAGTCATTTTGGAAGACAGTTTGATAACTTACAAAGTTAAGCCTACACATACCATGAGTGCATGTGTGCTGAGTCACTTCAGTTGTGTCCGACTCTTTGTGACCCTGTGGACTGTAGCCCACCAGGCTCCTTTGTCTACGGGATTCTCCAGGCAAGAATACTGGAGTGGGTTGCCATGCTCTCCTCCAGGGGTTCTTCCCAACCCAGAGATCAAACCCACATCTCCTGAGGCTCCTGCATTGCAGGCAGATTTTTATCACTGAGGCACCAAGGAAGCCCATGCATATCATATGACCCAGCAGTCCCTTTCCTGGTATTTAGCCAAGAGAGATGAAAACTTATATTCACCTTGGAACCTTTCATAATGTTCAGAATGTTTTTATTCATAATGGCCCAAACCCAGAAACAACTCACATATCCTTTGGCTATTGAATGGATCAACAAACTGTAGTACAGTTGGCCCTATGTATCTATGGAGTTCTACACTGGCAGATTCAATTGAGGATCAAAAATATTCGAGAAAAAGATTCCAGAAAATTTCAAAAAGTGAAGCCTGAATTGCCATGTGCTGGTAACTATATGCACAGCATTTACGTTGTATTAGGTATTATGAGCAATCTAGAGATATTTAAAGTGTTGGGGGGGGTGTATGAAGATTATATGCAAATAGTGCAGCATTTTATGAGGTTCTTGAGCATCCCTGGATTTTGGTATGGGGGACCTTCCTGGAACCAATCCCCCACTGTTACTGAGGGATGATTCCATACAAGAGAGTACTATTCAGTAAAAAACAAAGCAAACCCAGAACAAATAGCTGATACACACAACATGGATGAATTTCATGTGCATTACGCTCAATGAATGAAGTCAGGTAAGAGGCTACATAAGTTATGATTCTGTTTATAAGAAAAATGTTTGAAAACGCATCCATGGTTACCATGGGGCTGGGTGTGGGAAGAAGGGAATGAATGAATTCAGGGGTTTATAGAACTATTCCATGTCTTTTTTTTCTGGTGGTGGTTACTTGGCTGTATGAATTTGTTAAAACTTCTGTGCAGTAGGAAAGCAAGCTTTGAAGGAAAAGACTCACAGATACGATTACTACAAAATATTAAACTTCCGTAGGACAAACATCATCATAAACTTAAAAATCAAGCCACAGACTTTGAGAACATATATTTTCCACACATATAGCAGACCAAGGATTAATACCTACAGGTTAATATGAAAAAAAGATGAATAATGTAACAAGTGGGCAAAGTACATGGAGTTCAGACAAAGTACAGAGAGTTCATAGAAAGAACCAAATGGTCAATAAACACAAAAAGAGTCATACCTCACTGTCACTCAGTGAGCTAGGAATTAAAGCAATGCTGTAATAGCATTTTTAGACATCAGATAAGCAGATCTTTTAAAGATTGTTAAAACCCAGAATTAGTAAGGATGTGAGGCTACAGGTAATCCCATGGAGTTTTAAAGAGTATATAATGGTACAGTTTGAAGGATGATTTGGTCATAGCTATCAAAAACTTCTCTAGTAGTTCAGACAGTAAACCATCCACCTGTAATGCAGGAGACCCGGGTTTAATCTCTGTTGGGAAGATACTCTGCAGAAGGAAATGGCAACCCACCGCAGTATTCTTGCCTGGAGAATTTCATGGACAAAGGAGCCTGGTGGGCTACAGTCCATGGGGTTGCAAAGAGTCGGACGCAGCTGAGCAACTAACACACACACATATTAAAAACTTCAATGTGTATACTTTTTGACTAAGTAATTTCACTTCTAGGTATTAACACTATAGTAATACTTCCACAGGTGCACAGAGATGTATATAAAAGAACTTTTTGTTAGTGCCTTGTTTGTAGTAGTGAAAAATAGGATTCAGTATGAATGTCTATGGGTAGAAAAATGGTTAAATAAGTGAGATTAGTCCATAGAATGGGACTTCCCCTGGTGGTCCAGTGATTTAGATTCCAGGCTCCCAATACAGAGAGCTTAGGTTCAATCCCCAGTCAGGGAGCTAGATCCCACACGCCACCATTAAGAGTTCACATGATACAACTACACAGCAAAGATCGAAGATCCCGTGAGCTGCAACTAAGACCCAGTTCAGCCAAATAAAGATTTTTTTAAAATATGGCCTTTGAAAGTCAAAAATATTTTTATATAATGGACTTTTATGACAAATGACACATATGTAAGTACTGACATAGCACTGTATATTTATTTACAAAGAAATACAGTATTAAATGAAAAAAGCAAGTAGTAATCAATGTATGTTGTTCCTATTTGTGTTTTTTAAAAGTCTGCAAATCTGTTCACATAAACATACTCACACACGCACAGAGAAAGGTCTGGAAAATTACGCATCAAATTCTCTGTAGGAAGAGCCATGAGACTGGGGAACTTGCTTTTTACTTTACACATTTTGGTCTTTTTCCTTTTTTGTTTGTTTATTTTAATTGATGCTTAGTTGATTTACAATGTGTACAGCAAAGTGATTCAGTTATATATACATTCTTTTAAAAAAATATTCCTATCCATTATGAACATACTTTGGTCTTACTTGAACTTTTAAATGCAAATATATTTATGCTTTACTTATATAGTTTTTTAAATTAATGAAAAAGGTATAATTCAACTCTATACATTTTAAATTAAGTTCAAATGAAAAACACAAAAGTAGGCAGTTTCCAAGTCATGAGTGGGGGAAAAAAGAGTATACTTATTTACTATAGTGAGAAACAAAAGGGAAAAAACCAGGAAGCATTACAAATAAAAATTCTAAAATAAATTGGCAGAACAAAGATCAGGTAAAACTGTTGTCATGATACGATAGATATGGATGGCTTTAAGATCTCTATCAAGAGACAGAAGACTCTCAGATGAAGTGGGGATAAACAGAAATTTGGGCCCTAAGCTGTTTATAAATTGAATATATCAGCTAGATATCATATAATGAATATAAATGAATAAACAGAAAGTGAAGATGACAGAGAAACTTGAGAAGTAATGGGATGGGCAGAAATGTCAGAGACAAATGCGATCAAAGGGAACACATCCATATGTACTAAGATTAAAACCATACAAAGTAGGACTCAGGACCAGAATATTAAATGCATCAAATGTAATTAATTTTATACTGATAAATGATTGGATGCACTACAGAGGCAATACAGTCAAGAATGTAAATGCCTCCAAATAGAGATCAGGTTGGGTACATTATGATAATATTTACTTACCATGAGATTCTACATGGACAATAATAAAAAGTACACGATGGCCCAAAAATATGTTACAGATACACTGTGAAGAGAAGAAGATATTCTGTAAGTAGTGTATGAGCTCAGATTTGTTTTGAACTTTTGTAGAAGGGAGGAGAAGGACTGGTAGGATCACAGCGTCAGGGCTGTCCCTTGCAAATGTGGTGTGGAGGAGGGACGAAGAAGCTGCGAAGCAGTCCTGAAACGGGCACTTGACCATTGGAAGGATGTGAGACGGTGTTCTGCCTGGGGGTTGGACAGCTCTGTCTTTAAACCAGCTTTAGCTGATATGTCTCTTCCCTTTGTTTCTCAGCTTTCCAGCAGCCTGGATTTCTTGATTAAGGCCCTTAACAGGGGTGCCTGGTGATAGCTTGTAATCACTTTTCGTGAAACTAGTAGCTACCATAGTGAGCCATCACTCTTTCCGCTATGACTTGTGTGACTTTGATATTTAACTCCCTATTGATGTGGTGGGATATCCCCTGAGGGGGGCCAAGATATTAGGAGAGGCCAGATTAAGATTCCCCTTCAATGGAAACATTTAAGTGGTCATAGGAAACTGCTGTGTGTCACAAGGTGGCCAAATCCAACAACAAGAGCAAGACGTCTGTGGGTTCCTTTGAGGACAAGTATCTACGTTAGTACCAGAGGTCTTGTTGGAAGGCGTATTCTCTCCACCTCTCCTATAACATCTCCACAGCTGCTCGTGGGAATTGGGCGTTACGATGCTGGGAAGGGAATAAACTCAGAGAAAATTGAGAAGATATTGCAATGGAAGAAATGACCCAGTTGATACAAGCCTAAGTGAGTGTGTGCTTCTTTGGGCTAAGCTCGAGGTTGTACATTACCTCTTCCATGATTCTGGGCTGCATTGTGAGGCCAGAAAATGTCCCTAGGCCCTTTGCTGAATGACCCTGAAGCACTGAAATTTAAGAGGTGTCTTAGAACTCTAGCCACTTGGGACAGGGTCATTGAAGTTACTGGCAAGAAAATGTTTGGGGAAGAAACTGGACACTGACTGTGTCCTCCCTCATAACCTCAGAGGAAATAAGTCAGGGTTGACTTCGTGGAAACAAGGAAAAATAAATCTTTACAATGGTGATAAAATTCTAGGGGTGGAGTGTAGAAATCTACTAACTCTGGGGGCACAGATACAGGGTTAACTGAAGCAAAATATTACTACTTGTGCAAAAAGCAAGGAAATGGCCAGATTTCAGTGGAGAGATTTGAATGAGACATAAAAGATACAAGAGCTGAAATTCTTCTGGCGCTTTCACAAATTCCGTAACTTTGGACAAATCCCATAGACTGGTGGTTTTCAAAGTTAAGCCTGCATAAGAAGTATCTGGAAGGCTTGTTACAAATACAGATTGCTTCTCTTCCCCCTCAAATTTCTGACTCAGTAGATCAGGGATGGGCCTTAGAATTAGCATTGTTAACAAGTTCCCAGGTTGTTGCTGCTGCTACTGCTCTGAGAATCACACTTTAAGCAGAAACTCTGGTTTAGAATCCCAATGGGCAGGCGAATAAAGTGGGTGGATGGAAGATCTGAAAAGACCCTTTCTTAATTCCAAAATTCTAGGATTCATGTATTGAAGGACTTTCTGATAAAGAGTTATTAAATAATGGACTCCTTTTTTACATTTAAGTGAGAGAAGCTGGTTGGCTGCTCAGGCAGTGACCTCAGAGGTGCTGTTTCTGACCCTGAGGCATCTATCAAGTATATGTGTGCTCAGCTGCACGGTCGTGTCCGACTCTTTGTGACCCTGTGGACTGTAGCCCACCAGGCTCCTCTGTCCATCTTCCAGGCAAGAGTACTGGAGTGGGTTGCCATTTCCTCCTCCACGGGATCTTCCTGACTCAGGGATGGAACCTGCATCTCCTGCATAGCAGGCGGATTCTTTACCACTGTACTCAAGCCTGATCCCTAATCTCCCAGGATCAGTAGAGCCACAGATTAAGGGATAGTGGGTGAGGGGAAATAATAGACAATCTAGAATTTTCGTAAAATTGGCTCCCAAGCCCCTTCAACATCCTGGGGAAATCCCAGTGACCTCTCCTATGTTTATGTACATTTTAGGGACTCATTTCTCAGGGCCACCTTTGGTTCTCGAGCTCCTGTCTCCTCTGAACTCTCATCTTTGGCAGCTGTTCCCTTCCTCTCACTGCACATGACCAGAATGTGGGTCCCTGCTTCTTTCCCTCCTTCCTCAGATACCACTCACGGGAGATGTGGGCATAGGAGGCATCTGTTGTTTTGCGTCCCCATCTTCCTATCATAGTGCCCTCATCTGCTTGGGGGGAATTACCTCTCCCCTAGTGGAAGCAGATACCATGGGGCAGTGTCAGTATCCTGCTGAGCCAGGCCAGGCAGAAGCTGGCTCCCTGGCCTTCCAATCGAGTGGAGCAGCTGCAGCTGATCTCAGGAGGGGCAGGCCAGCCAGATCAGCAGAGCTGCCTTCTAAGCCCAGATCTTTGATCTCGTTCTATATCTTCACATAAATCCTGTTTTGAAGCTACCCACATTCCTACTGGTGAAGAAAAAACACAAATTGGAGGGCTGGGATCTGGAAAGAGTTTACATTACAGCAATACAAATAGCTTGAGATGAGATGTTATTCAGCCTTGAAATAAAACAGTCTTTCGGCCACTCGGCCACAGGACTGCATCTCTGTCCACGTTTCTTCATGGGCTTCAGCCACCTCCCATGTTGTCCAGCACCCATCTTCCCCTTCCCCTCTCCGCCCATCTGCTTTCCCCCACAGTGTTCATTTGCTCACTGATGTCTCCTACAGTATAACTCTGTATCCCAGCCATGCCCGTGGAACGTCACCCTCCACATCCAAGGCGATCAGTCTATCAAGGTCTTCTCAGAAAAGACCATTGCCTCCTCAAGAGGAACCTTGGTACCTGACATTCAAATAATACATTTTTTTTTCACCCTGCAACAAAGTAAATGCCTATTATGTGTCAGGTTTTACAACTGATACATTATCTGATGCAGCAGATCATTGTTAATGTTAATTAACATTATTAATGTTAAACCAACAAAAATAAATCAACAAAAGACTGACTTATAAGCCAAGGGGAAAATCTATTATTGTTGATAACCAACAAAGAGGTTGGAACAAGGATTGCGAAACGAAGACCTGTGGTCTGTGTACAATCCATAAGCTAGAACCCTTAAAATTTTTTTAATGGATTTGTAAAACAAAAGTAAGAATATGGGATAGAAACCTATGTGACTCACAGACCTAAAATATTTAAATATTTAATTTACTACCTGGCCCTTTATTTTTTTTTGTTGTTGTTGTTGTTTTTTGTTGTGGAAGATTTTTAAGGTCTTTACTGAATTTGCTATAGTATGATTTATGTTTTGTTTCTTGTCCACAAGGCATGTGGGAGGGATCTTAGCTCCCTAATCAGGGACTGAACCCCCTGTATTGGAAGGCAGAATCGTAACCACTGGACTACCAGGGAAGTCTCCTATCTGGCCCTTTACAGAAAATGTTGACTGACCTCTGAATCAGAATTGTTTTATAAGAAGGGGCCTGTGGCTGAGAAAGACTGCCCCAGACTGTAGGCATCAGATCAGTGTCAAAGTATTTGATTTGGAGGTTATCTCTTTGGGCCATGAAGACCTTCCTGCCTGTCATCTTAGGAGGTGGCTGATTCTGTGGTCAAAAGCAGGAGAGGGAGGGATGTTCTGTGGTTGCTGGGACCAACTGAGAGAGATGGGGAGGAAGAAAGGTGTGGGTGGAGGATTCTGCCCTACGGAGGATATGGAAGACAGGCCCACCAGCCTTCCTCTTTGTCACAGGTAGCAGTAGCGGGGAATACAGGGCATGAGGACCTCTGGGACGAGGAGAATGCACCTGCGCGTGGGGGACGTGGTCCTGGCAGTCATGGGGTACCCCTGATGCCTGTGAGTTCAGCAGGAGTGATGGCTTGGGGTGAGCGGTTGCGGAGACGCAGACTGGGGAACATCTGAATTCCTAAAACTCTCAGTGGGTAAGGTCAACTGGCTCTTAGACCAACGGGTGCCACCCTCAGCTCCTTCAGGTCCAGACTTTCCTTCTTCTCTACCGAAATTCACATCACCTCCCCCTCCCCCACAGATCCCTCTTGCTTTTTGCTCCTTGGTACATCCCTATCCAGCTATGATGTTATTTAACTCATGCCCTAATTATCATTTGTCGCCTCCACCAGAATGTGAGCCTCATGAATGCAGGGTTTCCAAAGGGCTGTTTTGTTCACTACAGTATTCAACTACAGTGTCCAGTGGTGCCTACCACATAGAAGGTGCTTAATAAATACTTGTTGATTGAACTGAAAGAACTCTTGTTTCATTACAAATATTTATTGGAAAAGATCCCCGGAAGGGCTTAATTCCTGTTAATTTGGTCAGGTAGGGACTTGGGTCCCAAATTGAACATGAAAGGAAATATACCCTTATTTTGTATGCTAAACTGATAGTGTTAGTTGCTCAGTCGTGTCCAACTCTTTGCCACCCCGTGGACTGTAGCCTGCCAGGGTCCTCCATCCATGGCATTTTCCAGGCAAGAGTACTAGAGTGGGTCGCCGTTTCCTTCTTCAGCCTAAACTGATAAGGGGTGGCATATTAGTTATATTGGTATCAGCTCACCAGTTTCTCCTTCGCAAAATGTTTACATAGGATGCCAACTTACTATCAAAAGGTTACTTACTGAAATGAGTCAGAATAGAGGAACCAGTGTAATCATCCCAGCTGGTGTTTTCAAGCTGTGGCGTAGGTCATGACCACTTACGTGTAATGGGAACACACTTTCCGTGAGGATGAAAACACTAATGGGCTGTCGAGGGCCCTGCTCTCATATGAGAACAGCCTACGCTTACCTAGTATCTGCTCTGTGCTCGCAATTTGTTGACAATTTTCGGTGTAATTTGTTGAATGAGCTTATGAGTAATGGTGACTGTTTTGTTTCTTTTCTGTGTGCCAGGTACTATTTCAGCCACTTTTCATGTATTGTCTCATTAGCAGGTGGTCCTAATTAGCATCCCACTTGGCACATGCAGCAGCAGAGGCATTGAGAGGTTGTGTAACTTATTCAAGGTCACACAGCGAGTGGCAGAACTGAGATTTGAGTTCTAGCAGCCACTGTGCCTCTCATGGGTACCGCTGGAGGCCGAGAAGTGCCATTCCTGACTTTCTTTCTTATGTATCACAGCCTCTATGACATAGCAGCTCTGCAACTAAGTAGCTCTCTCACCATTGATGTTTTTTCTTCCTTCCTTTCTTTTTTTTTTTTTTTAAACATCAAACACATTCCAGTCACGCCTTCCTCTGGAAGCAACTCTGTGCATCTAGAGTGGGCTTGTCTGCCCCTTAGGTCTCATTTGCAAGAGCCTGTCACTATTTAAATCATAACTGTCCCTTGTAAAAGTCGCTGCCCCCTTAATTCTACAAACAAGATCATATTTTAAGTGTATCAGGAGAGGCTTTCTATTGTACGTTTGTGTTGAAATTGTCAATAAATCTGAGAACATTCTTATAAGCACATAATTTTTGTGTTTTATATATTTGAATTTTTGCATATTAGATTTTCTTAGCATAGCATGATTCAAGGGAGAATGTCAACCTTTTCATTCAATTAAATATTTTCACACTACTTTACTGATTAGAACTGAGCTGGCTAATTAGAGAGAAATGAGCTTAAACATGAGCTTACTTGCCTGTTGTGGAGGCAAGACACAGACACAGGATACAATTTGATAACAAATAAGACTGCTTTTGATCAGTGTCAGATTGAATGGAGCAGATATTAAGTACAGTGAATTTGAATAAGATGGGGGTGTCTTGGGACTGTCTAATCACAGAAGACACATTTCACTGTTAGGAATGGTTTAAATTCAGTCCCCTTGGGTGGGTTCGATAATGCAGTCTGGAAGATTTCTCAGATTTGAACAGCCTTGTTTATTTAAAAAAAAAAAAAAAAATCCATTAGCTCCAAGAATAATCTTGACAGGGATGTGGTTCCCTCTAGTGGTGGTAGCGGGAGTTGCAAACTTTCTTTACTGTATATTCCTTTTTTACCCGTCATTTACTCATGCAGTCAACAAATACTTAATGAGGATCTGCTATATATTAGGTTAGTATTAGGGATGAACAAGCTAAGGACAGTTTCGTTTCTAAAAATCTCTCAAGGGTGGAAGACAGAAAGTCAAAGTATTACGATACACACTTACACACAGTGTGTGTGCTTGCGTGCTCTAAGTCGCTTCAGTCGTGTCTGACTCTTTGCGACCCTGTGGACTGCAGCCCGCCAGGCTCCCCTGTCCATGGGAATTCTCCAGGCAAGAATACTGGAGTGGGTTGCCATTCCCTTTCCAGGGGATCTTCTTGACCCAGAGATCGAACCCATCTCCTGAGGCTCCTGCATTGGGGACAGATTCTTTACCGCAGACCCACCAGGGAGGCCCATGATACACTATATCTATAAATAAAAATAACAATGTGGAGCTGCCTAGCAGAGACCAGGAGAGCTGGGGTTAAATAAGAGTAAAGATGTGATCTGAGCTTTGCTAAAATAAACGTTACATTTTCCTCTTTATGGTATCTATATATGTTTGTTATAGACAATTTAGGAAATGCAAATGATCTAAAAAGGAATTGCACATTATTCTATTACCCAGAGACCACTAACAATATCTTGCTATGTCTACTTTATGCATTATTTATTTTTTAGGACTGTACTCATAACATTTTGTAATCTGCCACATTGCAGATGTAATTGCCATTGCCATGAACAAGGTAATATATTTTGAAATTTTTCTTACTATGTATACTAATGCAATGTTATTACTCTTTTTCAAAATAGTACTGGTTATTTTTCTACTTTTATTTTTTTAGATGTCCTTTAGAACACTTTTGTTCAGTTTTTAACATCCCATTGGTATTTAGCTTGTGGGAAATATAGAAATTTGTGGGGAGATGATATCTTTATAGTATTGCATTAGAAATATTTGATCTAAAAATATTGTAGATCTGTTTGTTTGGATTTTATGTTCTCTCAATTAAATGCTATAATTTTCATCATTAGGGTCTAACATCTCAATTTGAAGGTTTATTTATAGGCATATTTTTATTGCATTACCATTTGGATCTTTCTCAACTCATTATTTTTCTGACTAATTAGTATGCGTGTAGGCATGGAAATGGAGCTGATTTTTAGATATTTTTCAGTCTTACTGATGTTTGAATTTTAATTTTTTAAAGGTAATTGCTGTGCATTTCCATATGGACAATCACAGCACCAGAAATAATGACTATTTTTTGCCACCTCCTTCCCAGTAATTAATCCCCTGTCATGTTACTTATTGCGTTGGGAGGAACATCATAACTATATTCAGTAATATAGGGACCCTTGTCTGTTTTATTTACTTTATTCATTTTTTTTAAATAGAAGTATAGACTTACAACACCATGCTAGTTCCAGGTGTAAAACATAGTAATTTGATATTTTTATACTTCACAGAATAATCGCCATAAGTCTAGTTACCATCTGTCCCGGTACAAAGTTATTGCAATGTCGTTGATTATATTCCCTGTGCTGCACGTTTTATCCCCATGACTCATTTATTTTGTAATTGGAAGTTTGTACCTCTTAATCTTCCTCACCTAGTTCACTCATCTCCCTACCCCCACCTCTCTGGTAACCACCTGTTTGTTCTCTGCATCTGCGAGCCTGTTTCTGTTTTGTTTGTCTAATTATTTTTTGACTTTTTACACCCCACATAGAAATAAAATCACACGGTATTTTGTTTTTTTCTGTCTGACTTAGTTCACGTAGCATAATACCCTCTAGATCCATCCATGCTGTTGCAAATGGCAAGATTTCATTCTTTTTCATACCACTTCTTCTTGTCCATTCATCCATCAGTGGACACTTCGGTTGCTTCCATACCTTGGCTATACTGTAAATAATGCTGCAGTGAACATAGTGGGTGAATATATCTTTTCAAATTAGTGGTTTTGTTTTTTCAGATAAATACGCAGAAGTGAAATTGCTCGATCATATAGTAGTTCTTTTTAAATTTTTTTGAGGACCCTTCATAACTGTTTTCCATAGTGGCAGTTCCACTTTATATTTCTGCCAGCAGTGCGTGAGGGTTCCCTTTTCTCCACATCCTTCTCTAGAGTTGTTACAGTTCTCTTTCTGATAGTAGCCATTCTGACAGGTGTGAGGTGATTATCTCTTTGTGACTTTTGCATTTCTCTGGTGATCAGTGATGTTGAGCATCTTTTCATGTGTCTGTTTCCCATCTGTATATCTTCCTTATAAAAATGTGTATTCAGTCTTTCCATTTTTCAGTCAAGCTGCTTGGTTGTTTTTTTTTATGTTGAACTGTATGACTTCTTCATATATTTTGATATCAACTCTTTAGTGGATATATCATCTGCAGATATCATCTCTAACTCAGTCATCTACATTTTTGTTTTGTTGATAGTTTCCTTCACTGTATGAAGGATTTTTTTTTTTTTTTCGGTTGTGCTAGGCCTGCATTGCTGCATGCAGGCTCTCTCTAGTTGGCTCCTCTGTCCATGGGATTCTCCAGGCAATAGTAGTGGAGTGGATTGCCATTTCCTTCTCCAGGGGATCTTCCCAACCCAGGGATCAAACCCAGGTCTCCCGCATTGTAGATAGACGCTTTACCGTCTGAGCCACCAGGGAAGTCCATATGTTTTGGATATCACCTTTTTAGTGGATATATCATCTGCAGATATCATCTCTAACTCAGCCATCTACATTTTTGTTTTGTTGATAGTTTCCTTCACTGTACGAAGGATTTTTTTTTTTTTTTCGGTTGTGCTAGGCCTGCATTGCTGCATGCGGGCTCTCTTTAGCTGCAGGGCTACTCTGCACTGCAGTGCACAGGCTTCTCATTGCAGTGGCTTCTCTTGCTGTGGCACAGACTCAAGGCACACGGGCTTCAGTGGTTGCAGCACGCTGGCTCAGCAGTTGCGGCTCGCGGGCTCTAGAGCACAGGCTTAATAGTTGTGTGGGGCCTGGGGCTCATTGCTCTGGGGCATGTGCAGTCTTCCGGGATCAGGGATTGAACCTGTGTCCCCTGCATTGGCAGAGGTGAGGAGGAAATAGGTGAGGAAGATTAACCTCCCTCCCACCACTGTAGATCTCACAGAGCACCGGGTTTGAGCTCTCTGCAACATACAGCAAATTCCTGCTGGCTGTTTTACATATGGTAATATGTGTGCTTCAATGTACGTGTATGTGTTACTGTATAATGGATGTGTTACTTTCTCAGTTCATCACACCCTCTTCTTCCCCTACTGTGTCCGCAAGTCTGTTTTCTATGTCTGCATCTCCATTGCTGCCCTGCAAATAGGTTCAACAGTACCATCTTTTTTGCTCGCATATATGTGCATTAGTATATGATATTTGTTTTTCTCCTTCTATATAAGAGGCTCTAGGTTCATCCATCTCATTAGAACTGACTCAAATGCATTCCTTTTTATGGCTGAGGAACATTCCATTGTATGTATGTGCCACAGCCTTGTCCGTTCATCTGTTGATGGGCATCTAGATTGCTTCCATGTCCTGGATACTGTAAATAGTGCCTTTCTCATCGTGTAATGCCTCCTTTGTCTCTGTTACGGTCTTTGTTAGAGTCTGCTGAACTCATTTACTAGATCTAGGGTTTGCTTTTTTTTTAAAGACTCCTTGGGATTTTCTACATACATCATTATGTCATCTGCAAACAGGAACAGCTTCATTTCTTCCTTTTCAATCCATATCACTTTTCATTTCCTGTTCTCTCTTCATTGCTCTGGCTAGGAGTTCCAGTAGTATGTTGAATGGTACTGATAAGAGTGGACTTCTTACCTTGTTCCCGACCTAAGTGAGAAAGCAGTCTTCCACTGTTAAATATGCCCTTTATCAAATTGAGGGAGCTTTCTTACAGTTTTTATGGGTGGCTGTTGAGTTTTATAAAAAAAAAAAATTTTTTTTGTATCAATTGATATGATTATGTGACTTTTATTCTTTATGCTGTTAATATGGTACATGCTTACATGCTAAGTTGCTTCAATTGTGTCTGACTCTGTGATCCCATGAACTGTAGCCTGCCAGGCTCCTCTCTCCATGGCATTCTCCAGGAAAGAATACTGGAGTGGGTTGCCATGCCCTTCTCCAGGGAATCTTCCCAACCCCGGGATCAACCCCATGTCTCATCCGTGTTCTGCACTGGCAAGCGAGTCTTTCACCACTAGCACCACCTGGGAAGTCCCATTAATACGGTGGAATACCTTGATTTTTAATTATTGAACCAAGCTTGCATCCTTGGAATAAACCCTGCATCGTCATGATGTATGTCTTTTTACATATTATTGAATTCTATTTTCTGATATTGTGTTTTAAATTTTTGCATTTATACTCATAAAGGATATGAATTTGTAGTTTTCTCTGTGTGTGCGTGTGTGTGTGTGCATGCATGCACGTACTATCTTTGGGCAATACTGGCCTCAAAATTCAAGTTGAGAACTATTTCCTCCCCTTTTTATTTTCTGGAAGAGATTGCATACTGCTGCTGCGGCTGCTAAGTCGCTTCAGTTGTGTCCGACTCTGTGCGACCCCATAGACCGCAGCCCACCAGGCTCCTCTGTCCCTGGGATTCTCCAGGCAAGAATACTGCAGTGGGTTGCCATTTCCTTCTCCAGTGCATGCATGCATGCTAAGGCGCTTCAGTCATGTCCGACTCTGTGCGATCCCGTGGACAGCAGCCCACCAGGCTCCTCTGTCCAAGGGGTTCTCCAGGCAAGAACCCTGGAGTGGTTTGCCATTTCCTTCTCTATACATGGTATTAACTCTTCTTTAAACAACTAGTAAAATTCTGTTTCAGGTTCACTGATTGTTTCCTCTGTCCTCTTCATTCTGCTATTAAAACCATCTGCTGAGTTCTAAAAGTTAGGGTATTGTATTTTTCTGTCATAAAACTGCTGTTGAACTCTTCTTTCTATCTGTTTTCTGAGTACTTTTTTTTAATTTGCTTAATTTGCATTAACTTCTCATTGAAGCAGTTTTATGATGGCTCAGTTGATTTTTGTGTTAGGTGTGAGTTAAGGATCTAGTTTTATTTCCTATATACAAATACCCAAATTTCCCTGCACTTTTAATTGATAAGTATATCCTTTCTCTCTAGAGTTCCAGCTTAGTCATCTACCAAGTATCCTTACATTCATGGTTCCACATCCCCATACTCAGATTCTCTATTCTGTTCCATTGATCAGTTTGCTCATTACCATATTATCACTTCCTTATTACCATAGTTATACCATAAATCTTCATGTCTTATAGAGCCAGTTTTCTTCCTTTGTTCTTCAAGATTCTTTTTGTAATTCTTGATTCTTTGTATTTCCATATAAATCTTGGAACCAGTTTGTCAACTTATTTTTTTAAAGTTTTGAGATTGCATTGACTCTAGCCAGTTTATCAAGACCTGATGTCATCAAATCATCTTCTTATATATCAATCTTTATTTTTTATTCTTTTTTTACTTTTTAACTGAAATAATTATAGATTCTTGGGAAGTTGCAAATATAGTACAGGAGACCCAATATATATTCACCCAGCCTCCCCCAAAAGTAACATTGTACGTAACTATAGTGAGAAAAACAAACATCCTATATTAACGTATATATGTGGAATCTGAAAAAAAAAATGGTATAGATGATTTTATTTGCAAAGTAGAAATAAAGACACAGACTTGGAGAACAAATGTATGGATACCAAGGAGAAGAGGTGGGGGTGGGAGAATTAGGAAATTGGGTATACACTGTTAATATCATGTGTAAAATAGGTATCTAATGAGAACCTGCTTCATAGCACAGGGAACTCTACTCAGTGCTCTGTGGTGACTTAAATGGGAGGGAAATCCCAAAAAGAGGGTATGTATGTATATTTATGGCTGATTCACTTTGCTGTACAGTAGAAACTAACACAACATTGTAAAGCAGCTATACTTCAGGTTTTTTTTTAAAAAAGACCCATACCCCCAGGTAGGTGACCCACGAACAGGAGGATAATTTAAAAAAAACACCAAAAAGCAGGACATTGACATTGGTGCATCCACAGAGCTTATCCAGAGCTCACCAGTTTTACATGGACTCAGTTGTGCGTGTATTATTCGTATTGTTTACTCATTAAGTTGTGTCCGACTCTTTTGCGATTTTCCAGGCAAGAATACTGGAGTGGGTTGCTATATCCTTCTCCAGGTGATCTTCCCAACTGGGGATCAAACCCATGTCTCCTGCATTGGCAGGCAAGTTCTTTATCACCATGCCACCTGGGAAGCCCTGTGTATGTATGCTGCTGCTGCTGCTAAGTCTCTTCAGTCGTGTCCGACTCTGTGCGACCCTGTAGGCGGCAGCCCACCAGTCGTGTCCGACTCTGTGCAACCCCATAGGCGGCAGCCCACCAGGCTCCTCCGTCCCTGGGATTCTCCAGGCAAGAACACTAGAGTGGGTTGCCATTGCCTTCTCCAATGCATGAAAGTGAAAAGTGAAAGTGAAGTTGCTCAGTCGTATCCAACTCTTAGCGACCCCATGGACTGCAGCCTACCAGGTTCCTCCATCCATGGGATTTTCCAGGCAAGAGTACTGGAGTGGGGTCCCATTGCCTATAGTTCTGTGTAATTGTATCACATGTAGATTTTCTAATTACCACAGTCAAAATACAGAACTGTTCCATTGCCTCAAAGATTCCTGGTGCTCCTCTTTATGGTCACACCCATTCTTTGATTTTTTTGATGAAAATCTTAATTTCCTTCACTCAACAATATGTCATGGAGATCTACCCATGTTAGTACATATACCTAGTTCTGTTTAAGTGCTGAATATAGCTTCATAATACAAATATACCTTAGTATTTAACCACCCTCCTACTGATAGACTTTTCAGTTATTTTCATTTCATCACTATTTTAGACGCCATTGCAGTGACTATGCTACTACTTGCCTCCAGCTGTTTATCTGGGATAGAAATGGAGTAGTGTAGTTACTGAGTTGTAGGATAAGCCCACCTTATATTTCAATATGCAGTGCAAAATTGTCCCTCCAAGTGGCTATCCCAGTTTATAATACCACCAGCAGGTAGGGAAGGATCAGCACATTGAGGAGAATGAGTAGAAGATATTCAGGATGGAGAGAGATGGTGCAGTTTTAAGTAAGATTGTCAGGATGGTTCTTCCTGAGGAAATGGAACTTGAGCATAGACCTCAGGAGAAGAAGGTGTTATGTGGCCATCTGGGGGAGAGCATTCCAGGCAGATGGAATAGCCAGTGCAAAGGGTCTGAGGTGGAGTGTGGTGGCTTGTTTGGGGCACACTGAAGAGGAGAGGAGATGAGGTTGGATTGTAGCAAGAGATGGTACCAACTGTAAAGGGTATTGGAGGCCCGAGAGAGGCCAGAGTCAAAGGGAGATCATGGCAAGGCTTTGAGCAGAAGAGTGGTGTGATCTGACTTTTTTCTTTTTTTTCATAAAATCAATTTTAGGTAGAATTTACATACACTAAAAGGCACTCATTTTGACTGTGAAGTTTGACGAGTTTTGGTCAAGCTCAGTGGTTAAGTAAGTTGCCCACATCGAAACACTGCAGATATGGCAACACTAGCATTTGGGCCTTGGCCCATCGACTGCCAAAGGCCCTGCTTGTTTCCCTGTGCCCTCAGAGGGTATGGGCCCCACACTGGGGTTTCCTGTCCCAGTGTATCGGGAGGAAGTGGGCACTAGGTAGCAGGAAGCGCACCCTGGGGACAACAGCATGGAGAGGCTTTGAGGGCACGGGGAGCCTGGGACTCCCCATCCTCACCAAGTGTGCTCACCAGTGGGCAAAGCCCATTGCACGGTTAGTTATTCAAGAGACATTGATTTGGTTAGGCTCTTCCTCTTGTTCTCTGGGTAATTTTAGGGAGGAAAAAAGTCTGCCACCCTCTATTTATTGATTTATTGGCCGTGCCGTGTGGCATGTGGGATCTTAGTTCCCTGACCAGGGATCAAACCCGTTCCCCCCTGCCGTGGAAGCATGGAGCCCTAATCACTGGACCACCAGGAATTCCTCTCTACTCTCTAAATTTAATTCCCTTTTTCTACTCTTTTTTTTAAAAAAAATTACAGAATGCTTTTCCATTATATAAAACTCAGATATCATTTCAATACAATAATAAACCTCCCTTATAATTCCTCCTCCTAAGATAACCATCCCTAAGTTTGACATGCAGTCCTCTTTTTTTCTCCTTATGTACTCATATGGTACTCTATTACGATGATTCATATATCTTTAGAAAAAATAAGGTCATGCATAGCACTGCCATTTTCGCTTCACTTTCAATAGCCTTTGGAGCATTTCAGTGTCAGTCTATAGAGATCTAATTCTATTCTTATCAACAGATGCACACTGTAACACGGCGTGGCCTACCACCGATTTATCTGGTGGGAACTTTTATTCCTCTCCGTCATGCTTCACAAGGGAATTTCCACTCCCAGGGTGTAACACTGTGAATGAGTCCATGCCCCAGGTAGGAGTGACTGATCTCGCTGATGAGACTCAGAGTGGTTTACCTCTCGTGGTGTAGGTAGCCTCACCCTTTCTGTGCTTTGGTCAGGGTGGCTGGCTTGGGAGACCTCGCAGGTGACCTGCCTCCTCCCTCCAGGTGAACCCTGCAGGGGGCTCTGCTCCTGCAGGCAGGAGTCTGAAGTCCTAGTGGGGGCTCTTGGAAAGCAGAGATGAGAAGACCCACCTGTGGCCTCATATTTCTGTCACGCTCTCCAATGAAGCTCAGTGTGGACTTTGAAGTACAACTTTTCCTTAAAAAAAACAAACAAAAGAACATTTTCTCTCAAGAAGGAGAGAGCAGTATTATTTTTTGTCCACCTCAAATCTCAACGATTCTGCATTCCCCACTAATAGACATGTATGCTGTTTTGTCACAGAAAATATTGCCTTTTCCATATTTTCTTTTTATGTTACTGGAGTTGACAACAACAGGAAAGACATCTTTTGAAAGACGCTCTCGTTAGTCCTTGAATTGGGACTCAAGGTGAGCATTGAGGAGAACCTTCATTAGCAATGCCAGGTACGACAGGCTGGACTGTAACAGTCTCCTGAGGCACATCGTTAAGATCACACCTACTATGTGCCAGGCCCAGTTTTGGGCAGTAGGGATAGAGAGATGGAGCAGGCATGTAAAACCCCAGCTTTTGTGGAACCTGCGACACGCAAAGCAGCAAGCAATAAACAAGGAAGTGTCAGAGTGATAATCTCTATGTGGTTTCGAAAGAGGATGATGGGTCTTAATACTTGTAACTTCTGAGAACATCGTGGAGCAGTTAGAAGAGTGTGCTTTCTGCTCTTCAAGTGTAAAAGCAGCTGTAGACTTTATTTCAGAAAAATCTAGCTCTCGAGCCTGTACCCCAATAGTTGGTCTGTTGGTAAGTGAGGGGTTTTCCATGGTGCTTCCTGTGCCATGGGTCATTCAGGAAAGGTATCTCTGAATTTCAGCCACACAGGCCCTCAGTTCTCTTCCCATGATCCTGCACATGTCTTTTCAAGGCACTTTAGGGTGAAGTATGTATTTAAAATTCCGCATCTACATATAGAATTCTAAAGTGTACAGCAAAATGAAATCAGTCATACGTATGTCCACTCTTTTTTTGTTGACGATCACACGTTTATTCACTGCATGTTCTTTCATGTTCTCTGATATCTCTTTTTTATGGGGGTGCTCTTTGTGTTTTATTAAATATATCCCCCCACTCTCTCCGAAATGCCAGATGTGCTTTTCCAGTTCTAGACTGTTCACGTCATTGTTTCTTCTGGGGACTTCTTTCCTCTTAATTCTGGTCCTTTGCTTCTGTGTTGCAGATTTTCCTCCAAGTTGAGGATCCTTGCGTGGTATTCCATCTTGTCCTGAAATTTTCTGTGCCAGTAGTTCCCATCTAAAAGTTAAAACTCTTCTCATCTTTGTGCTAAGTCACTTCAGTGGTGTCCCACTCTGCGACCCTATGAACCTAGCCTGCCAGGCTCCTCTGTCCATGGGATTCTCCAGGCAAGAACTAGAATGGGTTGTCATGCCCTCCTTCAGGGAATCTTCACAACCCAGAGACTGAACCCGCATCTCTTATGTCTCCTGCATTGGCAGGCGGGTTCTTTATCTCTAGTGCCTCCTGGGAAGCCCTTCAATCTTCGCTGATAGTCAAAACTGTTGGTATGGGTTCTTCCCCCTTAGAGCACACTGTTCTTTCATTACTGAAAGTGATGTGTTGAGTACCTCTTTGGAATCCTCTCACCAAAGGAGGGCCTTCTTTTGCTCTTGTAAATGACCCCCAGATGATACACTCATCTGCATGTTCAAGTACAGTCTGGATTCTGCAGAAGCTGGCAAAGTGGGTGAGGAGCGGCTCCCTACCCACTCTCGGTCGGCAGTTCAAAGCTCTGTGTGCGTCCACCTGCCAGAGAGAGTTGCCCTGCAGCAGCATCTATCCAGACCCTGTGATCCTGGTCACTTAATTTCTGGCTGTTCTGGGAGTTCTTGAAAAATACACCTGGCTCATGAGCATCCTGGGTAGTAGTTCCCTCTGCTTCACATAACCATTTCATTAGGAGCCTGGCAGGATGATTTTTATATGCTAAAGATAGGTATGTATAAGCCCAAATGTCCAAAGAGGGACTGTCCTTTCTGGGAACAGGAATTGTAGCATGTTGAGAGTGTGCCGTCTGTCTTTATGGTGAAGGGAGGAAATCCAAAGCACATCTTCTAGAGACAAAGGCGTAGAGAGCAAACATACGGTTCCCAAGGGGGAAGGGGCGGGAGAGGAAATGGGAGATTGGGGTTGATGTATATACGCTATAGATGCTAAGCACAAAATATATAACTAATGAGAAGCTACCAAATAGCACAGGGAACTCTCCTCAGTGCTCTGTGGTGACCCAGATGGAAAGGAAATCCAAAAAAGAGGGGACACAGGCACATGTACGAGGTCTAGTGTCTGACTCAGATGGTAAAGAAACTGCCTGCAAAGCAGGAAACCTGGGCTCGATCCCTAGATCAGAAAGATCGCCTGGAGAAGGGAATGACTGCCACTCCAGTGCGGAGAATTCCATGCACAGAGGAACCTGGTGGACTGCAGTCCATGGGGTCACAGAGAGTCAACATGACTGAGCGACTAACATAGCTGATTTCACTTCGCTATACAGTAGAAACTAACACAACATTGTAGAGAAACTATACTCCAATAAAATTTTTTAAAAAAGTTAACAGAAATGTCTAATAAACATCTAAAAATATTTGTCTAATAATAAAATACATGTCAAGCTCAAAATAAACAAAGAAGCACATCCTATACCTTTATATTCTCATCTTGCTGATAGTCAAGAATTATACTCTTGGCAGACCTTGACTTGGGGGGAAGAAAGATTAAGAAAAAAGAGTAAATAAGAGCCCTGAGTATGAGACACTGGCACAGTCACACCAGCAATTTACACTTGGCTAATTGGTATTTCTTTATCCTGGATAATTCTAAATGATAATTCCCTTTCCCTAGATTATAAATTCAGGCAAATCTGCTTCTATCTGAAAAGCTTAGGAGGCACAAACCTTCAATTATTCTGTAACTAAACGCATCACTTATAATAAAAATGTAGATGAACTAGTAATCCTCATTTCACCTTTAAAACACAAAACGGTCTTAAATGATTAAGAATCCTTATCCAGCAAGTGAGACTGGATGGATGCCAGGGTTTTAGATCTAAGAAGATAAGAGTGCAGGTGAGTAACCTTCCAAGCTTTAATAATAGGAATCTCCTTATTGGAGTAAAAAGATAAAGAAAATTCCAAATCGTGGTACTAACACTTGGATAACCAGTGACAGTGTAAGTGAATGTGTCTATTTTATAACTATTGTGTTGCTCTACAGCTGTTCTTAAAGGGCTCTAACACATTTACGAGAATCTGATATATTAGACGCTGAAAAGTTTATGTTGCAATCAGCATTTAAATGTCTGGGGAACTCTTGCTTTTTTATATATTTATTTGTTTTTTATTTCTTGTTAAGTGCATGAATCCTTCGAGAAATTTTAATGTTGACAACATACTACACTAGATTTTGCAAGATAATAACATGGATATTAGATAAAGCACTGCTAAGAAAGTGCACCCCTCTCTCCCCCCTGCCTCTGCATATTCTGCTTTGAAAGCTTTCTCTGATTGCATCAAACCACTGACATTATTATGCTATGAGAAAAGAAGAGAATTCTACAGAGGGAGGGCAAGAACCAAATCAAGAGTGATAAATTTTGTCTCATTATAAAATCCCTTCCGTGGCTATGTTTCTCTCTGCTCCACCTTAAACTCATGATTCAACTCTAGTTTTCAAATGGCAGTTTCTTCACTATGTTTAGAACTCTACTTCAAAAAGCTGACTAGATAATGTCCCGTGTGTGTGCTGAGTTGCCTCAGTCATGACCCGCTGTTTATGATCCTGTGGACTGTAGCCTGCGAAGCTCCTCTGTCCCTGAAATTCTCCAGGGGAGCACACTGGAGTGGGGTGCCATTCCCTTCTGCAGGGGGTCTTCCTGACTCAGGCAGTCTCTACAATGGAAGGCGGGTTCTTTACCACTTGTGCCACCTGGGAAGCTCAAGATAGTTTCCCAAAACAACTTTTATATTCATGCTAGGCATGCTGCAGCCCACGGGATTGCAAAGAGTCGGACATGACTGAGCGACTGAGCTGAACTGAGGCCTTTACAAAGCAATAGTAAGAAAATAACTTTTAATTCTCATGGTGCCCTTTTATAGCATCCCTCTTCACAAAATAAAACCAAACCAAACAACAAAAACCTCAAACTATTCTAAACAGAAAAATTAAAAACCATTGAATTTCTGCAGTTTTCGAGTAATTGAATTCTATTTTGATTTTTTTTTAATTTATATATTTTTTGGCTGTGTGGATTGTGGAATCCTAGTTCCACAACCAGGGATCAAACCCGGGCCCTCGGCAGTGAGAGCTTCAAGTCCTAACCAATGGACGGCCAGGGAAGTCCTGCAGTTCTATTTTGAACTCAGATCCTCTGTGCTCAAACTAAGTTAAAATTTAGGTGCAAGGAGACAGATGGACTTTCATATGAACAACAATAATGAGGATGATGGAAATGTTTGGATGCTCGCTTTAAAGCTGTTTTTCGGGTCTTATCTGAGCCTCACTGGGTGGGCACCATTGTGCTTCTCATTTTGCACATGAGGAAACTAACTTGCAGAGAAAGTGGGCCATTGCTCATATCTACCCAGATAGACCTTCTCTTGGTCAAGTATACAGAAAGTAATTTATTCTTTAAACTTCTAAATGCCTGCTATGTGAGTCTGGAAAAACAGAGCAGTATTTGGGTTACATACACATAAGAAAGTACAAATAAGAACAGAAGCTTCATCGTTATCAGGGTGTTCTGTCCTATCCTTGACAGTACATTTTAATGGCATAAAGAAATGTCACTAAAGGGTTAAAGAACTTACTTAGCTGATTTTTTTTATTTCAGGCACAATTTTATTTAGGTAATGATGGCCTTCATAGCCTGAGATAGAAAGCATCTGGCATTCTGCCCAGAACTTGCCAAGGGTTCAAGTATTAGGGAAAAAATTTATGGTTTAGGTTAATTTGGGATCTTGGCTGGTGTCCACGGCTTATATAGCTTCTGAGCTGAGAGTGGGGGAGGGGTGAGCTGAACTTCACCTCCTTCCTTTAGTAAAAGGAGTGTGTGAGAAGGGAAAGGGATGATATTAAGCAAAGAAAAAAACATACATATTAGTGAAATGAGCAAAATCAGGACCTCAGTCACCAGGTGCCTGGAGAGGCCCAGGCAAGCTACAAGCGACCCTGGAATCAGGCCACAGGAGAAGGTTGGTGAGAAGGAGCCTGTGCCTGAGCGCCAGAGAGGGGTGCTTGCTCAGGGGAGAAGTGTTCAGAGTTGGCACAGCCCTGCTGCTGGTCAGACTGGAGGGGAGCCAGCATCCTGCAGGAGGCCTCCTCTCACTGGGCTGGAGAGTGACCAGCCTAGAGCAGAGTGACCCTGAAGGCCCGGACAGAGGTGTCTCCCCTACCACAGTGCAAACACCAACTGGTGTATGAGGTGGGGACTTTCAGTGTTGTCACCCCGAACGAAGACTTTAATATGGAATAAATGATTTCAAACGGCAATCGTGTTTTTTGTTTGTCCGCCACTAAGTTGTGTCCAACTCTTTGCGAACCCATGGACTGCAGCACTCCAGGCTTCCCGGTCCTTCTCTGTCTCCCGGAGCTTGCTCAAACTCATGTCCATCGAGTTGGTGATGTCATCCAACCATCTTGTCCTCTGTCATCCCCTTCTCCTCCTGTCTTCAATTTTTCCCAGCATCGGTGCTCACTCACTCAGTCGTGTTCAACTCTTTGCAATCCCGTGGACTGTAGCGAACTAGGCTCCTCTGTCCGTGGGATTCTCCAGGCAAGAATACTGGCGTTGGTTGCCATGCCCTTCTCCAGGGGATCTTCCCAACCCAGGGATTGAACCCACATCTCTTATGTCTCCTGCATTGGCAGGCGGGTTCTTTACTACTAGCACCACCTAGAAAGCTATCAAGGTCTTTTCTAATGAGTCGGCTCTTCGCATCAGGTGGCCAAAGTATTGGAGCTTCACCTTCAGTATCAGTCCTTCCAATGAGTATTCAGGACTGATTTCCTTTAGGATGGACTGGTTGGATATCCTTGCAGTCCAAGGGACGCTCGAGAGTCTTCTCTAACACTACAGTTCAAAAGCATCAATTCTTTGGTGCCCAGCTTTCTATATAGTCCAACTCTCACATCCACACATGACCACAGGAAAAACCATAACTTTGATTAGATGGACCTTTGTCGGCAAAGTAATGTCTTTGCTTTTTAATATGCTGTCTAGGTTGGTCATAGCTTTTCTTCCAAGGAGCAAGCATCTTTTAATTTCATGCCTGCAGCCACCATCTGCAGTGATTTTGGAGCCCAAAAAAATAGTCTGTCATTGTTTCCTTTGTCTCCCCATCTATTTGCCATGAAGTGATGGGACAAGATGCCATTATCTTCATTTGGTGATTATTGAGGTTTAAGATCTTCGTTTTTTGAATGTTGAGTTTTAAGTCAGCTTTTTCATTCTCCTCTTTCATCTCCATCAAGAGGCTCTTTAGTTCCTCTTCACTTTCTGCCATTAAGGTGGTGTCATCTGCGAATCTGAAGTTATTGATATTTCTCCCTACAATCTTGATTCCAGCTTGTGCTTCCTCCAGCCCGGCATGTCGCATGATACACTCTGCATATGTTAAATAAGTAGGCTGACAATATACAGACTTGATATACTCCTTCTCCAATTTGGAACCAGTCCGTTGTTCCATGTCTGGTTCTAACTGTTGCTTCTTGACCTTCATATAGGTTTCGCCAGAGGCAGGTAAGGTGGTCTAGTATTCCCATCTGTTGAAGAATTTTCCACAGTTTCTTGTGATCCACATAGTCAGACTTTAGTGTAGTCAATAAAGTAAATGTTTTCCTGGAACTCTCTTGCTTCTCCTATGATCCAGCGGATGTTGGCAATTTGATCTCTGGTTCCTCTGCCTTTTCTAAATCCAGCTTGAGCATCCGGAAGTTCTTGGTTCACATACTGTTGAAGACTGGCTTGGGGAATTTTGAGCATTACTTTGCTAGCGTATGAAATGAGTGCAACTGTGCGGTAGTTTGAACATTCTTTGGCTTTGCCCTTCTTAAGGATTAGAATGAAAACTGACCTTTTCTGGTCCTGTGACCACTGCTAAGTTTTCCAAATTTCCTGGCATATTGAGTGCAGCACTTTTAACAGATCACATAGGCAGAAAAAGAAATGGAAAAAGGCAAAATGGTTGTCTGAAGAGGCCTTACAAATAGCTGTGAAAAGAAGAGAAGCAAAAGACAAAGGAGAAAAGGAAAGATATACCCATTTGAATGCAGAGTCCCAAAGAATAACAAGGAGAGATAAGAAAGTCTTCCTCAGTGATCAGTGCAAAGAAACAGAGGAAAACAATAGAGTGGGAAAGACTAGAGATCTCTTCAAGAGAATTAGAGACACCAAGGGAACTTTTCATGCAAAGATGGGCACAATAAAGGACAGAAATGGTATGGACCTAACAGAACCAGAAGATATTAGGAAGAGGTGGCAAGAATACAGAGAATAACTATACAAAAAGATCTTCATGACCCAGATAACCACAATGGTGTGATCGCTCACCTAGAGCCAGACATCCTGGAATTCAAAGTCAAGTGGGCCTTAGGAAGCATCACTACAAACAAAGCTAGTGGAGGTGATGGAATTCCAGTTGAGCTACTTCAAATCCTAAAAGATGATGCTGTGAAAGTGCTGCACTCAATATGCCAGCAAGTTTGGAAAACTCAGCAGTGGCCACAGGACTGGAAAAGATTCAGTTTTCATTCCAATCCCAAAGAAAGGCAATGCCAAAGAATGCTCAAACTACTGCACAATTGTACTCATCTCACTCGTTAGCAAAGTAACGCTCAAAATTCTCCAAGCCAGGCTTCAACAGTACATGAACCATGAACTTCCAGATGTTCAAGCCGGTTTTAGAAAAGGCAGAGGAACCAGAGATCAAATTGCCAACATCTACTGGATCATCAAAAAATCAAGAGAGTTCCAGAAAAACATCTATTTCTGCTTTATTGACTATGCCAAAGGCTTTGACTATGTGGATCACAATAAACTGTGGAAAATTCTGAAAGAGATGGGAATACCAGACCACCTGACCTGCCTCTTGAGAAATCTGTGTGCAGGTTAGGAAGCAACTGTTAGAACTGGACATGGAACAACAGACTGGTTCCAAACAGGAAAAGGAATACGTCAAGGCTGTATATTGTCACCCTGCTTATTTAACTTCTGTGCAGAGTACATCATGAGAAATGATGGACTGGATGAAGCACAAGCTGGAATCAAGATTGCCGGGAGAAATATCAGTCACCTCAGATATGCAGATGACACCAGCCTTATGGCAGAAAGTGAAGAGGAACTAAAGAGCCTGTTGATGAAAGTGAAAGAGGAGAGTGAAAAAGTTGGCTTAAAACTCAGCATTCATGCACGAGTGAATGACTAAATAAGTACATCAATGAGGGAATGGAGGAAGAAGGAAGGAAGGAAAAGGAAAGAAGAAAGGAAGTGAGCCTTTATTTGTACTTTGTGTCAATTTCAATGGAATCCCCATAGACATTCCCGTCGTGCCTGGTTTTGAACTATCGGTGTGAAGTCACTGCACAGAGTTGATAAGAGATGCGGAGAAGTGGCTCTCTTGGGCCAGTACCAGCCAGCCACAGCCTGCCACTGGGTCTGCCCTCCTCTCAGGAATCTAGCTGGTCTTCATCCATAAAGTAGAGACAACTGCTTTAAGGTGACTCTGTGTCCCTCCCCCTCCACTAGTGACACTTTCACCACAGGTTACAAAATTGGAGCTTGATATGCTTTAGAACTTTGAGTGTTAATCAAAACTTTCATAATGTTGCTAAATTCTTTGGTGGTTTTATATCAAATAAAACCCCCTGGTTGGGCTTTACCTGTGTCAGAAATTACTTGTAGTTACTAGGAGGATAACAAAATATAATTTAAATATAATTTTGCTACTAAAACATGTTAATTAAAATATACTAATGTCTTTTGAGTAGTTCTTGTGGAATACCAACAATGTTTTAAAGCTATTTAACTACAAAGATTGTTTCAATGACATTTTCTGGATCAAAAGTTCTAAACATCCATGATAATTCTGGTTTTTAATTGGGGGAGAATTGGTTATATCTTTAGAGTTAATGCAATGTTGAGACAGTAAATATTTGTTTAAAGACCTTACAGAAATTGGAGTTCAACATTAAAGTTGTCTGTCATAAAAGAAATAATGCACCAATTCCCATAATCAGAGTTAAATGAGGGTCAAAGCCTCAAAATCCTAATTGGTCTCTTTTACCTCATTACTCTCTATTACCTCACTTTATTCTCCTCAATTTATTACCTCAATTTATTTACTTTATTTACCTCACTTTATTACCTCAATTTATTCTCCTCCTTCTTAGCTTTGCACCACAACCTGAGAGTTGGACCCTGTGATTGCATCAGCAGGCTCCCTGGCCTCGGCTTGAGTCTGGCAAATGGGAGGTGAAAGATTGGAGGGCGGGAGAGGATTAGTCCAGATATTTCTTCTTCCTTCCTTGCTCTGGATCCACATCTTGGGCAGCAGGTGGGTCCTTCCATGAAAATACTTCCCACTGGGTGAACTTCTTCCCCAGTGACATGCTTTCCTTCCTTTTCTCTTCCTTCCAAGGGAGTCCAGTGGGCTGCACACTGCCGGCCAGCCTCTGGTTCCTAGCTCTCCTTCATTTGTTCCCGAAACCCTGCCTCCCACCCCACGCCCCCACTCTGAAATCTCCCCGTCACTCAGGTCTGTTTATTTGAACCATCTGGAGTGAATTCTGCTTTCTGCCGAGTTCCTGCCCTGATACGTTCACATTGTGCTCTTTCATTTGTAATTTCCATTAATTGTGAATGTCCTTCTAAGAGCAGTGTTCTGTGTGTTTGTGGTTTGTGTTCTTTACCTTTTGAAAAGATTTTCTTAAAGCCTTGTACAGTGTGAGCAGCAGCCAGTCAGACCAGATGCTCACTTGTCTGTTGTTCTAGTACCTTCTGGGTGAATAGTACCCTGTTTTGTTTTGTTTTGTTTTGTTTTGTTTTGTTTTGTAGAATAAAACCTAATTCCAAGATATTGAGTTGAAAGGAAATTAAAAAAAAAACAAAAACTGATGAGGTCTAAAATAAAATGCATTAGCTGATTCTGCAGCCAAGGCAATGGCCTTCAGTTTTGATTCTGTTATTTCCTTTGAAGTGTTTTTTTTCTTTTAATTGAAACTGAGTTTTCCTCTGCTCTCTTTTTGAGATGTGGCAAATTTATAAATCCAGGCCCCAGAATTAGAAAAAAAAATCATAAAGCAATAGTCACTAAACTTTAGTGAGTCTCAGGGTCTAGAGAATTTGTTAGGCCAAGGACTACTGGGCCCCATTCCCAGCATTTCTGATTCAGTATGTGGTATAGTAAGAAATATATTTGGTCTTTTTTCTCTGGTTCCTGGAACAGAGCTCCTACAAGCTTTTAGAGTTTTTCGAGCAATAGGAGTGTCTTGTTGTTCGCAAGGAGCCCCTTTTGAGTGTACCAGAATTTATGTGAGTCAGTGATGGGATGGGGCTGATAGGGCTGGTTATCAGAGAGACCAAGCAGCAACTAAAGGCTGGAGCTTTCAGCCTGATCCACTGACCTCTGGGAAGTGGGTAGGGGAGCTGGAGATGAAGCTGCATCAAAACTTTTGAGCAAGAAAATGTGATGGTCTTCAGCACTGGTGAGCCACCCAGCTCCATGGGACAGAATCTCTGCCCAGGATCCTCTCAGACCTCACCCATGTGCCTCTTCATCTGGGTGTTCATCTTCATCCTTTATAAGAATCTGGTAAATGCAAGAAGATGTTTTCCTGGGCTTTGGGAACCATCCCAGCAAATCATCAAACCCAAGGAGGAGGTTGTAGGAACTCAGATTTAGAGCTGGTTGGCCAGAAGCACAGGGGACAGCCTGCACTTGTGACTGGTGTCTGACGTGGGAGCCGTCTCGTGGGACTGAGCACGTCACCTGTGGAGTCTGGCACTATCTCTGAGTAGATGGTGTCAGAGTTGAGTTAAATTTATAAGACACACAATCTGTGTCCCTTAGACCTGGAGGATTATTTGGTGGTTCTGGGAAATACACCAGAAGTGGGTGTGAGGTGGGACCTGAGTACCGGCAATGCTAATGTTTCCCAGGTGATGCTGATGCTGCTGGTCCAGGGACACACTTTGTGAACCTCTGAAGTAAATAAACTGGATCACAGAACAGACGGTTGTCTGGTGGCCCTCCAGATTATTCTCCATGTTACAGTTTATATTGGTGCTCTGTGTTGCTTGTGAGAGAAGGGGAGATAATAAATCAGCTAAAAAAATGTTTGTTTTTCCCCTAAGTAATAAGTATTTTTCTCAAGATTTTTATCTCTCATGCATTATTTTATGTTCACAGTGTAAAGAACCCTCGGAAGACAGTTGTCTTGGGTCCTTTCCTAAACTCCTAATGGGTTTTATTTCAGTTTCCCAAGGTAGTGACTATATATTTTCCAGTTATATAGATGTAACTTATTATAAAGGAGTTAATTCATTTGCAGTTACAAAGACATATTTGAATGATTTTAATTCCTTATTTGGAGAAGGCAATGGCACCCCACTCCAGTACTCTTGCCTGGGTAATCCCATGGACGGAGGAGCCTGGTAGGCTGCAGTCCATGGGGTCGCTAAGAGTTGGACATGACTGAGCAACTTCACTTTCACTTTTCACTTTCATGCATTGGAGAAGGAAATGGCAACCCACTCCACTGTTCTTGCCTGGAGAATCCCAGGGACAGGGGAGCCTGGTGGGCTGCCATCTGTGGGGTCGCACAGAGTTGGACACGACTGACGCGACTTAGCAGCAGCAGCAGCAATTCCTTTTTGGAAATGGTCTGTTTCCACTGTCAAGGAGAATGGGTCAGGCACGTAAATCTAATAAATACATTTTAGTGCTTAACGACTTTTGTACTTCCTTACTAGCATCAAAGTGCAGGAGGAACTGAGAAAAGACACAGTATTTCAAAGAAAATAGTGGCTATGCTTTTGTAGTACTAGTTGGACTTATGTCAAAGCAGGATACCCATAAATCAAGAGAATTTCTAGATTTCATAAATTTCTTTTTGTGAGAAAAGAATATACCATACCAAAATAACTGGGTTTAACCTGGCATTATAGTTATTGTTGGATATATTAGGAGACTTAAGATAGAAAACTGAAGCAAAGGAAAAGCTCATAAATTTTAACAAAATCGTAAACACTTTAGGAGTTTTCATGTTCAAAGTCAGCTCACAGCTGGAGAATACTAGGAAGGTAACCAGGTTCTTAACATGACTCGCGTCAACCTTACTCCCATCTTGGAAGATGGATTAAGTTGCTACATCTGGGGCCATGGCCCAGCCTACATGAATTAGGACACAGTTCTTAGTGGTATTCCAATCTGACTGCCCAGAACTAGATTTATTCGAGTTACTTTAAAAATATTGCTTTAAACACTCTGACATAAATCATAGCAATATTTTCTTTAGGTCTGTCTCTTAAGGCAAAGGAAACAAAAGCAAAAATAAACAAGTGGGACCAGTTAAACTTAAAAAGCTTTTGCACAGCATAAGAAACCACGGACAAAACAAAAAGGCAGCCTACTGAGTGTGAGAAAATGTTTGCAAATGATATGATATTAATGATGTTAATCCGATAAGGTGTTAATATACAAAATATATAAACAGCTCACACAGCTCAATAGCAAAATGATAAATAACCCCTAAAAAGTGGGAAGACCTGAAAAGGACATTTTTTAAAGAAGACATACAAATGGCCAACAGGCACAGGAAAAGATGCTCAAATTGCTAATCATCAGAAAAATGCCAATCAGAACCACAAAGAGTTATCACCTCACACCCGTCAGAATGGCTGTCATCAAAAAGACCACAGATAATAAATGTAGGCAAGGATGTGGAGAAGAGGGAACTCTCTCACCTTGTTGGTGAAGTGGTGTAGCCATTATGGAAAACAGTCTGAAGATTTGCAAAACAACTAAAAATGAAACTACCACATGATCCAGCAGTTCCATCCCTTGGATATATTAATATAGTCAAAGAAAAAACATTAATTCAGAAAGATACTTGCACCTCAGTATTCATAGCAGCACTATTTATAATAGCCAAGACATAGAAGGAAGCACACACACCCCACTTCTTCCATTCTTCCTCTGTGTGTGTGTATATGTGTATAAATACATATATACATACAATGGAATACTACTCAGCCAGAAAAAGGAGAATTTTCCACTTGCAAAAACATAGATGGACCTAGAGAATATTATGCTTAGTGAAATAAGTCAGACAGAGAAAGACACAGTGTGTAATCACTTGTACATGGAATCTTAAAAAAAAAAAAAAGAATGAATATAACAAAGCAGAAACAGATCCACAGATATAGCTAGTGATTTCCAGTGGGGAGAGGGGCAAGGTAGGACGTGGGATTACTATGTATAAACTATTATGTATAAAATAATAAAACTAAGAGGATGGTTGGATGGCATCACTGACTCTACGGACGTGAGCTTGAGCAAGCTCCAGGAGATGTGGAAGGACAGGGAAGCCTGGCATGCTGCAGTCCATGGGGTTGCAAACAGTCAGACATGACTGACTGACTGAACAACAGTAATGCAAGGCTATATTTTGCAGCACAGGGCATACTATCAATATTTTATAATAACTTAAATGAAGTACAATCTATACAAAGTTTGAATTACTGTGCTATATACTTGGGCTTCCCTGGTGCTCAGAAGGTAAAGAATCTGCCTGCAATGCAGGAGACCCGGGTTCAATCCCTGGGTGGGGAAGATCCCCTGGAGGAGGAAATGGCAACCCACTCCAATATTCTTGCCTGAAGAATTCCATGGACAGAGGAGCCTGGCGGGCTATAGTCCATGGGGTCTCAAAGAGTTGGACATGACTAAGTGAGCATAACACACATACTTGAAACTAATGTAATATTATAAAGCAACTATACCTCAATACACACACACACACACACACATACACATATATATATTGCTCTAAATTGTCATCATCTTCTGAATGACATGGCTGTCCTTGGCTGATGGGAAGGCAGTCCTAAAGTTGAAGCCTCATATTATAAACACAGTAGTGGCACACAGGTAAGCCAGGTATGAGCAACTTTGACACTAATATTATTCCAGGGAAGGAATAATATTCCTTAGTAGCTCAACTGAAGAATCTGCCTGCAATGCAGGAGACCCCGGTTCGATTCCTAGGTTGGGAAGATCCCCTGGAAAATGGATAGGCTTCCCACTCCCGTATTCCTGGGCTTCCCTGGTGACTCAGCGAATAAAGAATCCGCCTGCAATGCAGGAGACCTGGGTTCGATCTCTGGGTTGGGAAGGCCCGCTGGAGAAGGGAATGGCTGCCCACTCCAGTATTCTAGCCTGGAGAATTCCATGGACTATATAGCCCATGGGGTTGCAAAGAGTCAGACACGTCTGAGTGACTTTCACACACACAGTTACTCCAGGGAAGGTAACTAAGGCACTTTTAACTGGAGGCAATACTCTCAAATTCCTTCCTCTACAGCTTGACTTGAGATCATGAGCTTTTCTCCTTACCTAGTAAGAGCCCTCATGCTTTCGATGCAGCCACTGTACTCAGTTGGTCCTACGTATCTAGTATCTACCCCAGTTCTCCTCCTTGATGTGATTATTAGCTAGTTCCTTCCTATGCATACGAAAGCATCTGTTCACATGTTTAAAATAAGCTCACTCTGGTAATGTGAGCTTCCCCTGCTGAGCAAAACACATAAATATGTGTCTGTAGGGGAAAATAAATGCTTCTTGCTGTAATTGGAACAAAAAGAGGAAAATGATGTGGAAATTTCACAGCAGCCTTGTACTGTTTATATTCAGGCAAGGCAAGTTTTATGAAATACATAAAGCCAGATTCAAAGTTGAGTTGGCATGATCTGAATGCAGGCACTCGATTGCTGTCTAGTCTATATCACCTAGTCCTGGCACCTGGAAGCATTTACATGAAGTTTTTGACCCTTAAAGTATGCTAGTATTGGACTGCTGATGTCAATATTAAAAAAAAAATCAGCTTATGCATGAAAACAGGTCTTTGGAATTTTCTTAAAGAAAGCATTCTGCAGCTCTTTTACATCAATTCTAAATAATATATCTATAAATCTGAGGACAGTCTGGTTTCTCTTATAATCAGTGCCAGGCTAACTTCAACAGTGCCCAGTTCTGTGGTCAAATGTCTCTTCATCACACATTTCAGATGGCGATATCAAGACAAAAAGATCCCTTTTGAAAGAGTCTACATGGGTCTGTGTGGTGGAAGAACTTACCTACCACAATATCTATTGGAACTATTTAGAACTTTTTTTTTCTTTTAAGTCATATATCAATATTTGTTCTGTTGGGTTGGCCAAAAAATTTGAGTTTTTCTGTAACTATGGAAAAATTCAAACTTTTTGGCCAACCCAGTAACTAGTGTTGGTAGATTCTGGTGAGCATGCTTGCTTTGTTTGAGTACTGGATGTGCAAGAAGCTCATTGAAGTGTTACATTATAAATGCCATTTATATATATATATATATATATATATATATATAGAGAGAGAGAGAGAGAGAGAGAGAGAGAGCGCTGAAGACAGAGCTCTATGTATCTATACTGTATGAGACATTTATTATGAGGAATTGGCTCACTCAATAATGGAGGCTGAGATGACCCACACTCTACCAAATGCAAGCAGAGGTCCAGGAGAGCTGATGATATAATTCCAGTCTGAGCGAGAATCAGGAGAGCCAGTGGTGAAACTCCCAGTCCAAGGGCAGAAGGAGACCAGTGTCCCAGTTCAGCAGGCAGGCAGGACAAAAACAGGGGTGATTCTTCCCTTCTCTGTCTTTTGTCCTATTTGGGCTTTTAATGGATTGAATGATATCTACCCACACCGGGGAAGGCAATCTACTTTACGGAGCCCACCAATTTAAATGCTAATTTCAGCTGGAAACCCCCTCACAGACAGACCCAGAAATGTTTAATCTGGGCAGTTCATGGCACAGTCAAGCTGACACATAAAATTAACCACAATACTGTCCTTCAGAACTGAAAATGAAAGTGATTCTCAGATAAACAGAGCCTGGGGGAATTTATATTAGGCCTGACTTATACCAGAGAAGTCCTTTCAGCTGAAAAGCAATGATGCCAGCCTGAAATTCAAGTCCAAAGAAAGGAATGAAGACCATAAACAGTGGTAAATTTGTGGGTAAATATAAATGTATACATTTTTCTTTTTTTCTCTTAAGACACACAAGATTGTTTAAAAAAAATAACATTGTGTTTTGGGGTGTATAACATATATAAGATGTAATGCCACATTTGTATGCCATATCTATATGTTTTATAAACTACCTAAATATAAATACATATAATATAAACATATTAAAAATAAGTATACAAACAGCATCTATAGATGTATAGATGTAAGGAAAGAGAAAGAAATGGAGCTATAGTATAGCAAAGTTTCTGTGGTTTACTAGAATAACATAAATATTAACCTGAAGTAGATTGTGATCAATTAAAATGTATTATATTGTAATCCCTATAGGAACTACTAAGATAATTCAAAGTGTGTAGTTAAATCAGCAGAACAATTTAAATGAGACAATAAAATTTTTGTTTAACATAAAAGAAGACAATAAGGAGGAACAGAGTAACAAAAAAAGATTTAGACATGCAGAAAACAAATAGAAAAATATCAAGTATAAATCTAACCATATCAATAATTACATTAAATGTGAATGAACTAAACACTTCTGTCAAAAGGCAGATATTGGGGACTTCCCTGGCAGTTCCTTGGTTAAGATTGTGAGCTTCCATTTAAGGGAGAATGGGTTCGATCCTTGATCAGGGAACTAAGATTCCGTATGTGGTACGCTCCCCACCCCACAAGGGCACATATTGTCAGAATTGATAAAAAAGCAAGATATAACTATGTTCTGACTACAAAATCAGACTTCAAATTCAGTAACTCAAATGAGTTGAAATAAAATGATGGAGAAAGATATAACAGGAATTGTAAGAAAGCCGGAATGGTTACATTAATATCACACAATATGATGTTAAAACTCAAAGTATTGCTAGAAACCAAAAGAGACATTTCATAATGATTAAAAGGGCCAATACATCAGGAGGACATAGCAATTATAAATGTGTGTGTGTATGTATATATATATATATATATGAAAGTGCAAGTGAAGTCGTTCAGTCATGTCCGACTCTTTGTGACCCTGTGGATTGTAGCCCACGGAATTTTCCAGGCAAGAGTACTGGAATGGGTTGCCAGTTCCTTCTCCAGGGGATCTTCCTGACCCAGGGACCAGACCCAGGTCTTCTGCATTGCAGGCAGAGGCTTTACCTCTGAGCCACCAGGGAAGCCCTATGTATATACGAGAGAGCCCCAAAATACTGAGGCAAAAATGGACAGAATTAAAAGGAGAAGTGCATGGTTTAACAGTTATAAATGGAACTTCATTACCCACCTCTCAGTTAATCGATAGAACAACTAGACATAAAATGACCAAGGATACAGAAGACATGAACAACTATTTAAAAACTTCACCTAACATTTTATAGAACACTCCACTCCACCTCACATAAGCAGAGAACAGACTCTTTAAAGCACACATGGAATATTCTCCAGCATAGATTATATGCCAGTCATGACAAATCTCAATAAATTAAAAAAGATTTAAATCATTCAAAGTATACCTGACTACAATAGCACTAAGTTATAAATCAACAGAAAGAAATGGGGGAAGTCTCCAAATCTTTGGAAATTAAACAACATACGTCTAAATAAGTCATGTATTGAAGAACTCACAGTGGGACTTGTAAAATATTTTGAACATAAAGAAGATGAAAACATAATATCAAAGTTTAAGGGATGCACATAAAGCAGAAATTGGTAACTTTTTAAACATGATGTTAAAAAGAAAGTTCTCTCCAATTAAAATAAATACATTTAAATTAAAAAAACAACAAAGAAAGAAAGGTCTCAGATCAACAATCTAAGTTACCATTTTAGTGAACTAGAAAAGGAAGAGTAAAGTTAACCTGAAGCAAGCGTAAGGAAGGATATAATAATTATATGAGTGGAGATCAGTGAAATAGAAAACGGAAAAAAATCAGTAGATGCAAAAATTGATTCTTTGAAAAGCTCAGTCAATGAAATTGATAAACTTTACCTAGACTAAGAGGAAAAAAAAGACAAAGATTAGCAAAATTTAAAAAATAAAAAATAAAGTTAAAACAAAATTAAAAAAACAAGGATCATTGATGTCAACCCTACAAAAGTAACAAGGATTATAAATGGATGTTCTGAACCACTATGTCATTACCAATAGTTAGATAGCATAAATGAAATGGTAAATTTCTAGGAGGACCCAAACTAAAATTAACTAAAAGATAAATAGAATTACTGAACAGACCTCTAACAAAGATATAAATTTGTGATTAAAAATCTTCCTTCCAAAAAAGTATAGACTTCCCTGGTGGCTCAGATGGTAAAGAACCTGCCTGCAATGCAGGAGACCTGGGTTCGATCCCCGGGTCGGGAAGGTCCCCTGGAGAAGGGAATGGCTACCCACTCCTCTTTCTTGCCTGAGAACTCTGTGGACAGAGGAGCCTGGTGGGCTGTAGTCCATGGAGGTGGCAAAGTGTTGGACATGACTGAGCAACTAACACACACACACACACACACACACAGATGACTTCACTGGTAGACTCTATCAAATTTCTGAAGAAGAAATAAAGTCAATCTCACATGAACTCTTTCAGCAAACAGGAGGAAACACTTTCCAAAATGTTCTGAGTCTAGTTTTGCCCTAATAACAAAGTCTGACAAAGATATGTAAGAAAACTACAGAACAATATCCTTACTTAACACAGACATAAAAATCCTTAACAAAGTATTACCAAACCAAATCCAACAACTTATAAAAAGAATTATATACCATGACCAGGTATGATTTATTCCAGGAATGCAAGTTTTGATCTAACATTCAAAAATTAATTTAGGTAATAATATACCATACTAACAAAGGACAGTTCAGTTCAGTTCAGTCACTCAGTCATGTCCAACTTTTGCGACCCCATGAATTGCAGCACACCAGGCTTCCCTGTCCATCACCAACTCCCAGAGCTCACTTAGACTCACGTTCATCGAGTCCATGATGCCATCCAGCCATCTCATCCTCTGTCATCCCCTTCTCTTCCTGCCCCCAATCCCTCCCAGCATCAGAGTCTTTTCCAATGAGTCAACTGTTCGCATGAGGTGGCCAAAGTACTGGAGTTTCAGCTTTAGCATCATTCCTTCCAAAGAAATCCCAGGGCTGATCTCCTTCAGAATGGACTGGTTGGATCTCCTTGCAGTCCAAGGGACTCTCAAGAGTCTTCTCCAACACCACAGTTCAAAAGCATCAATTCTTCGGTGCTCAGCTTTCTTCACAGTCCAACTCTCACATCCATACATGACTACTGGAAAAACCATAGCCTTGACTAGACGGACCTTTGTTGGCAAAATAATGTCTCTGCTTTTTAATGTGCTATCTAGGTTGGTCATAACTTTCCTTCCAAGGAGTAAGCATCTTTTAATTTCATGGCTGCAGTCACCATCTGCAGTGATTCTGGAGCCCAAAAAGATAAAGTCTGACACTCTTTCCACTGTTTTCCCATCTATTTGCCATGAAATGATGGGACCGGATGCCATGATCTTAGTTTTCTGAACAATGAGCTTTAAGCCAACTTTTTCACTCTCTTTCACTTTCATCAAGAGTCTTTTTAGTTACTCTTCACTTTCTGCCATAAGGGTGGTGTCATCTGCATATCTGAGGTGATTGATATTTCTCCCGGCAATATTGATTACAGCTTGTGCTTCTCTCAGCCCAGCGTTTCTCATTATGTACTCTGCATATAAGTTAAATAAGCAGGGTGACAATATACAGCCTTGATGTACTCTTTTTCCTATTTGGAACCAGTCTGTTGTCCCATGTCCAGTTCTAACTGTTGCTTCTTGACCTGCATATAGGTTTCTCAAGAGGCAGGTCAGGTGGTCTGGTCTTCCCATCTCTTTCAGAATTTTCCACAGTTTATTGTGATCCACACAGTCAAAGGCTTTGGCATAGTCAAGAAAGCAGGAATAGATGTTTTTCTGGAACTCTCTTGCTTTTTCCATGATCCAGCGGATGTTGGCAATTTAATCTCTGGTTCCTCTGCCTTTTCTAAAACCAGCTTGAACATCAGGAAGTTCACAGTTCACGTATTGCTGAAGCCTGGCTTGGAGAATTTTGAACATTACTAGCATGTGATATGAGTGCAACTGTGCTGTAGTTTGAGCATTCTTTGGCATTGCCTTTCTTTGGGATTGGAATGAAAACTGACCTTTTCCGGTCCTGTGGCCACTGCTGAGTTTTCCAAATTTGCTGGCATGTTAAGTGCAGCACTTTCACAGCATCATCTTTCAGGATTTGAAATAGCTCAACTGAAATTCCGTCACCTCCACTAGCTTTGTTCGTAGTGATGCTTTCTAAGGCCCACTTGACTTCACATTCCAGGATGTCTGGCCCACATAATTATCTTAATAGAAACAGAAAAAGCATATGACAATAGACAAAAACTGTATATGATTAAACTCAACAAAGCAGGAATAGAAGGAAACCTCCTCAGCCTTATAAAACAGGCATCTACAAAAAAACTACAACTAGCATTATTCTTAATGATGAAAGGATGAATGCTTTCTTTCCTAATATTAGGGATAAGGTGAGAACATCTGCTTTCACCACCCCTATTCAACATTGTACTGAAGAAATGTAGTAAGGCTAGAAAAATACATTAAAGGCATAGAGGTTGAAAGGAAGAAGTTAGTCTTTATTCCCTGATGACATAATCCTATATGGAGGAAATCTTAAAGGGTCAACAAAAAACTTCACTAGAACTAGTGAGTCTAGCATTGTTTTCAGAATACAAGCTCAAGATAAAAATCAATTGTATTTCTATACGTCAGCAACAAATAACCCAACACCAAAATTAAAATTTTTCTTTTTTGTTCAATTTTTTAACAATGCTGTTTTGATTTCTGCCATACAAGAATGCGAATCAGCCATAATTATAATACATCCCCTCCCTCCAGAGCCTCTCTCTCCTCCCCCATCCCATCCCTCCAGGTCATCACAGAGCTCAGGACTGGGCTCCCTGTACTACACAGCTCCTCACCAGCTATCCATCCTACACCTGATACCATGGATACGCTGATGCTACTTTCTCCACTCATCCCACTCTCTCCGCCCCCACTGTGTCCACAGGTCCACTCTCTACATCTGCATCTCCCTTCCTTCCCTGCAGATAGGTTCCTCAATACCATTTTTCTAGATTCCACATATATGTGTTAATATACGCATTTGTTTTTCTCTTTCTGACTTACTAGGCTCTAGGTCCATCCACCTCACTAGAACTGACTTGAATTCATTCCTTTTATGGCTGAGTAATATTCCACTGTATATCTGTACCACATCTTCCTTATCCATTCATCTGTCAATGGACATCGAGGTTGCTTCCATGTCTTGTGTGTGCTGTGTGTGATAAATCACTTCAGTCGTGTCCAACTCTGAGCATCCCACACAGCCGGTCTGTGTCCTGGCTATTATAAATAGTACTGCTATAAACATTGGGGTGCATTTGTCTTTTTCAATTATGGCAAAACCAAAATTTAAAAATTATTTTCACAGTAGTACTGAAATGAATAAAATGCATAGGAGCAAACTTAATAAAAGATAAGTACACTGAAAATTAGAAAGCATGGCTGAGATAAGATAAGAGCTACATAAATGGGGAGAGATTTTATATTCATTGAAAAACTAACCGGTGGCAACTGTCCGCAAAATGATCCATATAGTTTCAATGCAATACCTCCAATCCTAGCACGCATTCTCATAGAAACTGACAAAACTGTTGCCAAAATGTGTATGGAATGCCAAAGAACCTGAACTAGCCAAAACAATTTTGCAAAGTAAGAAGACAGAATTTTATGTACTTGATTTTAAAACTTACCATAAAGGTACAACTTGGGTGGTTTTAGTGTAAAGATAGATATACATATCAATTAAGCAGGGTTGAGAGTCAGAATTAAGAAATACACCCCTATATTATAGTTAATTCATTTTCAACAAAGGTGCCCTTTCAACAAAGGGGAAAGAATGGTTTTTTTCAATCACAAGTGATCCTGAGGGAAAGGAGAAAAATACCCTTAACCCAGCAAAAATCAACTTAAAATGAGATGACAGACCTAAATATAAGAACTAAAACAATAAGTATCTGGAGAAATACATTGAAGAAAATCTTTGTGACCTTGGATTAAGCAAAGATTTCTTAGATATGATGACTCAAACCATGATTCATTACAGAACAAATTGATCAAATAGACTTCATCAAAAAGACTGTTGCTCTTCAAAAGATAACATTAAAAATTAAAAGTTAAACCACAAACTGGGAAAAATATTTTCAAATCACATGTCTGATAAAAGACATGTCCAGAATATATGAAGAGCTCCTTTAACTCAAGATAAACACTATAATTAAACAATAGGCAATAGATTTGAATACTCATTTCACAAAAAAATATGAATAGCTAATAAGCATGTGAAGAGATGCCAAAAAGTTTAGGGAAATGCAAATTAAAACTACAATGAAATGCAATGCAATGGCAATAAAAATACCAATATATTATTAAAGAAATAAAAAAAAAACCCACAATGGAAACTATGTAAGAATGTAAGAAAAAAAAGAGATATGATGATTAAAATACACAAAAAAATATACATACTAGAAAAATTACCTCATGATCTGGTTAAAATTGCAATCAGAGAATTATGAAATCAAGTAATTTAATAAGGAGATGAACTCCATAAAAACTAAGTTCAAACAATGCAGAGGCTCAGGAAACAAATGATAGGATAATAGAAGAAAATAAAAATAAATTAGCAAGAGATCTGGAAAGCAAAGAGGTGAAAACGTAAAATGATCATGAAAATTAAAATCACTATTAAAGCAGCCATGAAGACAATAAATACTGCTGAATATACACCTGAGGTCATGGGATAAAGTCTTAAGAAATTGAACACTATTGCGTGGAAATGAACAAAGAATGCAAATGGATGGGATAGACGATGACAGATATTGAAGACAGAGAGCTGAGTTAACATACTCAAAATTAGGGCCATGGGAAAAAGAAAAGAGCATAAGAACAAGATAAAGAGCACTCACATATAAAATTAGGCCTAGGTTTTGAAACAGACATGAATCTACAGATTGAAAGTACATACTATATCCTAAGAAAATATCACATATGCTAATACAAACAAGACATAGTCTGGTTAATGTGTTCTATATAGCACAAAGTTAAATATGTATAATGAATCTGATGGGCCTCAGGCAAAAAAAAAATAAGACACTTTTCGAGGAGAATCAGTTTGACTTCATACTTCTGAAAGTGAAAGTCGCTCAGTCGTGTCCGAGTCTTTGTGACCCCATGGACTTGACAGTCTGTGGAATTCTCCAGGCCAGAATACTGGAATGGGTAGCCTTTCCCTTCTCCAGGGCATCTTCCCGACCCAGGAATCGAACTAGGGTCTCCTGTATTGCAGGCAGATTCTTTACCAACTGAGATATCATATTTGGTATTCTTTGTGAAAAAAGCAATGCATTCTTTTACCAAATTTTTACCCAAGATCGAAGGCAGATATTTTCAAATACAAAGTTTCCTGGTGTATTTTTTTTTTTAACCTTCGCATTTTGTATTGGGGTATAGCTGATTAGCAATGCTGTGATAGTTTCAGGTGGACAATGAAGGGACTAAGACATACATAGACATGTACTCATTCTCTCCTGGTGTATTTCTTAGACAAAGTATTAGAAGTTAAACTTCTAATGGTGAATCAAATGGTGAATGGAAAAGTTTAGGGTTAAAAACAATTGTGGTGGCATTGAATCCATTGGCTGCAAAACTAAGATTTAAAACATGAAGGAATAGTTAGAAAATCACAGATAGTGTTTACTCACAAGGTAAAAAAAATGATTCATCTTAAAGTCAAAAGATGGAAACAGAGAAACAGTAGGAGATAGTGTAAATATGTCAGTTTTCTCACATTCTATGATGAGTTAGCACTTGTCAAAATTGATACATTAATATGAGAAGTACTAGTATATTTTTAAAAAATATAACAACAGTATTGAGTAGTCAGACTTGAGTGTGAAGGGAAGGATGGTGCAATGAAATGTAGAGTTATACTTATTTCATCATTTTTTCAAAGAGAGAATTCAATATAAATCTAATTATAAAGTAAAAGAAGATTCGGTATGTTGGGGAGCCTGGTGGGCTGCCATCTATGGGGTCGCACAGAGTCGGATACGACTGAAGTGACTTAGCAGCAGCAGCAGCAACAATATCTAAAACCCATGGGATTAATTTCACGATTATAAGGAAGCAATGCACTGGATCAGAAGGCAAAACTATTTATAAAGGACACAACTAAAACAAAGTGACTCAGTAAGCTCAAAAATAAGAGGGTAAGATCAGCAAGATCCTACTGTATAAGCACAAGGAACAATATTCAATATCCTATGATAAACTATAATGGAAAAGAATATATAAAACAAGAATATATATGTGTGTAACCGAATCAGTTGGCTGTACAGCAGAAATTAACACAACACTGTAAGTCTACTACACTTCAATTTAAAACATGAGGAGAGGACGAGTCATACAAGGCATATTAAATAAAGAGAAAGTGAAGATCTTAATATCAGACCATGGTAAATTAAAGACATAATTCACTGAATGAGATAAACATGCCATCCCCCATTCGTGACTTAATAGTCATACACATTTACACACCAAATAAAACATGAAGAAAATCTGGAGGAATACCGATTCTTTTTGCTACTCATGAACAGATCAGTAGATTCTAAAAGTGTAATGGGAGCTATGGATGTCTCCTGGGAGTTCTTTTACCCCTCCCCCATTGAATAACAGCAGGAAATGCACCTGGAGTGGGGATGGTAGTGAGAGGGAATTAATCCTGTCTAGAATTCAGGATTAGCGCCTCATTGTTTTACCCTAATCAGGACTGTCTTGTCAGGCCTGCCAGTGATGGTTTCAGCAAACCAGGCCTGTGCAGTCACAGTGCAGTATCCCCCTTGCCTGTGATGACTCAGGAACGGGCATGTTGAGGTCAAAGAGTTGGAAAATATGTTGGGCCTTCAGGCAAAATTTCTGCATTCTACAAAGAGAAGAAACGTGGTCATCTGTCTGCCGTGTGGGAATGTGAGTTCTGGAACTGCTCAGCCATCTTTACGAAGCACTGATAAACAAGAGGGTTTGGCCCAAGAGGACCACAAGAGGTGATCTGGCACTGTATAGCCTCTGGGGAAGTCAATCTGAAGCTCCCCCTACCTCGGGCTTTCAGCCAAGTGTGTTTCTGACAATTAATAAGATAAATAAGATAATTAAAGTATATTTAATTGAGATATAAAAAACTCCACACCTGAAAACCAAGAACACAACTTGTTTTCAAGTGCCCAGGAAAATTTTCTGAAATTGACCATGTACAAGGCCACTAAGAAACTATCAATTCAGTGTAAAAATAGCAGTATCACAGCTTTCAATCATGGTACAATAAGGCTAGAAATGAGTATCACAATCTAGAAAACCCACGGTCATAAATACTAGAAAAGATGAACAGCAAATACAAATAAAGTTCATTGCAGCACTATTTAAATAAGCAAAAGGTAGACATAACCTACATGTCCATCAGCTGATTCATGGATAACAAAAGGTGGTTACCTATACAGTGCGTGCAAAGTAGACTGGGAGTGCCAGTGGCTGGGGAGACTAGCAAGTGGGGAGAGACTATTAATGGGTACAGGGCTTCTTTGGGTGGAATATTCTGGAATTAAGATAGTGGTGATGGCTGCACAGCTTTGTGAATATACTAAAAAAATCACAAAATCATACTTTAAAAGGATGGCTTTTATATATGTGAGTTACATCTCAATATAAAAAGTGACATGCTTCATAGAATATATTGGTCGCAGAGACCAACCCTGATATGCAATGGGAAGGGGCACAAGGGCGTGCATTTGTGTCCACGCAGGGAGGCAGGGAGCATTTAGGACTCATTTGGAGGCTGGCTACCACAGACAGCTTAAAAGATGTGTCCAGTCACATTTAACACGTTCTACGTCAAATACCTTCAACTGTATGCAGCTTCTAATGCACCGACTCAACATTTGTGTACTTCTGTCCTTTCCTTGGCCAGTTCTGGCTGTATTCCACAGCAAATTTTCTATCTACGATGTTCTACTTGAACAAAGGTGATATGATTTGGAAATCATTTTCTAACACAACATTATTTCTTATTGAGCTGTCTGCTCTCATATATAACAGTTTCCACTTTTAAGAATCTCAACTATATTAACCGTAGATTCAGTATCTAGAGTCCTAATAGAAATCCTGTAGAGTTGCATATTATTGATGAGGAAACAGAAGCTTAGAAAGGTTGCATAAATTTGCCCAAGATTTTAGGCTAGTAAGTGGCAGAGCAAGAATTCCAAACCATATGATTTCCCTGGTGGTCCAGTGGCTAAGCCTCTGTGTTCCCAATGCAGGGGGCCTGGGTTCGAACCCTGGTCAGGAAACTAGATCCTACATGCCACAACTAAGAGTTCACATGCTGTAACTGAAGACCCTGCATGCCACAACTAAAAAAAAAAAAAAAAAAAAAAATCCACTTGCCACAGCTAAGACCCAGTGCAGCCAAATAAATACATAAACAAACTTAAGATAACCATATGATAACAGTCACCACCAAAGCTAACATATATTGAGTAGTTATTGTATCAGGCTTTATTCCACATGCTTTCCATGGATTCTCTCATTCAATCATCACAACAACCTGATGAGGTAGGTATCATTATTAATATCTTACAAATGAGAAACTGAGGCTCAGAGAGGTTAATTAACTTGCCCAAAGTTACAGAGGTAACAAGTGACAGAACAGAGACTGGAATCTGGGTATGTCTGATGCTGAGTGCACCTTCCATTTTTCCACACTGTCTCTCTGAGATGAGTAAAGCGGAGCTGAGATGATGTGAGGGAGGGTTTCAGATTCTACTTATGTATTATTCATTAATTATGTACATATCCCTTATATCTTTGGTCCGTAAAAAAACTTCAAGCGGCCAGTGGGTCTGTCGTCTCTTTCCGTGAGAGTATCACTAACTCATCTTTCTCGTGGAGAAAATAATTGACTCAGTTTTCCATGCAGGTCTTTCACAGAAAGACTGACTGAATTTTTCTAGACTCTGTCCCTGTATCTTTCTTTATATACTTGTTGAACTTTCTAATGATTTGTCCGTTTAGCTCTCATTATTATGGTGAACAAAACCTTTGAGACCCCATTCCACCAAAATGGTTTCCTCACCAACTACCTTGTCTGGAGAGAGATCTCCAGTTCCCAAAGCGGGTGCTGTGCCTCAGGTTAGGGCATTTGCTAAGGAGTCCCATTCAACTTGCTTTCTTTTGCTTCTTCTAAACGATGAATTGCAATATAAATTTAGGATCAACTTTTCTAGGAACTGGGCGACTCCTTCATCAAACACAAACGAAGCATGAAAAGCAGATTTTCCTGGAGGGAAAAGGATATAGCTGACGTTTCTGCACAGAATGAGAGGAGAGTTCCCTCAACAAGTGTCCACTTAGTAAAGAACTAGAGACTGAGACAGATTTACACGAACACAGTTAATGAAAACTAAACTTTAGGACCACCCCTACACAGAACCCTTTCCAGGCCCCAGGAAGAGCTTTGGTACTGAGTTCAAATGGTCATATGTTTCTGTAAAATTTGCAAAATGTGGTATTCATTTTAACCGCAGTCAGTTAGGGTTGCTATTCCTTCTTCAACTTTCTCTTGCTCACATACCTGCCTAGATCTGGTCCTTCTGGGTGGCCTCAGTATGACGTGGAGCTGGCTAATGCCAAGCAGAGCTGGGGAAGCATGCAGTTTGGGGCTGATGTTAATAGACCATCTTGAGGGGCACGTGTGTGTGCATGTCTGCTCAGCTGCTTCAGTCACACCCAGCTCTTTGCAGACCTATGGACTATAGCCCACCAAGCTCTTCTGTCTGTGGGATTCTCCAGGTAAGAATACTGGAGTGGGTTGCCATGCCCTCCTCCAGGGGATCTTCCCAACCCTGAGATCAGACCTGCAGCTCCTGCAGCTCCTGCAGCTCCTGCACTGCAGACGGATTCTTTACCGCTGAGCCACTGGGGAAGCCCATCTTTATGGGATTTGCAGGTATTTCTGTAGAATTAAATTACTGCCAGGCGCCCTCATGCTGGAATGGCTTCTAAGAACAGTGCTATCACCCACAGAGCCAACTCACCCAATTATAATGACATCAAAGTGTGGGCTAGTGGTTCTATTGGAATAGGAATGTGTGCCCAGTACCAAAATTATGTTGGTTGCGGTGGAAAAGCAAGATTTGGAATATATGGAAACAGAAGCTAGTACACAGAGATTTCTTAGAATTGTTAGACATGTAAATTATAAGGGCAGGATTTGGTCTCACAGATGTCTGGTCAAAATAGAAGTACTATTTGAGAATGCAGCATACCCACTAAACATTTTTCAGGGCTTCCCAGGTGGCACTAGTGGCAAAGAGTCTGTCTGCCAGTGCAGGAAACAAGAGATGCAGGTTCGACCCTGGATTAGGAAGGTCCCCTGGAGGAGGACACGGCAACCCACTGCATATTCTCACCTGGAAAACACCGTGAACAAAGGAGCCTGGTGGGCTATAGTCCATGGGGTCACAAAGAGATAGGACTGAAGTGACTGAGCACGCACATGAGCAATCTTAAAATATATAGATGTATATATGTAATATATAAATAACTATGTCATATAATAATATATACATAAAGCCATCAGTTCAGTTCAGTTCAGTCGCTCAGTCGTGTCTGACTCTTTGCGACACCATGAATCGCAGCACGCCAGGCCTCCCTGTCCATCACCAACTCCCAGAGTTCACTCAGACTCGCGTCCATCGAGTCCGTGATGCCATCCAGCCATCTCATCCTCAGTTGTCCCCTTCTCCTCCTGCCCCCAATCCCTCCCAGCATCAGAGTCTTTTCCAATGAGTCAACTCTTCGCATGAGGTGGCCAAAGTACTGGAGTTTCAACTTTAGCATCATTCCTTCCAAAGAAATCCCAGGGTTGATCTCCTTCAGAATGGACTGGTTGGATCTCCTTGCAGTCCAAGGGACTCTCAAGAGTCTTCTCCAACACCACAGTTCAAAAGCATCAATTCTTCGGCGCTCAGCTTTCTTTACAGTCCCACTCACATCCATACAGCCAAGATATGTACGAAACATAGAGGTTTTTCAGGCAACAAATCAATAAAAACACTGAATTAGATTTGTGATGTTTGTGGTATTTGTCATAATTTTATAATTTTAAAATTTACTGTGACTATTTTATCACTTTAAATAAACATTCTCCTTCCTGCCTAATTTTATATTTGTAAATTTGTGTTCTGTGGCTCACAATAGACCTCCAAAATTACCTACATTTCAGGCCCCATGAGACCCACACAGGCCACTGATTAGAGATGTTGTCTCTGAAACCAGAGCAGAAGGGAGGCCAAAATAAAACAAGAGTTAAAATTTTGATTCAGTAATCTGAAATTTTATTCCTGGATTTCAGTTTTAGTTCTGTGAGTTTCCTTTTTCACTCAGTTTTCTTGAGATATAGTTTACATATTGTAGAGATCTTAATTTTAATTACATTAAATTACAGAGATCTTAATTATATACATTTGACAGATGTATGTATGAGATAATAGAAAATACATACATTGGTCTCTGCCCCCAGTTCCTGGCACAGAGCCTTAAAACCCAAGTGAGAAGTGCACTTGGATCATCTTTTGTTCTATATTGAGGTGACTGCGGGTGGACTCCTGGCTGGCTCCTGGTAGGGGCTAGTTAGCAGAGAGAACAAGCCATGATTAAAAGGTTTGGATTTTAGCCCCAGTTAATAATTGATCATGTCTATGTAGGGAAGTCTCCAGAGGAATTTCAATAGCACAGCGTGCATGGTGTTCAGAGAGCTTCCAGGTTCAAACACATCCACACTGAGAGGGTAGCGCATTCTAACTCCATGAAGACAGAGGCTGCTGCACTCAGCACCCTCCCGACCTCACCCTGTGTGCCTCTTCATTTGGCTGCTCACCTGCATCCTTTATCACACACTTTAATAAACTGGTAATGGTAAGTAAATGTTTCCCTACGTTCTGTGAGCTACTCTAGCAGTTCATCAGACTGAGGGTCATGGGACCCTCCAACTTAATAGCCCCTTCAGACAGAAGTTGTGAGTAAAACCTGGGAACCTACTTCTGGCAATCGGTGTTTGAAGTCTTACCCTGTGGGTTCGGACAGTACCTCCAGGTAGACTGTGTCAGGACTGAGGACAGCCAGTGTCACAGGGAATTGGCCTGGGGTAGGAAAAGCTCCCACATATTTAGTGACCAGAAACACTGGACGTGTGTTCTGTGTGGATGTGGTGGTAGTGTGTGAGTAAAGGAGACACACAGGAGAAGCTGAAAAGGGAAAGATGGGGGTTTTCCCTACACAGAAGGAGAACTGAGTTAGGTTTTTCTAACTCAGTGGAAACCCATGAAACTACCACCCAAATGAAGATACAGAACATTTTCATAACCCCTCCAAATTCTCTTGTGTCACTTTCCAGTAAATACGCCCCAACTAGAGGCAACTGGTATCCTGATTTTTATCACCAGAGATGAGTTTGCTGTTGCGGAACTTCATATAAGCGGAACAATGAATTATGCATATATTCTTTTCTGACTGCTTTCTTAGGCATATGTTTCTGAGATTCATCCATGCTATAGCATACATCCATAATCTCTTCCTTTTTATTGCTGAGTAGTTTTCCATTGTGAAGCTGTATCGCAATGTGTCCATTCTCCTGTTAAACATTTGGGTTATTTTCAGGTTTGGGATATTATGAATAAAGCTGCTACATATATTTGTGTATAAGTTGTTTTGTGAAGACTGTCGACTCTCTTGGGAATGTACTTAGGAAGGGATTGCTGGATCCTGTGATAGGAGAAGATGTATATACGTGAACATCCACTTACATATTGGGAAAGGGCATGGTAATGCACTCCAGTATCCTTGCCTGGAGAATCCCATGGACAGAGGAGCCTGGCAGGCTATAAGCGATAGACTTGCACAGAGTCGGACACAACAGAAGCAACTTAGCACACACAACGTGTGTGTATATGTGTATATGTATATATACACTAACCATTATTGAAAATAAGATGCTAAAGTCTCCAGATATTATTGTTGAATTGTATATTTCTCCCTTCAATTTTTCTTTCTGTAGTTTGTAATATGCACCCAACTGCCTCTACTGTTTCTAATGGAAAATCAGGCATTAATCTTACTGGGATTCTCTTGAAAATGATGTCACTTTTTCTTGCTGCTGTCGATTTTTTTTCTCATTATCTTTGACTTTCAGCATTTGTGTTCATTGTGCTAAGAGTTTGTTGAGCTTCTTGGACATACAGATCTTTGTGTACCAAATATGGGAAGTTTCCAGCTATTATTTCTCCTCCTTTCTCTCCTCTCCTTCCCTTTATGTGTATATTGTTATGCTTATTGGTGTCCTATGTTTGAGATTCTCTTCACTTTTCATCATTTTTCCTCTGTTCTTAGATTACATAATCTCTACAAATCGATTTTTTAAATTGTTGACTCTATCTTTGCCTGCTCAAATGTCATGTTGAAACTCTAGTGAGTTTTTCATCTCTGTTATACTTTTTGACTCCAGAATTTCCATTTGGTTCTTTTTTTACAGTTTCTATCTCTTTATCTTATTGTCATTTTCTATTTTACAAGTCATTGCCATCATTCCTTCCTTCCTTTCTTTAAAAATTGTTTCTGTACCCTCTTTAGGCATAGTTATAATGATTGCTCTGAGGTCTTTACCTGTAAAATCAACAGTTGAGCCCCTTCATAGGCACCGTGTTGCTGCTGCTTTCCTGTGTACGGTTATACTTCCCTGTCTCTCTGCATGTCCATAATTAATTGTTAAAAGCGTACTATTTGTTGAAAGGTGTACATTTTGGACAACATATTGTAGCAACTCTGGAGGCTAATTTCTTTCCATGCTGGAGCTTGTTGTTTTGGTCTGTTGATTTCAGCTGATTGGTCTATTGTGTTCAGGGCCCTGGGGTACACGTTGCTGCTCAGCCTGACCAAGTTAAATCAGGCCACTTTGCAGGGGTTGTTTTTGAGGCAGGTCTTAGAGGTTTGTTTTGACTTTAGAAGTGTTTTCCATAGTGGTCTCTTTCCCTGATTTTTTTTTTTTTCTGGCTAGGTGAGCTGGCCCACAGTTTAGCATGTCGCTCTAATGAAACTATCCGCCTCCACTTAGTTGCTCACCAACGAAATCTCCATTGTTTTTGAGGGTGTTCTTTGTCTTGGATGTTCTCACACTGTTTCAGATAAAGTCAGTTCCCTTGGGATTCTGAGAACGGGGATGATCTCTAATCCTATAGACTGTCTCTCCCTCTGAGCAGAATCTCAGGAAACTGGCTTCTCTTGGAGAGACACCCTGCTCTAGGGGCCGGGAGCTGGGTAGGTGGCTTGCCTCTCTCGGCGTGGAACATCTGCTCCATGAGCAAGCTGGAGCAAGGGCAGTTGAGGCCTGATATTCGTCGCTGGCTGAGCTTGTGGTAGAGCCTCTACACTGAGTTTGGGCTGGGTGGAGGAAGAGTGCCCTGATCTGTCAGCCACACTCCCCAGGAATTTAGCCTCTGCAGCTCCGCAGCTCTCACTACTGTCCACCAGCTCTCCTCCACCATCGTGGGTGGATGGCACCGGGGCATGCATTCTCCTCTCCATTCTTCTAGGCTAGCTCATGTGCTGAGCAGGTGTATTTGTGAACTCAGTAACAAAGTACCATAGGCGAGGTGGCTTAAACAACGGAGAAGTATTTTCTCAGGTTCTAGAGGCTGGAAGTCTGAGAACAGAGTGCCAGCATGGTCAGGTTCTGGTGACCTCTCTTTCTGGCTTGTGGATGGCCAACTTCTCACTGCATCCTCTCATGTTGGAGAGAGAGATAGGAAGGAAGGGGCAAGCTCTCTGGTTTTCTGGTTTCTCTTTTTAAGGGTACTGATCCCATTATGAGGGTCCCACCCTCATGGCTTCATCTGAACCTATTTATCTCCAGAGACCCCCCACCTCCAAATATCATCACACCGAGGGCGTTATCAAGTATTAAGCTCTTGGCATTACCAAGTATTCTGCTGTCTCATTTAATGCTTTTTGTCCAGATTCAGCGTTTTCTGAGAACATGATCACAAGCTCTCCTTTCTTATTGCCTTATTTGCCTGCTATACGTTTATGCATCTCCTTAGTTCTAGCCATTCTGAGTCACTTTGATTCAGGTGTATCTCCTGAGCACAGAGAGGGGTTTTACTTTGTGAATCAATCTTAAAATCTTTTTAATAGGCAGGTTTCCATTTACATGCATTGAAATGAGTGACAGGCTTGATTTGCTGTTATTATCTATTTTGACATTGTATTTACTGTGCATTTTGGTGGCTCCAATGGTAAGGAATCTGCCTGCAATGTAGGAGACCTTGGTTCGATCCCTGGGTTGGGAAGATTCCCCTGGAGAAGGGAATGGCAACCCACTCCAGTGTCTTTGCCTGGACAAGCTCATGGACAGAGGAGCCTGGTGGGCTACAGTCCATAGGGTCCTAAAGAGTTGGACATGACTGGGTGATTAACACTTTCACTTACTTTTTGTTTTAATATGTTCCTTTCTCTGGGTAAGGCTTCCCTGGTGGCTCAAATGGTAAAGAATCTGCCTGCAATGCAGGAGACATGGGTTCGATCCCTGGGTCAGGAAGATCCCCTGGAGAAGGAAATGGCAACCCACTCCAGTACTTTTGCCTGGAGAATTCCATGGACAGAGGTACAGTCTACGGTGTTGCAAAGAGACAGACACGACTGAGTGACTAAAACTTTTCTCTGTGTAGTATGTTTTCTTTTCTCATTAAAAATTTTAAAAGTTCAGTTCAGTTCAGTTCAGTCGCTCAGTCATGTCCGACTCTTTGCGACCCCATGAATCGCAGCACGCCAGGCCTCCCTGTCCATCACCATCTCCAGTTCACTCAGACTCACGTCCACCGAGTCTGTGATGCCATCCAGCCATCTCATTCTCGGTCGTCCCCTTCTCCTTCTGCCCCCAATCCCTCCCAGCATCAGAGTCTTTTCCAATGAGTCAACTCTTCTCATGAGGTGGCCAAAGTACTGGAGCTTCAGCTTTCGCATCATTCCTTCCAAAGAAATCCCAGGGCTGATCTCCTTCAGAATGGACTGGTTGGATCTCCTTGCAGTCCAAGGGACTCTCAAGAGTCTTCTCCAACACCACAGTTCAAAAGCATCAATTCTTCGGCGCTCAGCCTTCTTCACAGTCCAACTCTCACATCCATACGTGACCACAGGAAAAACCATAGCCTTGACTAGACGGGCCTTAGTCGGCAAAGTAATGTCTCTGCTTTTGAATATGCTATCTAGGTTGCTCATAACTTTTCTTCCAAGGAGTAAGCGTCTTTTAATTTCATGGCTGCAGTCACCATCTGCAGTGATTTTGGAGCCAAAAAAATAAAGTCTGACACTGTTTCCCCATCTATTTCCCATGAAGTGATGGGACCGGATGCCATGAATTTCGTTTTCTGAATGTTGAGCTTTAAGCCAACTTTTTCGCTCTCCTCTTTCACTTTCATCAAGAGGCTTTTTAGCTTCTCTTCACTTTCTGCCATAAGGGTGGTGTCATCTGCATATCTGAGGTGATTGATATTTCTCCCAGCAATCTTAATTCCAGCTTGTGTTTCTTCCAGTCCAGCGTTTCTCATGATGTACTCTGCATATAAGTTAAATAAGCAGGGTGACAATATACAGCCTTGACATACTTCTTTTCCTATTTGGAACCAGTCTGTTGTTCCATGTCCAGTTCTAACTGTTGCTTCCTGACCTGCATACAGATTTCTCAAGAGGCAGGTTAGGTGGTCTGGTATTCCCATCTCTTTCAGAATTTTCCACAGTTTATTGTGATCCACACAGTCAAAGGCTTTGGCATAGTCAAGAAAGCAGAAATAGATGTTTTTCTGGAACTCTCTTGCTTTTTCCATGATCCAGCGGATGTTGGCAATTTGATCTCTGGTTCCTCTGCCTTTTCTAAAACCAGCTTGAACATCAGGAAGTTCACGGTTCACGTATTGCTGAAGTCTGGCTTGGAGAATTTTGAGCATTACTTTACTAGCGTGTGAGATGAGTGCAATTGTGTGGTAGTTTGAGGATTCTTTGGCATTGCCTTTCTTTGGGATTGGAATGAAAACTGACCTTTTCCGGTCCTGTGGCCACTGCTGAGTTTTCCACATTTGCTGGCATATTGAGTGCAGCACTTTCACAGCATCATCTTTCAGGATTTGAAACAGCTCAACTGGAATTCCGTCACCTCCACTAGCTTTGTTCGTAGTGATGCTTTCTAAGGCCCACTTGACTTCACTTTCTGGCTCTAGATTAGTGATCACATCATCATGATTATCCGGGTCGTGAAGATCTTTTTTGTACAGTGCTTCCGTGTATTCTTGCCACCTCTTCTTAATATCTCCTGCTTCTGTTAGGTCCATACCATTTCTGTCCTTTATTGAGCCCATCTTTGCATGAAATGTTCCCTTGGTATCTCTAGTTTTCTTGAAGAGATCTCTAGTCTTTCCCATTCTGTTGTTTTCCTCTATTTCTTTGCATTGATCGCTGAAGAAGGCTTTCTTATCTCTTCTTGCTATTCTTTGGAACTCTGCATTCAGATGCTTATATCTTTCCTTTTCTCCTTTGCTTTTCGCCTCTCTTCTTTTCACAGCTATTTGTAAGGCCTCCCCAGACAGCCATTTTGCTTTTTTGCATTTCTTTTCCATGGGGATGGTCTTGATCCCTGTCTCCTGTACAATGTCACGAACCTCTTTCCATAGTTCATCAGGCACTCTATCTATCAGATCTAGGCCCTTTAATCTATTTCTCACTTCCACTGTATAATCATAAGGGATTTGATTTAGGTCATACCTGAATGGTCTAGCGGTTTTCCCTACTTTCTTCAATTTAAGTCTGACTTTGGCAATAAGGAGTTTATGATCTGAGCCACAGTCAGCTCCTGGTCTTGTTTTTGTTGACTGTATAGAGCTTCTCCATCTTTGGCTGCATAGAATATAATCAATCTGATTTCGGTGTTGACCATCTGGTGATGTCCATGTTATATTTATTTGGCTGTGCTGGGTCTTAGTTGCAGTCCGTGGGATCTTCCGTCTTCACTGTGGCATGTGGGATGTGGGATTTTTAGTTGTGGCATGCGAACGCTTAGTTGCAGCATGTGGGATCTAGTTCCCTGGCCAGAGATCAAACCCAGGCCCCTTGCATTGGGAACCCAGAGTCTTAACTGCTGGCCCACCAGGGAAGTCCCTCTGCCCAAGTTTTAGTAGCTGTGGGCTTCCCTCAGGCAACAAGGCATCACAGTGGAAAATTACCCAGTTCTGGTCTCTTCTCCTGAGCATCAGCCCCGCTCGTTTCTGCTTCCTTTCGATGTTCTCTAGAGCCCTCAAGTGGTTGTTTTTATATTTTGATAGGAATTCATAACTGTTATGAGGAGGATTGATCCAAACATATCCTTCCACCGTTATTGCAAGACTCTCATTTTTATATTATCTTGGGTTTTGTTTTGTGGTACTGGGGGTGTCTGTTTCTGCTTGAATTTTTAATCTGGGACTAGGTGGTTTTATATCTGCAAATGTTTAAGAATGTTTAATTCGGTTTGGTTATTGGACATGCTTCATTTTGGAGAAGGATTTTTACTGGCTGAAATGTGATGATTTCTATTTTATGTTACCTTTGTGTGTTGGCTTTGTACGTTATCTGCCATTTGCCATTCATTTGAAATGTTCTGGTTTTTTCTTTGACTAGCAATAACAGACAGGGATAAGGATTTCAGACAGGTTACTATATTTCACAGTTCAAGAGCGCCCTCTTCTGTTGATTTTAAAAATTGTAGTTCCTTAACTAAATTAGGTTTTTTGGCGGGTAGGTTAGAACTTTCGATTTTGTTCTACTAGTTATTTTTAAAACTTTGCTTAACTTCCTGAGGAGCTAACAGTGTTTTATTTCTTGTCTGTGATGACTGCAAGAGTGTTCACCTAGAGAAAATTCAGTGAGCTGTATACTTAGGTGTATATTTATATTTCAATATATGCATGTTATATATCTATAAAAAGCTAAAATATACTTCAGTGTATAATTCTCCAAAGACTAATGTCAATAATGGTATTATGTTAGAGAAAATTATCCTCCATTTTCCATTTCCGTAATGACTTACCTACTACTTTTGTCCATTTGTTACTCTAAATTATACTTTGCACATATGTCTAAGAAGTATAGGTAATGAATACACCTAGTGGCATCTTACAGATACTTGTTTTAAAATCATTGGCTGCTCACTGCCAGTCTTTTCAAATTATGTCTTTAGCATTCATGAATTGTTTACCTTGATTCATCTTGCAGCTGGCTGAAGTACAACATGAAATAATTTTAGTGGAAAACAGCTTTCCGTCATAGTTTCAGCATTAAAACTAGCACCACCTTGAATAAAGACTGTCTTTCTATTGCTTCCAAGAGCTTATTTGATGATGTTTTATTTTCTGACATTCATACTGTGGTATGATATGAATTCAGTCCATTTTTAGAAAAATAAATGAAAGATTATTTAAATTCTGTAGTACTTCACAATTTTTCAAAAGCTTCACACACAGGATTTCGTGTAACCCCATAATAATCCTTTCCCCCCACTCCTATATTGCCCGTCCCCCTTTCCCTCTCACCACTGGTAACCACGGGCATCCCAGGTGGCTCAGTGGTAAAGAATCTGCCTACCAGTGCAGAAGATGCCAGAGACCCAAGTTTGACACCTGGGTGAGAAGATCCCCTGGAGAAGGAAATGACAACCCACTCCAGTATTCTTGCCTGGAAAATTCCACGGACAGGAGCCTGGTGGGCTACAGTCCATGAGGTCGCAAAGAGTCGGACATGACGTAGTGGGCACACACACAGGTAATCACTGGTTTGTACTCTATATCGGTGAGTCAAAGCTAACACAGTTTTAGAAATTCCATTGTCTAATTTTTTGTTGCTGGCATGTAGAAAGACAATGGATTGTTTTAGTATTAATCTTGTATCTAGTGACCTTAATGCATTTATTAATTATTATAGTTTATTGGTTGATTCTTTTGAATTCTCTCTGTATAGGATTGCTTCATCTCTAAATTTAAAAGAAAAGTCTATCTTCTGCTCTCTCGTAGGACTCTGTTCCCCTGCTTTACTGTGAAACAGCAAGGGCCCTCAAAGGAAAGGCCTGAGGAAATGAGAAACCACCTTCACTGTGTTTCCCTTGTCTCAGGTATTGTCGCCCCTCAAATCCTGCCTGCGTTACATGTTCTCCAAATATTATAAACAGTTCTTAAATCTGTGCATCCTTATAGTTGTTTATAGTAAGAGAATTCATCTGATATTAACTATTCCATCGTGATTGAATCAGAAGTGCAGCTTGCCTTTTGGCTTTGTTTATAATTGTATTTTCCACTTACATGCTGCAATGTGGGAGGCCTGGGTTAGATCCCTGGGTTGGGAAGATCCCCCAGAGAAGGGAAAGGCTACCCACTCCAGTATTCTGGCCTGGAGAATTCCATGGACTGTATAATCCATGGGGTCATAGGATTTATTCTTTACCTTTAAATCTTAAGATTAACCAAGAAATGTATAGGTGTTGAATGCTTTTCATTAATTTATTGCTTCATGGGAATCTTTTTGATATGTAGTGGGGTCTTTACCTCGGTTCCATCAAATATTCCACTTATTTTGTTTATAAGTTAGTGAAAAGAGCCACAAAGAGCACGGTCTCACAGTTTCATCATTAAACACAGACATCCACCTGCCTTTTCCATCCTTGGATGGAAGAGTGAAGGGACAGCCCCCCAATATTGTGCCCTCCATCAGACCCCTCTCTTCCCTGGAGAATTAACTTCTTAACCTCCTGCATCTTTAGTTCCTTCCCCACTGCTGAATCACCAGCAGCAAACAAGTGCACTCTAGTACCCCTCATCCTAAAGGAAAGAAAATTGGCCTTGACCACGCATCTCCACCAAGCCCACTGTGGCTCCCCTTCAGAGGGAAACTTACCAAAATTCCCTTCATTCTCTTTTGTCATTTTCTTCCATTTTCTCCTCAGCCCTCTCAGACTGCCTCCCCTGCCCCCACCCCTGTCACACGGAACTCTGTTGAAACTTCCCTTGTCAAAGCTGCCAATCGGCTCCGTTTTTCAACTACTATAATCGCTTCATGTCTCATTCAATTTCTCAACAACATTCAAAACACACTGTCTTCTTTTGGCTTCTGTGACCACATACAGGCCAGGTTTTTCTCCTATCTGTACATTTTTTATCCTATGTATATTCTCTCTGGATGATCTAATTTAGTCCTTTGAGTTAAATATATTTGTATACTAGTGACTTCCAAATATATACATCTTTGGCTCAGGTGTTCCTTTGAGAGATGAGATTGAATCTCTAGTCGCTTGTTTAACATGTGCACACAGCTGTCTAAAGCTAATACAGAGAAAAATGGGCTCCGTTCCCTCTCTTCATGCCTGTTAATCCTTCATTTGCTTCCATTTCAGTACATGGCCCTATCATATATTCACTTGTTCAACCCAAAACGGCGATCATCTACAATCCACCCCTTTGCCTCAACTCTTTTTTCCCACTTTTCTGTAAGTCACATCAGGTACACCTGCAAAATGCATTCCAAAAACTTCTGCTTCTGTTTTGCCTGTAATCGGTGACATTCAAGTCCCCATCATCTCACCATTACTACTTCTGTAACTGGGCTCTGTGGTTCCACACTTGCACTCAACAGTGCATCCTCCATACACAACCAGAGTTACCCGCCTTTAAAATGTGATGTATATCTTATCATCCTAAACCCACCAGTGGCTGCCTTGTAATAAAGTTCAAGCTCTGCCCCGCTGTCTATAATTTATACATGCTTCAGCCCCTGCCCAGCCACGAAGAACCAGAGAGCAATCCCATTTTGTACCCAGAAGGTAGCAACTCTCAGAGCTTTCACACTTCTTATCATATCATTTGTTTACACAATACTTGTCTACTTATGAAATATAAAGAATGAACATTATTACATCAGGGTCAGGGGAGTGATGTCAGCATCATGGCAGCATAAAACATTCCTCTTTTTTATGCACTTTTTAAAACAACAAAATAGACATCCATCTACAAACAAAGGCACCTTTGTGGGAGTTGCAGGATCCAGGAGGCCCACCTACCAATACGCCCATTATATAGGTGTACCTGTATATACCCAGGCAGACAGATTTCAGTATAGACGGCAAAACCAGGGGAGCCAGTGAACCTGTCCAAATCCCCTCTTGCTGTGACTGGGAAAAAAGAAAAAACAAAAACACCTGGAGAGTGCTGACCTGGGCAGATACTCATGCATGAGAGGGAATTTGCAGAAGTCCAGCCGTCCTGAGAGGAGATTCCAGCACACCATTCTAGAAACAACAAACGCAAAACATAGCAGACCAATCACAGTTTGGTCACAGCAGAGGGGGTGGTAAGAGAAGCTTTCCTAGTGTCCCCCTCCAAGGAAGAGCTGTACCAGGCTGATGCAGCCAGCGGTGGCACGCTTTCCCTAGGGGGAAGGGGAGTTGGGAGTGAGTACCCAGCTATTCCAGTTGTGTGGGACAAACCCGATTCTCTCCAGCAGCACCCAGGGTCCTGAGGTGGGGTCTTTCATGACTGGAGGTGGGGAAAGGGGCAGAGAAGGGAAGCCTTTCCTGCTGATTGCACTCAGCAGGAAGCTAAGTCACTTCAGTCATGTCTGACTCTGTGTGACCCCATAGACGGCAGCCCACCAGGCTCCGCCGTCCCTGGGATTCTCCAGGCAAGAACACTGGAGTGGGTTGCCATTTCTTTCTCCAATGCATGAAAGTGAAAAGTGAAAGTGAAGTCGCTCAGTCGTGTCTGACTCTTAGCGACCCCATGGACTGCAGCCTACCAGGCTCCTCCGCCCATGGGATTTTCCAGGCAAGAGTACTGGAGTGGGGTGCCATTGCCTTCTCTGACTCAGCAGGAAGGGCAGTCACAAATCCCTTGGAGTACCACCTGTGCATCTCCCTACTAGATCCATCAGTTCAGTTCAGTCCCTCAGTCATGTCTGACTCTTTGCGACCCCATGAATCACAGCATGCCAGGCCTCCCTGTCCATCACCACCTCCCGGAGTTCACCCAAACCCATATCCATCGAGTCGGTGATGCCCTCCAGCCATCTCATCCTCTGTTGTCCCCTTCTCCTCCTGCCCCCAATCCCTCCCAGCATCAGAGTCTTTTCCAGTGAGTCAGCTCTTCGCATGAGGTGGCCAAAGTCCTGGAGTAGCCAGTGTTAAACCCACACCTCAACCTAGTCTGTGGCATCTCCACGTGTGTGCTTCACAGTGCAGCTGTGAAAGCAAGCTCCTGTAGACACGAAGCCCGCTAAGACAGGCTACACAGTGTGGGCAAGGGAGAAGCCACCAACTGGAGCTGTAGCACCACCTGCTGGAAAACCAGAGAGCGTTCCAGGAACCTGCCTAGTGACGCGAGAATCAATCAGTTCACTCAGTCATGTTTGACTCTTTGCGACCCCATGGACTGCAGCAAGCCAGGCCTCCCTGTCCATCACCAACTCCTGGAGTTTACTCAAACTCATGTCCATGGAGTCAGCGATGCCATCCAGCCATCTCATCCTCTGTCATCCCCTTCTCCTCCCGTCTTCAGTCTTTCTCAGCATCAGGGTCTTTTCCAGTGAGTTAGTTCTTTGCAACAGGTGGCCAAAGTACTGGAGTTTCAGCTTCAGCATCAATCCTTCCAATGGATATTCAGGACTGATCTCCTGTAGGATGGACTGGTTGGATCTCCTTGCAGTCCAGGGAAAACCATAGCCTTGACTAGATGGACCTTTGTTGGCAAAGTAATGTCTCTGCCTTTTAATATGTTTAATATGCTGTCTAAGCTGCCTTTTTTTTTTTTTTTTTTTTTTTTAGCTATTACTTATGCAGCTCCTACTCCAAAGATTTCAAATACGAGGGCAGAAAAGGCTGCAGAAGTGTTTGGTTTATGCCTTTTTTGACACCACAGTCACTGATTTCCAAAAGTGAATGGGCAACACAAAGGCTGCATGTTCATGTTTTCTGTTTCTTTCTGATTCAGTCTGGGGAGACTGTATATTTCTAGGAATTTGTTCATTTATTTAGGTTTTCAATTTTGTTGGTGTATAATTAATAATAATCTCTTATGAGCCTTTGTATTTCTGTGGTGTCTCTTGTAACTTCTCCTGTTTGATTTCTGATTTTATTTATTTTGGCCCTCTTTTTTTCTTTTTTTCGCAATTCTGGCTAAATTATCAATTTTGTTTACCTTTTCTCAAATATTCAACTCTTTTACTGATCTTTTCTATTTTTAAAAAGTATCTATTTCATTTATGTGTCTGCTCTGAGCTTTATGATTTATTTTCTCCCACTCACTTTGGGCTTTGTTTGTTCTACTTTATCTTTAGTTCTTTTAGGTGTGAGGTTAGGTGGGTAGAGGTATTTCTTATTTCCTGAGGTGGGCTTGTATCGCTATAAACTTCCCTCTTAGAACTGCCTTAACTGAGTTCCATACATTTTGGATCCTTGTGGTTTTGTTTTCATTTGTCTCTGGGTATTTATTTCTTTGATTTCTTCAGTGATCCATTGATTGTTTACTAGCATGTGTAGACTCCATGTGTTTGTGTTTTTTGCAGGTTTTTTCCTGTAGTGTATTTCTAGTCTCATAGCATTGTGGTAAGAAACGATGCTTGATATGATTTAAATTTTCTTAAATTTATTGAGGCTTGTTTTATGGTTTAGCATGTGAATCTATCCCAGAGAATGTTCTATGTGCACTTGAAAAGAATGTGTATTCTGCTGCTTTTGGATGGAAATATATATATATATATATTTTTTTTTTCTCTCAGGATGATCTGTCCTTTGACATAATTTGGGCATTAAAGTCACCTACTATTATTATGTTACTGTCATCTTCTTTTATGACTACTAATAGTTGGCTTATGTATTTAGGTGCTTCTATTTTGGGTGCACGCATATCTACAATTGTTATATCTTCTTCTGGGATTGAACCCGTTATCATTATGTAATGTTCTTTTTTGTCTCTTGTAACTGTCTGTTTTAAAGTTTGTTTTGTCTGTATAAGCACTGTTACCTCAGCTTCCTTTTTATTTCCATTTTCATGGAATGTCTTTTCTAATCCTCTCACTTTCAGTCTGTGTTATCTTTAGATCTGAAGTGAGTGTCTTGTAGGCAGCATATATATGTGTCTTGTTTTTGTATTCATTCAACCACTCTTTATCTTTTGATTGGACATTTAGTCCATTTACAGTTAAACTGCTGCTGCCGCTAAGTCGCTTCAGTTATGTCCGACTCTGTGCAACCCCAGAGACGGCAGCCCACCAGGCTCCCCCATCCCTGGGATTCCCCAGGCAAGAACACTGGAGTGGGTTGCCATTTCCTTCTCCAATACAGTTAAGCTAATGATTGCTGATTATGTTATGTATTGCCATTTTGTTGATGTTTTGGCATTGTTCTTGCAGTTCTCTTTCGTTCCTTTCTTCTTTGGCTCTCTTCCCTTGTGATTTGCTAATTATCTTGAGTGTTGTTTGCATTCCTTTCTCGTGTGTGTGTGTGTGTGTGTGTGTGTGTGTGTGTGTGTGTGTGTGTCTACTGTAGATTTTCCGTTTGTGGTTACTATAGTTTCATATTAACTATATATATGATTATTTTCATTGATGATCTAAAGTTTACAAATCTAAGAACCCTGCATTTTTATTCCCCTGTACACACATTTAATCTTTTTGATGTTATATTTTACATCTTTTTGCGTCTCGCTTAACTGCTTAGTATAGATATAATGCTTTTTGTACTTCTGTCTTTTAACCTTCCTACTAGCTTTATGGGTAGTTGACCTACTACTTTTGCTGTATATTTGTCCTTTCATAATTAGAAAATTTTCGGTTGTAGCCTTTTTCGTTACTCTTAGAGAAGTCCCTTTAACATTTCTTGTAAAGCTAGTTTCATTATGCTGGAGTCTTTCAGTTTTCCTGGTCTGTAAAACTCTTTATTTCTCCTTCAAATCTGACTGATAGCTTAGGCAGGTATTCTTGGTTGTAGGATTTTTCATCATTTTAAATGGATCACTCCCTTCTAACCTGATAGTATTACGGGAGTTCCTTTGTACATAACTAGTTGCTTTCCCTTGTTGCTTTTAGTATTCTCTCTTTAATTTTTGCCATTTTAGTTGCAGTGTGTCTTGGTGTGGTTCTGTTTGGGTTCATCTTGTTTGGGGCTCTCTGTGTTTTCTGGACCTGGATGTCTGTTTCCTTTCCCAAGTTAGTTCAGCTGTTATGTCTTCAAATATGTTCTCTGTTCCTCTCTCTCTTCTCCTTGTGGGGCCTCTATAATGTCATTATTATTAATAGCATGCTTGATGTTGTTTCAGAGGCCTCTGAAACAGTCCTCATTTTTTCAAATTATTTTACTTTTTTCTGTTCAGCTTCCCTCTGATTTTATTCTGTCTTCCAGGTTGCTGATCCGCTTCTCTCATCTGCTAATCTACTCGTGATTTTTCTCCAGTGAATTTTTTCACTTCAGTTACTATATTCTTCAGCTCTTTTTGGTTCTCTTTATATTTTCCAACTCTTTGTTAGATACCTCTGTCTTCTGATGAGAAGATGTGTTCCATTCTTCTTCTGAGTTCTTTGACCATCTTTACAGTTATACCTTGAATTCTTTCTTAAGTAGACTGGTTATCTCCACTTAGTTCTTCTAGAGTTTTCTCTTGTCCCTTTGTTTGGAACATATTTCTCTGTCGTGTCCAGCTCTGTGCAACCCAATGGACTGTAGCCTGCCAGTCTCCTCTGTCCTTGGGGATTCTCCAGGCAAGCATCCTGCAGTGGGTTCCCATCCCCTCCTTCAGGGTATCTTCCCAACCCAGGGATCGAATCCAGGTCTCCCACATTGTGGGTGGATTCTTTATTGTCTGAGCCACAGGAGAAGCCCAAGAATACTGGAGTGGGTACCCTATCCCTTCTCCAGAGGGTTTTCCCGACCCAGGAATCAAACCAGGGTCTGCCACATTGCAGGTGGATTCTTTACCAGCTGAGCTACCAGGGAAGCCCCTCTCTATTATATGTTTCTATGTATTTGGTAGATTGGTTATGTTTCCTGATCTTGGAGATACGGCCTTATATGAGAGAGTCCTCTGAGGCCCAGCAGGGCACTCCTTTCTGATCTCTAGAGCTCTATGCTCTGGGGGCACCGTCTGTCTGTGCTGTGTGGACCCTTCTGTTGTAGTGGGCTGGTAGGTGTGGATAACCCTGGTCAGATTGGTTGTCAGGCCTTGCCTAGTGTGGAGGCTTCCAGCTGCGGCTAGGTGGGGCCTTGTCTCAGGAGGTCCTATGGCTGGTGTCTGAGAACTGGTGGGCAGAGCTGGGTCCTGGGTCTGTGGCTGCAAGGTCAGGGGGTTGGATCTGGTGTCAGCCTGCTGTGGGCAGGGCCAGATCCTGAAGCCTGGCTCAGGGTGCTGGCTGTCCTGGGCTACTGCTAATGCACTTGTGGGCGGGGCCAGGACCTGGGCAGCCTGCAGTTCAGGGGTCCTATGGCAGCCAGCCTGCTGGTAGGTGGGGCCGTGACCCTGCCTGGACAGCTGCTTCACCTGGGTTTTCTAGGACAGCGCTGACTAGCTGGTGGGGCAGGGCTGGGCCCCAGCACTAATAAGCTAGAGGGAGGATTCCAAATGGCGCTTGCAACACCGGTGTCCTCATGGTAGGATGGGCGCCCTAAACTGGTAGCTGCCTGCCTCTTGTCTCTTAGGTGATCCCCTGTTGTCTCTTGCTTCTCTGACCCAGACTCCTTTCAAGTTACTCTTTATGCCCTGGGTCCTGGGTGTGTGTAATTTTGTGTGTGCCCTTTAAAAATGGAGTCTTTATTTCCTGCGGCCCTCTGGCTCTCCTGAAAGTAAGCCCCGATGGCCTTCTGGGTAACCTTCAGGCCAGGGCGCCCTCTTTGGGGCTTGGTCTCCTTGCTCCTTGGGGAGGACGTCTGTCATAGCAATAATCCTCCAGTTTGTGGGTTGCCTACCCAGGGATATGGGTGTAGTGAAAGTGAAAGTTTGGTTGCTCAGTCGTGTCCGACTCTTTGCGACCCCATGGATTGTAGTCTACCGGGCTCCTCATCCACGGGATTCTCCAGGCAAGAGTACTGGAGTGGGCTGCCATTTCCTTCTCCAGAGGATCTCCCCGACCCAGGGATCAAACCTGGGTCTCTCACATTGTAGGCAGACGCTTTACCGTCTGAGCCCCCGGGGAAGTCATACTGCATCTCTGGCCCTACTTTCCATCTCGTGTGTGTCCGTATTCGTATCTTTAGTTGTAGATCCTTCCGCTAGTCTTCAGGTCTTTCTCATTGCTGGTCGCTCTAAACAGCTGTAGTTTTGCTGTGCCCATGGGAGGGGGCAAGCTCAGGATCTGCCTTCTCCACCATCTTGGCCACTCCCCGGCTAGTACCTATTTTGTGGGCATGAAATTGCTGAAATTATAGGATACATACTTGTTCATCCTTATTAGATAATGTCAAATTGTTCTCAAAAGTCATTGTAAAATGTACTCCCAGCACGATGAGTTCCAGGATTCCTTATGTTACCAACATTTGGTATTGTTGAACGCTCTCATTTTTGTCATTCTGGTGGGTCTCTGGCTGGTTTCATTTTATGTTGCTTTGATACAAACGAGGCTGACCTTTACATATGTTTTCTGTTTATTTCTTTGAGTAGGGTGATCAGTTTATACTTGTGGCTCCAGCATAGTTATTAGAAGGCCTCCTCTCACTTCTCAGTTTGGACAATAAATTATGCAGCTTTCTATTCTTAGTGGAGTTCTTCTGCCACCATGGAAATTCTCTCCTTGCTCTTTAGGACTACGGATGATACTAGCATGGTTAAGTGTCTCTGAGGGAAGAAGACTAAATTTGGGTAGATACAGAGGATGGAGCAAGAACCAAATGAAAGGGAAATCAGATGTATCAGCTCTGACTACTCGGTCTGACTCAGGATGACCATTTCCTAAATAGTGTGAGGTGGTGCCTTCTCATGGGTATGAGCATATGGACTTGATCAATATCTGTCAGCAGTCAAAGTCAAAGAATTTGTTTACTTATTTTTCAGAAGTGACTCAAGGCACAATCATCATTTGGAAGTTGGTCACAGTGCACGTTGCAGCCACTCACTCCTCTCTTAACCTTTAATAATTCTTTTAAAAACCTGCATATGAAACCAATAGTACTTTTCATTTCAAAACCATTTGGGGAAGTTCCCTGCTCTTTTAAAAACTCAGTTGTAATGGTGCTATTGAACCACTTCCATATTATACTCAAGTAATCCTTCATCCCCCCTCCCCAAAAGGAAATCAAATAAGTAACCTCTTTGTTAATAATTTATATTGAGGGGTGCTTTGCATTTGTGATTTATGGTTCTGGTCTTCTTCCTTGAAAAAACCCCGAGGAAGCATTTTTCCCCCATCCATGTGAATGAAGGAGAGGAGGCCCATCAAGTCTGAGTGTCCCCCAGTCATTAAAGAGAGGAAGTCATGTCATTACGTCAGAACTTTGGAGTCTCTGGTTCAGCCCAGCATATTTCCCAGTAAAAGCACATTTCCTTCCTAATGTGAGTTAATGGGCTTGCATGTACGAACTCATGCTGGGGACCAAATGCCAAATTATTTTCTTGCTCAATATTCTTCTGCTATCATGTCAAATATGACAAATTTCCTCATTCCAAGTTCATTTCACTTCTAATCACTTGAACAAAAACTCTCCCCAGACACACTTGACAAATGTTACTCTCTCTTATTTAGAATGCTCCTTAACAGCTGGAAGAATTTTTCTTCCAATTCTATTCTAAATTGAAGTAAATTTAAAGAAAAATTCCACCTTTGGAAGGAAACCAAAGGTGGGAAATTCTAGCCCTGTTTCTTGAGTTATAACTGTTAGGCAGGGGTCTATCTTATGCATATTTGGTGAACATAAGTACTAGTGCTTCCTACAGAAGATGCTATAATTCACTGCTTACCAGGTTAGGTCCTGCCAGGTGGCTAAGCTTCCCCACCAGTGGTTTGGGGTCTTCAGGAGGTGCCATCATTCTCTCTGGTCCCACCCACCTCTTCAGATTGCTAGTAATTTTAAGTACAGAGCACTCAGTAGCAAGAGGATCACTGAGTTCATTTGTTTGGAATAATCCTTTCCCAGACTGTTGACGTGTTGATGTGCTGTGAGACACATCAATCACTGTGTTATGAAGACCACATGGCTGTGTTGACCAGCGACATGTGACTATTTACATTTTAATTATATAAAAAATAAAATCAAGTGGCTTAGTCTCAACAGCAACATTTCAAGTGCTCCATCGCACCTATTGGATAGTGCAGTTGTAACATATTTCCATCCCTGCAGAAAGTCCACCAAACAGGACTGCTTCTTAGTGCCCTGGTGAGCAAGATTTCCCAGACAGTTTTGGTGTCTGCCTTGTGGGCTGCCTCAGAGCTCTTTCAAACTCCAGGCAGAAACTGGCTCTACCCCTTGCATGTCACTCTCTTCATGAGGGCCAGGGTACCTCTTGTTTGTCTCTGCATTCCCCCACTTCCACGGGAAGCCTCTTCAAATTAAGAAATTCACAGGTGTAGTAGAGAAGGAAACTTCTGGGCAGTGACTTTTTAGAGCGAGGCGACAAGAATACCAGTCTCATGCGTGCAAGCTGCGTAGTTCTGTTGGCTTTGTTTAGCTCTTCATCTGCTTGGTCACCCGGTTATCTTTTGTCAGCTGGGTGTCACAAATAAGTGTTCCTGGTTACAGGTGAGCACGGGGTCATTCCTTGCCACCCCCACTCCTCAGGGTACCCTGCCCTCCAGGCACCTCATGCAACCTGATGACGTTCCTCAGACTTCCTTGTCTGGTGTCTTTGTTTCTTCCCTAGCCAAACCCTCCGCATTTATCTAATTTATCTTATCTGATTTCTCTCTGGATAAGCAGCTCGGTTTACATACTTAACAGAGCAGAAAGAGAACTTGTCATTTCTGAAGAAAGAAGTGAGGCGGCAATGTACAGGGTGGAACAAGATTAGGCAGGATCAAAAGGCAAAAGCAGGATGCTCATAACAAAGAGTTTAAAAATTATAACCTTCATTGTTCATCCTATTGGAATTTACTGGCTGTCAGCGCACCAGCACACCGTGGGTGTAAATTGTTAGGCATCTGGATGAGAGATCAGCCTTTATTCCTTCTGGCTCTCTGATGACATCCTCTAGCAAAAGCTCAATGTCATCATTAAAAAGAAAGAACAGCACACTGATGAATTAATTTGAAAATATCTGACCAGCTCTTCCAGTCACAAATCTGGAAATACATTAATAGGTATTTTGCATAAAGTACAAGAGCATGGAGTTAAGTACCTGGAAAACCGGTCCTTATTTGCTGTGTTAGTCAGAGTTCTCCAGAGAATCAGAACCATAGGATGTGTGTAGAAGTATGTATGTGTGTGGCAGTGAGGGGAAAGTATTTTTAAAAATAGGTTTGTGTAACTGTGGGGACTGGCAAGTCTGCTCTCTGCAGGGAAGGCTGGCCAGAGTTGATGCTGCAGTCGGGAGTCCACAGACAGCCTGGAGTCAGAACTCCTTTCTCTTTGGGGATCTCAGTCTTTCAAGTCCTTCAACTGTTAGCATGAAGCCCACCCATAGTATGCAGAGTCTAAGTCTACTGATTTAAATGTTGATCACATGTCAGTGTGCCATCACAGCAACATTTAGACTGACATCTCATCAACAAGACACAACTAGCTAAGCGGCCACGTAACATTAGCCATTCCTGTCACCAAGTATCTAATTAATATGATGAGTGGGTGTATTTGTTAGGGCTGCCATGACAAGCACTATACAGTCTGGGTGGCTTACACAACAGAAATGTATTTTCTCACAATTCTGGAGGCTGAAAGTTTAAGATCAAGGTGTCAGGAGGGTTGATTTCTTCATGGGCCTTTCTCCTTGGCTTGTAGACGGTTGTCTTCTTTCTGTATCTCACATTGGACTTCCCTGGTGGCTCAGACAGTAAAGCGTCTGTGTACAATGCGGGAAACCCAGGTTCAACCCCTGAGTCGGGAAGATCTGGAGAAGGAAATGACAACCCCCTCCAGTATTCTTGCCTGGAAAATCCCATGCACGGAGGAGCCTGGCAGGGCTCATGGGGTCACAAAGAGTCGGACACAACTGAGCAACTTCACTCACTTTCACTTTGTACAGGTCTGTGTCCTAACTTCCTCTTCTTACAAGGACACCAATCATTTTTCAATTAGGGTCCACCCTGTGACCTCACTTGAATGTAATTACCTCTGTAAAGCTTCTATATCCAAGTAGTCACAATCTGGGGTATTGAGATTGAGGCCTTCAACATATGAAATCTGGGGAGAAGGGACACAATTTAGCTCTTAATAGTGGGAAAGCACAAGAAAATCCACGGGCTGTGGTGGCTCTCCATTGTGCTGAGAGGTGCTGAGTTCGGTTTGACCATGTGCAAGTGATCAGGGGTAGATCTGAGAGCAGATCAGTTTGCTTTGATAGATGGATGACTTCTCTTGTCATGAGCTTTTAAAAAATGAGTGTTTATATGCTAACCATTGGGGCTTCCCAGGTGGCACTAGTGGTGAAGAACCCACTTGCCGATGCCGAAGACATAAGAGATGCAGGTTCGATCCCTGGGTCAGGAAGAACCCCTGGAGGGGGTCATGGCAACCCTCTCCAGTATTCTTGCCTGGAGAATCCCATGGACCGAGGAGCCTGATGGGCTGCAGCCCATAGGATCATACAGAGTCAGACACAACTGAAGTGACTTAGCACACACACATGCTAACCACTAGGCAGAAAAAACTGAGATATGGGATAGGGAATCAATTTGCTGCCCCAAAATGTAGGCTAGGCATGGTTCCACATGGGTGTCATCTGCAAATGTCAACATCTCTTTTCCCCAACCGTATTAATAAAACAAAGCTGTTGGATAAGAGAAGTGGGATTGTTAGACTCTCCACAGCATATGTGGCTGTTGATTACTTCTTTTGGTTTATAAACTCACTACCTGATTTTAATACTTAGACTAAAACATTCTTCTTCTTGATTGATTAATTGATTGATTGGGGGATTTTTAAGTTTACCAGGTTTTTCTAATCAGAAAAATATTCTGGCTTATTGCATAAATTTGAAAAATTTATAAAAAAATTATTAAAAATCAGAGAAATTTCACCACATATTTAGAAAACCAGTTAATAGATTAGTATATTCCTTTCTTTCCCTAGGCATACATTTTCAATAAAATTAGGATTACACTATAATCTGTTTTCACAAATTCTATCATAATGAACATGTCCCTGTTTCTTACTTATGAAAATATTTAAATGGTTATGGTGCATTTTATCCATTTCTTTGCAAGTATCCATTCATTTCACTTTTTTTTTTTCCTTCAGTGCCTCAGCATGCTCTGCTTGGTGCTAGGTGCTGGGGATGTGCTGGTAAAACAGATAGGAATCTTGCCTTCATAGAGCTTTTCCCATTTTATGGATATATGAAGATTTCCTTAAGCATACCTCGAAGAGAGCTAAGCTGGGAGGAAAGCATTTTGCCCTTTTCCTCTCCCAGCTGTACACCTAGAATGTGATTAATGGCTGGCACTCCAGCAGCCATCTTGGGCCATAAAGTAACTTTGAAAATGGAAGCCAGATATTGAATATAGGATGACACATAGGCTATCTAGGGGTCTGAGCAAATCATGTAGCTAGGATAGATAGTTCACGAGCCCTGGGCTGTCCACATCATGACTGAGTCCACGTGAAGGTGAAGGTGAAGTCGCTCAGTCGTGTCCGACTCTTTGCGACCCCGTGGACTGTAACCTACTAGGCTTCTCCGTCCGTGGGATTCTCCAGGCAAGAATACTGGAGTGGATTGCCATTTCCTTCTCCAGGGGATCTTCCCAACCCAGGGATCGAACCCAGGTCTCCCACATTGGAGGCAGACGCTTTAACCTCTGAGCCACCAGGGAAGCCCGAGTCCATGTGAAATGAAGATAAACTTCTAAGCTGTTCAAGCACTGTTATTATGTGGTGATATGCACCAAACTCATTTCCTGATACAATGCTATTTGTGTAGAAGCTGCAAAATTCTACATAATCCAATATATCACATTTTATCGACTCTAAGACACATTTATTTTTGCTTCTAAAATGCATGATTTTATGATTCTATATGCCCTCATCAACATGGTTTAAATGACAGATTTCAAAACTCTTAGTGGTATATAAAATAATAGTGAATCTTATTGTCAATGTCATGGCATCAATGAAACGTGATATGCAAGTTTTCTTTGGGCTCATTCTTTGCTTTTTATCTTAAAATCTAAATAATAGAGATAAACAGAATAGTAAACATTTTTATACTTAGTGCCCATAATTGAAAAAAGTAACTTTTTGTTCACGTTTTAAGATATTTTAAAATAAATAGAACATAACAGATAAAAAGTTCAAGTCCTCTCTTTCCCATCCACCATGCCTATTACATTACCCCCCACCCTGCCCCCTGCCTGCAGAGACGATTGTTATCACAAATCCGGCATTTCTCCTTCTAGACTACATTTTATTACCATTGGTAATTATAAATATATAACATTTCTATATGTTTTTAAGCTCTAAATATATGCCACCACACTGGTATCATTCTGCAACTTGCCTTTTAAAATAAATGCTGTTTGAAGTCTGTCCAGTGATGTGCTGGTAAGTGCTTAACCACCAGCCCTTATGATGGTGAAAAGGGGTGCGATTTATTGCTTTGTCTAATTTCAATGTTGTAAATACTCCTAACGTGACTGAACTCAAACTACTGATATACTATCAACCAGCTCATAAAATTCCTGAAATTTTAACAAATAGCTCTTGAGACCCGGCTGTAGCATTCCACTAAATCATTCCATATCCTTGGGTAGATCTGAGCTCTGCGTTTGTTCATTTTGGATGGTAAGAGTGCGTCCTGATGTTTCTGTCAGTTTGCTTGTTAGCAGACACCTAGATTATTTCCAGGGTGTCACTGCTGTAAAGTAGCACTCCTCCTACCGCTCTCTAGCACGCTGCAAGACTTGCTGAGTTATTGGTATGTTCATCCTGAGTTTTACTAGATCTGGAAAACTGCTCTCCTCGGTAGCTGCACCAGTTTACCCACTTCCCCACAACCTTGCTGACACTGGTGATGTCAGATGGTGATATTTGCCAATCTAAATGGTGAAATTCCATTGATTTCAGCATTTTTTGAAGTATAGTTGATTTGCAGTGTTGTGTTAATTTCTGTTGTGTTGACCTTTACTGTCACAGGACCATCTCATGTAGTGGGCAAGTATTTTTAGTGGGGGGGGGGGGGTACACTTTGTCTCATCCTCTGAACAAGACTGGCATTCTGTTAGAATGGGAAAAGAAAGGAGATGCCTGCCACAGGAGTTATTTGAATGTGAATTTTACGTACATTATTTTTTCATAGCATCATCAACTTGGGTAAATGCTGGGAACTTAGAAATTTCTACTATCCCCCAAAAAACACAGAACATAGTTTTTACCTTTCATTATCTTTCATTGCTTTATTCTTCATTGTTTTCTTCATTTTCTACTACCATTTAGGTATATAGGCTTCATTTCCCTTTGTCTCTTTTCACTAATTCAAAAAGAATTTTACTAGGCACAAGCTATCTTATGATGTTTTCCAGGTCTGACTCATGCCAAAAAAGGGCAGAGATTTTATAAGTATAGGTTGTGGGGTATGAGAAAGCAGCACATGGGGCCAAAAAAAACACACCATCTGATTTGTCATTATAGTTTTGTGTTTGTAAGACAAGTCCGTTTTATTATCTCATATTACTTAACATAACTCAGGAATGCTTTTTCCCAAAGTTGAAGACTTAGCAATATGTGTAGGCAGGACCAAAAAAGGTGTGGTTCCTTTTAGACCATTTCCAAAAGGTGAGTCATGAGAGGGTTGTAAATTAAATATCTGCGAAGGAGGATATCTGGTATGAAAGGAGGACATACATTAGATTCCACAGCAATTAGACTTTTGTATTAAAAAAGCATCTGGTTTTAGAACTTGCCAAAAAAGAATAAGTGAGAATTTGAAGGAGATCTTGAAGAAAGCATCCAGGCACTCAACTAACGGTAATTACTACACACTGTGACTGTAATCACTGCTCCGCTTCCTAGGACACTTGTTATGGGTACGGTACCTGCAATGTATCCTCATGCGTGCTAGTTCACTTCAGTCGTGTCCAACTCTCTAAAACCCTACGGACTGTAGCTCACCAAGCTCCTCTGTCCATGGGATTCTCCACGCAAGAATGCTGGAGTGGGTTGCCATGCCCTCCTCCAGGGGATCTTCCTGACCCGGGGATCAAACCTGCGTCTCTTGTGTCTCCTGCACTGGCAGGCAGGTTCTTTGCCACTAGCGCCACCTGGGAAGTCTGCAGTGTATCCCCATTAGGACCTAAAGAGGGTGGTGTGCATGTGAGTGTCCATGCCGCTCTGTAAGATTAACTTATTGTGGCTTCAACTTTACACATTCTACATAATAGATCAGAAAAGCAATTAGTCATCTACCACCAAGTGTTCCATTTAACATTTTATATTCCCACTGGAAGGATTTCAGTTCTAGTTCTGGATTCGAAACTTTTTGAAATAAGGAAAAAAGAAAAACTTGAACGATGTGTTCTCTAAGACAACACAACACGAATGTAGAGCTTAACTCATATGTGTCTTTAGGAGTGCGTGTGTCACATAATGCAAAGCACACAGGTTGTTAACAAGAATGGTCTCCTCCACCCTCCACAGCTGTGCACCACATCTGTGCTTGTGCACATGTTCCTGTGAACTGGAGTTAGAGACTCGCACTTGCATCAGGCTGCTGTGCAGATGACAAGGCAGTTTCCATTTCACACCTGGCACACAGGGGTTGGTCAGTACATGTTAGAATCTGCCCCCTCTATCCTTCAAGGTCATGTGCATTATAAGTTTGCCTGTACTCACATAGGTTTAGCTTTCCCTATAGAAGAGCCATTGGGAAGGGCAAAGGATGATTCTGGGGCCTAGTCTTCCTTCAGGGTCCTTGAGGTCAGCCCCTACCTTCTGTTTTAGAGGACCCCTCAGACATCTGGATTAACACTACTAAAAGATATGATGGCTTTTTCTATTTCAAATTAGTGGACATTGAAAATCAGCATGGGAAAAGCAGCTACCTCCAAACTCTCACACTTAAAGGAGTAAGTCCAGATTGAGACCTGTGGATATGGGTTCCAGTCCAGGCAACACCTGAGGACAGAGTGGTTCCTGTCGCAGTGTGGAGCTGGGGCTTCAAGCATCTTTTCTTTGGCTGACCTGAGCACGGAGCTTGACCAGCCATTAGAGTCAGGGAAGAAGGTGAATTCTTTTTTAAAGACTTCTTTAAAAAAGTTGAAAAAATGTTTTAGGATTACAGCAAAAGTTTTAGGAAAGTTCAGAGGTTTCCCCTGTAATCGGTCCTCACATGTGGATAGCCTCTGCTATTACAATATCCCCCACCAGGGTGTACACTTGTTACAAATGATGAAGCTACAGTGACGCACTGTTACCACTCCAAGTCCTTAGTTTACATGAGGGCTCGCTCTTGGTGCTGTATATCCTACCAGTCTGGACAAATCTATGGTGTCATGTGTCCACCACTATAGCATCATGCACAGTATTTTCACTGTCCTGAAAAATCCCCTGTTCTCCACTTGTTTATCCCTCCATCCCCACCTAACCTCTGGCAACCACTAGTCTTTCTCTTGTCTCCAGAGTTTTACCTTTTCCAGAATGTCATATAGTTGGGGTCATACAGTTTGTAGCCTTTTTGAATTGGCTTGTTTCACTTACGAGTATGCACTTAAGTTTCCTTTCCAAGGTTCGATAGCTCATCTTTTGGTGCTGAATAATATTCCATTGTCTGGATGTACCAACCCTTATTTATCCATTCACCTACTGAAGGACATCTTGGTTGTCTCTGAGTTTTGGCAATTATGGATAAATCTGCTATAAACATCCATGTACAGGTTTTAATGTGGATATAAGTTTTCAACTCTTTCAAGGAACATGACTGCTGGACTGTATGGTAAGAGTATGTTTAGTTTTGTGAGATGCTAGACTACCTTCCACAGTGGTTGATATGAACCATTCTGCATTCCCACCTGTGATGAAGAATCTTGCTGCACCACATTCTTCTTGGCATTTGGTTTTGCCAGCGTTCTGCATTTTTGCCATTCTAGTAGATGTAGTGGTATCTCATTATTGTTTAGAAGGAGAATTCTTCAGGTAAAGAGTCCCTGTATTTCCCTCCTATAGAGAGGATTTACTTCAGGCCCAAGGTTCTCTCTTTGGCCCTGGCCATGGTGCTGAATCATCTGATGTTTGAAAGTTCAGCTCCTACAATGGCAGTAGATTTATGATCTCACAGATGCAGAATGTGTATCAAGTGGTATAAGGCAGTGTGTGCCCCTCCTAAAGCCACATATTTAAGCTATAAAGTCCATCTGCTCCCTTGAGCTCCTTTTAAGGAATGTAAGATAGGCAGAGAATTTCTGGCTAAAATTTATAGATTAGGATGCTCCCAGTTCCGGAACTCCATTAGAATATGAGTAGAAGGTTTTTAAATAGTCTGAAAACCAGCTGGTGCCAAAGTCAGTGGAATACAGGTCAAGTGCAATATTTTACCCTCAGTTTCTAAGGGAGTAACAACAGCTATGCCATACTTCCTAAGATAATGATTAGAGAGAGGCTTCTGCTTCTCAGAGTGGAGGTTTCCAACTTCAGTGTGGTGCTGCTTTGCTGACAACCAGCAAATCTGTGTTGACATAAAGCTTTATCTTAGGATAATCCTCAAAAAACAGAGTTTGTGGAAAACAGCACTTTTCATGCCAATGCTATACTGAGTGCTTACCTACACTGTGCAAGGCGTGTGCTGGGAATGTGGACCCTGACATCAAAAGGCTTACAGCCTATTAAGTGAGAAAAACATGAATGTGAGTGATGCCAAAGGAAGGCAGAAATGTACTGTTCCTCTCACCAAGATACAATGTGTTGGAAGAATTGTGACAGGACAGTGATCCACTCTGACGTAATACCTAAGCAGGGAGTTCTCCAGAGTCCTGCGCTCTGGTCTTGACCTTCCACTTACCTTCCATTTCAGACCAGGGGCAGACATATCTAAATTGATGAAGTCCAGTCAGCCATACATTTCTTTTTAGAGAGGAATTCCACTTTGTGACGAGATCCTGGTCATGACTCTTGGGACTTCTGCTTGCTGGGAGCTCAGGAGGATTGCTTTTTTTTTTTTCCCCCATTCAAGTACTGCCAACCAGGGAGAGGACAGTCTCAGGCAGGTTGGGGCAGACAGTGTTTAATCTGCTCCATGGACACACATTGCAGCTCCATCTCCACCAGCTCTCTGCAAATAAACAAGGCAGAGATTACTGTATGGAGGTGGTGTAAATCATGGGCTACATAGAAATTTGTTCAGGAAGGACAAACCACACGATCAGACTTTCCTCTGCTGACTAGGGAGGACCCTGGTCGCAATAGGATTCCAGTGTCTTTCACCTAATTAAGCATCAGGGGTCCTCCTGCCCTTCTTAGGGTCTCTTTCTCAGGACTTAGGGTTCCCTGGTGGCTCAGTTGGTAAAGAATGGAGACCAAGGTTTGATCCCTGGGTCGGGAAGATCCCTTGGAGAAGGAGATGGCAACCCACACCAGTATTCTTGCCTAGAGAATCCCATGGACAGAGGAGCCTAGCTGGCTACAGTCCAGGCAAAGAGTTGGACATGACTGAGCACAAAGCTCTCTCTTCTGTCTCAGAACTTAAGAAGTACTTCAAAGAGAAGGTTGTGGCATGCTAGGTAAGCAGCTTGGGGAGAGTAGTATGAGATTTAATAGCATGAAAAGACAGCACTTGCAATCAGTTTGCCAATATCTTGAGGTGGAAACGGCCTGAGAAGCAGAGTTCTGGGCGTGTTACAGAGGAACTCACCTCTCAAATCCTAGACAGTGCCTGGAACACTGTAGCTGCTCAACAAATCTTTATTCGACTGAATTGTGCTGAGATACTAAAGGAATGGGGGATGGCTGCTTCCCAGGGCCAGTGTTGTGCTCCAGAAGGCAAAGTGGAACGAGTCACGTGTTCTGGGCCTTTGGGACACTCCCACAGCCCAGCAGACCGTAATCCTCACGCTGTACAGCACTGAGGAACTCTTGCTTCGGGGACAAGAGGTATGAACTCAGGAAAAGCTTACCCAAGGACCTAGAATCTAGCCCATCTCAGCAGGACACATCTCTTTTTGTTTTGTTCCAGACTTTAGACTTCTTATTTTGTATTGGGTTATAGCTGACTAACAATGTTGTGACAATTTCAGGTCAGACCCATCATCTTCAGATAAAAAAGACCCATATACATGACCACAACCCCTCTTTTTCTCTTTATGACCATTACCACTTTCATTTTCAAGACCTCTCCAGGAGGTATTGCTATTGACCTTACCTTCTAGGTAGGAAAAATGGGGCTAGCCCTTTCTTTCAGCCCATCAGGACGGAAACAGGACCTTTTCCAAAGTCATCTCACAGTCATTTGCAGGCAAGGTTCCTGCCCGCCCCCCCTGCCCGGACCACCAAGAATTTCATAACTGTTCACTGTTTTATTGTGGAAGGTCTGCTCATTTAGGTTTCTCCTGGCCTCTTCCTCACCCAACTTTATTTTTTGCAGGAAGTCAGTAAGTGAGCTAGGATGAGAGCACAGCTCCATGTACAGTCCACACCTTAGTCCTTTGTCCTGGTTATCCTGCCTGCCCTTGACCTTCCCCTCTGGCCTGTTCAGTCACAGGAAGGAAGCCTGAAGGGAGTGGCAGCTGTTTTCATAGAGTAAAAATGCCTCTTTCAAAAACATACCCAAGGGCTGTGCTTTTTTCCAAGACCAGTTCTGACAGCTAAGAAGGCTAGCGCCCAACTGGCACACTCCAGTACCTTTGTCCTGTCACCTCCTGCCACATCAAGCCTTTGGCACAGGACTGGCTACTCACCCTCTGCCAGGCCTGCACCATCTCTGCCCAACCCATGGCGGGTGGTGTCCAACACTTTGGGGTTGATACAGACTGGTGCAGTGCCACACTTCTGTGGGTCTTTGTTTCCCTGGAGGCAGGATTTATAAAAAGCAGTAGCTATAACATGAACCTTCTTTCTTCCTCCTCCTCTTTGACTACCTCCTAAGAATTTGATGAACAAGCTCCCTGTCCACCTACAGACCCCTCTTACCTACCTGAAGGAAGAATTGTGCACCTACCACCACTCATGTCTTCTCTAGCTTTAGAAAGTGCTAATCCTGAGACAGCAAGTCGGCACAGCTTGGTCTCAAGCTTCCCAACCGCACCCACATACCAGGGCAGTGCCAGCTCAGGCACTTATCTATTGTTTCCACGCAGTGGGCAGGATTGGCCATTGGATACTAAGGCCACCTGGGTGGAATGAGCCTTTGCAAAGCAGGGTGGGTCCAAAGCAGTTGGCCAAAGGTTGTTGCTTGGCCTTGAGAGTGTGAGTAAATGAGGGGTGTGGTGCTTAGAACGTCTCTAGAACCAGGTCTTGGGGATTAAGAAAAAAAAAAGTCAATGCCAAAAAATTCCTTCATCAACTTAAAATAATTTCTACAGGCTTCTAAGCTCTGGTATCAGAAAAAAGCAAAACTCATGGCCTTGGGTGGCCATTGTGCGTAGATGGTATAGGATAGATAGGATGTTGGCGATGCTCTTCCTAACCCTCACTGACTGCTGAACCTAAGGAAACAGTTCTCCTTTTGGATACTTCTCATTTTTCCCAACTGTAGAATGGGGTTGTTCAGTCATTCGGTCATGTCTGACTCTTTGTGACCCCGTGGACTGCAGCATGCCAGGCTTCCCTGTCCTTTATGATCTCCTGGAGCTTGCTCAAGCTCATGTCGATTGAGTTGATGATGCCATCCAACCATCTCATCCTCCGTCACCCGCCTTATACTGTTAAAACCCATCTCAAAGTCTTTAAAAAAAATCATTGGCTTCAACAGCTTCAACAGCATATCAGCCAATATGCTAGATGACATATCAAACATAACTTGTACTTGGCAGGCTCAGCAGTTGCTCTCATGACTTGCTTTTTCCATGTAACAAAATACTGACCTCACATGTGGGTAGAAGTCCGTCTCTGCCCGCCATTGTGTTTAGTACATCATTTGTATTTCTGTGCTGTAATTTATTTAAATGATCCGCTATTAGACTGTCTCCAGTTTCTCATAACCCATGTGATGTAAGGTGCAGCCTCGTAGTTGATTCTGTCCACACCTTCGTGTCATTGCCTTGACTGTGTCACGGGTGGGGGTGCAAGGCTCGAGGGGCATGCGCATCCTCATGGCTCTGCTTCCTGACACTCACACCTCAGGGCCGCTGTGCCACTTGACCCTTCTCCCTGGCAGTTCCTGACATCGGGCATTTACTACCATAAATGAATATGTTGCTGCTGTAATGGGAACAAAAATAGCGTCCTGTTGTTATAATTTGCTTTTATTTCTAATGAATTTTTTTATTTAAAAAAGGCTTAACTTTCTAAAACTTACAACATGTAAAAGAAAGAAGAGGATGAACAAAACTACCAAGGCAAAGGAAGATGGCACCAAGGTTACAGATGTGTGGCATCCGTCCATTCAGTAGTGATCCTATTATGGCCCCACATCTGGAGTTCCAAGTAGCCTCAACCAGATAACAAAGGCATGAAATGACTCACTGGAAAAGACCTTGATGCTTGGAAAGACTGAGGGCAGGAGAAGGAAGTGACAGAGGATGAGACGGTTGGATGGCATCATCGACTCAATGGACATGAGTTTGGGTAAGATCTGGGAGATAGCGAAGGACAGGAAAGCCTGCTATACTGCAGCCCATGGGGTCACAAAGAATTGGACACGATTGAGCAACTGAACAACAACAAAAAGCCTTGTAGGGTTGATCTCAGCTCTCATCGGGTCCAGAGATAAAGAACTGTAACTGCAATGTTGCTCTGATTTCTTGGAGGCCAGTTAGTAGAGACCCTCCCCTTCACACTTCCTCCTGACCTAGGCAAAAGCTGTGCCCTTGTTCCTCTCATCTTTCTCAGCAATATAGAAAAAGTTCTCTTTGTCGGCCACTTACATGCAGCCCCAGACAAGTCATCTTGCCCCTTATCCACACAGAGCATAATACGATAATATGAACAGAATCCCAGCAGCTATGCTGCCCTTCAGGTACTAAAGGCTAAAACAAAAACACCAAAACCAATATAGGGTTGTTTGGGTACATGGTGATACTACTGTCTGGCATCTGTAGCTCAGCTGAGCTTGTTTTCTTGACATCATTTTTAAAAATTGTGGGGACTTCCCTGGTGGTCCAGGGGTTGGGAGTCTACCTGCCAATGCAGGGGACATGGGTTTGATCCCTGGTCCAGGAGGATTCCACATGCTGAGAGGCAACTAGGCCTGCATTCCACAACTCTGAGCCTGGGTGCTGTGACTGCCGAAGCCCATGCACCCGGAGCCCACGCTCTGCAACAAGAGAAGCCACCGCAACAAAGAGGCTGTGCACTGCCATGAAGATCCAGGGCAGCCAGAAATTAACTTAAAGAATTGTGTGCTGAAGAGTGCACTGTCAGGGAGACTGCTGCTAAAGTAACCTGGACTACCCTCGATGCCTGCCGGCCAAGCTTCTGATAAGATTTCTCACCAGGATTTCATGGTCTTTTTCATGATGAGCAAATAAGAAGGTTCCTTTAATCTCTGGTCACTCCTTCCACCAGGAATGCCAGTTGATCATCTAGAAGTCCACAAGCCACTTAAACCTCGAAGCTCCTTTTTAAATTTACTTCAGAAAATTTTTTTGACGTATAGCTGATTTACAATGTTGGGTTTAATTTCTGCTGAACAGAAAAGGGACTCAGTTATACACAAATATATATTTTTTCATATTTTTTCCATTATGGCTTATCCCAGGATATTGAATATAGTTCCTCGTGCTATACAGTAGGACCTTGTTGTTCATCCATCCTATATATAATATTTTTATATATTTTAAATTATATAATAATATAATTTGCATCTGCTAATCCCAGATTCCCAATCCTTCCCCCTCACCTTTGGTAACCACAAGTATGTCCTCTGTTTTTGTGAATCTGTTTTTGTTTCTAGATGTGCTCATTTTGTGTTATATTTTAGACCCCACGTATGAGTGATATTAAATGGTCTGTGTGTTTCTCTTTCTGACTTACTTCACTAAGTATGATCATCTCTAGGTCCATCATGTTGCTGCAAATTAAGTCTCTTGATCCCTCTGAAATGAATTAAGACTAATCCCTGGGGTCCAGCTTTTTTGGTTTCTTAATAACTAGTACATTGAAAACTATTTCCTTAATTCTTAAAAAGGCCTTGAAATGTCACCTTTGAAATATACTTCATTTAAACCTTACAGCTTTGAAAAATCACAATGTCCAATCTAAAAGTGGCCTCAGAGGCAATATAAGTCAGGGGTTCTGAACTTTGGGGTTAATACCCTTGGAGGCTTCTTGGAAGGCCCTCAGGGACCTGTGAACCTTCTAAAATATACTTGTGTGTCTACACATGTGTACTATTTTTCTTTTAAGGGAGAAGGACCACAGCTTTCACTGGAGTCTTGAAAAAGGACCCTGATGGGACCACTTTGTTTCAGAGATGAGAAAATCTGGCTCCTTAAAATGGTAAGGTAGCTGGAACTAGATCCAAGCCACCTGGCTTTGAGCTCTTTATACAGTATTATACAATTAACTTTAAAAACCTTATAGCTGTTCAGTTAAACACAGTGAACTCATAGGCTTGTTGACTTGCTTCTGAAATTCCACTAACATGATAATAAAGGGTAAAATAAGTATGAGCCAATAAGGACAAAGAGAATGCCAGAGTAGACAGCAGCCCATGAGGCTGTGGACAGAATCTTAAGAGAGGAGACAGATACGTGGTAAGGAAACAGGCCAAAACCTTAAGACCCCAGCAAACTGGTAACTGTGCACGTTGGTGGAAAGTGGAAGGTGCAGTTGCCTCTGAAAATGGGGACCAAAAACAGGCTCGCTGGGAGTCTGGGTGAGGGCTCAGTTAGAACTCCAGGCTTCTCCCCTGTCCTCCCCAACACAGATGCCACTCTGGAGAAGCTCTGGACTCAGGGACTCTCAGGCACAGCCATGGGAAGATCAGGTGCCTTACTGCAAAGAGGATTAGATTTTAGTCCATGTTGTGAACAGTCAGCTTCCCTCATTGTTCAGCTTCTAGCTGCTTTCCTCAGTTCAGTTTCCAGAACCTGGCAGCCAAGCTTCCACTATACCTCCATGCTGGGTTGTCTGCTCGTGGTTGTCACCATGCCTGTCTAAGGCTGGGAACCACCCTTCCCAGAACCCCTTTCCTGGCACGATTCCAGGCCCAGTCTGCCAGTGAGAAGAATGTGAATAAAGATTCGGGTGCCAGAGCAGAGGGAACACCATTATTCCAACGGTCAGATGTGATCTCTCCCCACAAGCTCCCATTTCACAGCCGCTTTTGGTTGGTAGATACTGTGGCTTCTTGGAATTGCCTGGTGCCTCCAGCTTCTGCTCATGTTGCAGGCTCACGTCTTCAGTGACAATTTCACTAATTCTCTAGTTGCAGCTTTCAAGGCCTCCCCTTTCCCAGCAAACCTTGTCCTGCGTTTGTGAAGACCCTAAAGCCTGTATGGGCCTCCCGGGTGGCACTAGTGTAAAGAACCCACCTGCCAATGCAGGAAACATAAGAGACATGGGTTTGATCCCTGGGTTGGGAAGATCCCCTGGAGGAGAAAATGGCAATCTACTCCAGTATTCTTGCCTGGAGAATCCCATGGGCAGGGGAGCCTGGCAGGCTACAGTCCATGGAGTTGCAGAGTCGGACATGACTTAGCAACTAAACACACCCACATTAATGGCTATAATTAATTTATTCTAGTGAAACCTGTGGTGATTCTCTTTGAGCCTAACTGATTGACCCCCAACAGGAGAATGAAGGATTCATCACTGAAGAAACTGACCAGACCAAAAAGTGAAAAAACCCCACAGTTTATAGAGAATGAAATTGGGAATTCTCAGTGAGCAGCTGTCCTTCCAGTTACCCTTCCAGTGACTACCCTGAAAGGGTTAGTCACTCAGCCATCTGACTCTTTGCAGCCCCATGTTCTGGAGCCCGCCAGGCTCCTCTGTCCATGGGAGTCTCCAGGCAAGAATACTGGAGTGGGTTGCCATTCCCTTCTCCAGGGGAATCTTTCTGACCCTGGGATTGAACCTGGATCTCCTGCATTGCAGGCAGATTCTTTTACTGTCTGAGCCACCAGGGAAGCCAGTCACCCTGTATGCGTTTTCTATTGCTGCTGTTAGAAATTTTTACAAACTCAGTTGCTTAAAACAACATAAATTTATGACCTTACCATTCTAGAGGCCAGAAGTCTGAAGCAGGTCTCACTGGAGTAAAAGCAGTGTCCGCAGGCTGCATTCCCTCCTGGAAGTTTTGGCGGAGATTCTGTTACCTTTTTTTCCCAGCTTCTAAGAAGCCGACTGTATTCTCTGGCTTGTGACTCACATCCTCCATCTTCAACGCCAGCAATGTGGCAACTCTCTGACCTTTCTTAGGTAGTCAAGTCTCCCTCTGAAGACAGCTGGGAACCATTCTCTCTTTTAAGGGCTCAAGTGATTAGATTGATCCCACCTGGGTCATGAAGGCTGATCTCTCCATCTCAAGGGTCTTAACCTGAAACTCATCTGCAAAGTCCTTTCTGCTATGTGATGCAACATTTCTACAAGTTCTGTGGTTTAGGATGTGGACATCTTTGTCATTATTCTGCCTCTCATGCATGCTAGGATGAGCCCAGCAGTTGGTAAGTTCTGCCAATGTAAAGAGAGCTTTGAACAGCTTTAAAGTCCCCATCCTTAAATATGAATGGATAGTCAAGGATCACAAGACATCCAAGAAAGCCTCTAACGTGAAAGACAAAACCAAAAATTAAAACACAAAGAAACTGGGAAAAACAGGTTTATCAGCAACAGTGCAGGGAGCAGAAAACTTTAAAAAGTTGGGGAGAGAAATATCTATTTAACATCTTCAGAGACATCCATGAATCCTCAAAACAGGAACAAAAGGCTAGGAAAAAAAAGACAAAAACTCTCAGATATTAAACACATGTTAGCAAAAATAAAATTTGATATTAATGTTTTGAAAATATAGGTGGGAATTGTCCCAGAAATGAGAATAAGATCAAGAAGATAGGAAACTGGAAGGGAAAAAAAAAAGAAAAATAACAGAGATTGTCCAGGAGGGCCAATATAGGAAAATTAACATTTCCAGAAAGAAAGAACAGTGAGAATGAATACATGACATTATCTAAGAAATAACAAAAATTATTTTTGAGTTGAACAAAATAAACTTCCAGGATGAAAAGGATATTAAATACCTGGTTGAATAAATCAACAAAAGCTCGATCATACACATAATTGTGAAATTTAAACAACATAAGGAAGAAACAGAATCTCCTAAAAACTTCCAGAGAAAAGGAGCCAGAAAGTAGCATTGTATCAGACTACTCAGCAACACAGGGAGCTAGAAAACAAATGTCTGTTTTCCAATCAGGAATTAACATGAAAGTAAAATGAAAAGCCTCAAAAAATTACCTCCTGGTCATTCTTTCTTGAGGGCTTCCCTGGTGGTGCTAGTGGTAAAGAACCTGCCTGCCAAAGTAGGAGACAGAGATGTGGGTTTGATCCGTGGTCGGGAAAATCCCCTGGAGGAGGGCCTGGCAACCCACTCCGGTATTTTGCCTGGAGAATCTGATGGACAGAGGAAGCTAGTGGGCTACACTCCATAGGGTTGCAAAGAGTCGAACACGACTGAGGCAACTTAGCACACACGTCCTTTCATAGGAAACTACCAAAGGATGGGCACAAAGTTAAAAGTAAAGCAAGAGACATTCCAGGATCCAGGGTGGGGAATCCAACCCAGGAGAAAAGCAAAGCAGTTTCTCCATTCTGAAGGAGATCAGCCCTGGGATTTCTTTGGAAGGAATGATGCTAAAGCTAAAGCTCCAGTACTTTGGACACCTCATGAGAAGAGTTGATTCATTGGGAAAGACTCTGATGCTGGGAGTGATTGGGGGCAGGAGGAGAAAGGGACGACCCAGGATGAGATGGCTGGATGGCATCACGGACCCGATGGACTTGAGTCTGAGTGAACTCAGGGAGATGGTGATGGACAGGGAGGCCTGGCGTGCTGCGATTCATGGGGTTGCAGAGAGTCGGACACGACTGAGCGACTGAACTGAACTGAACTGAACTGAACTGAATGAAATTAAGTCCTGGGATGATGGCTGGGAACCATGCCCAGAAAATGGCCAGTCCAGATCACCACGGGAGGATACACAGCTCCAAGAAAAAAACGCTGAGATGGTCTGAGGGTTTCATAGTGAAGACTGGAAAATAATTAAGTATATAGAAAATTGAGCAAGTTAAAATTATGAAATTACTAATTTCAGTATTAAAAGTTTAAAAAGAAATGTAAAATTATGTAGACCCAGGTTCGATCCCAGGGTTGGGAAGATCCCCTGGGGAAGGAAATGACAACCCACTTCAGTCCTCTTTCCTGGAAAATCCCATGGACGGAGGATCCTGGTAGGCTAAAATCCATGGGGTCTCAAAGAGTCAGACACAACGGAGAGATTTCACTCACTCACTCATGCTGTCAACAGTATATAATTACCGACACTAATTCTTGGTTTAACCGAAAATTGTGCTGTAACTAAACTGTGATGGTAAATGGAGTACGATGTACTTAAGGTGTGATGTTAGAACTAAATCCTCATTTCCCATAGTAGAAAAAGTAAAATAAATAAAGGAGAAATGAGGAATGGCAGTATGAGCATTTTAAATGGAAGAAAATTATCTTAAGAAACAAACGGGCTGAAAATAGCAGCTTGTGGACGGGCAGGGGATGGCCCTTTGTTACTGCGGGACCAGCACCACCTGACCTGATAGTCTGTGGACATGTATGCCATTGCTGGAAATGTAGAGAAAGACAAGCCCAATGCTATCAGACTGAAAGCAAATAAACAAAACGTGGGGTATGGTTCACCCACAAAAGCAATGCAGTGCAGACACTGCGACAACATGGCTGAGCCTTGAAAATGTCACGCCAAGTGGGTGGAGCCAGGCCCTCATAACTGTGCGTATCCATTTGGCATGATGTCTGGAACAGGCAGGGCTTCCCAGGCGGCGCTAGTGGTAAGGAACCTGCCTGTCAGTGCTGGGGATGTAAGAGACGTGGGTTTGATCCCTGGATCGGGAAGATACACCGGAGGAGGACATCCAGACCACTCCAGTATTCTTGCCTGGAGAATCCCACGGGTAGAGGAGACTGGTGGGCTGTGGTCCATAGGTCATGTGTCACAAGGAGTCGGACACAACTGAAGCGACTTAGCACACACATATGCCAGGACAGGCAAATCCATGGAAGGCAGATGGGTGGCAGAGGGGGCACTGAGGAGATCTTGCTTAACGGCTACAGAATTTCTGTTGGGAGTGATGAAAATGTTCTGGAACTAGGTAGTGGTGAAGGCTACACAACAATATGAATGTAGGAAAAGCCACTGAGCTGGGCACTTTAAGTGGTTAAAATGGTGAACTTTAATGGTGGTTTATTTGGGATTTATATGTTAGGTAACTTGCATTTCAGTAATAAAGTTTAAAGAATACTGGGTTCTGTCTATAGAGTATACAGATTTGATTTTAATTTTTTGCTAAACGAAGAGTTGTTTACAAAGTCTCGAGAGCATATTTCCACAGTCTCTGGCTTTAGTAAGCATAGGGTGATGAATATGATTGAAGCTTTTGATGATTTATGGTTTCCACAGTTTATGAGGATCAGTCATCATTCTGAATAGTCAAGATTATATCTTAGGCACATTAGACAGAAATGAATTATGTACTAACCTCCAAACATAATATTAGAAATATTTATGCATGCAGTTTTTCAGTAAACTTAACAGCTTGCTTTCTTGTCATCTGACACTTTCAAAGTAGAGACGTGCGGAAAACTTAATGAATTCAGAGTTCTGGAAAGTGACGGCTTGTGAATGAGGTTACACTGTGTTCTGGTCCTTTTTTCCCCCAATTGTATTTATTTCTCTTTTGTTGGCATCTCTTGCTTCTGCAACATCTTCTACTGCCTGTTTCATTCAGTAGTTGATTACTGAAGATCAGGTATGTCATTCTGGCCACAAAGAAGGGCTTGATCCCTCAGAGACAAGCCAGGAAGTAAATCTTGGCCACTGAGACTTGGGGTCTCATGTGTACATTATTTTCAAAGTTCAAATTTGTTTCTGTTGTTATTTTTAGTGGTTTATTTGGGATTTTGGTAGGTCACCAAGAAGACTTGAAAAATCCAATCTCACTTAATAGCTTTTCAGGACCTATCCAAAGTTTTGCCTTACTTGTTATTTTCTGCTAAGTCACTTGACTTCCTCCTTTGTACAGCCTACTTAAAAATTCAACCACAAGAGTGTGTGTAGAAATGGAATGTCTTTTCTCCTGTAAGTGACATCACTCAAAGTTTTACTTTTACATGGATTGTTCCTTAAGAATCACATGGAATAATGCTGCAAAATAATGCAGCTAAACGTTTAATTAGACAGTAGTTTATGATTAAATGCTGTACACAGAGTTTTGTTTGCAAAACGTTTACAGCTACTAAGTAGTTATAGTCCATGATTAATTCGTGGCAAAAATCTAGTAATATAAATTCATTCCAAGGAAAAACCCAGAAAGACCAAGTGACTTGCCAAGATCGCACTGCATTAGGAATCAATAAAAATGCACTATTAGGACTCTTAGTTGAACAGTCTCCATTTAAATAGTTACAAGCAAATTAAGTATTTGCCTATTATATAAATAAAATTAATTTATGCCGATATCCTAATGCCAAAGAACCATTTGTGAATCTTGTAGCATTCAGTATACTTATTAATAAGTGGAAACCTTTAAAGGTTTTTAGCAACATATATTTAACTTTTTAAAGCTGTGACTTGTTAGCACCTTGTCATTTATTACTTGGGAGCCACTCTCACCTCCCTCCTCAGTAACTGCATGTAACAGTTTTTAGTTAATGTAATGATTATTTTTCTAAATAATTATAAACAATATCCCTAATTAAAGACTTTTCTAATATCCCTTCATTATTTAAGGAATAATAAATAATATATCTTCCAGATTTTATATATATACACGTATATATTTCATCTTGTTCTACACACACACATACACACAAACACAAACACATAGAGTTATGGGCTGTGATATCTATTATGCTACTAAAAATGCAACCCCAACTGTGGTATAGTAAAAGCACATTGGTGGGAAAACTGGTGAGCTGTGAATCAGTTCTGAGACTTAATGAACAGTAAGGCACCAGTGTTGGTTTGTTAGTGTTGACAGTGTACCATGATTACATACAGCATGACAGAGGGTGAGAGAGAAAACCTCTTTGTACTCTTTTTGCCTTTTCTTTAATGCAAAGTTATTCCAACAAGAAGTTTATCTAAAAAATTAGGTCCTATAAGCAGAAAGTTTGAGTCTAGACATGAGTACTATGAGCTGTATAACAAACAGCTACTGCTGTGTAACAACCAACCCCCAAACGTAGTGGCTTAAAGCAACAAACCTGTATTTATTTTGTTGTTTTAATGTCCCAGTTTCTATGGGTCAGGAATCTGGGCACATTTAACTGGGTTCTGTGACACAGGGTCTCTCACAGGCCACAGTCAAGGGATTAGCTGCAGCTGCAGTCACCCCCAGGCTGTTTGCTGGTCTCATTTCCAAGTTCACTCACGTGACTCTTGGCAGGCCTTGGGTCCTCAGGAGCTACTGTCTGAAGACGTCAGTTCCTTGCCAGATGTGCCTCTCCACTGGGCAGATCCCAACATGGCAGGTGCCTTTGCTGAGAGAGAGAGAGACAGCATATACAAGAGCATGACAGAATCACAGCTATTTGTGACTTAATTTCAAAAGTTACATCCTATTACTTTTTGCTGTTATTTTATTTGGGAGAAGCAAGTCACTAGGTCCAGCCCACACTTAAGTGGAGAGCATTACACTGGGCATGAAGACCCGTAGGTGGGAAGCAGAGGGGGCCATCTGAGAGCCCGCCTACCAAATGAACAGGCCCGGCGTGCTGCAGTCCATGGGGTCGCAAAGAGTCGGGCACGACTGAGTGACTGAACTGAACTGAACTGATGGTGATACCCACAGTGGAGACAGCAGCACTAATGAAGAGAAGAGCCCTGGAATCAGTGATTTGGGTTTGTACTCCTGCACAAAAATCTTAAGGTTACACCGTCACTGACAAATCATTTCTTTTCGCTTGTTCTCTCGTGCAAAATAGGAATAACAGTAATAAGAGCAACTTCATAGGATGATTTTGAAAGTTCAGTTAAATAAGATAATTCGTGTAAAAATGCTTACCAAGTGCCTTGCGCAAAATAGGAGCTCAGTGTTAGCTGGTGCTATTGTTATCATCATTGTTGTTTATTTTCCAATTTAGCATCACTTGAGCCAGAAGCTGGAGAATAAGCTGGAGTTCTAGGCTGAGGAGGAGAAGGAAGATCCCGGCAGAGGAACTATCACACACAGGCTTGGCGGTGTGAAGGTAGCTGCAGGTTCGCAGCAGCAAGCAGCTGGGTGAGCTCAGAAGCTGGGCCCTGGGGGTAGGGGTGGGTCTGGAGAGGAAGGCAGCCCTATAGGCAGGGGTGAAAACCCCCCAGGGAAGGAGGGGGAGCCAAGTCACACGTCAGGAGAAGGATAACCAGAGGCAACACAGAAGCTGGAGGGAAGGTGACAGGTGGGATAAGAAAGCTGCCTAGGCTCCTGAGGGTGCAGGGTGGATTTCAGAAAGGCAGGGCAGAGAAGCAGCACAGCCTGGGGAGTGAAGTGAAGCTGGGGCAGCAGAGGGGAAAGGCAGACACTTCTCAGGCGGTCAGCCTTAACGTGGCGGGCAGAAAGCAGGGAGAGCTGGTTTGGGGGAACGAAAATCAGCACAGCTTTAGTATTATAACTGAGACCAAAAAATGGGGCAGGGGTGGAACCCCCTGGCGGTCCAGTGGTTAAGGCTCCATGCTTTCACTGCTGAGGGCCCAGGTTCAATCCCTGGTGGGGGAACTAAGATCCCTGTTGCTTAGAATAGCAGGTGAAACTATCTAGTCTTCTCTGGAGCCAAAGTTCAAGTACAGCTGCCCCACAGCCTGTCTTGAGTAAGATGTCCTCATGGAAGAAGGCTGTGGGGAATGTGACCACTTGGTCCTGACTAGACCAACTGAAGAATTGTGCCAATTAGCTTGTGTGTGTGTGTGTGTGTGTGTGTGTGTGTAACTTATCAGGTGGCCAAGTCTGGTACAGCTGTTGGAGTGAACAAGTGATTCTTGGCAAAGTTAAAGATTTTGTATGGGGGAAAAAACGGAAACATGGACACAAGGAATTCAGAAAGATCTTCGTGGCTAGAATTCTAGTTTGAGGAAAATCATCACGTAGCAGGTGTATCTGAAGCAGGGGAGTAATAAGGTTGCTCAGGGGGAAAACAGCAGATAAGAAAGCCACAGGCAGAGTCCTGGGGAAGGAATAACCAGAGGACAGAAAAAGCAGCAGCGAAATGGCCTTACTTGATGTGCGTGGCTGACGGAATGTTTTGGCAACAGATCCCATGTCGTAGCCCTCAAGTGGAAGGACTCTCCCGGACAAATTGCAGGCAGGAGTCGGGAGAGGCAGAGTGGGTGTGGAGAGGGCGGGGAGGTGGCGGTCGAGCTTTGCGAAGCAGGGCGAGGAGTCGCCCGATGTCAGTCAGGCTCCGGGGCTGCTCCAGGCCAGAGAGAAGATGGAAGGTCGAGGTCTGGCCTTCCCGCAGGAGGAGCCCCTGCTGTGTTCCAGGTCGGCGCGTGAGGTCAGGCTGACGGTGGCTACGCCGGCACCGGCACCGGGGCAGCAGCCTAGAGGAGCCCTGGGAGGCGGGGCGACTGAGACAGCTCCCTCCCGAGCCCTTCCGTGCCCCTCCCCGGCCTGGGACCAGAAACTCAAGGGCAGTTTTCAGTCTTCACGACTTCCCATCCATAGTCAGGAAGAAAAATTCAGGAAAATGGTTTGAGTGTAACCTGAGGCCTTCTTCACATTGTTTGCTATACTGAACAGAAACGTTAGCTTCATTGTGCCCTAGAAAGGTAAACTCGGTCACCTGTGCACCTTCCCTCACACGCCTTGTTAGATTTAACTTCCAGCTGCCTGAGCCTGACACTGCCTTCAAGAGAAAGACCTGGCTGACCATGGAATTCACTCCACTCCACGGAGGCAGGGGAGTGTCAAAGGTGAGGTTCACAGGCTTCTCACTGGGAGCAGAAATTACTCCCTCCTCGCGACACTTCCCAAATGACCCGAGGAACTGACTTCACCCACTTTTTCCTAGGTGTCCAGCATCAAAACAAACATCCCTACAAAGTCTGTGGAATTCCTCTAAAATACAACCACTAGGAATATGCTAATAGTTATTAGCATTTATTAGCATTATTCGTATTATTATCATTTATTAGCATTAAAACACACGTAATTCATGGCAATGAAACTAAAAAAGAAAAACCACCTTGATAGGTCCATTTTCTTAGTCTTGACCCCGAAGGTCGCCAACACGTTTTCTCTCCTTAGTCAGCAGCCCGGTGCTCTTCCCCAATCATTATAACCGATTTCAGATGGTGCTAGAAAATTATATTGACTCTGAACACCAAAAGAAATCAGTCATCCTCTAAGGGGGGGTCACAGGAGGAGGCGAGGGTTGGGAAGGCCCCAAGATTAATCAATCTGCCATCTGCCACACTCTGCTTTAATGCACGCACGGTGGAGGCTGTGTCATGGGAAGAGTGCTATAGAAGGTTTATCGCACAGATGAGTGTGAAGTTCTAGGAATGAGATGTTGCGTCATTGACCTGTTGTGTGTAACGCCACAGCTCACCGATGCCGGGGTGGGTTGGGTCAGCGCAGCTCCAGGCAGGCTCTCCTCGCCACCTGGCCTTCAGGGCTTCGTCCCTTTCGTCCTTTTTGCCGCCGTTGGTGCAGCTGGTCTCCCCCAAGAACACTGATTTCAAATGGTGCTAGACAATCACTATTTAAATCTAAACCACCATATGAAACCAGCTTCCTGAAGAAGCTTTAAGATCTGTTCTTCCTTCGGAATGCTCTCTTAAAATAAACAAAGACAACCTGGGATGGGAAAAGTTGAAACATTGCTGTGAGGTATTTCCTTTGTGGTGTAAGGAAAGCCTTAACACATCTATATGCTTATACTTTTGTCTTTGTTTCCATAGCTGATGTGGGTATGGGCCAGTGACTGTGACTCTTTTATTCTCAAGCTGCCCAAAGACTCAGTTTTTATCATTCAGGGTCAAGGCATAGGTCAACTTCTTTACTCCTGGTGGAAGGTCAAGGGAAACCCTCTACTTAGGTAAAAGGTCAGCCGGAGTTGACCCAGGGGTTGGAGTGCCCAGTGCAGGATGAGTCAGAGTGGTACAACATCCACGTAAATGGTACCAAGTAAGCAGGTGCTGTGGTACAAGTTCAAGACCACGCTTTCCTAAACCTAGTGCTTTCGTCTGAAGATAATTTTGTTTGAGTCAAAGGATGACTATGATTTGGGGGGGCCTAAAGGAGATAACATAATAGCTCAGAGGCAAAGTAATACATTGATGCTGCTGCTACTGCTGCTAAGTTGCTTCAGTCGTGTCTGACTCCATGCGACCCCTAATGAGAGCCAATTTTTTTTTTTCAGAATGGAATTCCTTAGATTGATTGCATCTATTTGTTAAGGATTCCTGTTGGCTTTACTTAAGCTCCCTTCTGTTCACTGCACCCCTGGTTCTCCTTAAATTATTTTTTTGCTGCAGTTCTTTTCTCCTTCCCATTATCGTTCTTGATATCACTTATTAGGAAGCTTACTGCCATTCCCTTTAGGGTTCCAGGGATCCAAGAAGATACTTACTATGTCCAGGTCACCCAACCCAAAGAGATGTGCTTTCTTTTTTAAAAACTGTTAGGAAAAATTTCAGACACACATTACATTTGAAGGACAATGAAACGAATTCCTAAATTTCTTCCACCTAAAGTCAATAACTGTTCATTTTGGCTACTTTTGCTTTAGTCATGTACGGCGTATGTATACTTTTTGCTGAGTCATTAGAAAGTGAATCAACAACCATTGTGACATTGTGCTCCTAACTTTTTGAGCAGGTCTAAAGAAAATGGGGCCATTCTTCCATGTAGTTATATTTTATTCATACCTAAGAAAATTAACAATTCCTTAGTATCATCTGACGTCTAGCCTATATCCAATTTTTCCCACTTTCTCCAAAAATTTTTCTTTTATGGATTTGTTGGGTTGTTTTCTACCCCAAATCCCATCAAGGTTCACTCACCAAGACTCTTTGGTTTCTTTTAACTTAAAACATCTCCCTGTCCTTTTTTGCTTTTCTCATGTTGGCATCATCTTGTGAAAATGGGTTTGAATCTTGGTTGTACCACTCACTTAACTCTGCTCTCTTTGCTTAAAGATTAATTAACAGAAACTTAGCTCTTCTTAACTTGCCTCATACATCAAATGAGGGTGGGAAGAACATCCAATTAAACGTGCCTGTGGTTGAGGATTCCAGGTGGGCTCAGCAGGATGTTAATAAAGGAGGGCAGGGAGTTCAGCTCACATTCTTATCCTTGACAGGCTTGGCCACTGACCCCTTCATCAGGAGATCGCAACACAGGCTCACCCTTTACAGTGGAAAAGCCGCGTGTATGTGCCTACTGCTACTAGGCTAGATTTCTCATCTCTTTAAATAAAGAAATAGAATACTATTGGGCTGCAGAGCTGGGTAGCAATCATTTCATCAAAGCTACTGCAAAGGAATGCACATATTTTGTGAAGTGACAGGCAGTTAACATTTCAATCGGAGAGTCAATTCAAGCATTTAAACCGGAAAAAGTGCCAAGACACATGTAATCACTGGCACTCTCAAATAACTATGTCACTAATTTTGTTCCTTCTGGATATCCTATTGTAATTGATAATAACAGTGACTGAAGTTATGCAAGATGCAGCCAGACTGTTCTCATCATTTTTGGTTAAAAAAAAAAAACAAACCCAAAATCCAGAACAAAAAGGTCTGCTTATGTTTTACAAGTGACTAGTTACAGCTTTTGCCTACTGCCAATCAGAAGTTTCGTTTTGTTTTCAAATGACTGACACTTCAGTTATGGAGAAACTGAAGAAAAGTAAAGAGTGAATTGCTTCTTGTTACTTAAGCCTAATAAAATCATACATACTTTGTACATCAAATATGTGTCAAACCCACCCAGGCACTTCATGCACATACATAACACATACTGTATTACAAACCATACTGTTCTGTTCCCTTAGCAGAAACAAAGAGATAAGGTAAGTTTTGTGTTCTCCTTTAAGTATATTTTTCAAAAAATTCAGCAGAAGAACGAAGGTGGATATATCCTTTCCCATGTATATCCCTCCACGTGAGGAGGCATTCCCAGCAGACACAGAGTAATTGGCACAGCGATCAGTCATGTAGTATACTTCTCTGAATTTTGTAAGAAGCAGCAAACCGAGGTACTTAGTTGGTGACTGTAAAATGACTTAAGCCAAAATACAGTGAACTAGAGATCTTGAGTGATAATCTTCTAAAGCAAGAGGTTGGTTTTCTTCAAAGAGGTCTGTAGGCAGGCTGGCTATTGAATTAACACAGAGGGAAACAAAATCGCATTGTTTACTAGTAAGCGAAAACCAAAGTTGGTAAGTTAACAGGCACTTGTTCATTCTCTTTCCAGGAAAACAAGACGACAGCGCGTGGTATCTGCTTACTTTGATGAGTGTTTCAGTGACAGTCAACTGCAGGGAAAGACTTTGCTCAGTAAACATTCACATGTTTCCACTCCTCCCCATCCTCCCACCTCCAACAATCCATCTGATTGTTCTGTATTTCCAGGCCAGGAGAGGGCAGGGCTGAGTGTCTGTAACTCAGGGTGTTTCTATTTGACCCCTTGACAGTGCCAAGGTATTGCATCATTTGAAAAGAATGTTATTTTTTTTAACAAATCTTTCTTCCACACAGGATACACACTTAACATTGTTAAACTCTGCATCTCTAGGAGCCAAGTAACCAGCTTTCAAGAGCAAAATCCTTCCTTGGTGTCTCTCAGCCCAGGGGCCACAAGGATGCGTTTCCGTTTCAAAATCCCACCTGTGATTCTTTACCTTCATGCTGTTTTTGAACAGGTTGCCCTTCTCTGTATTTCTTCTTCCAGATCTGATAGGAAAGTTAGAGCCAGAAATGTGAACCAGGGAGCCACACCGGTAACTCCTGTGTGGCAAAAGCAGAACAGCGGAAACATGTTGTCTTCCTCGAAGTGAAATGCTAGTTGGTTCTTGCACGAGCTAACCAGATTAAGATAATGTCCCTTGGGGCCTGAGGATTTCACAAGGAGATGGTATCTGACTATGACACTTCTTTGAGAAGGTAGCTTCAAAATGTTAACAGACATCAGGATATGAGAGTCCTAGCCTGAATATTTAGGACTAAAGTTACAACTCTTTTATCGGTTGGAAGGTGCTGGATCCTACGGTGGGAGGTGGTTCTCTATTGACTTACGTGCCTTTAATGAGTATTTTCTTACAGGAAATGGATGAATAAGAGTCACAGGATCTGGTGCTGGGCTGTGCTATCGACTAGCTGTGGGATCTTGGGCCATCATTTAATTTTGCTGGGCCTTCTTATGCCGATCTAGAGAATGGAGTTACAGATTCCGGTCCTGCAGTGGTTCTTAAAGGCATCAGGATTTCAGTATGAGGAAACATCTGTAATTTTTAAAGCACTGCTCTCAAACGTTGTTTTCTTAGATGGGTTGGGACACTGTAGTGCCTTTGTAGGGGGAAGGCCAACATGAACTGAAAAGTGGATGGAAAGATTCTCTGGATAATAGCTTCCACTTTCGGAAGACTCACTCCGGGCCAAACACGGTGCTACACGCTGTCTATGCATTTTCTCATGTTCATCCGCCTACAAGGCTGTGGAATTATTTCCAGTTTCCAGGTACAGGAACAGAGATTTAGTGAGGGTGCAGGACTCGCTCTGGTCAAAAAGCTTAGGACTGACAAGACGAGGGATCAGACTCCCTTGCTTGATTCCAGGCCCAGGCTCTTAGTCATCCTTCTTTGCTGCTCGGATACTGTAGCCAGCCAATCTTCACATGGCCATGTGGGTCTCTGAACACAGACTGGCTCTGCGCTGCAGGGCCTCACCAGTAGGCACATACGCACATCACTGGAACCAGCCTTGGCCACTATTACCAGAAGTGGCACCTGACGACCAAGAGGAAGGCGAATACTCGGAAATCGGTAGGTTGGCCCAGGGCCCTCAGCTACACTCTGACTTGCAGTGTGACCTTAAACTTAAGTTAGGTCTTCTCTAAAGCTTTGTTCTCCCACTAATCTTAAGGAAGCTCCAGGCTTTTTTAAGTCCAGCAGCCCCTTCCCACAGGGGGTTATGGCAGCGCTGAAACACTTGTCTCCAGATCAGCCCCACTGCTCATCCTCCAAAGCTGCCTGTTTCTGTGGGGCATTTGGTGGGCTGGTCCAGTGCAGCCTTGTGGAGCCGAAACTCACTCCCTGCACAACCTGGGGGAAGTTACTTGACTCTCCATGTCTTGGTCTCCCCATCTGGGAAATCACACCTGTGTAATATGAGGACCCACACCACGGAAGGCTGATGTGAGGGTGCAGACCGAGGAGAAGCAAGCAGAACTAGAAATGGCACGTGTACACATTCAGTAAGGGATGGTGATGATGATAAACAAGAGACAGGTTTTCCTTCCGCGTGTGCAGAGACGTGGCTATGAGATCAGCCCCGGCTGCCAAACAGAAGGGCCCCCACATCACGGGGGCTCAACCCCTGAGCTGTATGGGGCACATTTCCTCAGTCACCCTGCACAGGAGTCTGGTGAGTACTAAACCCTGAAAAGATGCCCTTGGACCTACGAATGGCATCTCCAGCTGAACTGCCTGGAGTGAGCAGCTTCAATATTTTCTGCCTTCTCCTCTTCCCATTCTGAGACCCGAATATGGGATCCCATATCCCTGCTTCTAAGCAGGCGTTCATGTCATAGTCTTTTTCTGATAGTAAATCGGTTGTTGAGTGTTTCAGAGAAAAGAAACAGAGAAGGAACACTGATGACCATTTAAAAAACTTTACTGGGGGGATCCTCCAGGAACAAAATAGAACAAAGCTCCCTTGAGACTGATTCAGGAGCAAGAGCCTCTACTTACGTTAGGTGTCACAGCAGTCTGTTGACGGATAAGTTCCAGGCATGGAAATCCTCAGGGAGCGTTTGTTCAGAACAGCAGCACCTAGAATTTAAATGACAGTATGAGCCCTTAGGGAACATCCCAGAGCCACAGAGGAAGAAGGGGAGTAAGGAGCACCTTCTGCATCCTGCTTAATTAAGACATGCAGTTTGAGAGGGTTCTGTCCACCCAGTGGCACACACCACCTCTCTGTGTGTGGAGTTGGTGCGGCTGATGCTAAGGAGACTGTCCGCAGACGCAGGGCTGTGCATTTCGCCGCCCATCAAGGTGCGTTCAGGTAGATGTCTTATGAAATAAAACACTGTAGTGACCCTCTACCTCTAATCACGAAGAAGGGCAAGAAAGCAGCCTGCACAGGTGAGGTGAGGTGAGGTGAGGTGAAGTCGCTCAGTCGTGTCCGACTCCTGCGACTCCGTGGACTGTAACCTACTAGGCTTCTCTGTCCATGGGATTCTCCCAGCAAGAGCTTCTGTTAATGTTTTCAGAACTGATTTCTGCCACTGTGGGCTGCAGCGGCACAGACTCCAGAGGGCCAGCAGAGGGCAGTACGGGTCTGCACATTTGACCTCTTCCCTGCTTGGGAAGCAGGCGGACAACCCAGAACAGGCTCCAGGGACACTGTCCCCTTTGGGATCTAACTTGAGGGGTGGAATGCACCTTCCACCACATCACGGGAGGAGTGGGAGCCCAGGTTCCTAAAATCTGGTGGTTTGAGGTAAGGCTTGAGTCTGCACGTGGGACCTGCCGGACTCCCCAGGGGGCTTCAGAGCAGCTTCCAGGAGAGTTCACCTAGGGAGGACCCGGCTCTGAAGCCTTCACGTTTCAGCCAGTGGGAGGCTGAGTGACTCAGCAGTGCCATGCCGGAAAGTCTGTCTTGGCAAGTGACCGCCTTGTGACATGTCTTAAGTTAATGGCTACAACCCCTTGGAGGAGGAATGTCAACACAGTGGAGGCAGAGAGCAGCTGGCTCATCAGAGGGTGGGTCAGAACCTGGTTCCTGGGAGCAACCTTTCAGCCCAGTGCTTCTGAGGGGGAGGGACTGTGCTCAGGTGCCTCATGGTGCCCTCAGAACAGGGACACACTATGTCAGGAAGATCCTTCAGAGTCGGGGTTGAATCCAAGAGGATCTTGACCAGTAAGAGAAACAGTTGAGAGAAAGCAATAGATATAGAGATACAGATGAACTATAGAGATATTTTAAGTGAAATATATAGATATTTTCTGTTGTGCTTACAACAGAAAAGCCAATCTAAAAAGAAGTCATGGAAATGGAGAACACGTGGGAAGATTTATCAGGGTGAACACCAAATTCTGGCCACCACGGAGTCACACACGTTTCTGGGACAGTTAAATACCATGTGTGATAGCGGCTTCCGAAATTGCCTGCTCATAAACACGAGGACAGGACCCAAGTCAGAGAGGAGCTCTTTCCCTTTGTGATGGTTAACAGAGATGTGCAGACTGTTAACTGGGGACTTTCCAGTATCTGGGAAAAGTGTTTCAAGTAGTTCATTTTAGGTGCTGGGAAGTGCTTCAGCTAACCTCTTCCTGCAAGAGCTGGAGATAAAGCCTCATTCTGAGGATGCTTCTCCCACCCTGGAGGTCACTCCTCTGAGGACCTTGGGAGCACTCTGCTGCAGCCTCATAAGACTTAGACATGTGGGCATCATCTGCGGGTGGGGACACCAGAGCACGAAAAGAATTTGGTCAAGAAGACTAAACAAGTTGGTACCAAGATTTTCAACCATGAGAATGTAAGTGTGCCAGAGGCATTTTCCATTGACATCTCCACCCTCTGCCTCCCATGAGCGCAGGAGGATGGTGCCTCCTACCAGCTGCTCTCATCTAAGCACAAGGCTGAGGCTGGTCCCCAGCCCATCACCAAGGGGACAGCTTACTTCACTCTCGGGATTCCTGCTGCTTTCCTAGAATGGGGGGTGGGTATCAGGGGTCAGCCTACACTTTCCACTAACAGCCCTCTGCCACAGAGACCCCCAAAGGTGGTGGTCTTAGGTCGTTCTCTTGAACCTTTAAGGTGTTAGAAGCTGGTCCTGGTCAATCCCTGCCCAGAATCAGTCTACCAGTATCTGTTCCTTGTCTTGGCCTTTCCTCGTGAGCATTAGCTCATCTGAGTGAGTACTGCTGTACTGGCTTTTCCATCTCAAGTGCCATCGAGCAACCTCCCATTTAATGGTCCATTGAAACTGGGAACAGAGAGACAAAAGTATAAACGTGGAGATCAAAAACACCAGGATTCAGATTTTCCCACTGACACCTGTCACGCAGCTTGGACAAGCTGTTTAACCCTTTAAACTTTGTGCCGTGTGCTTAGTTGCTCGGTCGTGTCCGACTCTTTGAGACCCCATGCACTGTAGTCCGCCAGGCTCCTGTCTATGGAGTTCTCCAGGCAAGAATACTGGAGTGGACTGCCATGCTCTCCTCCAAGGCAGCTTCCCAACTCAGGCACTGAACCCAGGTCTCCTGCATTGTAGGTGGATTCTTTACCATCTGAGCCACTGGGGCAGCCTAGTTCCCTCATTTATAATGCGCAAATACTGCTAATTCTCAGAGTTGTGTAAATATAGCTTACTCAAATAAGACACATGGGAGGTACACAGCCCTTCAAATGTCAACCACCCCATCACCCTCACATTCCCCTCACTGTGAGAAGACGGCTCATGTAATATGCTGGATAACATTTCCTAAGGCGTTATGATCAATATGTTGAAGTTGGCGTGAGACACTGAAATCAGATTGGACATCAGTACATAGAGGCTGTGGGTCTGGGGGCTTCTCTGGAGGGAAAGGGTAGCACATAAGCCAAGGGATGTTGACAAGGAGTCAACAGTCAGGGAAGAGAATAGTCATACAGTCTGAAACTGGGATGGGAATCTTCTAACTACGTCCATCCATCTAGTCATGCGTCACAGTTTCACCAAGATGACAATGTACCAGGAGGTGAATGAGGCTCAGAGGACACGAGCAAATATGGCAGGTGAGTCCAATGTAAATAAAGAGATGACATAACGAGGGGCCCAAAGGAAGACCACATGGGTGGGGGCCAACTTGGGACCACGTCCAAGGGAGGGGCTGGGACAGTCCCATCTTTCGTGGAGGGACTGACAACAGCAGGGCCACAGGTCACTCCTCGGGACTACTGGCAAAGGTAGCCCCTGGGGGAGGGAAGAGCACCCCTCTCCAGTGTTCTTGCCTGGAGAATCCCATGGACAGAGGAGCCTGGCGGGCTGCAGTCCATAGGGTTGCAGAGAGTCAGTCACGACTGAAGCGACTTAGCACAATGAAAACAGAACATCAAAACCAATCAGCAGGCATTCACTGATCGCCTCCTCAGAGCCCAGCGCTGGGCCAGACACCGGAAAGACAGGTAAAACAGAGGATGCATTGTGCCTGCACGCGACCATGCAGTGTAGCTGTGCAGTGACCTCTCACATACAGGATGGGTAAGTACCTCAGAGTGCACGCAGAGGACAGCGCTGCAGTCATTTAGGGCTGCGTGAGCATGGAGCTGGCTGGGGGTGGTGGAGGGGTGGGGTTCGGAGAGGAATGGGATCTGAGCTGGGCTCCACAGGTGTGGCCCGGGCAGGTGGAAGGACGGGCGGGGATGCTGACATTGAGTTAAATGTGGCCGGGGGTGGGGTGGGGGGTGGGGAAGTCAGCAAGCGTGGGGAAAGCCACTGCATGTGGGAGCTTTGGGAAACTAGACGATGAGGTATTCGAGGCAACACGGGATTGCTGCGTGTGAGAGAAAGCAAGTACATGTGTGCATTCCGCCCGCCCCACGTGCACATGCGCGTGCACACACACACCGTGAAAGTGAGATCCAAGGTGGCAGCAGAGATGAGAGAAAACATGAAATTTATGAAGGACACAAGAAACGAGTTTGTCGGACTTCACGTGGGAAGCACTAGGCCGGAGACACAAAGTGAACCAGCCGGGGCCCCAGTCCTCATGGCCTCGGCGGGCTCGCAGGGGTCCAGACAAACGGGCAAAGTGGGTTTTAGGTACCAGGACAGGGGGAGACTCTAGGGTCTATAGGGACCCAAAGCTGAGGCCCTGGACTAAAGGGTCAGGATAACAAGCTTTCCCAGGGCCTCCTAGTCTCCACATCTGCAGAGGTGTGGGCAAGAAGAAATGAGGGTGGTTGGGTCCTTCCGGGTTCCCCAGAGAGGCTGGGAGCCCTTTCTCAGGATGCCTTGAAGAAGAGGGTGTACAGTATCCCCGTCTGTCTGGAGGGCCGGGGTTGTGGCCCACCTCTGACTGCAGGTGGGCAGGACACGCCACACACCCTCCCTTGCTTCACCTCATGGGACTGGAAGCACCTTCTGAGTCCGACACAAATGCACAAACCTTAAGGAGAACCCTGAGTGGCTTTCTATTCTGTTTCTCCAGTTTTACCATGTAATTATTGGCTAGGAAAATTTTACTTGTGGCTTAAATTTGAAACATTTGCTAGATTGTAATTTTTTAAGGACAAAATAACGAAGCCAGAGTTTTAAAACTCAGTGGTAGACAGTATGTTAAACCACTGCCCAGGCCCCTCCTGGGGTCCCCCCACCCTTGGGGAAGCACGTGGAGGCCCAGCACCCTCAATGCCTGGGAAAGGCCACTGGGGACACGACCGAACGCTTCTTATTCTTGGCTCTTTTTAAAATACATTGTCTCTCTTAAAAATGAAGACAATACGACTGATGGAGAGGAAAGCATTATTATTTATCCCCTAAAACCATCCTTAGAAGCTCAACACAACCTGAGCCCCCACCCTGAATTCCAGGCCTGGGAGGAGGGAAGGTGGCACTTACTGGCACCGCGGGCAGCTCCTCCCACCAGCAGATCTTGTTGGACATGCTTAATTGATATTCCTGACATGGTAACACCATGGCCGAGCTGTTAACAAAGTGATACGTGATGTGACGGCTGCTTGTGGGCCACCTAGGAGGGGCACCTGCCCCCAGGAGGCCTCGGGCAGGAATCTTCCTTTGGCTTTTTCTCCTCAGGAAAGTGGCTCCATTGCTTGGTTCAGGGTGTTGTCTTTATACAGCACTGTCTGCCTAGGGGCTCAGGGAGGCCGCTGGTGGAGAGCCAGGGCCCTGATGCGTCCTTCTCTGTGGTTCTTGTGGACGCGGAGGTGGCCTGTGGGTCCATTAAAGGTCACAGGTTCAGGTTGGGGCTCAAGGGGAACTGAGTCCTTGGCCGTGGGCGTCTCGAGGCCTGAAGTCCCCGGCCAGGCAGGCAGGGTGAGTCACTGCTCCTCTGGGGCGGCCGTGGTGTCTTCGCTACCCCGTCTCCACCCCCTTCGCTCTATTCCCAAGAGGCACTTCCAAGCTTCTAGAGCATCTTCTAAACATCACATTCACTCAGGGCTCCAAGGAGCACAGCGTGTTCTCAGAGAACATTGCTCAATTCCATCTCCTGTGGGAAGGAGTCAACATTTGTTTTATTAAGAACTAGCTGTGAAATAAGTTAATTCTCATCCAGAAAAAGAAAAAGTGAAGTGGCAGGGGGGCCGTGGCGGGTATATTCAAGTCTCCCACTTTGGCCCATAGACAGCAATGCTATTATTTTTATTTTTGGAAGTCCAGGAGATAATAAATTCACCACATGGATAGAGGAGGTTTTGGGAAAGCTGCCTGTGACAAGTAAATGATTTGTTTCATTTTGTAAAAATGAGGTTCTTTCTGACCTAAGCCCTTTTCTAAGCATTCCTCAAAGGGCAGCGGCCTCTCCCACCGGGCTTGGACGGGAGCTGTGTGGTTGGAGGGTGGCCTGGCTCTTGCTGGCCCTGCCTTCCCACGCAGTGACCTCTGGCAGGCCCCAGGCCCCGGGTTCAGTGTCTTCACCTCTGAGACAGGCAGCTGTATGTGCCAGTGTCCCTGCTGCTCTAATATAAGAGGATTCTAAGCTGTGACATCGAGTGTGAGGTGGGTCTCTGCCCTGGCCCACGCCTAAGGGGCTTCAGTCATAAGCCCCTGTGTGCAAAGTGGCCCTGCCAAGAGAGCAGCATTCTGAATCATCCAAAACCAAGAAGAATGTTGGCTCTGACTTCAGAAGGGCAGGATAAACAAATCCGTGCCTAGGCGGGCACTTGCTGACTGACTGTCTCTGCCTTTTTAACTCCTCGGGCCCTGAATGCTTCTGTGGAGCCTTCTGACTCTGATGCTCCAGGCTGGTACCTATGCCAGCTTCCTTAAGGGCGGGCAGGCCGAGCTTGGGGCCAGTGCTCATTAATCTTTCTGTATAGTCACCAGAAAGTCACTGCTGTTTTTTTTTTTTCCAATCTCTACCCACAAAATAGATTGGTTCTCCCTCCAGACTGGTCAAAAAGAATAAAGCTGCGCTCTTATTAAAAAATCCTCCCCCTAAACCACATGCCCCAATCCAGTGAGTCTAGAGATTTCTTTTTGGCTGGAATGGATCCTACAATAAACTGGCCACTAGCTTTCAAATCTGTTTTGATTTGGCCTTTATTGAGGCTGTAGGAATCAGGACATGGTTCTGGCTTCTAGCAGAATTCGCCTCAGTTCTTCTTGCCTCAGAGAAACTGGGAACACTTTTGACTGTCCATATTTTTTTGTGTGGCTCACAGAAAATAAAACAATAGGGAAAACCCAACTTCCTAGTCACAGCTCACAGCATCTTTGGCAACTAAGTAGTGAGTTCCATGGCCTTGCTGAAAACTGTCCCAGGCTTGTCAGAGCAAGGAAATATACCCAGTGCTCAAGACAACCTGCCCAAGAAAACGACTGGGGTTCTGCCTTCAGGGGCACCTCAGCAGTAGAGAATAACGAGGCTCACGGTGTATAAAGCGTAAAAAATTAAGCCTTTTAAGGTAAAGAACTGCATACTCGGAAAGCCAGAGATGTGGTCTCTGACTGTGAAAACTCAAACAGTGGTCACGACATAGCTAACTGTGTAGAGCTTTTGCATTTGGTCAGTGTCTGATTGATCGTCACCAGACTCGTCATGGCCTTATAGGAACTGAGTAAGCTGGGAGTGTTTCCCGAGAGCCACTGTTCAGCTGTGAACATGTAGAGAGCCTTCTGTTTTTGTCTTTTGGAAAATCTAATCAGTTGAAATGACGACTTGGTGGTCAGACTTGCACTTCTCTAGCTACTTGAAAAAGGCTTATTTTGCCAGGCAAGGAGTGAGATTATGGTTAACTTGTTTTTTTTAGACTGAGGTCATCTCTATTCATTGGTGTAGTAAACAAGTCAGACTAAAAAAAAAAAAAAACCCTTCCTTTAAAGAGTAACACTGCATTTTTATCTTCTCTGGGATGAAATGAAAGCACCATAATTTTTAAAAACAACATCCACCAGAGTATCTACGAATGATATAGAAAACTTAAAAAAAAAAAAAGAAACCCTGAACCTCATTTGCTCATTTCTAAGGATACTGGCAGCTTAGGTATCCTATCACTCCATGTCATTTTATTCCTTGAGCTCTATTGTACAAGGTCAAACAGAATCGTAAGCCAACGTTTTCAAAACCTCTTCATTCCATTCTTAAAGATATCCATCAATGGATAGTTTGCGTCTGTTCAATTAAAACAACCACAGCCCCTGTAACTGTTGAGAAAAGCCCTCTGCGCTTTGCCAAAGACACCAGCCAGGAAGGACCATCAGGACAGTCTCCTTTTTGGTCTCCCGGGGCCTCAGTTTCACTTTTCCTATCAGCTTGATGACACCCGGGACACATAAAGGATCCCTTTCTCGGCAGCACCGATGGTGCCCTGAGATCCTTGCACAGCGGGGCGGGGTGGGAGGCCTCCCCGGTTTGCCTGGGCTGGCCTTGCCAGGGCACTGTTCCCAGGGCGGTGACTCAGCTCTGGAGGCCACCTGCTGCGGGGGCGCTGCCACCTTCCGGGTCACTGCCAGTCACGAGGGTACAGGGACAGGGCAGAGCTGAATGGACTCAAAGAATCAACAGCTCAGAGCCAGGTCAAGGGCAGTGCCGGAAGCAGAGCCTTTGTTTACAGAAAGCCCAGCATTTCCAGGAGAGGCTGTGTGTGTGGAGGGGCTTCCCACCTGGGTGCTGAGCGTCTCGGGCAGCACCGAGACGGTGGGCCTTGGGCCGTGGTCGTAAAATGAGGGCAGGGCCATGGGACAGCTCCCACTTTCAACACCACTTTGATCAGATCACCATGGCTTTCACAGGCAATAAAGGGTGCCCACTGCTGCAAGATTCCCCCACTGCAGTTGAGGTCTGCCCATCACCTTCCGTCACTTATGTCCACCCTTCCTCCAGGGCAGCCTCCTGCCTTCCTTTAGGTAAAACCTCTGCTCCAGCTAAAATAAGCCGCCCCCAGCACTCTGCCCTGCAGGGCTCGCTCCCTCTCTGTGCTTCTGTTTTGAGAGGCCGATTGGGCTGCTAGCAGTCAGACACAGGGCTATCCCACCTCGGATTCTCCTCGTTCTCTGCCTTTTCTCTGAACTGAACCTTTAAGGTCCAGTTCAACCTTCCCTACTTTACACGGCCTCCCTGGGCCACTTGGGCATGTCACCTTCTGCACTCACCAGCACTTAGGTCTTAACTGCAAACCCACCCGATGTGCACTCAGGCTCTAATGTGTTTCGGTCAGTGACAAACACTTAAGGGACCTGTGCTCAGAGTGTGAGGAGAAAAGACAGGACCCTGGCGGCAGGAGTCTACCTCCCTCCCTCCTGCCGCTGGAGACTCACGTGCGCATTGCCGTCGAGCACATGCAAGGAGCTCTGCAGGCTCAGCAGGCTTTATGGAGGAACTCTAGGCTGGGTTTTAAAGAGGAGGGTTTTAAAGGAGGGACAAGGCTGTACAAGGGAGGGAGGTGGGTTGTTCAGAAACAAGATAGCACGTTCTCTTGAGCATCTCTGCAGCTTTGGGTTCAAGGGTAGGAGGCGCTGGGGGCCAGGATCTGAGCTCAAAGGACTTGGCCCGACTGGCTGAGTACCTGTGCTGTATGAGATGCATCAACGGGGTTATTCCTAGGTGAGAGAGAGACGGCAGGGCCCGCTGCGCTCGGAAGTGCTGAGGGGTGGGGCACTTGGACATACGTTATCATGTTCAATCACCACCATGTTCTTGAGCCATTTGTTTGGCAATTAATCACATGCTGCCTTGTGACATGGTCACCCCGGCTATCTCGTCCCCGATGTGGCCTGCATGCTTGTTTTCTCCCCAGCTGGACAGTCAGCCCCATGCAGGCCCAGAAGGCCTTCCCTCTGACTGCCCACAGTGGCCAGCGCAACACCTCATACCCACAGAGAGACAGTAACACACGTCTTTCTTCTCCTTCCCTGGTCTTTTTTTTTTAATAGAAGTACAGTTGATTTAACAGACACTCCAGGATGTGCTTCTGCCATATTGCCTGCTAAATAAGTAATTAAGTCCATCAGGAAGTAATTCTTGAGTCCTAGACTCTGGACAGTACTCGGGGTACGTGTCAAAAAGGGTGTGCAGTACAGGTGGGTGGGTCCTGCTGCAGAATCTGGAGGGTGGGCAGGAAGGAGAGTTCAGCCAGCTGCTCTGTGAGGCAAGGCTTCCTTCCATCCACCCTGACTGCTGCGCCTTCACTCTGGGCCTGGAGCTTCGTTGAGCTCTTTCCCAAGCTCCACCCAGCCCAGGAGGAAGTCGGCGACCTGGGTCTTGGCCTGCTTTTACTCTGCGTCCCTTATTCCTCTGTAAGTGGTGACGGCAGTGACAGCCAGACATGTTGACACAGAGAGAGAGTCTCCCCCTCAGGTAGCTTGCGTCTCGTGGGAGACGGAGAACAGACCTGGGTCTAACACAGCGTGCTCACGTTTTCCCCACTTCCCTCCTCCCTCTTATGACATCACATTACATCATCTAACCTAAGGCAGAGGGCTCCCTGGAGGAGGTGATACCTGAGATGACTCTTCAGAATGCACAGGTTATTAGCAGGTGAGCAGATGAGGAAGACAGAGGAGCGCAGGCAGAGATGGAGTCTGGGGCAGTGAAGTGGGCCTTGGGGATCTTCTGAGACTGGTGCCGGAACCTGGAAAAGAAGGAGCCGTTAAAGGGCTTGGAGTAGGAGAAAGACATCAGATTCACATTTTTCAAAGATCAGTTGGGAGGCCATGGATCAGCTTATTTGAAAGTAGTGACTCTGGAGTCAAAAGGGGACAAAAGTAGATGCCGAAGCAGAATGGTTAAGCCCTGGATATGGAGTGATAAGTGGAGAGAGACAGCGCCCGAGAAAGGTCTTTAAAAAGACCTTTAAAACGACAGTATTTCAGAGAGTATTTGCAGAGTATTTCAGCAACAGATTACACACGCGCTGCTGATGCTAGCCACAAGGGGGCAGCCTCAGACAGCCATTCAAGGCCAGGCCCTCCAGGATGAAGGAACAGAGTTCCCAGGTTTGCAAAAAAACTGGGAGCTCTGAATTCTGACCACAACAAGTGGCTGGCCTTTCCAGTTCAATTGGATGAACAATTTTAGTGATGAAGAATGTTTACCATTCTCAGTTCAGTTCCTTGTAAAAGTCGATTTGAGACACTTATCTATTCGGGGTGGTTCTCTCCTTATCCAGAGATCTCCCAAAACTTCAGGTTTGTGACTTACGATACAATAAAGCAGCAGCAGAACTCCATCTGCTCTCAACCTGGCTTTCTCTTCCCAGACTGCTCAACTGCTTAGCACCTCCTGGATTTGTAGATGTCCACTGACAACCCCTAGGTCTCTAGCGAGGAATACCAGACCGTTCTGCCCAGGCAGCCTTTAAAGATGTAACTCCTAGTAGAGACTGGATGGAAGCCCCAACTTAAGTGAACGGGGTTCCCCACCACATAAGGCAGAGCTGCTAAGTCCATTTTGAAGAGAAGATATAAGCTCTCTGAACTTGCCCCATAAACATCTCTCTCCCATTGAGAACCTTTTGCAGAAACCACAAGAGTGTCAGGTGATTTGGGGGATGGGGTTGGGGGGGTCAGCATGAAAACTGGCGGTCTAGCCTCTCACTGGGGTATCTGAAGGGAAGCCAGCCCAGCAAGTGTTGGGAGTCTGAAACTATGTAGACTGAGAAAGAGAAGTTTTAATGAAAGGGTTTTCACCAAAGAGAACTAGCTAGTAAAGGGCTTGGCCCCCATGACGCAGTCTGACAATGACCCTTGAAACTGCAGGGAACAGGTGCATGACTCTGGGACCTCGGCAGGCCCAGGGGTGCCACACCCAGGTCAGCAACACTGCCCACCGAGGCCGCGGGTCCCTTGTGCAATGAGTCGCCTGCGGGAGCTCCTGGGGCCTGGGCTCTGGGTGGGGTTGAGTTTTTCCTTGGGGTGGGGGGCGGCGAGGGCTGCTGTGTAACGAGCTAGGGAGGAAGGTGGGCACCAGGGGCTCTGGGACCCCCCCACCCAGGGCTCTCCTGGTCATCGCTTGCTCTGACTGGCTCTTGTGACCATGTGGGTCTATGTGCCTGAAGAGGCAGGAGAAAGCAGCCAGCTCCATCACTAGGACCAGTGTGACAGATCCCTCCCAGGAATGGCAGACTGCCTTGCAGGCACGCCATACATGTTAACCCCTTCAGGCCTCACAACAGCCTGTGAGATGGGTGCTGTTCCCATTTGACAGATGAGGAGGCTCGGGCACTGAGACATTAAGTAACCTTAATGTGTGCAGAGTCATATAGCTAGCAAGTGGCAGAACCGGGCTGTAGACCCCGGCAGCCTGGCTTCAGGGCCTGTGGGCCATACACTGACTCAGCTTATCAACAGGAGGAGAGAGAGAGGCCCGGGAACCTCCCAGGTCATTGGCGCTTAAGGGAATGGACAGGGGCCGGGTCTCCCAGCCCGGGCAGCGCTTCCTCCACAGAGCACATGGTGCCTTCTGTGTCTTACTGCCACCACTTGCTCACGTGGCTAGAGAGACCAGCCAGCCCTCAATCCTAACAATGACCAGCCGAGCACAAGTTTTACCAGAGAGGCCCAAACGCTTGTGTGGAAATTGACCTATAACTTCCTTACTACACACAGAAGCCTTGCAGCCTGCAGAGTGATTCTAGAGATAGCCAGTTTATCCCAGGTAGGATCCCCTTCTTTTCTCACTTATTCTTCAGTTGTACTTGATTTATAACCTCACTGAAGTTTTCCATTGATCTACCATTGCCAGCGGTTTAAACTGGCTCACCCAGAATTTTAAGAACTCACTTTGTAGATGGGCATGTTGTTCTCAACATCAGAACTTCCAGGCATGCCTGAATCACCTCGACAGAAAAGTGAAAGTGAAGTTGCTCAGTCGTGTCTGACTCTTTGTGACCCCATGGACTGTAGCCTACCAGGTTCCTCCATCCATGGGACTTTCCAGGCAAGAGTCCTGGAGTGGGTTACCATTTCCTTCTCCAGGAGATCTTCCCGACCCAGGGACTGAACCTGGGTCTCCCACATTGTAGGCAGACGCTTTACCATCTGAGCCACCAGGGAAGTCCACCTCGATAGAAAGAGTGAACTATGTTCCCTGGCCCTGATTTCGAGAGAATACCATGTGTAGGAGGGAAGACACTGGTCCCTGGGGGGTGGGGGGAGGGTGGGGAGATACAGAGTCGTGTCACAGACTCAGGCCTGAACTGTGCGAGTTTCAAAGCTGCTCCATCAAATCGGCAGCCCACCAGGCCTCATGAGTATCTGAAAACATGACATGGAAGTGAAGTGAACCAAAGCAAGTATGCCTGGCAGGGAACCTCCCGCTGGAAGTACTGGGCTGGGGGGGAAACCTATGTCTCGAAGCAGCCCTGACCAGCTAAAAATATCTTCCACTTCTGCTCTTGTCCGTCTGGTCACTGTCCTAGACGCCAGCTCAGCAGAGCCTGGTCCAGAGAACCTATTACATCACCGTCCACCTCTACTTCGTAACTGGATAAAGAAGACGGGATCTTCTCTTTTTATTTTAGGGGATGTTCTCTTTTTATTTTTTTCTTTCTCATGGACTCGAATACAAAGTTACAGGCTAGGATATAACAACATTATGTTAAAATGTACATGCCAAGGGTAGCTAGCTGTTCCAGCCTGGCATCTCAACTTTGCAGGTAGAATCCTTTAAAGGAAACCACTTCCTTGAACTATAGACTAGCAGAGATCCAGCTAAGTGTTGGCACTCCTGATGAGAGTCAAGCAAACAGGATCTCATATAAAGGAAAACTTCTGTGTAATATGCCGCGTGGTCAAGCTGCTCTGACCTCCTGTGGCTTCAAAGCTTGTCTGCTCTATTGCACAACCCACAACCTTGAGAACAATCAGCTCTTCCTGCCAGCAGCTTCTCCGCGTCCACCTGTCCCTACAGGTAGTAAAAGAGGAGAAGGATCAGGAATCGGTGTTTACACAACACTGCAGAGCACTCTCTTCCTCCTGGCTCTGCCCCACCCCCCCAAGTGAGTTCGAAGTTCATTTCTGCTAAAATGGGGGAGAGGTGATTCAAAGAGCGAACGCACGGATAAAGAGGGAAAGGTTCAGAACGAGGGAAGGCTTCGAGCAGCTAGAGGCCTGCCCTGACCTCGCTGCAGTTGAGAGGAACCCTTCCTGCCCACTTGGGACTCGGGAGAGGGACTCGCCTGCAGGAGGCAGTCAGGCTACTCACCGGGGGGGAGGCTCAGACATCAGATCAGAGGAGGTTTAGAGTCAGAACCTGCCCCACCCCCACCCCATCTCCAGGAAACAGCTCCACCCAATCAGCAGACCACCTGCCCCAGAACTTCGGGGGCCAAGAACGTAGGTTGCCCTTCACAGAACTGACCAGGAGTTTTGTTTTAGTCCTGGCGCCTGGCTGTCTTCCTGCTCACAAGACTGGCACGCGTGACCACAGTAGGGCAGGCAGATCATCCGTTTTAAAGCCGTTTCCATGTCAAGTCACTTTATAGTCCCGTGGGCATATTCTCACACTTCGGGGCGCCTGACACGACTGCTGGTTTCACTGAAATCTGCATCTGCTGTAGATCCCCTTGACAAGTGACAGTGGCAAGACAGGGAAGTGGCAGGCGGCCTATGGAGAGCAGGGCTCTCCTAAGAGCCAGGGGCCTGGGCCGGGGCTCACCAGCCAGGGCCTGAGACCTCTTGGGGGGACGTCTTCTGGAGCAGAGATGGAGCAAGCTGGAGGCCTCTGAGCCGCCGCGCCTGCTTGCCCCTCCCTCACCTGGGCCACACCAGCCTTCTTGATCCTCACAGGCCAGGCTGTCCCCCACTCCAGAGCTCTTGAATGTGCTGCTCTCTGTGCTTGGAACCTGCCCCCTGGTGCCTCCGTAGACACACTCCTTTCCCATCCTCCAGCTCTCACCTTGGAAATCACCACCTCAGAGAACCATGTGAAGGGAAGGCTGTGTCTCATCACAGCACGTTTCCCCTGGTCTCAGGGAACCTGGGTTTTAATAGGCTGTTTTTCTGGGCATTTACTCAAGTTCCATGGCGACAGAGGTCACTATCCTCTGTGCTGACCAGTGCCTGGCACGCCCAAGAAATCTTTGTTGACTGAAACAGCCTGCCTTGACCTCCTCAAGCTGCTCTGATCTCTGAATGTCCTGGAGAAGGTACCTCCAGCCATATCTCCACCTCATCCTGACCTTGCCCACCCCCCAGGAAAACCACAGGAAACGCGGGGATGGCGTCTCACTGTGCATGAATGAATGAAGTCACTCAGTCGTGTCCAAGTCTTTGCGACCCCATGGACTGTAACAGGTGCCTTCGTCCGTGGAATTTTCCAGGCAAGGATACTGGAGTGGGTTGCCATTTCCTCACTGGGAATAACCAGGTACAAAAGGAGGCGTCCATAACTAACACTCCAGACCACTGCTGAAGGAATGCCTAACGTTCTGTCATGGTGGCAAAATTAATCTGTGTGCAATTAAATATCCTCCCTTTGACAACATTCCCAGGAGTACCCAGAACAGAGCAGGGTTCAGTATGAAATCCTCAACTCTTCAAGTTTAGGGAGTGCTGCCCCGAATCTCTCTCTCCTCCTCTGGCTCTGTTGTATTCCACGGGTTCCCTACTTATGTTAATGACACAGGCCCTACATTCCAGGTGAGTCAGTCACCTAAGCCCTGTGTGTCTAAGACGCTGCCAGTTCACTTGCTTGCCACCCCTGCCCCCACCCCACAGGCCCGGGAAGAACACCCCCATCTGATACTACAGTCTGTTCAACTGGTTCATTACCCAGCAGACTGCAGCCAGGATCCTCTCAACAACCTCTGACTTGCCAAGTGAACCAGCCCCCAACTCACATCCTCTTGCTCACTTTCTCTGTTCCTAGACCCCTCCCCCCCACACACCTCCCACCTTGCTCATTTCTTACTCCCTGATACACCAGGATCTTAGTTTGCTTAAGGACTTTACCAGAACTCCGTCAGCCATTTTTTTCCAAAAGCTCCCCCAAATTAAGACCAGCAGCAGCCTGGTCTGCAAACAAAATATTCACCATCAACACCTTGAAATCTGGAAAGGATCTGGCACAAGTCACTGGAAGGTTTTCACTGGAAACGCGGGTGAGGGTGGGGGTTAGGAGGATGCTAAGGAGGCCAGCAAGAAAAATTAACACCCGTTGATTCTTCCTCCGGATCTACTTGGTTAGGCCAAGAATGGCACGCTGCTCTGCTCCAGAGTCTAGTAGCTGTGTTAAGACTAGCCTTGGGATATTCACATGGTATATTAGAGCATAACGTGTGGGGTCAGAGACCTGAGCTCAAGTCCTGGCTTTCCCACCTCCTAACCACATATATGCACGGGGGTAAGCTGCTGTTTCCACATCAGTGCAAAGGGGTTAAAGGAGTTGATCTCCTCGTGTTGCCATGAGCATTCAGTACAGTAAAATCATGAATGTACCATATGAACTGTAACCACTAGGTACTGTATATATTAGTTTCCCTTATCACCAAATATGCCATTTCTACCTGTCTCTCATTCAAACATTTGTAGCGCATCTGTCGTGTCAGACACTGTCCTGTGTGTCAGAGTTTTTATTCAAAAGTTGTTGTTGTTTAATCGCTAAGTTTTGCCCAACTGTTTTGCGACCCCATGGACTGCAGCCCGCCAGGCTCTTGTGTCCATGGGATTTCCCAGGCAAGAATACTAGAGTGACTTGCCATTTCCTTCTCCAGGAGATCTTCCCGAACCAGGGGTCAGACTTGCATCTCCTGCATCGGCAGGCAGATTCTTTAACATTCAGCCCCCAGGGAAGCCCCTATCCAAAAGTAAACAATAGCAATCCTGGGCCAGCTTTTCCAGTCAGGAAAGACAGACGAGAAACAGGAAGTTAGAACTTAATGTAACATGTGCACGAAGAAGCAAGCAGAGGGCACTGTGGAAGCATTTGGGGCACTTGACCTGGTCCTGAGCAGTCAAGGACAGCTGCCTGTAGGAGGATTCATCTGAAGGGAACAGTAGTGGTTGGCTAGGAAGAGAGGGAAGGAAAGAGCTTCCATGTAGGGTGCATGGATCAGCAGAGACCATGGCATAGGGGAGGGATGGGATAGTGCCAAAAGATGAGACCAATACATGAAGGGCCTTTGTGCTACAACAGTGGAAAACCAGTTCCCCCACAATTGAGGCAGTATGTAGGCAGTCAACCAAACAGTAACAGTCTCATAAGACAACAGATTTCTGGGTCCTGAGAGTGTGCTTAAATTATAGGGCTGGAACTTACTGGAAGGCACGATATTAATGAGTTTCTATTCACTTCCAATAATAAAAGAAAAAGGGATTCCTCATGAGCCAACCACACTGGTTTCTTTGGTAGCTGGGATAGCTGCTTTGTTAATTCCCTTTTTTGGACAGACTACTCTCTTTTAACCAATGGTGCATTTGCTGGAGCCATGGGGCTGTGTTGTGGTAACATGCATCATTAATAACAAGCTGCAACCAGGTGATCCAGAGCAAGGTTAGGCATGAAAATGCCCAGCTTTGGGGGCTGCATTCATCCTCCCTAATACATTAAAAGCACCACGGAAGATAACGGACTAAATGAAGCCTTGCAGCCCCAAAGAATAACAGTACCTCCAAAATATGAGTTGTTTATGGAAACCGAATAGGATATCAATTAAGAGCTTGGGTTTAGGAGCCAGACTGCTGTGATTCCATCCTGGATCTTGCACTTACTACCTGTGTAATCTTGGGAAATAAAAACCTTTCTGCACCTCAGTTTCCTATCTATAAAATGGGTATAGTAACCGTACCCGCCACATAGGATTGTTTATTAGAACAGACAACCAAGTACAGTACTTCGCCTAGTGCCTGATGTACACTGCCCAGCTAATACTGTTAGCTACTGTTGTTAGTAGTACAGATCTCTCAGACCTGTGGTGGGTCAGGTCTATTCTCACCTATTGTTTACATGGATGAAAAATTAGAGACTTGAACACAGAAATGACTTATCCCTGTTAATTCTGCCCCCGGAAGACTGAGGCGACAGGAAACACGACCGCGGTGTCCTGGAATCCCCGGTTAGGTTGATCATGGCTGGTACAGTTTAGGTCACAGCTAACTGGCACTGTTACCATCACAGTTTCATCTGAGACGGCTCTCAATTAAATTGGTACGTGAAAGATTCCATCCTGGAAAATATCTCCAGTCTATCTAAATCAGTGTTTCTGTGCTCTCTGTTGTTGTTTTTAAATCCCTGAGAGTAACACCATAGTGTTTCATGAGCATTTTCTCAAGACACCTAGCTTAGAAGTTAAGGAGTACCCCCAGATCTTATTTTCCTTACAAATCTGTCATATAATCCCATTGCCTGTGAATGTACCCAAACCTCATGCTTAAAACCTTTACAATTGCATTTCGACTCATTTTAAAGCTGGTTTATATTTTTGACATGTTAACCCCTTTGGGGATATTAAGGTTCCAAACAGATGTAACCCAGTTAACAAAGCACCTTACACAGGAGTCCCAGTGCTAATGTTACAGGACCTGGTAAATAACTTCATACTCCCTCCACAGCATTTATGATCTCACAGTCGTATTTCCTGCAGACCAAGCCCAGAAGCTAGATTTTAAAACTAGCTGTGGATTCAGAAGACGATTCATAAACCCCCTGCACAGCCTGTTGATGACTGGTGGGAGAGCAGATTCTTTCATCGGTCTGCTTCACATTTTAACAGCGCAGAAAATAACAGGTTAGAGTGGTGCTTTGTAACTACCCTCCCTTGCTCCTGGCAAATTAATGAAAGCCCAATCAACTCCCTACTTTAGTATCTGGGTATCTGTTAAGCAGCACTGGGCTGGGAGAGGTGAGCATGGTGGGGTACAATGGTACTGGGGAGGTGGGCAGAGGGCTAAGGGTGGGGCAGCTGTGTGTTCAAAGGCAGGGCAACAGGAAACGGCCTGGCAGGTTTGGGAAGCAACATGCTGAGTCTTGCTGGAGCGTAAAGGTGAGAGGGGACAGTGGCAAGGGAAAAACTCAGGTTATTTAACTTTTCCTTCCCTCTGAAAATTCACTCAAATAGGATGCCTCTTCTGAATACTGGTATTACTAGAGTATTAACTTAGGTTAGGTTGTGTTAAATTTTTTTCAGTATGGCTATCTTTCCATTTCAAAGCACTGGTTGGCTACGCTTCTAAAATACTATCGCAAAAAAATAAAAAAATAAAAATAAAATACTATCGCATCACTGGCTACAAGCAGAGAATTCAGGACAGAGGTCAGTGTCGCCACAGGCTGAGCATCCCGGAGGAGGTCCGGGCGGGAACGTGCTCTGTAAGCAGCTAGTCAGCTAACAAGCTTCCTGTGAGTAAGGCTTTCCCCCTCTGCCCGGTCTCAGGAATGCCCTCTCATTCCTTTCAGAGGAGCTAATGGCTTTAAAATTCTAGCCCCAGATCTAGAGTCTGATGAGCTTCATCCAGGGTCTGAACAGCCTGGACAGACCTGTCTTCCCAGATTTCTGAGAAAGAGGTGAATACTGAGCTACACTCAAGGTTCTAGACTAAAATCGCAGGATTAGGATAAACAAAAAAAAAACCCTTCTATATAATCTAATAAAATCAACATTTTACAGACAGAAAATTGAAGCCTGGATGGGGAAAAAAGAAACAGTACAAAAATGAAACGGCAGTTTATTTCTAGTGGTGACCATGAGGCAGTCTTTTAATGCAGGCTGTGCCTTTTGTCATCAGCTGCTTGTACGCTGGCCCAAGGGGCAGATGCTGTATATCAATCTGCAGTGAGCACACAGCTGCAAACCCATCTCTAGGCGGGGATGCCATCAAGCACCAAAAACCAAGGGAATTTAAGGTGCTCATCATTTAGGCTGGAAAAGAGGTGGCTAAGCTTCTTGACCTAAGGTTTGTTTGTTCTGATCACCTGCCGTGAACCAGGGACACTCAAAGACGAATGTTAGGAGGGCAGGTCTGGGACAGGGCAAAACGACCTGCATGCCGAGGACTCCGGTGGCAGAGACTGACGGCAGCCACTCAGGCAAGTGGCTGACTCCGGCAAGCGCTGTTCCTCAAAGCCCACTGCGGCCCAGCCAGCCCCCTCACCAGCTCTGCCAAGGCCCGTCCACCACACACTCCCACCAGCATCTCGGCGTCTACTGAGTGGCCTTTCTGTCCCTTTCCAGTTCCAGCCGAAAGAACAAACAGCAACTCTAGTGGAAGGCAGAGCTCACGGAAGACGGGGCAGCCGTCGTGATGTGAATAACCGTCATAATCCTGACAGAGCAAACTATATTCGTGAAATTAAAGGGCCAAAACAAACCAGGCAGTTTCTCTTGGTATCTATTAGGATGTTCACATTTTACTGCATTAATATAAACTGCTGAAAGTTTCCTGTTGTTTAGTCGCTAAGTTGTGTCCAGCTCCTTTGAGACCCCACGGACTATAGCCCACCAGGCTCCTCTGTCCATGGGATTCTAGAAATCAAACCTACAAATTACAGAAAAAAAACAGAATGAAATAAAATGTCTTTTAGTCCCAGATTTGAATTCAAACAATGATTTAGGAGGTATAAAAGTTATCAGATGAATAGGTAAATGATAAAGGAAAGAGTGGTAAAATATTAATTGCAGAATCTACTTGGGATATATATGGGGGTTAACTGTAAAATTCTTTCAGCTTTGCTGTGTGAGATTTTTTTTTACAATAAGATGCTAGCTTAAAAGTATTTTTATAACCTTCACTTGGGTGCTAATATCCACCAAAACTCATGGACTCCTACAGCTCAATTAAATAGTACAAGCTCTTGAAATATAAAATAAAAGAAGCACCAAAAAGCAACTGGGGAAATGTAGACGACTCTGCACACAATGCTGAGAGGTTGACTTTGTCAAAAAATCCATCTGGATCCATTTGATGGATTTTACATAAAAAAATGTTTAAAATTTCTGATTAGATGAATATTGTCTAACTTATGGTGGGGAGGAATTCCTAAGCCCAAGGTAACAGAAGTCACAAGGGGAAAAAAAAAGCATAGACAAAAATCTTTTCATTTTCAGCTAAATAAAATGTAAAGTTTCTATATCTCAAAAAATCATAAGCAAAATAAAAAATCAAAGAAGCTGGGAAAAATATTTGCCATAAATGTCACATACACATAAAAGACTAAATATATTACAGAACAATGCAAACGCAATATAGAACAATCACACCCCAGTAGAAAAGTTGGTAGTGGGTGTGAACAGAACATTTACAAAAGTAAACAATGGACTCATCAGCACATAAAGAAGGTAAACTTTACTGACAGCCAATAAAAATGCCACATGCCTGACGGAGTATTCATCAAATAGCTGTTGAATAAATCAACCAAAAATAATGTAATGTTTTTGCCTAAAGATTTAAAAATACATAAAACTGTGCATAACTTGATACAGTTTTTTCCAGAAAACAAACAGGCAAAGGATAACAAGAATCTTTAGGAGTTCAGCTCTTGTGACTCAAGTTTACTGCAACGAATCTCTCCTAAGGAAATCACTGAAAATTTGTCCAAGACACATGTACAAGTTAACTATTGTCACAGCAAAGTAACTTCAAAAAACAAAAAAGCAACCTACTAAATGGGAGAAAATATTCGCAAATGATATGGACTGATAAAGGATTAATATTCAAAACATATAAACAACTCATACAACTCAACATCAAAAAAACAACTTGATTTAAAAAACGGGTAGAAGACCTGAATATACATTTTTCCCAAAGAAAACTTACAGATGGCCAACAGGTACATAAAAGATGTTTAGCATCACTAATTACTAGAGAAAAGGAAATCAACACAACAATGAGATATAACTTCACATCTGTCAGAACAGCTATCATCAAAAAGTCTACAAATAGCAAATTTTGGGAAGGATGTGGAGAAAAGGGAAGCCTTGTACACAGCTGGGAACGTAAACTGGTGCAACTACTATGGAAAACAGTATGGAGGTATCTCAGAAAAACTAAGAACAGAACGACCACAGGATCTAGCAATTGCACTCCTGGGTATATATCCAAAACAATAAAAAATAAGAAACCGATTCAAGAAGACAGAAGTACTCCAATATTCACAGAGGACTATACACAAAAGCTGGAGAAGGCAATGGCACCCCATTCCAGTACTCTCGCCTGGAAAATCCCATGGGCTGAGGAGCCTGGTGGGCTGCAGTTCATGCGGTCGCTAAGAGTCGGACATAACTGAGTGACTTCACTTTCACTTTTCACTTTCATGCATTGGAGAAGGAAATGGCAACCCACTCCAGTGTTCTTGCCTGGAGAATCCCAGGGACAGGGGAGCCTGGTGGGCTGTCGTCTATGGGGTTGCACAGAGTTGGACACGACTGCAGCGACTTAGCAGCAGCATACACAAAAGCCAAGATATGAAAGCAACCCAAGTGTCTATCAACAGATGAATGGATAAAGAAGATGTTTGGGGTATGTGCGTGTGTGTGTGTACACACACACACCCCCATATATACACATACATATATTCAATGGAATATTACTCAGTCATAAAAAGGAATGGAATTCTACCATTTGCAATAGCATGGATGAACCTAGAGTGTTATGCTTAGTGAGATAAGTTAGAGCAAGACAAACACTGTATATTATCATTTATATGTGGAATCTAAAACTATAAAATAAACTATAAAATATGTATAGCAAAAGAGAAACAGACTTATGGATACAGAAAACAAACCAGCGAGTACTGGTGAGGAGAGTGACGTGGGGGAGGGGCGGTATAGCATTAAGAGACACAAACTACCTTCCATAAAACAGAGAAGTAACAAGGATGCATTATACAGCACAGGGCAATACAAAATAACGCCGTTATTTTGTGGTAACTTTAAGAGAAGTATAATCTATACACATTTTGAATCACTATGTTGTACACCTGAAACCAATAAAATATTGTTAACTATATTACTATAAATCAATTATTAAAAAAACTTTTCAGGAAGATTCTAGTCAAGATATAATTAAAAGTTTTATACTTAGAAAAGGATAATGATTGTAATGTTAAGACGGCTTTAAAAAAAATGGAAGCAAACTGAACTCCCAAATTAGAAAACAACGCACCATTAAAAACGTTTTTAAAGCATTTTAAAGCACATGGAGAAGATGTGCATTTAATGCGGGATATAAAAATGCCTGTACAGAGCGATGCTGCTCTTGCAACTGTGTGTGTGTGCGCGCGCACATACGTGTGCATGTTCTGGAAAATACTGCAAGGAAATAAAAATTTGCAAATATTAACAGAACTTCGGGTAATGGAGTCAGAAGAAAATTTGTATTTCTTCTCTATTTTATTCTACAACTTAAAAGAAGTTTCAGGAAAAACTTTTAAATACTGTACAAACAATTTATAAGACTGATCTACTACTTTAGAAAGAAGTCTTCACACAAGTCAAGACCACCACCGACTTTAGGCTGTTGCTGCTAACCCACATTTCAAGGTCCAACACCATAGAAACCACCTCCGTGCTCGCTCAGCTCTTACACCTCCGCCTGTTCCGTCCATGTGACTGTCACACGTCCAAATGTCGCCTTGTCTTCCCCTCCAACCTGTTTTTCCTCTCGGATTTCATTCTGTGGTGAACGCTACCACTTAAGAACCTAAGCCGCTAACCTTACTTCACCTTTTCCCTTTTTTACCTTGCAAATCTCTCTGGAATCCATTGCCCTTGGTGTCCTCATCATTACTTCCCTGAACAACCAGAGGAGCTTTCTTTCCATCTGGTCTCCTTGCCTCTTGCCCAACCCATCCCCCCTACCCCAACACACACTCTCACACACACTAACACACACACTCCCTTCAGGACAGCCCCATGATCTGTCTTAAGTGCATACATCTGGCCTCATGACCCTCCTGGATGGACACCTTCAGGCTAACACAGCACAGCAGGATAGATCCCTGTATCAATGGCTCTTCCTGCTTCATCTCTTGTTGTTCCTTTCCCCTCACCTTCCACTGTACCTACTGCTCTGAGCCTCTCTTCTTCCTCTCTTCCTCTGTATCCACTCTTCCTCCTGCCTGAAGCCCTCACCACAATGCCTGCCTCCCTGGTCCAGCTCACTCCTTAAAGGCTGTCCTTTAAGGATCAATTCGGATGCCATTCCATCAGGAAGACTCACGGATGGCAGCTAAGTGTGTCAAGGTGCCACACATATGCTACTTTTATGCAGCCACAGCACTAAACCATACATTGTGAAGCTGCTTTTGTAGCTAGACTGTGCGCAGCTAGCAAAGTAGGTCCTCAGAGCTTGTAGAAGGAATTAATAAATGTTTCCACCACCTAAAACAGAATTCCCTAGTTTCATCTTGAAAGAGGGCCCAACCAAAGATTTCATAACTTCCCTCAGCCACTTGTTTACTTTATCATCTTGGCAATTGAGATAGTCTTTCTTATCTATTAATTAACAAAAGACTGTATTTATTATACACCTTATGTCCTGACAACTCTGGTTTTATTTGAATCTATCTATTCTTGCCGAAGTTCTCATGTGTTACAAATGTCCCTACACAGGACAGCCATCAAAGTATCACAATTTACTGAAAGAAAGCAGTGTGCTACAAAGATAAATCAAGCTGTTACTACTTAAAGACCTTTAGCAAGAAATCCCTTAGCCTTTTGGAGACTAAAACCTCCAGTTACTCTTTATCTTTTGCTAGAAGAGTATGTAACTTTCTGTCGCTTGCATATCAGAGCTCTCCACAACTACCCAAAATCTTTTTTCAAATGTGACTCAGGTTGCACACAAGAATGAGTTTGACTAATACAAGCCTTATTTTCTCACCCTTTTATGTCATACTCCTTTTAATACACTCCCGAATCATGTCTATTTTTTTCCACGTCAGCCTTACAGTACTGACAAATTTAGCTGACGGGCAAGAAGGGCTACATCTTTCTCGTGGGGTTTTGTGTGTACTCAGCTAAACCACCTTATATACACCCCAGCAAACTCCTTCTGCTAATGTAGAATCACTTCGCCAATCTGTTACAACTATTATTATTTATATTTCTGGGGTTCAGATATTGGCAGTCCTACCTGGCTTGGTAACACACACAATGGAAATCAAAAAGGAGGGCAAAGAGGTTTCATTACGTGTCAGGAAAACTCTCCTCAACTGTTGAACGTTGAATCCTCAAGTCTCTACCAGAATTCACAACGTACTTGACAAATATCCAAGGTTAAACATGTAGGGATTCTGGAGTATCTGTCTGGAGGTTCTGATATTAATGATTCTCTTTGTCTATTTAACATCAGTCACATGTTCCCTACTCTTCCTCCTTTTCTCGGACTTTGCACCTCCACCTAGCGACCACTTCTTTTCAACTTAGATGCCGCGTACTTTAAGTCTCAGTGTTTGCTGGGAATGGCGGTGTCACAGTGAGGTCTCACTCTTGGTGGAGTCCTTAATCTGGGGCCCACGGACGAGCGCTGCTGTGGCCGCAATGGTCTGGAGAATGTGGGCAAACGTTTGCGTGTGAGTGTGCTAAGAGGACTCATGGCTTCCGTCACAATCTCAAAGGGGCCCAATACACCCTGGAAAGGCTAAGGACTCCATCTCTAAGGCATTCAGACATACAGCAGTAAACGGAATTAACAGTGCCAGCATGACCAAGTCAACTTTTTTCTCATCCATCTCCAAGAAGAATGAGAAACTCTCTAATAATTATATACTAAATGACCGCTCCTTGAGGGTGTGATCTGGTGGATCCATCATATATGAGATTATACAGAGGCCAAAATCTAACTAACACTTCAAATATCAATTACTTCAAACACCTCAGTTTCTACTTTTATCCAAGTTCAGCCTATTTTCTTTGTCCACTTTTGATACCTTTAGCTGATTTGATAATGCTGCTTTAAAACCAAAACACCATGAATCAAGTTTCTCTGTACATAAATGTTACTAGTCAAAAATTTATGCCTTAACAGCAATTATATTATTTTTGCTGAAATATACTATTACCTTCCATACCTGTGTTTTAAATAAATTACCCCCAAATCACTTAATACAAATATGTCAAAGTAAAAACTGCCTTCATGTCAACAAGCTGCAAAAATCTATTCTATGCAAATAAATCCCAATTCTTCATTTTCACTGTTGTCTACAGGTTATGCTGTCTTTTATACTATCACTGCACCCAGTGCATTTTTTACAGGTCAATATAAACTGTAGTGTAAATGTGCCAAGAAAAGAATGCTGTTTAAAATGTGTCCTTGGATGAAATGCCCTTTAGAAGTCGAGAAGCAAAAACCCGCAAAAATCAGAAACTGCTGCCATCAGTACTCACCACTGAACGGCCACACAAGGGATCCCCAGGAACAGGCTGGACTTGTCTGGAGGTAAGGGACTGAATTCCATTAGGAGAGCAGGCAAGTAGAAACAGCAAGTGGCAACACTGCCTTCCTCCAGCTCATCGCATTTGCAGACACACAGATTTTGGAATCCTCCAGGACTAACAGTGAAAACCACACTAGGTTGTTTTCTCCAATTCCTATGAAATGAGTCAGGAGGTCAAACAACTTCTCCACTCGGGAGAGACAACAATTTCTGAAGCTGCACTCACTGTTTCCAGTAACTGGACTCCTTCTCTTTCCCTAGATAAAAGGACTGTCAGTCAGCTGTGGAGAGCCCACCGGGTTCTGAATGAGACACATTACAGATACTGCCGGAAGGGTTAGTATCCTTCATGGGGTAGTTTCCCCTTGCGAGTAGTCAGGAAGACAAAAACCCAGTTAGGAGTGACACGTGGATGAAGTTTCTTCAGTTAAAAAGAGTTGGCAAAACTTTTTCTTTGTTGAAACCATATAGTCATTTCCTTCACACAAGAAGATGGAGTGATAGTTAAAATAAATACAGATGGGCAGTAACCGCAGTAACTGGGCTTTTTAAACTTTTAAAAGCGCCTTACAAATGGCTTCCGTCAGTAAAATAGCCTTTCTTCCTCTAAGGGACTAGTATATTCAAAAGAGTCAACGATTATTCAATTAATCCATGTTCTGAAAACCTTTCACAGGCTTCTATGAGTCCTGCAGTCCCATCCACTAAATTATACAAAGCAGAAGTATTTAGGAGCTTGCTAGCAGTCCTCTGAATCCATGACTCACAAGAGGATGAGCCCTGGGTTAGCAACAATCTTCAGAATCTACCACCTACTCACCACACATAACATTTCTTGTAGTTAGCGACCTTCTTCACAGGAGATCAATCAGCTGCTAGCAACGAATCCATTATTCCAAGGACGCCTACAGTGTAGGCAAGTCTTAATACATGGACGTGTGTCGCTACACACAGGCACATAGATCTTCCGTGACAGCGCGTCAGGAGGAGACTGGAAGTACTTTTGCTTTCTGTATCGAGAGTACTTTCTTTCCTTTTAAAGGGGAGGTTTCGTTTTGATCTTGAGACATTCTCTCTGATAAAACCACCGACTGAAAACCTGCCATTATAAACGAGGGATTTCACAACATTCATTCCAAAAAAACCGTGGCTATTCATTTCTGGAAGTGACTCACTGCAGAAGAATCACTGGCAGTGGAGGGAGCATTAATTTTTAGAAGACAGCCCGCCCTCTGAGAAGTGAGCAGAAACCTCAGCGCCGGCGGCAGCCACGTGCCTTGCGGACCCCCCATCACAGCTTCCTGAATCACCACCACCAAGATGACGCGCGATGACCAATTTCCTCTTGTAACTCCCTCAGTACACAAAAATCCTTCGGTCTGTATGCCCTGAATATTCCCCTGCTCTGGCAGAAAGGTTCAAAGAAATCTGAGCGGATGCACCAGCACTTCTCCACCTGTCAACGTTCAGCTGCCGGCGAGTTACCAGCATATGGATACTCACTTCCTGTGAGTATTTCTAAAAGAGCTTATGATACTTCCTTTGGAGGAAAAAAAAAAAAGTGGGGAGGAAAGCACTACGGGGAGGAGAAGTAACTCCAACAAGCCTGCGGAGCTAAGAGCAGGCAACGTGATCGCTGTTTACCAGCCACGCCTAATTTTAATTTGGTTTCTCAACCCCTGTGTAATTAAGACAGCCAAGAGAGAACAGCATCAGGAGAAGGAAAAAAAAAAAGACATTTCACAAATGCTTAGACCTTCCGTGCGCGTGACTAGAAAAGTAATTTTAAGATTCGAGTGAACCAATCTGAAGCTGTTTAGGGCATTAACCCTTCAAGGAAAAAAGGAGTTATTTTTTTTGTTTGTCCCTAGATTTCAAATATGGAAATCATCTTCCCCACCCTGGGCGCTGAGCATACTAAAGACACAGCCTCCGGGTGCCATCCCCACGGTCTGTGAGAGGAGAGAACGTTTTCAGATTTGTGATGGGAGCAGAAAAACACGAATCTAACACCCTGTCACATTAATACTGACCACGTGATTTTTGCACCAAAGCACCCCTCGAAAACCAACCATGAAGGGCTAAAATATGACGTTTTGCATTTCTCTTGTCTTTTAACCAAACCTGATCACTTTAGAGAAGAGTTTCTTGACAACTGGGCAAACCAAGAAAAACTGCTTTTATCCCATCTTAAATGTCAGAGCTCGTTTTCTGACAGGACGAGTAGACATTTTGCTAAGAGATGAGCTTTAAAAAGAAAAAAGCCTGCCCTTTATTTTCAGGCTGTTAATGTGCTTCTATTTGGGTACGAATGGTGGGGCAAGGGAGTGGAGGAGCTCATGAAGGCAGGAGGAGAAAGCACAAGCTTCCACTGTAATGGGACTGAAGAAGAAAAAAAACAGATCCAATGTGTTCACATATCTGTTATACAGCACCACTAAGCCCTCAATTTCTAATGCAGCGACACTGAAATTTCTACTCCAGCTTCTGTATTTCTCATTTTTTGAACACTCAAGCTAAACACAAAGAATATATGTACAAAATTTAATAAAACTATCTGTGTGTTATATTCTTGAAGGAAATTTTCATGAATGTGAATGTTTTTATACTTTTACCAAAACTGATGTTTTAAGAGTATGGAAACCATTTGCATGGTGTGAATATAACCTTCAAATTGAGGATGAGTAAAAACAAACAAACAAACAGCATCAATAAACATCCTTAAGGATTTCATTAAAAACCAACTATACTACTGAACAGTCATCTCTCTGCCCTCACTACCAAGACCTCATCATGAATTTGCTCGCTGTCAAAAGGCCCTCTCTGTATGATGTCTAAAGAAGAGGAACCCTACATGGAGGGCAGTTTTAAATATCTACGATTTAAAAAATCTTATTGATACTGAGCTTCGTGAATGATTAGAGGCCAGACAACTACCCGAATGTTAGATCAGCTAATTTCCCCTCCCACTGTGTCATGCACACACACATGCTCGAAGTTCTCAAGGCTTCTGAGCAGTGTGTTCCTGTTTCAGACCGTGCTTTATATGAGAGTTCCTCTGAAGTCCTAGGTGACCCATGCAGAGGTTTCAAAAAGAGAAAGGAAAAGCAGAGCGAAACAGAATAAAGATCACAAAAAATACATGCTGGGGGGACACCAGGGAGAATATGAACCGAACAGGTGTGGCTGCTAACGAGAAGGTACTGCCCCCTGGGAACTCCTTTGAATGGGGGAGGCAGAGGGGACTATTTCTGAGGTGGGCACTTAAAATGTGATTAAGCTATCGAGACTGTCCGGGTCCTGTTCTGCTTCACTGTGCTGCAGACATCCCACAAGCCCAAGTTGAAAGAATCAGTGTTTGCTCTCTAGACCTCTGGGCCCATTATCACCCAGCCCCCACCTCCCCAAACAAAACAAAACCGTGTCACAAATCTTCATGGTTAACGTTTACTCAGTGCTTCCTCTTAAACAATGGCAAGGGGTGCACCCTTTAATGATCCTTTTATAGAAAGGAGGGAGTGTGGCCCCACACAGGAAGGGCACTTGATCCAACATGGGAGGTTGAGGCCTGGCATTCGAGTTTCACCTCTTCCCCGGGTGACACTTCTCTCTGGTCCAGGTCACCCAACCCTCTTTCAGCCAGTTTACTCATCTGTGGTTGACAGCAGCCTGATCCCAGGGCTGGTTTAGGCACCACCACGGGCCTACACAGATCTGTTCATTCGATCCTCGCAGCAACCCTGCAAGTTCAGTTCTCTGGTTATTCCCCTCCTATAGATGCGGATGCAGCTACCCCGCTGGCTCCCAGCAAATGCAAGAGACTCAGGTTCAATCCTAGGTTGGGAGGATCTCCTGGAGGAGGAAATGGCAACCCACTCCAGTATTCTTGCCTGGGAATCCCGATGGACAGAGGAGCCTGGCAGCCTACAGTCCAGGGGGTCACAGAAGAGTTAGACACGACTGAATGGCTGACCACGCCTCCACAAATAAGCACACTGAGCCCCGGGATGTTTAAGGGCTTGCCTAGGGTCACCCAATCGGCAGGCAGTGGAGCCAGGGTTCAGAGCCAGGGAGCTGCACCTTGACCACTCTGCTCCGAGCTTTCCAGAGGCCGCCCTTCGTGCCAGGCTGCCGTGTGTGTTAAGTAACACTGCCTTGGAGACTACTACTTGAGGCAGATTTTCACTCACGCCACATGCAAATACATTCTCTGCAGAATTTAAAGAAAACTAGTGACAACTAAGTATCAGTAACTTTAACACATTAGCTTGTTCTCTGAGAACAGCTTTGTGTAATTTGCAAACTACTGATACTGAGTTTCGGAGGCAGAAGGGATCTAGAGACCTGGTTTTCAATCAGAGTGGTGGAGTGAAGCTCCCAGCCCAGAGGGAAGGCTTGCCCTCCATCACAAGGCCACACTGCTGGCCCATGGCCACCCGGAATTGGGGAACGCTTCTTGGGAGTGTTGACCTGTCAGGCATCCACTCACTCTTGGGATGCATGCATGTGTAATATCATTCCTCAGAAATGTATCAGTTAAACATTTTCTTCTCACTACAAGCTCCTCAGGCTTTAAGAAGAGAGGAGAAAGATGAAGGAAAAAAAATCTTTTTCCAGGTCAGGGAAACAGAAAGCCACTATTAAAGTTCTCCTATAGTGAACCTAGGGCTTCCCTGGCAGCTCAGCTGTAAAGAATATGCTGCAATGCAGGAGACCCCAGTTCAATTCCTGGGTGGGTGGGTTTACCTGGTGGCTCCAGGGTTTACCTGGATTCTTACCTGGTAAAGAATCCACCTGCAATACAGGAGACCTGGGTTTGATGCCGGGGTTGGGAGGATCCCCTGGAGGAAGGCATTGCAACCCACTCCAGTATTGTTGCCTAGAGAATCCTCATGGACAGAGGAGCCTGGCGTGCTACAGTCCATGGGGTCACAAAGGGTCGGACACGACTGAGCGACCAAGCACAGCACACAGTGAACCTAACTGAAGGTCTACCCAGTTCCTTTTCTCTGTAAATCTGCTGACGTGCAGACGATGTTAACCAAACTATCGGTCCCACGTGCTTATGGAACATGGAAACCAGAGGAACTGGGAGCTGGGGACCTCCTGGTCTTCATCTACGCTTCAAAGAAAAAGTAACTTCCTATTTAGGGATTCAAACTTTTTGTGTTATTTATTCTGTAAAATTTGGTCTTATTATTCTCTTTTGGAAATTTTTTTTAATGGTTCCATGTCATATTGGGTCACACCAAAATACCCAGAAATGCCTCATCCTAAAATAAAGACATTTGTTGACAAGTTAAGAAGAGGAAGAAATAAGACCATGTTCTAGTTTTATTTCCACTTAAGACAGCAAAGATTCTGGGAAATTTATGTATGTTAACTTTATAAATGAGCCTTTTCCCCCCAAAGATTTGGCGTGAAAAGTTACTTCCTGAACTGTTATCATAAAATAAAACGTTATTTACTCCTGTCATAACCATTCGCACACTTCCTGTCATAAAAACTTGAACTTGGCTGGAATGTTAAATAAAACATGCAAAAAACTACAGGTAGGAAGCAACTGTATAAATACCTATTATCAGTTCATCTTCCAATTTAAGAAAAGAAGCATCTCTTCTTGGAAAAGCTTTATCATCTTGGGTGACTAAATCCCACTTACGGCCCACAGAAGGAACTTAAAGGGTAAAAAGCTTGCTCTCTTTACTGAGTCCAGTCAGTAGTTTTCTGGCGGCTTTAGGATGCCTCCCAGGGACGCTGTTGTGTGTACCAGGCTGCCATGTTCTTGAGGGGTTCATGGCCCAGAATCAGAATCGAGAAGAGTCAAAACGCACACAGGGTAGGTGTACACATTGTTAAAGGCATGTGCGTGTTCTTCTTCAACGCCTGCATGTTTCTAAAAGAAAACAAGCTTCTAAATCCTAGGCTTCCGTGTGTCTAGTGGGAAAAGCAGAGCCACTGTACACATACAATGCTAGAAGACAGTGTGTATGAACAGATTTGTTTACAAAACAGGGCCCAGCAAAGTCTGTCTCTCAGTGCCACAGCAGGATCCATCCAACAAAACAAACAGGCAGACACGGAAGAATCTACAGGACTAGCTCTTCTTTCTGATGAAGGTATGACAGCTGGTGAATTATAATTGGGCAGTAAGTTACAAAGTGCCTTAGTCTTCAACTGGGAATATGTCACAAAATCCACTTTCACACACATGCACGCACGCATGCACACACACACGCACACACAGAGGTGCATATGTCTATGCAGCACAATGGTTTCAATGCTCCTGCAGCATTAGAGTCTCTAATTTATTTCTCCACACAGGCATCTCCTCCTACCTTGAATTCTACATGTTTCTATCTGGAAAGGGTGGTTGGTCCCTTTAAACTCAACAGGAAACAATAAAACCAAATGAATTCTATTTCTTTTAGCCTAATTAACTGTATAGCCATCTGACCAGGTTGGAAAGCCTGTACCCCCGACTCCCTTCTTCAGGGACCAATAGGTCGCCAAGTCTAGTCGGCACCTGTTCCCTGTTAACTACTGTTTCTGTCCTCTCCCTCCCACGCTTGCTTCTAATAAACATGCCGGACCCTTATCACTTTGTTCCAAGACAAGTGTGACAACCTTTTCGACTGGTTTACTTGCCAACGAGCAGCTCTGTGGCAGTGAAACACAGAAAAGAGTAGGAAGACTGGCTTCTGGGTTTGACTCTGCTAATATGCAAACCACGTGGTCCTGAGAATGTTATGCAGTCTCCTTGGGACTCGGTGTTCTCATTTACAGCAAGAAATAAATGTCAATCAAATTATATGCTCTGATGTGGGACATACACAGTCCCCAAATATGATCTTCTGAAACTCAGTTTCCTCAAGGAAATGCACACCTTCAAAACTTTCAGTGACTTTGCTGCAGTTTATCTTCTTCAGCCTGAACTGAATGTGAAAGTCTCATAAAATGAATGGCACTGCACAAATGCAATAGTGACTCTAACAGGGGTCATTTCTTGAGGTGCGTGCACTATGCATATCCAGGAATTTTATATACGTGGGCGCTAATCCCCACGACCACTCTGCAAGGTGGTTTTATGACTACATTATACACCAAGAATCTGAAGTTCTGTGGATAACTTGCCCAAGGTTATAAAATCCATTATGTGTCAGAAATGGCATACAAAATCTGCCTGTGGTTAATTCTAAGGCCCACTAAATCATACTGAGTGCTTTAAATGTACCGTAAGACGAGAGGGGGGTGTCTCTAACTACTTGAATGATCACTCTCTGAGTCCCTGTAGATTCCAGGCTGCATAAGAAAGCACCAATCATCCGAATATAAAGAACAATGATGGCACGTCCCTGGTGGTCCAGTGGTTGGGACTCTGAGCTTCCAATGCAGGCGGCGTGGGTTCAATCCCCAGTCAGTGTACTAGGATCCTACATACTGTGCAATGTGGTCAAAAATAAATAAAAAAAATAAAATTAATATAAAAAAGACAAAATGATAACCTAGTATTTAGTCCTCATTAACATCAGCATCCATTAAGCTCACTTTCTTGATGGGTCAGTTCAGTTCAGCCACTCAGGCGTGTCCGACTCTTTGCGACCTCATGAATCGCAGCATGCCAGGCCTCCCTGTCCTTCACCAACTCCCGGAGTTTACTCAAGCTCATGTCCATTAAGTCGGTGATGCCATCCAGCCATCTCACATTCTCTGTCTGACTGGTCAGTACCACAGAATAAAAGTGCAAATATAGTGAAGTTCACTTGTAACATGAAACTATCCAGTTTCAACCAAAGCTGGTAAAAGTGACCCAGGGAAACCTGTGAGTCACACACAGTCACCGAGAAATAAGGATCAAAGGGAGCTTCAACAATTAACAACCGAGGAAGCAAGGTCAACAGAGATGACTGCATGAGGGGTAGGCTCAAGATAATGGTTTGTGTATCAAAAGATTAAGAGAGGTCCTTTTGGAAATTAACACTTATCAACAAAAATCACCCTCTTTATGGTTCTGCCACAGAAGTGACCAATCTTTGGTCTAAGAAAGAGCATCCTGCTGCATCACAGCCCAAATGTCTGTTATATAATGTAAAACAAACCGAGATTCAACTTTAAAACATTTTTTCAGGACTTCGTTTCACTAAAATCTTTCAAAAACTTTTTACTGTTTAGTTAATTCTCTAAAAGTAACAGTTTTCTCGTAGCAGTTATCTTCAGGTGATAAGACTTCTTGAAATGGTAGTAAGAGAAAAAAGGAAAAATAAAAGGATTACTGATGTGCAAATAGTAGTGAACAAAAGATTACTAATTCTCCAGCCCACAAGTGGAAAGTAATGTCTTAGGTTTCCTCCCTCATTTCAAGATTCTCAGGCTTACCTGGCCCAAAACACCCATAAAGAAGATTCACTCGTCAGCTCCATGCCCTGGTCCCACCACTGTGTCTATGGTGGCCTAGATATGACATTCATATGGCATTAGCTAGCCTTTAAGCAGGTCTGTCCAGGCAAACCTGGACTATATCTAGGATCCATGAGCTCTGTGTAAATCCTAACTTTACAAGATACACTCCATCTATTCTATGGTGGGTCAGTCACTACGTTGGGTCTGACTCTTGTGACCCCACACTGTAGCCCACCAGGCTCCTCTGTTCATGGGACTTTCCAGGAAAGAACACTAGAGTGGGTTGCCATTTCCTCCTTCAGGAAGTTCAGTTCAGTTCAGTCGCTCAGTCCTGTCCGACTCTTTGCGACCCCATGAACCGCAGCATGCCAGGACTCGCTGTCCATCACCAACTCCCGGAGTCTACCCAAACCTATATCCATCAAGTTGGTGATGCCATCCAGCCATCTCATCCTCTGTCGTCCCCTTCTCCTCCTGCCCCCAATCCCTCCCAGCATCAGGGTCTTTTCCAATGAGTCAGCTCTTCGCATGAGGTGGCCAAAGTATTGAAGTTGCAGCTTCAACATCAGTCCTTCCAATGAACACCCAGGACTGATCTCCTTTAGTATGGACTGGTTGGATTTCCTTGCAGTTCAAGGGACTCTCAAGAGTCCTCTCCAGCACCACAGTTCAAAAGCATCAATTTTTCGGCACTCAGCTTTCTTCACAGTCCAACTCCCACATCCATACATGACCACTGGAAAAACCATAGCCTTGACTAGACGGACCTTTGTTGGCAAAGTAATGCCTCTGGTTTTTAATATGCCGTCTAGGCTGGTCATAACTTTCCTTCCAAGGAGTAAGCGTCTTTTAATTTCATGGCTGCCATCATCATCGGCAGCAATCGTGGAACCCAAAAAAATAAAGTCAGCCACTGTTTCCACTGTTTCCCTATCTATTTGCCATGAAATGATGGGACCGGATGCAATGATCTTAGTTTTCTGAATGTTGAGCTTTAAGCCAACTTTTTCACTCTCCTCTTTCATTTTCATCAAGAGGCTCTTTAATTCTTCATTTTCTGCCATAAGGATGGTGTCATCTGCATATCTGAGGTTACTGATATTTCTCCTGGCAATCTTGATTCCAGCTTGTGCTTCTTCCAGCCCAGCGTTTCTCAGGATGTACTCTGCCTATATACGGCCTTTGCAAAGAAATAGAGGAAAACGACACAATGGGAAAGACTAGAGATCTCGTCAAGAAAATTAAAGATACCAAGGGAACATTTCATGCAAAGATGGGCTCGATAAAGGACAGAAATGGTATGGACCTAACAGAAGCAGATGATATTAAGAAGAGGTGGCAAGAATACACAGAAGAACTATACAAAAAAGATCTTCATGACCCAGATAATCACGATGGTGTGATCACTCATCTAGAGCCAGACATCCTGGAATGTGAAATCAAGTGGGCCTTAGAAAGCATCACTATGAACAAAGCTAGTGGAGGTGATGGAATTCGAGTTGAGCTATTTCAAATCCTGAAAGATGATGCTGTGAAAGTGCTGCACTCAATATGCCAGCAAATTTGGAAAACTCAGCAGTGGCCACAGGACTGGAAAAGGTCAGTTTTCATTCCAATTCCAAAGAAAGGCAATGCCAAGGAATGCTCAAACTACTGCACAACTGCACGCATCTCACTCGTTAGCAAAGTAACGCTCAAAATTCTCCAAGCCAGGCTTCAGCAATATGTGAACTGTGAACTTCCTGATGTTCAAGCTGGTTTTAGAAAAGGCAGAGGAACCAGAGATCAAATTGCCAACATCCACTGGATCATGGAAAAAGCAAGAGAGTTCCAGAAAAACATCTATTTCTGCTTTCTTGACTATGCCAAAGCCTTTGACTGGGTGGATCACAATAAACTGTGGAAAATTCTTCAAGAGATGGGAATACCAGCCCACCTGACCTGCCTCTTAAGAAATCTGTATGCAGGTCAGGAAGCAACAGTCAGAACTGGACATGGAACAACAGACTGGTTTCAAATAGGAGAAGGAGTACGTCAAGGCTGTATATTGCCACCCTGCTTATTTAACTTCTATGCAGAGTACATCATGAGAAACACTGGGCTGGAAGAAGCACAAGCTGAAATCAAGACTGCTGGAAGAAATATCAATAACCTTAGATATGCAGATGATACCACCCTTATGGCAGAAAGTGAAGAGGAACTAAAAAGCCTCTTGATGAAAGTAAGAGTGGAGAATGAAAAAGTTGGCTTAAAGCTCAACATTCAGAAAATGAAGATCATGGCATTTGGTCCCATCACTTCATGGGAAATAATAGATGGGGAAACAGTGGAAACAGTGTCAGACTTTATTTTTGGGGGCTCCAAAATCACTGCAGATGGTGACTGCAGCCATGAAATTAAAAGATGCTTACTCCCTGGAAGAAAAGTTATGACCAACCTAGATAGCATATTCAAAAGCAGAGACATTACTTTGTCAACAAAGGTCCATCTAGTCAAGGCTATGGTTTTTCCAGGAGTCATGTATGGATGTGAGAGTTGGACTGTGAAGAAGGCTGAGTGCCGAAGAATTGATGCTTTTGAACTGTGGTGTTGGAGAAGACTCTTGAGAGTTCCTTGGACTGCAAGGAGATCCAACCAGTCCATTCTGAAGGAGATCAGCCCTGGGATTTCTTTGGAAGGAATGATGCTAAAGCTGAAGCTCCAGTACTTTGGCCACTTCATGCGAAGAGTTGACTCATTGGAAAAGACTCTGATGCTGGGAGGGATTGGCGGCAGGAGGAGAAGGGGACCACAGAGGATGAGATGGCTGGATGGCATCATGGACTCGATGGATGTGAGTCTGAGTGAACTCCGGGAGTTGGTGATGGACAGGGAGGCCTGGTGTGCTGCGATTCATGGGGTTGCAGAGTTGGACACGACTGAGCGACTGAACTGAACTGAATATACAGCCTTGACGTACTCCTTTTCCTATCTGGAACCAGTCCGTTGTTCCACATCCAGTTCTAACTGTTGCTTCCTGACCTGCATACAGGTTTCTCAAGAGGCAGGTCAGGTGGGCTGGTCTTCCCATCTCTCTCAGGAAGTTACTATGAAGTTAATCCAGCTACCTGACTATTTCTACCTCTTTCCCCCTGAAGAGTTTATATTCTGGAAGAATTCTGCCTTATAATAATTCAGTTAAAAAGGGCTTCAGACTTCCCTGGTGGTCCAGTGGCTAAGAATCCGCCTGCTAATGCAGAGGACACATGTTCAACCCCTGGTCCGCGAAGATTCCACATGCTGCGGGGCAGCTAAGCCCACGAACCACAACTACAGAAGCGCACGTGCAGCAACAAAGACCCGGCAGAACCAAAAATACAGAATTAATTAATTTTTTAAATTTAACAGATATTTTAAAGAAAGGCCTCAACGGTATATCAAGATCCCTCCTGATATGTGTATATACACCTGTGTACAAAATAAAAAAGTTTTGGTTTCTACCAATATCCTTCAATCCAAGGTTCAGAGAAGAGCTGTTTTGAAAAGATTTAATGGGATTTGTAACATAAAACCTCAAAAGCATATTACTGACTTAACCAAGACAACACTGGAATACAAAGTGTGGTTGCTGTGTTTTTTTCTAGTGACTATCATGTCGACTTCCAAGAATTTAATAAAATACTGTTGTCTCCCGTGCCAGAGAAACCCAAGAACGGACACCCTCGGGAGACTGAGTCTTACTGCGGTGAATTCAGAGGCATGTGGTAAGTGATGAGAACATTATTAGTGCACTTGTGGCCTTGCAAGATGCTGCTTTCTGTAGGGATCTTGGCTTGTTACTTGAGACAGTGGTTTTGTGATGCTCCGAAACAGCTCCTTCTCTCTGAAAAGCAAGAGATGTAACTCTCCATAAGGAAAAACCCAGAGCCTGTGATCTAAACCTTAGAGATTCTTTTTCGTATACGTGCAGAGGCCATACAAGCTCAATAATGCACCGTGAGAAATTAATATGTTAAGTAAATACAAGAGGCTTTGTAGAATTCAGCACTCTGAAACTGGGGCACGGGGTGAACAGAAGTAGGATGGGAAGAACTGGTGGCAGTTCAGTGGTTTTGAACTTCTGACTGTGATCCCAAAAGATTTTTAACACTGCCCTAGTTTTCCAGAAAGGGTTTTGCAGCACTGACCCCAAAGGCAGCATAATGTCATTGTCATATAGTGTGTATTAATGAAGGCCATTGTTAATGATATGCTCTCTTTTAAGACTAAACAGAAGCTGAATACGCAAGTGGATAATGCAGAGCCATGCTGCAGTTCCACTTAAGTCCTCAGAAGCAGTGAAGCCTGTACTTCAGAAGTTCGGGGTGGAATGCTTGTTTTGGAGAGCATTCAACGGACAGCATTTGGTTTCCTCCATTTAACCAGGTCACCCAGGCATGGAATGCACAGCTCTGCCAGACAGAGCGTTGTGGATGCCTGAGAAACAACGGCCCTGTCCGGGCTACTGATGCAGAGAGGCCATGGTTTCCTTTTTCTCTGCTTTGAATGGCAGCCTTGACGTCACAACAGCTAGGAACCGCTGGAGGGACAAATAACAAGGCTCAGGCCAAGAGTGCCCTGCTCTGTTGCAGGACCATTTTCATCTCATTCTGGTATCTTCTGTGGCTGCAGAGAATCAACAAGAGCAGAGGTGAAGGGCTGGAGCTTAAAAACAGAGGCAGCCTCTGGGCTGATAAAACAGATCTTTGACCATACTAATCGTCACCTTTAAGAAACCCGGATAAAGAACAGTTCTTGCATTAAGCTGATTTCTAACCAAATGGACTCCCCAGGGAATGCCTGGGGTGATGCTGCTCAAGGCTCAGACCTCTGCATTTTCCCTGAGGAGCTGAACTTCCTGTATTTCAAAATGAACCTTTTCAAAACAGGGCTGCCACAAACATTCTGAGAGAGGCAAGGAGGTCAGGAGAGCTGGCAGTTTTTGCAGGAGACTTATATTCCAGGATAAAAACATCCTTTAGGGATTTTATAATTTAAGTTCAGGCAATTAAACATGCGCATTTAGTACCCAACTGCAGGTGCCTGAACAAATGGATGAGAACTGTTCAGATGCTGGCAGGCTTAACTCACCATTATATAAAATGAGTTGTCTATGTAAGTCATCACAGCAGTTTGAAAAGCATTATCTTTCATGTTTCAATCTTACTTCAAAATTATAAATTATATTTAGCTACGTGTCAGATTATTTCTTTTCATTATAAAGGCGACGCTAACTATAGACCTATACTGGGCAGTCGGAAGGCAGGATCTGAAAGTATGTGTCTCTACTTTCATGGCACAGAGAACAGCTTTCTGTTGCCCCAAGTTTGCCCAAGTCCAGCCCTCTGCCTTAGGGCCAGTAGCAATGTTCACCAAACTCCAACCCTAGCCTGCACCCACAGTGCTCGGGGTCCTTCGGGACAGCCAGAGCTGGAGAACCAGGGGCTGATCTCTGCGGTGCGGGTGTGCCACCGCAGCACGCCGACACAGAGGGCCACGGAGGCATCTGCTCCTCTGATGTCTGTGCTTGTAGTTCAGTGGACTGAATGCCTAATGGCAACCCACTCGAGTATTCTTGCTGGAGAGTTCCATAGACAGAGGAGACTGGCGGTACAGTCCACGGGGTCACAAGAGTCAAACATGACCGAGCACCTGAGCACTGATCTACATGGCTCCTTTTACAAGCTTCTTTTTAATTTGATGAGCACTCCCAAAGCATAACTTCCCTGTGGTCGCTGTGTCCATCTCATTTCAAGAGAATAACCTGCTATGAAGATTTACTCACTTTCAAAGATAAAAGAGGGTAGCATTTTTATCCAAAACTCTCATTTAAGAACCCCCTTAGGGCAGAACACACCACTTTTGCCTGCAGGTTGCCCTGAACATCTCTGATTCTCTGCAGGTATCTGAGGCCTGTTTGGAATTTGGTCTTTGGATTCCAGTGATCTTACCTGGGTAGATAACAAACTCTATGCCTTGTTCCTGTTGTTTAAAAAAGAAAAACAAAACAAAACAAAACTCCAAGTATTTTCAGTGATTAAACAGCGGAAAATATACAGCAAAAATTACTTCTTGACTACATTTTCTTTCAAATGATGATTATGCTCAAGAGGTGAAACTTATTTTAGCCCTACCCTTGTTTTTATTTTATAAAAAGCTTTTTATAGTTTAAGAATTATAATTAAATTTCCTCTGAACTGATTTATTAAGTTTTCAAAAAGAGAATGATGGGATTTCTTAAACTATTAAGTTTCAAAAACGAAGATTACTTATTTTCATTCTAATATAAGAAAGAGATGAGAGACTAAGAGGGAAAATTTTTTCCATCTGTATTTTGATTAGAATTTTTTAATGTTCAAATTTCTGGTTATAAACCACAGTAAACAACCAGTCATTCATTAAGAGGCAACTATTGAAATGGCGATATTTAGAGGAGAAAAAATAAAACATGATGTGATTAAAACCCCACGCACGTCTTCACTTCAAGGCAAACGCTCTGCCCATCTGGGTGTTAAGAAAGTGCCAAATATCACTGGGATCTAGATTTAACTCATGTCATAAAGAAGCACTGTGTTTCATTTGTTTACAAAGGACCTGAAACTTCATGGAAATGATGGTGATAAGGACCTGAAGAGAACTCAGCAGTAAAACGAGGTACTGATCTATAAATTATTTAAATATGGAGTCAGTCACCACATGAACTTTCAATGAGCTACTGTTCCACTCTTGAGGGTAAGAGGTAATATTAAAGAATGTTAACTTTCGGCTGTAATAGGTCTCTGCTCTAATTTTCTCCTTTGTTTGGAAATCTTTAAGGGTTAGTCAGTTTAAAAATCCTGGCTGCTTTTAAGTCAGAAGGGCCAAAGAAGAGACACAGCTTGTCCTGAGGGGACTCAGAGATGGTCCTGAGGAGTTAAGCCCTGGATGTGTTCCCTGAACTGAAGGTGCTGTCTCTGCTTGCTTTATGGTGAGGCTTGGGAAGGACTGAGCTCCAGAGCCCTCTCTCCAGGTGATGGGAAGTAGGAAGTGCCCTGAGCCGGCACACGTTCCAGGTATCCACACGTTCCAGCACACGTTCCAGGTATCCACATTCAGAAATGAAACCCAAGCTGGCCACCCTGCCAGCCAGGATGGGTACCCTCAGCAGGGATGGGGGTTTTCCTTCCACACTTTTGTGCCCACTGAGTCTCACGTGAGCAGAAGACCTGACCCCTGATTTCAGTGTAAGAACAATGATGGGAATTTTCCATGAATTTTCTTTAGGAACTGATGGCTATCATAAATCCCACAGAAATGAGCTTTCCCTTTCCAAATTCCTTTGAAAATGGCAGAGAAAGGTATATCCTTGCCCTAAACTCTTTTGTAAATAATAATAATAATAAAAGCTTTTCCTCTAGGTTTATTACAACACAACCAACAGTCATCATCCAATCCTATAATGCACATGTGAGACACTGGTTTTCACAAATTATCTTTTGTGATTGTTAGGAAAAACTTTCTATCTTTCTATTCTTTACCCACATGAGAACAAACATAATACTAATCTCCAAGAGTGATTCTATGGTAAGTAGCTTTATAAAATCAGTCTTTTTTTGGGGGCCATGCCACATAGCATGTGGGATTTTAGTTGCCTGACCAGGGATCAAATCTGTGTCCCCTGCAGTGGAAGAACAGAGTCTCAACCGCTGGACCACCAGGGAAGTCCCTAAGGCCAGTCTTTATGCTTATAAACCTATCCTCCAACTGGCAACAACAGCTCCATCATTCTCCTTAGTTTCTACTACGTACACAGAGAGGCAAACACAGGCTTCATTGAGACTCTACTGTCCCTGATTTTTTTCTTCTTAGCACATCATAACCTGCGATTGGCTGTGTGTGTGTGTGTGTACACTGTTCCTTCCATAAATCTGTAAATTCCATGCAGGCAGGATTAGTGTCTGTGTCATCCTTGTACAAACACTGTGGGATGAGTGTAAGAGGGGAGGGACAGGGAGGGACGCAGAGGAGAGCGCAGTAAGAGAAGGAAGGGAAGGCAGGCAGGGGAAGGGAAAAAACACTGCAACAGCAGCCACACTGGTGTTAAGCAAACCAAAGAAGTACTGTTACAGTTTCATCAGATTCTTCATTTACAGAATTTAAGATTCTTCGTAACTATTATCTCATCAAATCTCATAGTAACCCTAAGTGAACATGAAATTAAAATTACTGTGTGTCACCTAGAAGCACAAAAATGAGGAGTAATTAGCTCCTATATCTCTCATGTTTTAGCTATACAGCAGCCACTACGGAAGACAGTTCTCCTCACTGACTTCTCAGAGGGTGTGTAAAATCAGAGCTGTATTTCTTAAGAACTGTGACCAAGGTCCAGTATTTCTCCCCTCTTTATTCATTCAGCATGTTTTGGAAACTGACATGGAAAGCCTGATTTTTAACTTTGGATATATTCCTGTGACGGAAGAACTAGTTCTCAAGCAATTCTTCTCATTTTTACAACCCACAAACAAATGCACATTCTAGTGTGAAGGAGGCCCCTCAATGAGGAAATTGCTTACCAATAATAAGCAGGGTCACCCACCGGGGTGGAGAGCAATGTCAGACCCAATGACTGGGAAGAAGTGACACGGTGGTCCCTCCCACTGCCTAGCTCCAGGGAGAATATCCAAGGTGTCCTCCTCACACAACGTATCCTATGGTGATACGATAGACAACACCATCAACACAGGGCCGAGGAGGACTCGCCTGAGCTCACACAGCCCGTGACTGATGGAGCCGAGGCATCGCCCCAGGTCTCACAGGCTGCGTGTGCTGAGCTCCCCTGGCCACCAGGCTGCTCACTGCCCAGTCTGAACTGACAGGGCTGCAGGAAGTGGCAATGGAGTCAAGTGCAATGCAGAGAAAGTGTGAACACAGACAAGCCCAAACTGATCATCATATAGTTCTGAAGCATCTGGTCTAGGAACAGTTACAGACAGCAAAGGTAACCTGCTGAGCTGAGTACAGCCTAATCGGGTCTGTTTTTGTCCCAACTGCCTCGAGCCCTTCCATCAGGGCAGAGGCCAACCTCAACTCCCACCTCAGCTGTCGTGGGAATTATGAGAATTAAAAGAAATAACGCACGCCCTTGTGCACCTTAGCAGTGTGGCTCTCCTGTGAATACGACATCCAACCCCAGTTCCCATATGAACACAACCAGACCAACCTTGGAAATTCAGCTTCCCTCTTGCTGAATCATTTCTCTATCATTTTATCACAGTGTGTTATTGGGTTCACAATGCACTTACCATTCTTCTGATGACAAAAGTAATAAACCACTCCCCGTACATTCTACACTCAAGCAGTTTATAATTCAATATTTTTTTCCGCTTATGTTTATAGTTTTTTCTTGACTGACCACAGTTTAGAAAGTATGGCACATTCACAACCATAGCAAGTTAAGTGCACGGCACCTGTCACACAACAAGAAAGGCAGACAAGTATTGGTTCCGACTAGCTCAGAGTTAGCTGGGCTAACTCATCTGGGTCCTGACTCGTATCACTGGTGTCCCAGGAATGTGACTTCCCCATCACAACCCCCATGGCCATCAGCTGTGACATGCTGGCTCTGTGGGTAGGACATCATATATTCCAGCTCCACTTGCAAGAGTATGTCCAGGTTCAAGTGTGGCCTTGTGACCACAGCAGAGGTCTTGACCTCCTTCGGCCAGCACCAGAGGGACACAGAGTCAAGGCCAGCAACCTACGATCTAATTCTAGAGCCAACGTGAGTTTGCCAAAGGCTCTGAGAGCAAATCATGTTTTCCGTGCCTGAAGCTTGGTTTCTATGCTTTGAAAAGGATTAAGCACTTTCAAATTTCTGCCAGATCCCATGGAGAAATATGGTTTATTAACACAAAACAAATGTAGTGCTTGAAAGGCAGGAGCCCCAGATCATAGTCCCTGGCCCACTACTGGCTCGCTGGGAAGCTTTAGGCATAAAATTTACATCAAGTGCATCATTTTTAATGGGCACAGAATGGACACTTGGTAGGTGGGAGCACCCTGTGAGACCCTGGGCCAGTCCAGTGGTGAAACTAAGTCAGCTCAGACAAGGCCCTTTGCCAGCGCCCGTGGCCTTGCGTGCTGTTTTGTAGGTGGTTCAAGGTGGCCACGCTGCAATGTGACCCAAAAAGGTTTTGAAAGCTTGAAGCTGAAGGAACTGGTTGAAACTTGCCCTTGAAAAGAGAGGCAGTCCCACATATTAGCTGAGGGCACAGCTTTTAGGAGCCAAATCTGTGCATTCGAATCCTGAGTCCACCATTTCTGAACTTTAGTTTTTTCATCTGTAAAATATGAATAAATACCATCTACCTGTTATAGGCTGTTTTAAGGATTAGATGTCTTAATTCATATAAAATAAGCAATAGGTAAACATTAGTTATTTGCTAAAAGTTAACAAAGTAATAAAATAAGATACAATAATTAAATAATTCAGTATAGTTTTTTAGTTTCCAATGCAAACTTATATAGTTTCAGTTGGACTGAATGAGACTCCCTAAGAGAGGTAATAATAAAATACCCAAGCTAATACAGCCCTTTAGAGTTTGTAAGACACTTCCCTCTATTTTCTCCAAGACTCGTATTCTTCTCATTTATTTTTTTACAAGTCACACTTCAGCAAAGTGACCAGAAAGATTGGAAAAAAGAGAAGAAAAAAAGCATGCTAATCGATGGGTTAAACAGCACTCTACAAATGGCTGGAGAAATAATACTTTAGCTGCCATCCACATGCTGGTATCTTCATCAGAGACCTTCCTCCGAATTACAAACTTGAATGTCTACCTGCCAACTCAACATCCCCACTGGAATTATAACAGGCATCTCAAAGTTAACAGGACTAAAACAGAACTCCTTGTAATTTTCCCCTTTCCCCATAAACAGGATACTGGGTAAACTGTGATATAGTCACACACGCTGGAACACTGCAGCCATGTATACAAAAGAACTGCAGCTCTACTCCCAACAACATGGGTGAGTTTTATAAACATAATATGGAAGGAAAACATAAGCTGCAAAAAACTACACATGGTGTGATACCACTTTCTGGTATCTCAAAATACCTTTAGCAATGCTCATTTATGTGATAAAATTTACATATCTGTAAAAAAAATCAGGAGAATTATAAACACAAATTTCTAAACTGCAAGGAGGCCAGAGAATAGTGGGAAGGAAGTACAAAGGTCCAGAAGCATCCGTATCATTCCAGTTCCTAAAGGAGGAGGTGGGCCACTGGAGTGTTCTAAAAAATTGTGCTTTAGAGCTTAGTTGTATGTTATGAGTAATCTCTTGTATATATCAAATAACCAACAAATTAAAAAGACAGAAATACAACTCATAAAATGCACTGTGCTGAAAGTTACGGTTCAAAACAAACTCAACAGTGAAGGAAAGTACATCTTGCTAAAAATATGAAGAGATTAATGTATACTAGTGAAGTTGGGTATGGAATATCATTATTTTTACAAGGATGACTAAAACATACACGTGTTTTATGAGAATCAAATGCCAAGGGATAAAATGATTAGGCTTGTGGAAGTGGAAGCATTAGTCCCTCAGTCGTGCCCGACCCTTTGCGACCCTATGGACTGTAGCCCGCCAGGCCCCTCTGTCCAAGGAATATTCCAGGCAAGAATACTGGAGTGGGTAGCCATTTCCTTCTCCAAGGGAACTTCCCGACCCAGGGATTGAACCCAGGTCTCTCACATCGCAGGCAAGATTCTTTACTGTCTGAGCCACCAGGGAAGCCCTGGACTAGGTTTAGAGGTCAGAAGAAATTTATTTATCAGGGGTTCTTTTTCTATTTTGGTAGGCCTTCTTTTCTTAAAAACAGAATGGGTTGATTGATATTACTTGTTTAGTGTTGTCTGTTTAGCAGATGGTCGGTCCAAGCTGCCTAGGATGAGAACCTCTCCCTACCCTGCGCAGGCTCGGGCCTCTGGAGGCTCGTCCAGGAGGAGCTCAGCGCCGCATCTGGTGAAGGCCCGTGCTTTTAGAGCTCCTCTTCTTTCCTCCATCAGCACTGACAGTAGTGATTTACTGTAGACAAACTTAGGACGTACAGGCTTTCTTATTTTCTAGAGCATCTAAGTTACAATTCATAAAACACACATAAGAGTCCATTTTAGAAGGAAGTGATCAAGCTCAAAGCAGCACCCGGCATGATACGCTTCTTTATTTATCTGTTTGAACAGGCAAGGAAACAAAAAGAAGCCTGTGCGTTTCTTGGGCTTTTCAAACAGGAGCTGAATCTATTTGAATGGCCAGGGAGGAGAAGACAGTTTCACTTAGATTTGGCATGGGTTTAGGGGAAGAAGTGTCTTTGTAGCTGGTCCTAAATATTATGGCAACTTGGACTGAGTCGGTCTCCAAGGGAGAAGTTGCCACATGTTGTAACAGAAGCCACTGGGCTTGGCAAGGAAGGGAATGAAAGAATTACAATGAAAGCAACACCATTTCTCCATCATGGCAAAGATGCACTGGCCAGGACCAGGGCCTGTCCTCCTTTTCCATGGCTGATCAAACCAAGCACTGCCCTTTCAAAGCAGTCTTTATCATATATTGTAAACAATACTAAATGCTGAGACTAAAATTAATTTCTAATGAATTTTTAAGAAGAACTTTTTCTTCCTCCTTACTGGGAAAAAAAAAAAAAAAGAGTAAACAATTCAGAATAGAGGTTCAAAAGGAGGAATGCCAGCAAAATAACTGAGCTTAAGAACGCCGAGAGGGAACACCTCTCAAACGCATTTATTAATTTTAGACCTCCCATGAGATAAGACTATAATCTGTTTTGAGGCATGCTTCCTCCCCACCACTTACATTTTTGGAAATTAGACTCTTGCCTATCCGTCTCACTGTTTTGACTGGTCATTCCCAAACATACACTGCCTAGCTTTGACACTTTCCAAAGCTAAGAGGAGGTGAAGTCTGGCACAGAGAAGGCTGTTAGTGAGTTTTTACTGAGTGAATCTGCATTCTTGCATGGCCTAGAGTTGGATGTAAATTCTAAGACTTCTTACATTAACAGTAATTTTTTGGTCAATGTCATCATAACTTACTATGTCCAAAAGGAAAAATTAGCTTATTTAAAGGTTACTGAATACAGTATCTAGCTTTCATTTATGGATCAAAGGAGAGGAATTTTAAGGAAAAAGAGACAAAATATAAATCACACAGTTTCATTTTACAAAGTGGTCTTCCATGTATACCACGTGTTTCACTAAAAAAAGAAAGATGTTTATGAAACATGTAGGTGACAAATTAAGGGATGTGTGTGTGTAAGACCAAGGAAGTGTGAAAGAAAGACACAGAGAAAGAGACAAAGAGGAATCTGGGATAATGGAAGAAGCAGAGAGTTTAAGGAATATTTTAAAAATACACAACTCATGATCCCTTAAAAGCACCAGTCTTACTTAAATGGTGTCCTTGCCTGAAAAATCCCAGGGACGGGGGAGCCTGGTGGGCTGCTGTCTATGGGGTCGCACAGAGTCAGACACGACTGGAGCGACTTAGCAGCAGCAGACCAGTGTGGCACTGTGGCACACCAGCTGTGAAAGGTGGAGATCCTGACAGATCACGACAGTGACATACACAGTCTTGTGCAGACTTCTTTTGGGAAGGACGGTTACTCAAGGAGTCATGTAGGACTGACTGGGCGCAGGCTGAGAGGTTCCTCTGAAGGAGAAAACACCCTGGAATAGGTGCTTGAGGGCTAAACCCACGTGTGTCCAAGCTACCCTCAGAAGGTCGGTGCTCTCCCTGCCCCGCTCCTGGCCCCTGGCGCCACGGGTATTGGGGAGTGATCCTAAAGAACAGAACGAGTCTGCTGATAACTCAACATCAATGTAATAAGCATCTCCTGTGTGTCAGGCCCTGCACCTGGTAGATACTGAAGTCCGATGGTGAACCCAGGGAAAAACAGGCCCTGCCCTCACAGAGCTTACAGTCTAGCAGGTAGGAATGGTAGGCACCAGGGAGGTGCCAAGGGAACACGGTTGGCTGGGGTCCCTAGACAAGGTTTAAATCCTGCCTCGGAAGCACGAGCTCACTGGGTCGCTGCTTTCTTTACATGTAAAATGGGATGATAATGTGAAGGAGATTCCACGAGACCATGCTTGTGAAACACTTAAAATAATCCCTGACACACCAAAGGCCTGCTAAATGGCAGTTATGAGGGGTAGCTCCTCAGAGAACCAAGGGACACGAAAGAGTCTGCCGCCCTCTTCCCCAGAGCATAACCCGAACTGTTGGACAAGGAGCTCAGCCACGTCACCGCTTCATCACGTTTCTGCATGATTTTTGGCCAGTCAGGTGGCCCCCAGTGTCCCTAGGCTAGACAGCAAAGTCTAGTCGCTAAAAGCATACCCCGGCAAGAATTTACCCCACAGTGTTCCTACAATGGGAATGTTTTCTGTTTCTCAAGGAGGCAGCAAGGGAAGTATTATAGGAAGGCCTCTTGGAAAGTAACATATACCATCTTCTCTTTTAAAGCAAGCCCTACCAAAGCACCACCACCATGATAAACGTTCTGGACAGAGGCTCCCCAAGGACAGAAGAGGGGGTGACGTTCAAGACCTCTCAGGCCAAGGAGCAGTGGGATGGACGTGTGTGGAGTGCGGTTCTGCGGCCAGGCAGCCTGGGCCCCGCGCCGGCTCGCACACACTGGCTGTGCAGCAGTGCCCACGCTGCTCGCTGGGACCTGGCGTCTCAAATCTGGAAAAGGGCGTGAATATCAGTTCTGATCTCACTGGGAAGTTGTAGGAATTAAAATCATTAACACCTGTCATGCAATCACGATAGACCTGACCTCCTGAAAACAGTTCACAAATGTTAGCAGTAATTATGTCTGGAAACCCAGTAACTTTATTATCTTGCTTAATAAGAACATGAGAGCCAAACAACAAGAGAGCAACTGAACCACACTCGAGGGATCAGAGTTCTCTCCTTGGCTCTCCCATCTTCTTTCTGCAGCACAGTGGGTGCACACATCCCTCCTGGAATTCGCTTTCCTCATCCACACAACAAGCAATACACACCGCCACCAAGCACGCCTAGAAAGGCCTGATGCAGTTTTTTGTTACTATCAACAGCAGCTGAAACAGTTTAAACTTCTATGTCTTCCTGTCTTTATTCGCCACGGTTTTCCAGAGGACGGAAGCCAACAGAATGTGGTGTGTGTGAGTGCGCACGTGGACAGAGAGACACAGGGAGAGATGGAGAGCCTGGGTTTTAAGGCAATGGCTTCAGCGGTCAGGGGTTGATAAATCCATAATCTGCAGGGCAGGCTGGTGACCCACAGAAGAGATGCTGCTGCAGTCTTGAGCTGGAAGGCAGTCCCTGGAGGCAGAATTCCTTCTTCCACGGGGGACAACAATCTTTTTCTCTTAAGGCCGTGAATGAATTGGATGAGGCCCACATACCTTATGGAGGATAACTTGCTTTATTCCATATCTCTTTAAATGGTAATCTCAGATAAAAATACCTTCATAAGTATGTTTATACCTTCTAGACTGGTGTTTCACCAAATACCTGGGTACTAGCCAAGTTGACGCATCACACTATCATTTCAGACTAGATGGATAGATAGTTCTTTGCTGCAGGAAAAGCCTTTAAGAATGGGCAACAACTTCTCTTTCTGAAATCAGATTAAATGCAAGAATTCAGACGAGATGCCCATTTTACTCAAGAGCTGAACTCTTAAGTCTGAAGAAAACCTTCAAAGCGGATATGGAAGATGGCATGCGAACTTAACAGAAGACTCAGATGAATGCACTGCAGTCCACAGGAAGGACAAACCTTTAGGACAAAGACTGCAAACTCAGTACCTACAAAGGCCAGACAGATAAGACAACTGAGTGGGGCGGGGTAGACGACGAACAGGGCAGGGGTTGTTAGGCAGAGTGCACTGAGCACACTTCATGTAAAACTGCTCCTCAGATTTGGGCCATGGAAGGTTCCGAGTCTTTATGCAACAGCCCAAAGGGCAGAGCATGGTCCAGTGGGCGGACTATCAACTTCAAGTCGAAGGAACTCTGTGTCCCAATTCCACCATTCATTAGCAGCATCACCTGGAATAAGTTTCTTAAAACTTTCCAGGCCTCTGTTTTGTTTGTAGAATCAGGGAGCTGCCACTTACACCAAGAAGTACTGTGAATACTCAGGAAAAAGTACCTAAGACATGTGATGGCTGATACGCATGCTTCCTACTCTGCTTTTTATTAAGCAATCACCTACATGGCATTTACTATGTGCCAAGTACTGCTTTACAACTCATTTAATTATCACAACATCCCCATGAGGCAGGTTCTCCTTTTACAAATGAAGCACAGAAAGGGTAAACAATTTGACCAAGGACACACAGCTGGGAATTACTAGAAGATTGTTCAAAAAAATACAGAACAGTAAGACTCATTAGTAGATGCTATAATCTCTCTTGCAAGTGTAGGTGATGCTTGCTACCCATAGCAACTGATTCCCACTCACTCCTCATCACTCCATGAACCTCTCCCTTTAAGGAACTCAGGACTCTGCGCTCAGCAATCCCAGGGTCCCTTCACAGTCCTTGTCTCTTGGCCCTGTTAGCCAGGCATTGCTCAACACTTCCTCTCTCCTGCACCGATCTCCACTTGCCTTCCAAGACTCTGAGATTCCCTGTTTTCCCCTTTGAAAGCTCCTCCAGGGTCTCTTCCCATCCCTAACTCCTCTCAGAGGTGAGCCCTAGGTCCCATTCATTCTCTCCTCTTCTCTCTCTTGACGCGATGCACACAGACTGGGGAAATCACATTTTCAATGCACACACCTCAGTGCCCAACCTCCAGGTATACTCAACAGGTAGTGACAAACCTACACGCTGACCCTCTCTGCTCCAAGTCTTGCTGGCAACCTGTGTGGTTTCAACTTTCATATGAAAACTTATCGAGGTCTCTGTGTGTGTTAGTCATGTCCAACTCTGTGACCCCATGGACTGTAGTCACCAGGCTCCTCTGCCCATGGAATTCTCCAGGGAATAATACTGGAGTGGGCAGCCTTTCCCTTCCCCAGGGGATCTTCCTAACCCCGGGATCAAACCCAGGTCTCCCACCTTGCAGGCGGACTCTTTACTGTCTGTGCCACCAGGGAAGCCAGGTCTGTCAGCTCCTTAACCTCTTCCTAGTCTGCCCTCCTCTTGGCCCACCCACTCCAAACACCTTGTCCTCTTCCTGTCACCTGAACTGCTTCACTTCTGAACTAGGACATTCTGACGTCCCTCTAACCAAACCCCCTTGCCTTCAGCTCCTTTTATTAAATATTTAGGATAACCAAACCTAACAATCTTAAACCCCACATCTGATCCTTCCACCATGTCACCTAGGAAGTACCAGCAACAACCCAGTGGTCCAGTTAGAAACTTCCACGTTGACTTCTAGTCCTCTCTCTCCCTCATCTCCCACATCCAACAGACCCCCAAGTTCCATATGTCCGCCATCTGCAAACATCAACCAGAGTCTCTCTTCTCTTTCCAGATCACCAGTGCTTCTCATCCAGAGTCCTCTCTCCAATGAGCTCCTTGCCGGTTTTCCCGCTTCCAGTACTTGCTTCCATAAAATCTATTCAGCAGGCAGAACTGTCCCTCTGAAACATGAGTCTAGTCGCAGTGTGCCAGCGCTTACAATCCATGAACATTTTCCTATGTCCTTAACGAGATGACCAGATCCCTGAGCAGAGCTTCTGGGCCGTTCCTACATCTAGCCGCTGCCCACCTCGCTGGCCTCATCTCCTGTTTTCTCCATTTCGGCCCCACATCATTTCTAATTCTTCAGATGCGTCATGTTTCTCTTGCCGCAGGAGTCTTGGTATATCCTAGCTCCCCTGCCCAGATTATGCGTTTTCCTCAGTTTTTATCTTAGGACTTAGCACGCGAGTGTCATGCTAAGTATACCTCTTCCTTAAGAGACTTTCCTGAGCTCCCGTCTTGGTGAGATCCTTCAGATGGGTGTTCTGCAGCCAACCTGCATTCCCCCTACCTGACAGTCACCCCACAGTACAGAGTCTCCCTCAGGAGCCTGTTCTGTGGAGTAATATATGGCTCTCTCATTTAGCGCTGTCCTCTTGTGGCCACGCAGTGCTGGTCCATAACGACACTCCACAAATCTGTGCCGAGTAAACAAACGTGCAGTTGATTCTTAAAGCCTCGTCTTCAACCCTCCTACACTCTGTCCCTGAGATTTAGCTCCTCCAGGTCTCCAGTGGCCTGATGGACACCTGACTGAGTACAAAGTGGACGGGAATCGTCTCCTCTCTCACACCTGCTCTCTTCAAAACCTAGTAGAGCAGAAAGAACATAGGCGTGGAATCAGGGGTGCTTGGCGTGCGCTGTTCTACATCCCACTGGCCGCACAACTTCAGACAAACCTATCTCTTAGCCTTAGTTTTCTCATCTGGGAAATATGGACACAAATACTAGCCTCATAGGATTATACTGAAGGAGATAATGTACGTGAAGGGCTTGGCAGATGACATGGAAATAACAAATGGCACCTGAGTTAAAAAAAAAACACCGGGAGTAATTCTGCTTCCATTCTCCTCCCTGCAGCTGCTTCTCCTCCAGACCCATTCCAGCCAGGCCCCCTCACTCAGCCCCCTGCTCCTGACTCCTGGAGCTCTGCTGGGCCTTCCCGACTCTGGTTTCCTCAGTGCCCGGGCCACCCCACACACTGATACTAGGAGACCCTATGATCACTCCCCTGACCGAAACTCATCTGCTCCTGTGACTTGAGTGTTCAGTCTAAATCGTTTAGTCATAAGCCCTCTCTGCCCTCCTGGGTCTGGCCTCAACAGACCTTTGCTGCCTTCTCTTCCCGTTAGTCACCAACACACACACTGTTGTTGCCCGGCAACAACACGTGAGTCACTGCCCACTCGGTGCAACGGTTCTTCCCATCCCTATCTATGCCTCTACTCGTGTGTCCTTGGACTCGGACCACCCCCCCGACCCCAGTTCTCAAATCCAACACCACTTTTCTTTCACTGTCTGGCCAAAGCCTCCTCAATCCATGATGCATTTCTTGATTGCCCAGCCTGAGAAAATCTTTTCTACAAACGTGCGGTGTTTGATTTATCCCCCTCCTTTTATACATGTCATCTCTCTCCTCTATGTTTATCTGTGCGTGGAACCTCAGCTCCAAGCTCTCCACGGGCAGCATCGCAGCAGGGCCCATGCCATCACGCTCAGGAAAGGCGCCCAGGAAGCTGCAGCAGCTGAGTGTGCACACCCACAGAGTCCTACTGAGGACGCAAAGCACCCCAGGGGCCGCAGTCAGCTAAGCTTCTGCTGGGCTCCTAGGTGAGTGCCTGGCGTACAGCAACACTCCACAAATAACTCTTGAAATTAACTTATCCTCGGGGAGATCAGCTATTGGCTGTGGGACAGAAATTCTGTCTCCGGAAAAAAACACAGGAAGGTTTCTCTCTCCCATCATATACTTAGGATGTAGGCAAGCTTCAGGTTCACTCTCTCCCACGTGCTAGACAGCTACACTCAGCAATCAATATAGTACATAATGCTTTGATATATTTAGTACGTCAAAAGTACTCGATTTTAACATATTAAGAATCATTCTTCAAAAGTCTCCTTTGGGGAACATGGAGTTATTCTAACAAAGTCCAAAATCTGTTTTAGACCTTGTCTTTTACACCGCCACAACTTCTTTTTGGGTTTTTTTTTTCAAATGCCTAATACACAATGAACCCTTTTTCTCATAAGGGCTTCAACCAGCTGATAAGTTAAAACTTTCAGAAGTAAATTTCAGTTTCCTCATATTTAAAGTAGAAGACATTTTTCAGGGCCTTCCTTTTCAAAATTCTATTATGTAAGCCACTTTATAAATCATGTACACAACAATTCGCATTTTTCCATCAAATTTTAACTCCCCCCTCTCCCCTATGCCTCCCCACCTGGCTCTGGCAACACCATGTACCATGGGTATGTCTCTTATAGTACTTATCAGTATGTAGTGTTACCTCTTATATATGTCATTTATCCCACTAACATGTCCTGGAGGGCCAGGCCCCAGACATGCCCATTTTTGAATCTGCAGTGCTGACTGCTGGCATGTGGTTGGTGGCTCAGTAAATGTTTACATAAATCAATGACTCAAATCAGTTATTGGATCGTAAACTTTTTCATCAGACCTAACTACTGGCTCCTTCCTACCCTCCTACTCTCCAAGGCCAGAGAATTCCCACCAATGTGGATAATAAAAAAAAGATGGGAGGCTCTTAAGGCAATTGAAAACAAAAACTTCTAAACGTGTCCTTGCCAAAGATGGCATCGCTCTAGAAGTTTAAAGTCTTCCCAGCTAACACAGTACTTGAAGGGGGCAGCATCCATTCTCATGTGAGCTAAAACATTAATTACACTACTTTACAGTCACACCTTATACATATGCTTCATTTAATTCATTTATTTAGTTCCCCTGAAATAAGTACTGAGGGGTAAAAACCAATTAGTATAAATCACAACTTTAAAAAGAGAAGTTAGGGAAGGATCTAGTTCAACGGCCAAATTACATGAAAAAGCCAAAAAAAAAACCAAAGAACAAAAAAAACCCTGCCAGTTCAGCACTGCGTACCCTTCAGTGATTTGGAAGTGAGCTACTTTTCAGGTGTCATCCAATCGTACTAACCGATGTTAGTGTTTCCGGAATCTACACACTGCTCTTCCCAAGATCCAACAACAGAAAGCACATCTTAGTTTCCAAGAAAGCTCATTACAAGTTGATGAGGAGTTTGAAAGGAAAAAAAAAACCAACTCAAAATAAAATTAACAGACAATGACTCTCACATTTGGGCTTTCCAAACATGTTGTTAAGGGTAAAAGAAATATATTTCCACATCACAAAGAGTTCTAGAAACCAGCATATTCTGGGAAGTCCATATCCACTACTTGGGGGTGGGGGTTTAATACAGTGTATTAAGGACCACATCTCTTTAGATAATTGTCGACACTTGGCTTAAGAATATAAAAACTGAAAACAAAAATAACCCAGATTTTAGAATTTTTCAGTTGTAATGAAGTTTGGATCAAAGACTCGAAGCATTATTCCATATTCTCTAGAACACTTTTAAAAGCAGCACACATTTCTTCCATTTAAAGAGGTGAAAACTGAGGCAACCAAGCTCAATCACTTTTTATGTACTCAATGTCTCAAAAGCAGTTAAAGCTATGGCCCCAAACTACAATTAAATGCTCTAACAACCTATTCTCATGAGGGAAGGTTTATAAGGCTCCTTGCTTAACTGAAGGATAACCGATGTGACTTATTTCAATGACTGGTCCAAAAAGGCTGCTGCAGTAGACCAGCAGACCACTCAGTATCTTGGAGACCCGTTAACATCTTTGTCCACAATTTCCCTTGAAGTTACATATATATACATATATACGATATATAATGTTAATTATCTGGTGTGTATGCATATATATATCTTTGGTTTTGGTAAGAATAATATTCCTGTACATCCTAACTGGGTAGCTACATGCTGCCATCTTCTGATTATGCCTAGTGGAGTGTAAAAAATTTTTCACGAAAAAACAAAATCAATAAATGCAAAACTCCCCATTTTTTCTGCCAGTAGTGCCCTTAGTGACAAGAAGGGCAAAGACATCCACACAGGGATTACAATATTCTCAGACATAATTCAAGCAGAATTCTAAACGGATAAATGCATGTTATAAACTTTTTTTTTTTTCTGCAAGTGCCTTGCATACTTATGTTACTATTCATTCTGAGACAGACAGACCATCAATGACCTTCTGGGTCACTGCCTAGGGAGAAAGCTGCCTATAAAGAAGAGTGGGGGAAAAATAAGAGGGGGGTTGCTTCCTTCCACCCCAGGCCCCCTACTGCCTTGAATGAAAGAAGACAGATGGCAGCCACCTTCCCCTTTAATTAGGAGGAGCAGCTCAGAAGGGGACAGCCCTGCTCACTTGGCACCATCTTTAACAAACCGTTTTGATGGTAATGCTCCGCTCATTTGCCCTTGTTTCAAACTGTTCTCAGTCTTTGATTTACAAACTGAATTTCTGTAAATTTCATTGTGAAAAACTACAGGTCTGAGCACAACACTCTATAAAGAAGGTGCTTAAAGATGGCTGCTGAATTAATAATTCATACACATTCATACAGGGGGCCTGGAGTGTTTCATATGAAATACAGGCACCTGAAGTCCCACCATCACCCTTCTGACATGAAACGGGAACCCTTACGGCACAGCAGCCCTTGTTTAAATTCACACAGTATTCCACACTCGATTCAGAAGTTAAGACCCTGATTTCTGCTTTCCAACACCACACTACTGTCATGCCACCCCCTTCTACCTTCCAAGTGTCACTGTTTTCAGTTGAGAAAAGTGGAGAAAATTCTTCGGTAAAAGCAGTCCATTTTATGAGGAAGGATAATTTTAATCACAAATCACAGACTACTCACTCCACGTTTCTATTTACTGCGCATCTGCAAAAGCACAGAGCTTTGTATTAAAAATGTATCAAGCCATGTATCATCTCTGGAGACAGGAGCAGCTCCGAAAACCAAGTAAACAAAAGTGGAAGACAAGGGCCAAGAGTCGGAATTAAGCTGATGTCACAGGATCTTCCGTGTGGGTGATGAAGCCTCTTATTTTTTTTAAGATATTACACGTATTTGCTATAACTCTATAAGGCATGAAACTTTCTAACATGAAGGAAAAGTTCAGTTAGGTCTTTATCCCATTTTAATATTAAACCTGTTGCTGTTTTTTTTTTCTCTCTCAACATTATTAATTACTTGTTATTCCTCAGGTCCTTTCCATCTCCTAACAGGTTTTAAAATGACAGCCTCTCATCCAAGAGCCATTTCCACCTGGCGTCTGCAGCGCCCACATGCAGACCCCCTGTCCTCACACCTGCCTCATATGTGCACCTCCCTGCTTCCCGCTGGAAGTAGCGGCAGCACACTGGCATCGTCAGTCCTGGCCGCACCACATAAAACAGCCTTGTCTGTGTCACTGTCATTTAATTAATGGCAAAGTTCTTGAACCATTTAAAAAGAGGAAAAAAAGAGAACTCTTTTGTTTTCTCATTGATGATAAAGTTCAGTCTCTCACTATCTGTAACACGCCAGAGGGCTAGATACAGGAAGAGAGATAGAAAAGATAAAAGAAGCAATTAGCTATTCAACAAACTTCATCTCCTACTTCCCAATGAAAGGGAAAGAAAAAAAAAAAGCAACTTGGTGTTTGCCAGATATTGAGTGTCCTTAATAATGTTAGCAAGAAAAAACATGTAGGAGAGACTGACTAACAAAGAAACAAACAAAACTTACTTTGTTTTCCAGCGCAGTAAGCAGGTCGGGAACGAGATGAGGGTAATTCCTTTCCTCAAGGCCCCTGCTTTCACTTTACAAGCTGTGTTTACGCATTCATCCAGGTTTGCTGGGGAAACTCCAGAATGCCTGTGCTGCCTCGGGATGCCCCAAGTTCACGGTTCATCTCAGAAGCTTCACGGAGGACCGGCAATCTCCAGGCCAGACTGAGGTGACCTCTGGGCGCCACGTGGCATCGCTGCTGCTGTTACCACACGCACGCCTGGGACACCCACTTGTTAGCTCAGGAACCAGGCCACCAGCAGATAACCACTCAGACGAGCGTCCAGGGACTCCAGCCTCTGGCATTCTCAGGTTCAAGGTTGGAAAATGCATTAAGACGAGAACCATGCAGTCAGCAGTATTCTGCGCCATTAACTTTCTTGTACTTAGATGCCGGTCTAAATAAGAGCAAAAGGTACAGAATTAGAAGGAGTGTTTTACTGGGGATGGTGACTGGCATTTGTTGTGCACTGGGTCAGAGCTTGCTCTCAAAAAGGACATTTAAGAATCCTAGATCAGAAGTATTTTCATTTCCTCTGTGAAAACTATATGAATCACTTAAAAACAAACAGAAGACAACAGGAAAAAAAAAGTATATAATTATGCTTTAAAAAAATGTACCCCTTACCAAATCTCATCTGGTTAATTTTTTAAAATCCAGAAATTAGAAAGGAAAACCGAATATATAAATTTGATGTTTGTTTTGAAAAATTACTTCACCCATGTACTGTCCAGCTCATAAAAACAACCTTTCTTCCAGCAAAACGGGACACTTTGACCTTGTTTACTGCAGTGTTTTGAAACCGCTGTCTCCTAACTCCTGACATCACTGGACGCGTATTAGCACCTTTCCTGGGGCTGGCTGCACACGTTGCTACCCCAGCTGTCTTGAACGGCCCCTGGTTGAACAAACACTCCTCACAACAGTAGGGATACTGGCATTAGCATTAAGCCCCCAGAACTCACGTGATACCTCTGGTAACTGTCACATTTTTCTGATCACTGATACAACAAAACAAAAAGCACCGAACATCAGGTACTTTTTAAAATCCCTGCAGAGGCACCCACACTTGGTACAGACCACTCTCTCTTCTGACTGTCTCCCTGCCCGAGAAAAGGGCTTCGTTCCTCACCAATCGCCATATTGGCAAGAACTCCTGCCACAGAGCTTTTTCTAATAGAAGATCCTGACCTACTTTCTCCCAATAAAAAATTCCCACAAACTTTCCTAGAGGATAATTTGGTTTAGCATACTTCAGAGTTTCAAAGAGCACTGCTGCGTTTTTAACTTTACTGGTAAAGTCAGATTTATCCATTTCTTTTTCTTTTGTGGAACCTGATTTTGGAAGTGTTTCTGAGTGCTGCATTTTTAAAGAAATAATTTTCTCCTGCAAGTCTGATATTTCCCTTCTGTGTTCCTCATTTCTTGTTCTTGATCTAGCAGAATTTTTAAAAAGGGAAAAGTGAGGATAGTTGTGACACAATTCAACTGTGTAAGTTACAGTAAAATCTGAGTGAACATCTGCCATGACCTATCTCTTTAAAGAGAACTAAGTTCAGGTACTACAAAAGTGGTGCAATTTTAGAAAGAAAATTAAAAACCCAGGTTCCAGCTATCTGAAATCAACTGATAATATTCTCTTTCCTTCCCTACAACAACTTGCAAAACATCAAGTCCTCGAACTATAGTCACCAAGAAATAAAGAACACGAAATACATATCTGAGCAATTACGGCCCTTGTTTATCAGAGAAGGATTAAAAGCAAAGACGTCCAGGGTTAATAAAATTAATTAACTCTAGCTAGAGAACTACTAAAAAGACCCTCCAAATATCATGCCGTTACTATGACAACTTCAAAATTGCTTTGAGAAAATGTGAGGGATTTTAAGATTCATGATAAAACAAGCGTCATCTAGTCTGCCAGAAATTACTTTCATTTATATCAGGCAGCAAAAAGGCTAAATGGCTATTTACAACTGTGAACTATCAAATCATTACCTTTTGAGAGATGCTGCTCTCTCCATGCAGATCATGAAAGGAGTAAGTACATGAACAGCTCTCTCAGTAATCGGAACCATTTTGATTTCAGTCCTGCAACTACACCACTCCTTCGGTCTATCTACTTGGTACTTTATTTTTATAATGAAAGCAAAGTCTGATGCAATCTGAAAGGGAAGGGACCAAAAAAAAAAAAAAAAAACACCTAAGTCTTTACTTTCCTAATACAAATAGGCAAACACTCACTCCAATATCTTAGGCATTAATAATGAAACAAAAATGAAACAGCATTTTTTTCCCTTAAAATTTCTGCTCACAGGTATTCAGACTGATTTACATTTTACATAATCTTGATGGCTCAATCAGGAAGTGAAAATTTTAAGTGCGTGTGTTATGGACGGGAGGAATCATGTGACCCACAGAGCAAAGAAAATTATGCAGCAGACTAGCACACTAAGAAAAATAAACTTAACAGGAGTTTAAAAATACTGTCTTTGGGATTCATCGAGCTCTGAATATGTTACAGCTTCTAAGAAATAAAAATCAATTTGGAAGCCTTGAAAATAAGCCCTCAGGACATTTAAAAAAATATTACAACATCAAAGCAACGCACTATGTGAAACAAAAGTTTAATTAATAAACTGTTTCTACGAAGATCATATCCATTCAAGTTTTATTTTCAAGGTGATTTTTCATCTTATTTGAAGATGGGGCAAGACATAATTGTAATGAAACAAACATTTGCAGTTATGTACTTGTACTTTATTTGCACAAAGAAAAAACTGTTCTGGTTTTCACACAGGTTTTATTGATTTCAAGAGGTCATTGTTATTTTATTACAGCAAATACATTCTCAAGAGGAAAAATGTCAACACCATAAAAATTTTCATCTGAGGTATTAACTCACCCTGGAAATCAAAAAGTGGGAGATAAATGTTAAAACACTTAAGTATAACGGATTGGCTTATAGATGACTTTCTCATATAAAAACCACTTGACCACAGTCTTGGTGCTAGTTGTCTAAAATGAGTCTGTTACCATAAACATACTTGAAATTCAAAAGGTGTGGCCAGTGATTGTTTTGTTTCTTAATGCAACTTCTGTTATTAATATCAATAAAAACAATTAACCTGGTTGAGGAGGTATTTGTATCTCATAACTATTATTTTTATCAACTTAATGCTTCACATTTTTCAAAATGCTTTTCATATCTTTATATCAGCTTTAAAAAAAAAATTATACCACAGGCAAGTGGCAGGGCACGGTCAGTGAAAAACGTCGGTTCTGAGTATTTCCCTGGTTACTAGCTCATCTTTCAAAATTCTTAAACACAAGAGGTAGCTGGAGAAGAAATTAATAGGGAAAACAGAGGACTCTCAGAAGGGAAGCTTCAAGTAGACCAAGAACAGTCAGGAGTATTACATGACATTGTGATATTCCTACTAAACATGGTTATCACACTGGTTGACTAGATTAATAAGAAAAGATAAACAAGTTGCCAAGAAATGTACCCCCAACAGAGTCATGGCACAACTCACCTCTGCATCTTGCTGAGATCATAATTTATTGAGAATAAATCTCAGCTTTATTCTATAACTAAGCAAAGTGGAGAAGGTAAGAGACTTTCCCATGTTACACAGATAGTTGGCTAACAGTTGAACCTGGACTCAAGATCTCTGACTTCCGCAGGTTAGGGCTCTTCTTTACCACCTGCAGCGTCACAGCTACACCCTGAGGCTCAAGTAAGCCTCCAGTGAGCAGAGCCCTGCCAGCTTATCTTAGTTGAGGAAAACTGCAACGTTAAGACTTCGAGAGGCTCGCTCTGGCTACTTCGTCCCTCACTGGTGGGCCCCTGACCCTTATTACCTCTGCTGTCTCAGTCCCCCACCAGCCAGTGCGGAGCATCATACCTTTTGAGCTGGGAGGAGACAAGGCAAGTTCTGAGCTGAGAAGCTAAGCTTCTGAGAGGGAACCAGACCCTCTTCCTGGCTCCTCCCCTTGCACGGGTATAACACAGCCTCCTCACTTTTCTGAGAGGAAAAATCAAGACACTAAAGTAAGAAGAAGCCCTTATTTTGGTTTACATCACAATGTTACTGGGATTTTGGACAAACATGAGGACAAGATAATATTCTAGAAAAAAATACAATTAGCTCTCACTTTATAATCTTCATCAGAATCAACACTGTGGAGATTAAGAAGCTAAATGTAAAAAGGGAGGAAAAGAAAGAATTAGAAGAAAATATTTCTGAATTTGAGATAGGAAAAGAAGTCTTAGCTTCACCAAGGCAATGGAAAAAGCAACAAACGGCAAGGTAATCAACTCAACCTGACGATGTTAAAACATTAAAATTTGTAGCTCCAAAAGCATCAGACAAAACTGAAAGATAAATAAAAAAATACTTGCAATAGGATAATATGGTTTATATCATTATAAATGTAAACAATAAAAGATATTAACAGACAATTCAACCCAAATATAAAAAGTCAATTAATGCAAGAGAGTGTTGAATTTCACTAGGAAACACCAGGAGTCTCTTCATCAATCAGATTCACAAAAATGGAAAACAGAAAGAACAAAGCTGGTGAAGTGAGGTAAGACAATCATTTCAGGAAATCAGCAATATCTTTTTATAAGCCCTCAAACTGCATTGACTGATAACATATCTATAAATACCTCCTGAAGAAGCAGTCACAGATACACAGGAAGATAACTGTACAAGGACATACATACAGTAACTTACAATAACATAAAACCGGAAACAACCTAACAACCAAAATTGGAGAAAAGCATGTGAATAAAAAAATTACAGCAAACTCATTTTTTTTCTCCTATGTTTAAATAATGGTTTTTGGAGAATACTTAATGACACTGGAGATCACAAAATATAATGTTAGGTAAAAATGCTGGATATAAAATTATATATAAATATGATAGAAGTGTTGCTAGGCAAAAAGAGACTGGAAAAGAATATAGTTAAACTTAAGAAAGGGTGGGCAGAGAACTTAAAATTTTTTCATTGCTTCTTTATAATATTGAGATATCTGACATTTCCAAAAGAAATGTTATTTTTATAATTAGAAAAATGTTATTTAACTTAATGAACATTCTATAAATATCTCTGTCATATGAATCCCAGGGACGGGGGAGCCTGGTGGGCTGCCATCTATGGGGTCGCACAGTCGGACACGACTGAAGCGACTTAGCAGCAGCAGCAGCAGCAGCATGAAAGCTTTACAAACACCTAACAAGAAAATGCTTACATTTTATTATTAAGTGCAAGGAAAGTGCAAAACAATATGATCTTAAATAGATAAAAATTCACATTAAAAAGACCAGAAAAATATACATCCAGATGTTAATAGTGGTTGCTTTTTAATAGTGCTACTTATTGTGTGTAATATTTTTTCTATGTAAGTTTTCTATGATTGTCACATATCACTTTCATGAGGAAAAATAGACATCAATATCACAATTACAGGACAGACACATCAAGAATATGCTACTATTAATGCTGACTGTCAACAGCCATAAAAAGCTGCTCTATCATTAAGCTGTCCTTTTTTAAATTTTAGAAACCACTGGTATGTCTTCAGGGAGTATCAGGAGGGTGTCTGGGAGGTGGGAACAAATAATACTTCCCAGTTTTCAAGCTGTTTTCTCCACAAAGCAGCAGCTCTGCGAGGGCCACACTGAAGCATGAGACTCTTGACAGCAGGATGTTCATTATTAGCAAAATGGCAAAGAAGATTGACGGACGAGGGGTGGAAAATGGCCCAAAGAGGAAGGCAAGAGTTCACGTCAACAACCGAAGCATTAAGAGAGAAGATTCAGGGAATCATTAGACCCAAAACAATGAAAAGAAGGGTCCCAAAGAATTGTGTGTATACCTATGTTCACAGCAGCATTATTCACAACAGCCAAAAGGGATGATGCAACCCAAATATCCAATGGATGGATAAACAAAATTGTGGTCTAGTCACATAACAGAATGTTACTCACCCTTAAAAAGAAAGGAAACTCTGATACATGGTACAACATGGTTGAATCTTGAGGATAGCATACTAAGTGAAATAAGCCAGTCACTAAAAGATACGGTGTGAATCCACTTATATGAGGTTCCTGGAAGAGTCAAATTCACAGAGACAGAAAGAGCTGTGCTTGCCAGGGACTGAGGAGAAAGGGAGAATGGTGAGTTAGTGTTTAATGGGAATGTGGTTTCAGTTTCGCAAGATCAAAGAGTTCCGGAGATGAGTGATGGTGATGGCTGTTCAGTAACGTAAATGTACTTAATGCCGCTGAACTGTACACTTAAAAATGGTTGGGACTTCCCTGGTGGTCCAGTGGCTGAGATTCTGGGCTTCCAATGTACGGGATGTGGGCTCGATCCCTGGTTGGGGAATTAAGATCCCACATGCCATGTGGCGTAGCCAAAAAAAGAAAATAATTAAGATCATACATCTTACATCATATGCATCTTACCACAATTTAATAATGTGTGTGTATATATATATACATATATACATATACATATATACATATATATATATACCATTAAAAGAAAAAAGAACAGAATAAAGAAGGAATGCATTAAAGTTAGTATTCATAATTCTGAAGCATGCTTTTGATTTGGTAGGAAACTCAGTTTAAAGGATGTCAAGGGTGCAAGCATCAAAATAAAATAGATTTTCTTTTTTTTAAGATCTTATTCTGATATTAGATTTTTTAAATAGAATTATAGAAGTTAGCTCAGTAACACAGAAAATCAAAAGTAAAAATAAGAAGGGACATTATGTCTAACTTTAAAAGAACATACCACACCTCTCTGTGGTTCTTTGAGACCCTTTCATTATAGCTAGCTTGAAAAATTCCCCACAACTAGGAAAGAACCTGCAAGCCCAAGAAACAAGATGACTTTCCCATCAGCTAACAGGAAAAAAACATAACTATGAGGGAAACCCTGAGTCTCCTAAAACATACTCTATCCTTACTGTGCCCCATTAAGGAGACTCAAAGAATTCTGGAGCTGGACAAAGGCTGTCAAGTAGAGCTGCTCCAGGGACACAGACAGCCGCAGAGCTTGTCAGCTTGTCCAGGCTCACTCAGTGATGCTGGATTTAAAGACAAGTCCCTGGAGCATAGCTACGCTTTGTTTGTCACGTTCTATTTTTCAATTAGCATGGTTCATATTTTATAGTCAGCTTACTACAGGTAAGAAATAAAGCATATCTGGAATATTCTTTTTACAAGTTATCTGATTAATTCCATTCAAAAAATATGTATTGAATACACAGTACATGGGATTCCCTGGGGGCTCCTTGGTAAAGGATCTGCTTCCAGTGCAGGAGGCGTGGTGATGAGGGTTTGACCCCTGGGTCAGGAAGACCCCCTGGAGGAGGGCACGGCAACCCACTCCAGTATTCTTGCCTGGAGAACCCCATGGACAGAGGAGCTTGGTAGACTACAGTCCATGGAGTCGCTCAGTTGTGTCTGACTCTTTGTGACCCCATAGACTAAACAGTCCATGGAATTCTCCAGGCCAGAATACTGGAGTGGGTAGTGACTTAGCACATACCCACACAGGCATAGTACGTACCTTATACTATATACCAGGCACTGCGCTAAGCACTGAATGGTGAGCTGGATGCCACCATCCAGTTACAATTTAAAAGGATGGGATGCTATTGGCACACATCAGTGGGGGCTCCAATCTGGTCAAGGTAGCTCGAGAATGGAAACCTGTATGAAGTGACATTTTTAGTAATAGTAGTAGTCATTAGTGGGCTTCCCTTGAGGGTCAGCTGGTAAAGAATCTGCCTGCAATGCAGGAGACCTGGATTCAATCCCTGGTTTGGGAAGATCCCCTGGAGCAGGGAAAGGCTACCCACTCCAGTATTCTGGCCTGGAGAATTTCATGGACTGTTTAGTCCATGGGGTCGCAAAGAGTCAGACACAACTGAGCGACTTTCACTCCAGTAGTCATTAGTATTATTGCCACAAGATTGACTGGCTACTACTATGAGTCAGATTGAGTTTTAAACACATTCTCCAGGCACAAATTAATTTAATCTTACTATAATCTTACAAGGTCAGATTTTAAAGATGAGAAAACTGAGGTACTGAGAAGTCACCCAGCTCTTCCATAGTAGAATCAGACCAGACTGTACCTATGTTCAAAATGTGCTCTGAGGGGAACCCAAACTAATGTAAGACACGATGACACTTAAGGATCACAACACCTGGTAGAGAGCAGAGCTCTCTGAATAAGCAGCAGTGGGGTGGGGTGGGGGGTTGGGGGTAGGTAAGCAGAGTCATGCTCCCCATTACAGATGGGAGTAGCTGGAACTGGGGGCCATGAGCAGGTGAGTGGGGGGGGTTGGAGGAGTGGCAGGAATATGTAGCGATGATCAGGAACCTTGGGGGGCAGAGGTGAGGGATGTTTGGGCAGGCAGGATTCTCATGAAGTTCTGCTGCGCTGAGGGGGAAATGAGTCTCTTTTGCAACCCCCTCCCCCCATTGCCATGAGTTTCAGTGTCTGATGACTTGTTTACACACAGAGTGAGAACACATCCTCTACAGGACCCTGATCAAGTTGGGTACAGGGTACCATAGTAACAGGTGAGAGTTGAGAGTGAAGTGACATGATGGGATTGTTTTCCAGAAGCATCTCTCTGAATGCAGTTGGGAGAATGGACTGCGGAAGAGTATCGGCAGCACAGAGAGGGATGCTAAAGACAACAGTTTAGGTCAGAGATGATGGTAACCAAGAAGGACACACTGCAGACAGAGTAGGTGGGTTTGAGAACGGTCAAGATGCAAATTTTTGATCAGATTTGGTTTCTTTGTGGATCTGGAAGATGAGGTGAGAGAAGGGTCAGTAAGGCACAGGTTTCAGGTTTGGGTGACTGGGATCAGTCTGGAATCCACTGGCTATGAGGTGCTAGCAGGATATTGAGTAGGAAGGTCCAGCTGTATCCATGCTTTGGATACAAAGCATGGAGCTTAGAGATAAACAGAAAGAACCTGGAAAGGGAGGCAAGGAAGAGAAAAAGCCAGAGGGGCAGGTCAGGCCAGCGAGGCAAGGACATCAAACAGGTCACGGCAGATACAAATCTAAATTTATCTGGCGAATGCAGCAACAGAACATAGGAAGACAGCTATCACTCTGGCCAGTGCGAGACCAGCTTGGTCACAGGTGCAAGAGCCAGACTGTAGGAGCCTGAGGAGGAGGCCTGCATTGCAGGCAGATTCTCTACCAGCTGAGCCACAAGGGAAGCCCAAGAACACTGGAGTGGGCAGCCTATCCCTTCTCCAGCGGATCTTCCCAACCCAGGAATCGATCCGGGGTCTCCTGCATTGCAGGCGGATTCTTTACCAGCTGAGCTACCAGGGAAGCCCTGCGGAAGGGGCAGGGCTGAGGAAATGGAGGCAGTGAATTCACCCTGCTCTTACAAGAAGTTGGGCCCTGGCAGGAGACGTGAGTGGAGAAGTAACCCAAAGGGAAGGCGATCCTGAAGGCCGCTGGGTTTTGTGTTTGGTTTTCGGTTGGTCAGCCTTGAGTGGGTTTACGTGTTCATGGGAGAAAGTCAGTGGAGGATGGCAGGTGAAGGTCAGAGAGAGAGAAAAGTCTCTGAGGAAGTGAGAGGGGACAGGGTCAGAGCCTGGACACGGGCGGGCTCCTCCTCCACGAGGGCAGGAGGCAAGGAAAACAAGCCAGGTGTAGATGCAGCGTGCTGATCGGGGCTGCAGCCTGAGCGTGCTCACCTTCTGGTGTCTATTTTCTCTGTGCGTAGGAGGGTGGCAGCTACAGAGATTGAGCAGTGAGAACAAGCCCCAGAAGAGAGAGCTGCTGGGAGACGAGAGTGGCCGGGATGGCAGGGGGCAGCCGCGGTCAGTGGAAGGTGACCTCCCAGGCGCCAGATCATGACAGCCACATGCCACCGCACCATGCCGCTGTGGTAGTTACCAAACAACACTGGGAACATAAACAAAAAACCTGATGACGCAGAGCAGACCTCATGAGAAGTCCACTTCAGGACAGTCAGGTCGGGTAAGTCAGCTGTAATTCCATCAGTCTCCTTAGGCCTCAGCCACACAGGGTGTCATGAAGATAGATGCTTCCACAGGGTATGACGGCCTTCCTGGTTACAACATGTGGAAAGCTCACACTTCAGTCTACAGTCAAACTGGGTTTGTATGTGTAACCAAAACATCGTTATTTCAACCCTATTAATAGCGCACTGACAACCTGTGTGTTTGGCCAGAGTGGGCTTGTGCTTTCGGGCCTAGTCCATGCTGCTAAATGGGCATCTGGATCACAGGGAGGGTCCAGCATGCCCCTCCTTCCAGAGTCATGCTGGGGAGCACGGGTGAGAAGACAGTCCTGCCACAGTGGCTTCTCCCAGACAGAGCTCTAGTTCCTGCTCTGGCCGGGAAATTGCTTGAGAAAGCAAAAACAGGGGCCAGGAGCTGAGCACAACTGTACAAGTCCAAACACAGGCTAGGGGAGGTATTTCAAGTGAACGACTGTTGTGTTTCGCTTATGCTCACAGCAAAGTGGCAGGAGAGGAAGATGCAAGCTCAAAGAGTACCTTTCCTTGTAAAGTCCTTTTGCAGTGACAAAAGTCATTCTAGCAATTAGTATCAAGTATCTCTTGTATTTCCAAGGCATACACCTCCTAAAGAGCTCAAAAGAAAAAAACAAAACAAAACCTTTTTTTCAGCATCCTTTTCGGAGAGAAGGGAAATTAACAGTAAAATCTGATCAGTTCAATCAACTGGGGAGTTTGCTATGAATAGTGAGATGTCTGAACCGTAGGACAGTGATATACTTTTGCTTTTTCAGTTTCTTCTTTTAGAAAAGATTTCCTTTCCTCAAGTGACTGTATCATGAAAGTAAGGGAATATTAAATACCTCCAGCCAACAGTTCCATGGCGCTCACTCTGACTCGGGCACAGCTCCAAGTCTCCCGAGTTCTCTGAACGTGAGGCAGGCATTCTCACTCTGCCAGCTTTAGGGAGAAGCACAGAGGGGCTGACTCCTTCGCCCGTGGGGACCAGCAGAGCCGGTGTCTCAACCCCGGCTGTCCAGTGTCAGAGTCCTGTGCTCAACCACTGACCTGGGCTGCCATATATGATAACACGAATTCTAAAACTCTATAAATTCAGGGTGTTAAAAAGAGATAATCAGCGCTCATTCTCTCCCTCTAACAGAGTAATATCGCGGTGCTGTTTCCTACTCTAGCCATCCCTCAGTTTTCAAATCAAAGATTCTCTTATATTTATATTCAGATAAAAAACGCTAAGTGAAACTGTTTACGAAAACCTTTCCAAGTAGAGATTCTATTCACAAAGAAGACTTTAAAAGTCAGCAGATCTATTTTTGCATACAATAAGCACAAGCCAGCAAAACAATTTTTTTCACAAGTTTCTTTACAAAGAATTTTCTTCTTAAGAGTAGTTATTATTTTGTCTGACCCCATACTTAATTATACTGAGTCCCAAATCAGTCATTTTGAATCAATGCATCTCCTGGTTTTCAAATAAGAAAACTGAAGTTCAAATATTTCATTCTCTTTGAAGTTGCCCGCAGGCTTAGGGTGGATTGCACAGATTTGATGGTGTACTTCTGTAGAGATGAGGACCTGATCTTCAGTGTGGGAGTGCTGCAACTTCTAGAAACCTCAGCAAGGTTCGTTCTATAAAACAAGCAAGGAACGGCCCCCAGAATGGCTCCACAGAGTTTCTGTCAGTGACCTTGGATGCAAATGTCCCGTGATATGTAAGTTCAAGACTGCCAGTCACTTGAGGCTTATTAAGTCTGACCAGTGTGAACTGTTATTTCCCAGACTTAAGTGCATGTCATATGGCGTCTGCACAAACATTCTTCAGGGCTCCTTTGAAACAGACCCACACTTACACGGATAACCAATTTTCAGTAAAGGTGCCAAAGCAAGTCAATGAGGAAAAGGAAGTCCTGAGAACAAACCATGTTGGAACAACTGGGAAACATACTCAAAAGAACGCGCCTAACCTCTGCTTTACCTGATAAACAAAAATTAATCTGAGATGGATCCCAGCCCAAAGGATAAAAGCTAAAACTATAAGGCTTCTAAAAGAAAACACAGAAGGATATCTTTACAGTCTTGGAGAGGCAAATTACTTAGGAAACAAAAAGTACTGATAATATATGGGGAAATTTGATTAATTTACTTCAAAATTAAAACCTTCTGCTCATCAAAAGACATTTATAAGAAAATAAAAGGTAAAATACAGACTGGGAGACTATATCTGCATTACAAGTTTCTGACAAAAGAATTTTTTTAGGAGTGTAACAGGAAAAAACCTTCTACCTATCAATAATATATAAAAAATTCAACTTTAAAATGGGCAAAAGAAAAACAAAAATGGCTAAGAGTTAGAACAGATCCTTCGAACAGGAAGGTATACCAATGGCCAATAAGATGAGAGATCTTGACGAGAGATCACATCTATACACAGCTACTAGAAAAACCACAGCTTTGAGAAGACAGACCTTTGTTGGCAAAGTAACGTCTCTGTTTTTTAATATGCTGTCTCGGTTGGTCTTAGCTTTTCTTCCAAGGAGCAAACGTCTTTTAATTTCATGGCTGCAGTCACCCTCTGCAGTGATTTTAAAGTCCAAAGAAATAGTCTGTCACTACTTCCATTGTTTCCCCATCTATTTGTCATGAAGTGATGGGACTGGATGCCATGATCTTAGTATGGATGTGAGAGCTGGACTACAAAGAAAGCTGAGAGCCAAAAATTTGATGCTTTTGAACTGTGGTGTTGGAGAAGACTCTTGAGCCCCTTGGACTGCAAGGAGATCAAACCAGTCCATCCTAAAGGCAATCAGTCCTGAATGTTCACTGGAAGAACTGCTGCTGAAGCTGAAACTCCAATACTCTGGCCAGCTGATGCAAAGAACTGACTCATTGGAAAAGACCTGACGCTGGGAAAGACTGAAGGTGGGAGAAGAGGACGACAGAGGATGAAGTGGTTGGATGGCATCACCAACTCAACAGACTTGAGTTTGAGCAAGATCTGGGAGTTGGTGATGGATACGGAAGCCTGGTGTGCTGCAGTCCACGGGGTCGCAAAGAGCTGGACACGACTGAGTGACTGAACTGAACTAACCACTTGCTCTACAGTAGAATGGCTGCTGCTGCTGCTGCTGCTGCTGCTGTGTTGCTTCAGTCGTGTCCGACTCTGTGCAACCCACAGACGGCAGCCTACCAGGCTCCCCTGTCCCTGGGATTCTCCAGGCAAGAACACTGGAGTGGGTTGCCATTTCCTTCTCCAATGCATGAAAATGAAAAGTGAAAGTGCAGTCGCTCAGTTGTGTCAGACTCCCAGCGACTCTATGCACTGCAGCCTACCAGGCTCCTCTGTCCATGGGATTTTCCAGGCAAGAGTACTGCAGTGGGTTGCCATTGCCTTCTCCATTAGAAAAACCAATAGTGGTAGACTGTTGGGGCTTCCCAGGAGGCTCAGTGGTAAAGAATCTGCCTGCCAATGCAGGAGACCCAGGTTCAATCCCTAGGTCAGGAAGATCTCCTAGAGAAGGAAATGGCAACCCACTCCAGTGTTCTTTCCTGGAGAATTCCCTGGACAGAGAAGCCAGGTAGGCTAGAGTCCATGGGGTCGCAAAGAGTGAGACAGGGCTGAGCACACATGCACACAGACAGCTGTTAAGAAGGAACTGGAGGACCGGGGACTCTCATCCACTGCTGGCTGGAGTATAAAACAGAATAATCATTTGAAAGTTATTTGGAAGTTTCTTATAAAGGTAAACATGTATCTGCTGTCTGGTTCAGCGACTAAACTGATATTCAAACAGGAATGAGACTGAGAAAAAGAGAGCTGGTTCATAGTAGCTTAATATCCATAACAGCCAAAAAGGGAAAAACAATCCAAACGTCCATCATCAGGAGAACTGGACCGAAGATTTGGGTCTATTCATACAAGAGATTCCTCCCCAGCATGGGAGGAGGAAGAACGATGGAGGATACACCCAACAATCTGAAACTGCTGTGTGAGGGAGTCAGGCACGAAGAAGTACATGCTCTGTGATTCCATTTAGATGAAGTTCAGGAACAGGAAAAGAAGCCATGGTATATAAATAAGAAAGTGTTTGCCAATGGGGTTGGAGACTGATTGGACTGGGCAGAAGAAAACGCAGGTGAAGAAATGTTCTACGTGTTAACCAGCGTCCAGCTACACGAGTGTACTTAACATCGCAGCGTTGCACCATGGCTGTCTCACATCTGCAGAACCATCCACACACGGTCCTCCAGAGGAAAAGACAAAACTTGCCTGTCCTTCTCTCACCCGGTAGTAGCAGTCAACTGATGTGCCGGGTCCCAGAACCAGTGAGACGGTGCCCTAAATTCCCCAAGTGTCCTCTTTTAGGCCCACTGTTTCTCAGTAGACGACTGACAAGCCACACTCAACACACTCCGTACCTCCAGCAGGCTACAGAAGAGATGGGAGCGAGCGGATCTGGACAGAAGGGCACCTGGAATAAGCTGATAGTATATCTGTTCTGGCCAATAACAGAAATAAACTACAAACATGTTGTGGGGGCTGGCATCCTCAGAGCTCAGGACACTTCAGCACTCTCCACATCTGCTTCTGGGGCATGGCCTCAGAGGGCCTGCTCTTTGATCTAGAACTGTCCAGAAGGCTCTAAATTGGTAAACGACTTACAGAATACAGAGATCAGACACCAGGGGATCTTTACTATCCTCAATTACCTCTATGCCATTACCAAAAAAAAAACCCAAACCAAACAAAAATGAATATGCAACAGTACTACTGGGCAGGGCTTCCCTGGTGGCTCATTCATAAAGGATCTGCCGGCCAACGCGGGAGATACGGGTTCAGTCCCTGGGTTGTCAAGATCCCTTGGAGAAGGGAATGGCAATCCACTCCAGTATTCTTGCCTGGGAAATCTTATGGACAGAGGAGCCCGGCAGGCTATATAGTCCATGGAGTCACAAAAGACTTGGACACAGCTTAGCAACTAAACAACAACTACTTTGCAAATTCTCAGGATAGATTTGGGGCTCCTAGTATTATGCTAGACATCTGGATAGGCTGATAAGATTCTGTGTTAGGTTCAACCACCTGGGGGTAACTGTGGGAGACGTGCAGAAGATCTCCAGGGATTATTCACAGGGAGACAGCTACTTTTTCCGATTAAAATGAGGGAATGGTAAGACTGGAAATATAAATTCAGAGTTTCTTCTGAGGCACAAATGGATATCCCTTGTGGGAGCAAAGATAAAGGACTAATTCATCAGCATCTTATTGTTTCCACCTTCATGGTATCCATTATGCATTTTCAGGAACTATGGGACAAATACGAGAAAGGAATGATCAACAGGAATTTGGAGATTTTTTTTCACTAAGGAAATGGGAAGGGAGAATACAGACACTTCTTACAAGAAAAGAGAGAAGCATGAGAATCTATCTCTTAAGGAATAAAAGTTATAGAAACAAAGGAACAGAAACTCCTGTGTCTAAGGGCAGACAAGAAATTACAAAAGAAGCATGTGTACGTTTATATTGGTATTAAAGATACGGAACAGCGCCCACTACTTCTATAGATTTTTTTAAATGACTAACTTTCATGTTTCACAAGATGCATCTTTTTTTCTAGCAACAAAGCTAGAAGAGTGTCTTGGGGTGCTCTACGATGAACAGCTACAGCCTCTGTAGCTGGAAATCTTTGTGTCTTTGTATAAACTCAGCTCATTGCCTCTTCCCAGCCAAGATATTTCTTTTTTATTTTTACTGAAGTATAGTTGACTTGGACTTCCCAGGTGGCACCAGTGGTGAAGAATCTGCCTGTCAATGCAGGAGATGTAAGAGACGTGGGTTCGATCCCTGGGTTAGGAAGATCCCCTGCTGCAAGGAATGGCTACCTACTCCTGTACTCTTGCCTGGAGAATCCCATGGACAGAGGAGCCTGGCTGGCTAGAGTCCACAGGGTCGCAAAGAGTCGGACAGGACTGAACCGACTTAGCACACACGTGGAGTTGATTTACAATGCTGTGTTAGTTTCAGGGGTACAGCAAAGAGAATCAATCAGTTATAGATACACATATACATATATCCACTCTTTTTTAGAGTCTTTTCTCATATAGGTCCTTACAGGGTATTAAGTAGAGTTCCCTGTGCTATAGAGTAGGGCCGTATCAGTTAACCTATTTTATATATAGTCGGGTGTGTATGTCAATCCCAACCTCCCAATTTATTTCTCCCAGCCAAGTTATTTTGAGGGTTAGTTTGCCCAAAATCCAATACCCACTGCAGTTAGTGTGCCCTCATTTAAACTTTTTTCCTGGCTAACTGCATTTCTGATTTAATTCTTCAGATGTGTTTCTGACAAATGAACAAATGAAAGGACTTCTCATTTGTTATGGACTGAATGTTTGTCTCTCTTGCCTCAATTTATATGTTGAAATCTTGATTTGGTGGTGTTAGCAGGTGGGTCTTTGGGGAAGTTGTTAAATCACAGAGTATTCATGAATGGGATTAGTGCTCTTATAAAGGAAGACTCCAGAGAGCTCTCTCACCCCCTTCACCTTTGAGAGGACATGACAAGAAAGCAGCTTTCTATAAACCGGCCCCCAGAACCGTGAGGGATAAATTTCTGTTGTTTATAAGCCAGCCAATCTATGGTACTTTGTTATAGCAGCCCAAACTAAGATACTATTTCAAAATGGTGGTCGAGGCACATGAAAGATACCATTACAGTTATTAAAAATAAGTATATACACTCACCACAATTAAAAGACTATCAGGAGCCTGAGGGATTTCAACAAACATCTGGAAGCCATAAAATAACCAAGTACTGACTGATGAAGCTAAGCAGAGGCAGCTCATAGCCCCAGAGGTTCTCTGAGACGGCTGGGGCTGAGGAAGGAGATAACCCAGTGAAACCTCAAGGAGGCTCTAGACTCAGAAAAAGCAAGTGTGATATGGGCCAGAGATGATAAAAAGGGTAGAAAGAAGATTAACTGAGAAGTCAAAGCATCAAGAATTGCTACTTCCATACCTAATTCCTGTCTTTATAAGAAACATCAGACCTTATAGGTACCCCCAGGCCAAAACTAAAACTTAAAAAAGGGACATGATTCTCTAATGAAATGGAACACAATGTCTAGTGGGAACTAAACAGCCAATGTGATTCTGAAAACCCCCAAGTCAAGTCCTCTTCACTCTGATGCTTAGCAACTCTCCACACAAGGGCTGGCTGCCACCAGAGGGAAGCAAGATGCACTCAAGAGAGAGAGCCCTGGCAGCCTTAAGGCCATCTCATCTTTACATGAGTGAAGAGTTAGGGATAAATACACACTTACAGAAAGCCTGCAATAGGACAGTGGAAAACCAAGACAAACAACAAAAAGACACTGGAAGAGACAGAAAATTCAAAGCAGTAAAGATATCTCACCAAGAACCCTCAAAACAGCTTTTATTAGTGTCCCTAAAAAATTTTGAGAAGCAATAAACATTCCCATGGGCTTCCCCGGTGGCTCAGCGTTAAAGAATCTACCTGCCAATGCAGGAGATGCAAGAGACACAGGTTCAATCCCTGGTTGGGAAGATCCTTTGGAGGAGGAAATCGCAGCCCACCCCAGCATTCTCACCTGGAGAGTCCCATGGACAAAGGAGCCTGGTGGGCTACAGTTCGTGGGGCCGCAGAGTTAGACATGACTGAGCCTGTACATAATCATATCCATGTAAGGAAAAAACACACCCAAAAATGCACAAGAAATAGCAATCCAAATAAAAAGGTCTACAGAATTAAAACCATGACCCCAAACAAGTATCAGTGAGCACTGCATGCAGATGCCTGGGTACCCTGACCTCACAGCTGTGACTCCGACAACTTAATCCTGTGACACAGACAGTGCCTTCTTACATGAGATATGCTGCAAATTTATAGCCAGAAGTTTAAAACGGCGCACATAAAACATGTTGCTGGAAAGAAGATGGCGACACAAAGCCTCATTTTTCAAGAAAATCTGTTTTTAACTCCTGTGTGAGTTTGCAAGATTACCTATGAGCTTCTCTCCACATTTATCTGTCCTTTCCTACAGAAAGGGAGAAACCAAAGGTGGTGTTTTAGAGTGACATAATAAAAACTCCAGGAAAGTATTAGTAAGAACTAGCTTAATGTGAAGACTTCAAAATATGAAAGCATATTAATGTAGAACATGTGTCGTCATCCCTGGAGGTCTTCACATAGAGGACAGGCATCGCTTCCATCCGGGTGATGTGCCTACTGTTCCTCCTGGAACTAGAGAGAGGGACTGATCGCTGGTACAAAACCCCACTAGTCCAAAAGCTTTCTTTTTATAACCAAAAAATTCTGCTCTATTTACATTCACTATTCTGAAATACAACTCATTGATAAACATTACCTAGTATACATATATTTTAAAAACATCAATATAATACCCTGAATGTAATGTGAAGGAGAACCTAAAAGAAAAGCAATTATAATAAAAACACTACGTATTTCAGTAAGTAAATAACTTTCAGGTCCCATTAACTATACAATGAAATAGATGATTATCACTTACTTATAAAGAACACCTGGATTAAGAGAAGCCAAATTGTAAGCTTTCTTTATGTACAGGAAAACAAACTAGGAGAGCTAGAGGTGGATACCAGAATGAAAATGAGTATATCCTGTGTATATTAAAAGTATGCAAAAGCTATCTTACATTTTTATATAAAATGGATTTAGGTCCAAGTCTGGACAATTACAAACTAACTTTCACTGCATGAATTATCCAACAGGGGAACTGAAACTGATGTAGGATACAAGGTAATTCTTTCTGTCTTTTCCACTGTGGAACATTTAAAATCTCTGATCCCCACCCATTCAATGCCCTTCATTGTAGAACAAAACACGGTACCAAATTCCTACTATGTCCTCTAGGGGGCAGCACTGTTCCCACAAGAACCCCTGGCTGATGACCTATGAGAGTTTCCTTCTAGCCTTCATATTCTACCACAGAGAATTAAATCCTGAAGAACAAAACCAGCAACACACTTCACACTTAGGAGAAATGAAATTAGTTTAAGCTTGTGCCATTAACTGTAGCCATATTCAACATTATTTCCTCTTTCTGAATTCAAGATAATTGGTTACTCCACATAGAGGGTGGAATGAAAAACTGTATCTCTGTGACACTGAGATAGCACAAAGTGATACTGACTCTGGGGTTTTTAGCATTCAAATCTAGTTAATTAGTGATGAGAAGGGAGTTTTCCATAGAACTCTACAACTCTCATTTCCTCAAAACAAGAATTAATGCATTCTTTCATATGCGGTCATTACAGGAAGGAGGGGGTAGCCATTTACTGTAAATGCCTTTCTGATGCAATTCCACCACCTCTTTCAAAGAGAGAATTCATCCAAGTCTTACTCACTTCTTCAAGAAAAATGCCACCGCACTGAATGTACACAGACTGAATCCCCGCCTGGGGAGAGAAGAGGAGCTCATGCCACCAGGAGGAAGCATGGGGAGCGGCAGGGGGAGAGGTCTCAGGGCCCCTTCCTCAGAGCAGATTAAGCGGCATGCCTCAAAATTTGACCTCTGACATAAGGGAAAGTCTGATATATTTTTAACATCACTGTTTCATAAATCATATGCAAACACCGATCTTCCCTGCCCAACTTTTAAAGCACACTTGCTAAAAAAAAAAAAAAAAAAAGCCTTCAGTTCTGAACTAGGGAACTATGTGTAATTTATATCTTAGCAACTACAGTTACTTTAAAAATTTCATGCACAGGAAGAAAAATGGAATCCTATGCTTTAATATTTGAAAATGAAACTACAATTTGAAGAGGGTAGATTTCACATCAAAGGGATGTTGATATACAAGGTAATACTATCAAGCAACTCAGGGAAAAACTTCAGACAAATAGTTCTAAGCTCTTCCCAAACAAAGGACTAAAAAAATTTTTCTAAAATCTCAAATCCACCCAAAGGAAAAAAAAAAGGAATAATTTCTCCATTTAACCCTTACCTGGATTCCCATTAATTCTTCTAACAGCCAGATGCACTTTCTTGCTACTACGGAGGTGTCGATGCGAAGAACAAAGCCCAGAAGTCACCCACGACTCAAGGCTGCTTGCTGCTGGAGCCCGAAATCCCCTTGATGAATGAAACTGCACATCATAATATACACGTTCTGAGTAAGCTATTGGCTAAGCGAAGGTAACGCGTGTGGAAGTCTGATTTGCCACCTTCAGGGCATGCCTCCCGCATCCCATCTCAGAAAGACAAAAGACACACCACGTCCAAGTGAGTAAAAACTAGACGGGGTTCGTTTTTTCGTTTTTTTCTCTAGCATTCTCCCTAACGCTACGGAAACCACGAGGAGAACAAACCACAGTGAGAGAGGACTCCCTCATCGGGCAAAGTCAATGAAGAAGGAACTTTGTCGACGCTGCAATTTACAAGTGAATCTCACGCCACTGCCAAAAGTTTTTGTGTTATGTGGCTGCCTAAGAGTTATACAGAAGTACAGGCACAGTACACATGTTTTTAAGCCAAGAATTCCAAGCCATGGTTTCGGGGCTCAGAAATACCAAGGAGGAGTGGTAAAAATTCTCAAAAGAAATTTAGACTTCATGCTACACTGATGATCAACCAAGAAATTAAAACCAAGAATAATGGAGCAATAGTGTAACTGATCTTCTTAGAACTAGGGGCTTTCAACATGCAGCTCTTGGACCATGTGTATCAAGCTAACCTAAGGCTGACTCAGTCTATGAGTGCAGCCCAGTGATCTGCATGATAACAAGCATTCCAGGTTATTTTTAAATTCTTTAAAGTTAGAAGATCAGTTTTTTTCCCCTGTCAGTGGAACAGTTGATTACAGCTGCTGCTATCTTCCTTAACATTCAGATATTTTGTCTCTGACTCCTGCTGAAATCAGGGCCAACAGTCACACTGAGGCTGCCTCACTCCTGAGGCTTTAATTCCAAGGAAGAGGAGAGCCTGCCTGGGTTCACCTGGCCTTTCCTCCCTGCCATCTCTCTCTCAGAGACAAAAGCTTGAGCTGCAGAAGCTGAGGAACTCAGTACTTGATGCCAAATGCGAACATTACATTAGAAGATGCTACCACTGGAAAACAGAAAAACACACTGCTAAAAACTGACTGCTCGTGATGTTCCAGGCACCCCACCAAGAACTATGTAGACAGTTTTCTGTGCCACGGGGTCTCACCAAAGACAAAAATGAACAAAACAAAAGAAGCCCTTCATCACAAGTGTCTGAACACACAGACTTGGAGTCCATGTCTAATGGTGGTCTAATGGTAGGGATTGGCCAGCAGTGGATTCTCTGTGGTAGACTTCACGTTGGCCCTGTGTGCCCACCTCCACCTTCATTATCTGCTAAACATACAAGATTTTTTAAAAAGAAGAAAACACTGTCAGATGCATTTAAAATGATATCATCTTTCCGTATTTCTTATTCTTGGTTCTTTCTTTATCCAGTGAAAGATTGTGTGAACTTTCGGAAAACTCAAGAGTCCTTTTCCATCACCTGTCCTCCATTTTAACCTGTCAATTCACTGCAGTGCAAAGTGCTGGGCAGAGGGGAGAGGCACCATCATTATAAATGGACATCATTTTATAATGGACAGGAAAATGTTCTTTGAACATCACCAACCAGGACGAAAACTATGTTTTACTAAATAAAAAAGGCTTTACCTGTTCCTCCAACATGCAAAGAGTTTCTAAGGAACCTTTCTGGATGAGGGGAGCTCAACTGAGCAAACAGTATGTCTATGAACAAGCTTTTCCAAGTGCTTCCCCACTGAGTCTCAGGATGACAACACACTCTGACACTCTAACACAGACAGGGCTGTAAGGAAGCTGACTTTAGAGCTTTAATTTTTACTATGAGCTGACCTAGTGTATTTGGTGTTGTATTCCAACTATTTCGCCTAACACAGGTAAAATTTGCAACTATCGGGGCAGGAGTCCTCAAACTTGCATGTTGCTTTTGGAAGCCCTCCCCTCAATGAAATCTTAGGTGAAAGCCCACTACATGCACCAGATGAAAGCAGAGCATCCTCTGATGTGGTGGGCTACAGGATGCAAGCCCTCCCGATCTGGGCCGGCTGACTCATCTCACCCCTCCAGATGGCTACTGAGGCAACACTGCCAAACCCCAAGGGCTCTGTTTTATCTTTTCTCAGGTCTAAGATGATTTTTTAAACGTATACTTTATCATTTTATTCTACGCATGCCTTTCTCTCTCAAAGGGGGGCATATATAAAAATTGTTAAGAACAATGTCAAGTGCTGCTGCAAGTGCTGCAGACTACAGGAAGCTTGGGAAGTCTGCTGCATATTTGGTTTTTGCGGACCCTAATGGAAAAATTGTCGTCTCTATTGGTTTCTCTACTGGCAACAGTAAGCATATTTGCAAGTTCAAGGTCATTTTAAACGCAAAACGGTGTCAGGATAATGCATTTTCAATGAGTGAGACCACAGCCATGATGTATTACTGCTTCCCTCTCACAGTGGCCTTTAGCTTGCTACCTATGGTATGGTAACTTGCAGACTATATACTAAAACTTTAGCAAAAGAAAAGTTATTACCCTGCGATTAAAAATGAGGAATGAATTTAAAGAGTTGTTAGGTAGCCATTATTTAAAAAAACAATAACGTTAATAGCGGGACAGCAGGGAACACAGTATGAAACGACTTCACGAAAATCCAATACTACTAAAATTCTACCATCAGGAAAATGTACTAGCCCTTTTCTCTTTAAACATTTTCTGACTGCCATTTCCCAATCTTAAAAAAAGACAGTATGTTGCACCAGCCAAAGCTATCACACTTCAAGTGTACATGTGAGAAAGTGGTCAGAGTGAGAGGGTCTCTCCTGAGTCATGTGGGACCAACCAGATTGAATAGGGAAAAGGCCCCAAAGCCCTGGTGGGCTACAGTCCACGGGGTCGCAAAGAGGTGGAGATGACTGAGCAACTAACACACACACACACACACACACACACACACACACACACACACACATCTCTGAAAATGAGATGTATACTGGAACTGTGTTGCAAAACCAACAATTATATAAGGAATAAAACAAACCAGGAATGCTGCTTCTTTCTCTATGCAAGTGTGAAGGAAGGTATAATCAGAAAAGGATGAAATTGACTAAGACACTTCAGAGATCTGAAAAGTGGATGACACTGACTATTACATTTTACGCTACCTTCAAATATACCACGTTCTTTCCTCTTGATAATGATCATATCCCTACTCCTGACTTATCAGCTATGACTAGCACCTCTGGGGGCTCTCCAAAAATCAGAGGGAAGAAAGAAAAAAGTCTCAGAAGAGGTTTACTTGAAATGTGATAAAGGAATACGTATGGATTTAACAAAGACTAAGGGCCAAAGATGGGTGGGCAGGGCAGGAAGAGAATGTCATATTCAGACTTCCACCAACGGTGATGGAAAAGGTGTTGGATTAGACACAGCACTGGGGTCAGGACAGCTTGGCTGCTGTGTGGAGCAGGGTGTTGGGGGCTGACCAGGGGCAACATGCAACTGGTCATGGGTAAGGCCTTGTGTGGTAAACGTGGTCAGAATTTGGCTGTCTGTCTTTCAAAGAAGTAGGTTATTTGGTCTGGCCTGTGGCTCAGCTGGTAAGAATAGAGTCGGGGTCCAGCAGGGGGTGGGTAGTGCTGTGTGTTCCGCTTTATGGTCACAGCACACAAACAGCTCTAAGCAGTCAGTGCCCAGGAACTGGTGCTGGGTCCAGAGGGACACACTGGAGCCTATGGACAGCTGTGGATGCCAATAGCTCTCTAGAGCTCTGCTCTATTGATAAAGTCACTTTTCTGCATGACATTCGTAATGCCTTATTTAATTAGGGAGGACTGGGGCAGAGTAGAAGTTAGGTATCACAATCTGAGGAATCTGTTACTATTATCATACCTAACCTTAAACTCTCTCCTGAAAATCATTATTGGGTCCTATCTTACATGAGCTCTGTGCATTTTAATATTACAAATGTGCTAAAAGTGAATCTGAAATGCAGTAAAGCTTAAAGTCCTTTTACATGACAATCAATGCAAACTCTGTCCTTACTAAACAGGTTGATGGTCTTTAAGAGTGTGTGTGTGTGTGTGTGTGTGTGTGTGTGTGTGTGTTTAAAGCTGGTGAATCTCAGCTCTACTAACAGGGGAAGTTAGGAAAGAATATGCAAAGGAAGGGAATATTGGTTATGATAAAAGGTATCCCCTCTTTTGGTTCTGGACAAGAGTCAAACTGGTCTAAGGCAGTGTTCTTCAAATTGTTGGGTAATCCATTAGTGGGCTGTGAAATAATTTCAATGCACTGCAAGCAACACTTTTACAAAAATGAAACAAGAGAATAAAATAGAAAACAAGAGCTCACTACACTTAGTAAAACTATTAGTTCATAAAGTACTGTTTCACTTATGTGTGTTTTGTGTATTTTTTCCTGATGCAAAACATAATCCTTTCCGTGAGTTCCAGGGAAAAAAATGGTTTATTAGAAAGAAGATGAAGGATCATGTTTGAGATGAGGTAGGAGGATCATGGATGGATGCAATTTAATTAATGTGGTGCCTCCATAGCTTTATCTTGGGAACTAACTCACAAAACAAATGTTTTTACATAACCAATCAATAATTATAAAGATACCATGCAGGTTATTATTTACTCATTCATCCAGTTAAGTGTCTGTTTTCCCTACATAAGGGTTATGGAGGATCATACTATTTTAAAAATTAAATAGGGTCACATAATAACAGCTAATACATACTCATTGTTTATTGTGTGCCTGATAGTGTTCTAAGCACTTCAAAACTGTTAGTTGCTCAGTCATGTCTGACTATTTGCAACCCCATGGCTGGTAGCTCAGCCAGGCTCCTCTGTCCATGGATTTTCCAGGCAAGAATACTGGAGATGGTTGCCATTTCCTTCTCCAGAGATTTTCCCGACCCAGGGATCAAACCTGGGCCTCCTGCATTGGCAGGTGGATTCTTTACCATCTGAGCCACCAAGGAAGCCCATTACACTCATCTGATCCTCTTAATAAACCCAGGAAGTTAAATAGTAGTATTAACCCTGTGTTACAAATGAAGAATCTGAGAAATTAAGTCAGTTGCCTAAGCGGCAAAGTCAGTATCTGAACCTAAGAAGTCTGGATCCAGAGTCCTCATTTTTAATGCATAGTATCCTTAACAGTTAACAGCACAATCATGTGTAACTGAGAGACTGTGGCCCTGGGGAAAGTACAGCCCAGAGGCAGACTTACACCATGAACACTCCTGCCCAGGCTTTGCTGACTGTCCTCATTTCTCTGGCTAGTAAAGTACACACCACAATCCAGGCCAGAGGCAGCATACCCCTTTTACACTTTGATACCCTGGATGCATTCTAAACACAATTCCCAGCAAATTAGTTCAAACTCAACCCATCTTTCCTCCTGAGAAAACATGTAAGAATGTGACTGAGTAGGTCCCTACTTTTCTGTGATGATCTTACTCTCATTTATTTAGCAGTTAAAAAAGAATTCATTCTCAGGTGCTGGCACTTAAAACTTTTCTAATAGTTAGTCATTTCTGACACCCTCCATATCCTGTAGCTGTGGTGAGCAAAGCCAGTCTGAGTGATACAGAGCTTGTGGGGGGGTACCTTTTTCTTTGCACCCACTTGTGTGACTCCCCTCACTGGTTTCAAATAAGATGCAATGAAATTCCAGGTATAATATACACTGTGGCAAGTAAACCATCATGTTTCAGAGAAATATGAAACAATTACAGGTTGGCCCAAATTCATCTGGCTTGCCTATTAGATGTTATGGGCCAACCCACTACTCAGGATTCCTCTTTCTTCCATCTACCCACCCTTGTCCTCTGGTTATATAGTAAGCCCTAAAGATAAGATCTACACAGTGATAAGTTAGAATCAACTCTGTTCCTGGTAGCATGGTTACCTTTCCTGGCTACCTGAGAACTCAAAACAGGACTGTTTAAATGCCAAGTACCAGGGGAGTGCCAGCGGCACCACAGTAAAGAACCTGCCTGCCGACGCAGGAGACACGAGGGACTCAGGTTCAATCCCTGGGTCAGGAAGATCCCCTGGAGGAGGGCATGGCAATCCACTCAAGTATTCCTGCCTGGAGAGTCCCATGGACAGAGAAGCCTGGCGGGCTACAGTCCATGGGGTCACAAAGAGCTGGACACAACTGAGCACACGCACGCACACACGCACACACAAATACTGTATGTTTCCACATATTGGAAGGAAAAGGAAGTACTATTCCTCCTCCTATTTAATCTAAGTTGAAATAACCAGTGCAAACGAATTCTGAAACCAAAGCCAAATGACATTAAAGTCTTTGTCTGGCAACTACACCTGGCCACAAGAATTGGAACTTTTCTCATGAGACCATCTTGTGGCAAAACAAACATAATTATCTTTCAAACTTAAATTATTTAAAAATGAATGCATAATGAAGCACTATACATTGTGATGTGGAGGATTAGATTACTAGAATAATTCAAGATTTTCTCAAAATGCAATGAAATACTCAGATAACTAAGACAAACTCTGAAGCTCAGGTGTAATGTGACAATCATTTTGTCGCAATTTGTCACATTTCACACTTTGCTATATATACATTCCCTAAGGAGTCTGTCAAAAATCTGTGAAAAAGCAAGGAGGACTTCCCTGGTGGTCCAGTGACGAAGACTCTGTGCTCCCGATGCAGGGGCCCAGGTTTGATCCCTGGTCAGGGAACTAGATCCCACACGCCACAACTAAAGGTCCCACATGCTGCAACTAAGCCCCATCACAGCCAAACAAATAAATTTCTTTTTGAAGTAAACCAATGGTTTACCACCCTTTTGAAAAAATACGTATCAGGTAGAATGCTGTCAAAATAAAATTTCTAACTGAATAATAACTGTATATGCTGGTGTCAAGACAATACTAGAAGGCAGAAATATGATTTTACTATTTAGCACTATATCTCAATTGTTAGAGGTTATTTTTAGGTGTATTTAGGTTACTTCTTTTCCAGGTCAGATTAAACTATTTACTTCTACCAGGTATTGTGTCTAAAATCAATACTTTTCACATGGGTCACAGGGTATATTTTCTGTAGTTTTTTTTTTTTTTTTTTTAACGTATGACTCAAGTATATACTAATCTAGTCAATCAGCTTCTAAGAAAGATACATTTTTGGATAAAAGAGTGGTAAGGTCTGCACTTGACAAACATGACCCTTCTGACTAGTGGGATTACACACGGGGTTTTTTTGGTGATGATGCACATTTTCCTGACCTGTTTACTCTGTCTCATTAACTGTACTTGGAACCGGGAGCATTCATTTGGTGCCATCTGCACGAGAATAGGACTTGGTTCTAAGAATTCAATTTTTTAATAAATTGGGAAACCAAATGATTTATGGGCTAGGGGGAAGGAAGTCCAATGTAAAGCTGTAACCTCAGCAAGCCCAGCACACTAATAGTCTAAGCTAATGGATAAGACTAGAACTACTTCCCTACCAGTAAAATAGTTATGTGGATGATAATATTCTAAACAGGAGAGGGCTCTGCCAGAGGCCTCCCTAGAATATAGGAATTAGGGGTGCTGTTTTCTGGGCTGGACAGGGCCATGAGCAGCTGAGAAAAACATGGAACTCCTCAGGGAGCAACTACTGTTAGAAAAGCAAGTGGTTCCAGGTTTAAAAATGATCCCATAAAACGTTCATGGACACTGAGGTGAGGACTGGGTCTCTCTCTTTCTTTCCTATCTGTACCCATCAGGTGGCCCCCAGTCGAGAAGAATGGAAAAAACAGTGCATCTGGTATGAGTGGGCTTTGCTTTCCACTACCTTTTGCTAAAGGACGCACACTTTCCAAGTAGTGTGCTAAAAGACAAAAACCAAAAGACAAAAAAAGCCTGAGGGCTTAGTATTAATTAATTTTTGAAAATTATTCAAGTGGGGGGAATCCTTTCCCAAGGTATATATTCATCAATCATGATGATGTTATGTTTTAAAGATAATATCATTTGTCAATTAGATCTCAATAAAGCTGAAAAAAAATCATTAAAAATTTCAGTTGAAGAAATGCTGTCTATCTATATTAGTTCTGCCCTTTAACAACTCTGTGGCATGGTGCAATCCAATCAGCTCTCAGAAACTTAGTTTCCTCGTCTGTAGATTGAAAAGGTTAAGGTAAACGTCCTTTAACTTTCTTTCCAATTCCAAATTCAGACAGTCAAATTTAAATTATTCTGTGACTTATTTTCCCCTTCAAGTATCTTTGATTGTCATTCTATACTAATTTCACCTTTAAAAAGATAGGAATAGTGGGGGATAGGAGAAAGAAGGGCTTGTTAAAATAGATTGAAGTGTTAAGATTTACCCTGGACATTTATAGTTTTAAGAATAGGCAAATGGATTCGAATCACAGTGGAAATGTAATAAAATCAATAACATAATTGAATATTAATTCAAATATTTTACAATATTTACAACATATTTTAGATTATAAGGATGTTCCTCTATTTGACAAATATATATTGAGCCACTTCCAAATCCACTGCCATCTCTGTGCACTCCAGAAACCAAAGAGTCCAAAGCAAAACTAAACAGAAGATAAGTAACTGTGAAAAGAAAAAAAAATTTTTTTAAAAGGAGAAGTTAAGCCTTTATTTCCTTGATATAATAAAAAAAAGTTGGCTGTGTTGGTTGCTGGAAACTTTTGATTACCCATGCTAATGTCCCCTTCTATTAAAGTGGTAAGCTGAAAACTGATTATACATATATACTTACTTGCCTCTTCAATCAGAGATACTGGATTTATTTTCTTTCAGTTATCGATGGTGACAAACCCCCAATACTGAAATCCTTCAAAATGTGTCTGCCTAAGCGGTTCATTTCCTACTGAAATAGCAAGTTACATCATGTACAACTGAAAATAACAAATATTCAGGAAATACATGAAACATGTCGATTATATACATTTTAAAAGGGAATATTACTTTTAATTTTTTTATATTACACTGTTTTATCCTTGAGGACTGAACAGTAGATTGCAAACTACCAATATTTACTTACAAATCTTTAACATCAAATATGAAAGTAATTCTTCAAGCTTAGGAAAATCTGAGTTACTTTTTTACTCTGTGAAAACCCCCTCTTTTAATAAGGAACATTTCCCTTTTGTGGCTATCTATCACAGCTAATAAACAATGTAAAACAAGAAGCTTTTTAAGCCTTGAAATATTGTTGCAACATTACTTAAGGCCAAGGAGCATTCGGCTCTGATGAGACTATGGTCTCTGCTGGGAACTGACAAGAACCTTCTGTTATCAGGCACGTTCTATAAAACTGGAATGCTGATGGTACGTTCCCCCTTACACTCTTCACCCAATGCTTAGCACATAGGAGATACTCAGTAAAGGCTATCAACCTCACTGTTTTCTTTGCCATACAAATTATCACCAAAAAATATGACAGACCAAAACAAACCCATCCTGAACTATTGGAAACACAACTAAAAGAATGTCCTGAGTATCCTCAATGTGACAATAGTAGCTGTAAGTCCTAAGTACTTAGAATGAACCAAGCATTTCACTTTATTTCTTGACAACATACTTAGGCTTTAGTGGGTGAAGCACTGAAGTTCAAAACTAGCAATCCATAATACACTATTTCATACCTTGATGTTTACTATCTCTTTTTCTTTTATTCACGCTTTTAAAAGAAGTGCTTGGCTACCCGATATGACTTCTCATGTTCTTCATGATCAAGGTAAGTGCCTTAATATAGGGGTAATAATATTTTCTATTTTCACTTCAGTATCCCCCTCACAGAAAATGAATACAGGAAAATGGCCAGAAAAATTGGACATGGATGAAATACTTTTAAAAATACATTTTGTTCTTGTTTGGTGTTATTAAACTCACAGTAGTTTATGTTCCCAAATACTGCTCAGATTTGTGCCATAATCTGACCCCTTCAACCATCAATAATCTCCATTTCAGTGCTGCTAGTCTCTGAAGCCAGGATTGCCTTGTCTTATGACATGTGGTTTCCCTGGTGAGATGGGGGCAGCAGGGGACACAAAGCGCCTATGAATGAAGCCAGGCAGGCGGCAAGGATCAGCTCCCACCTCTGGAAACTCTCGAAGCTTCGGGTTAAAGGGACTAACCTAACGTATACGCACTCTGGTCTTTTTCTACTGACTTCTAGGCATGTTTTGTGCACTTGGACTAAACAAGAGCAGGACAGGAAACAGATTAGAATTCACTGTTAATAAAATAAATTCCCTAAAGGTTTTTCACGGTTTCTTAATTTTTTCAAAAAGTAGGTATTCAAGTGAAGTAGCTTCTTAGTATTTCTTTGAACTCTCTTTCTCTCTCCCTGTCTCTACTTTCCAAGGATCTGCCCCTGCCTCTGCTGTGCCAACACTGTGAGCTCACGGGCTGGGAACGGAAGGGGCAGAGGGAAGACTCAGGACTCATATCAGAGAGGCAGAGTCGCCCATAAGGTTACTTGAAAGAAATCACTGGGGAGGTACGAGCAGCAGGTACTTCAGAAGGCAAGGGGACAAAGAATGGAAAGGAATGGAAACAAGCCCATAGTAAGGGTAGACACAAAACCAAGACTGGCGCAGTCTCAGCCATGATGGTGATGTGAAGAGGGAAAGGCAGGAAGGCTCTGTCCTCGGGGCTTATTTATGTGTGACCTGCTTACTCAGCTTTTCCAAGAAAGGCTCTTCCAGGCCCTGCATAGTCACTTCTGTTTTCCCTCAATGTAGAGAGGGCTCTGGATCACACACCATCAGATCCAGTTCCTCTGGCATGTTCCTGGGACTGGCCTTCGACTGTCTAGAGATATGATGTGACTGCCAAAGAGATATTGGTGCATTGCCGGCACCTTTCGAGATGCTCTTGTATGCTGAGATGATGCATCATGTCCCAGCCCAAATGATATAAATGACCATGTGCACGAGTACTAAGCTGCTTTAGTCGTATCTGACTCTGTGGGATGTTACGGAAGGTGGTCCGCCAGGCTCCTTTGTCCATGGGATTCTCCAGACAAGAATACTGGAGTGGCTGCCACGCCCTTCTCCAGGGGATCTTCCCAAACCAAGAATCGAACCCGCGTCTCTTATGTCTCCTGCATTGGCAGGCAGGTTCTTTACCACTATAGCCACCTGGGAATGGCTGTAGAATATTACACCGATTTAATCAAATAAATTAGTGAGTAAAAGAAAAAATAATAAATATATCGGAGGAACAGATGTTCAGGAAGGAGCCAGTGTCCCTTAATCAAGACTAAGAAGAAAACATCAGAAATTTTTATTATTGAGTGTGCTCTATTTACTTAATGGAAAAATACTTTATAATTCATTTTAAAATCCCTTAGAAAGTAAAAAAAAAGAATGGGAGGGAGGAAATCAAAATGAAATCCTAGATCATGGATTTTTTTCAAAGGACTTTGATAAATACACCTTAACATCTACTAGCTGTCAAAGTCTGCTTTATTCTCTTCTTACAACACTTTCAAACCCTAGATACTATAAAACAAAGCAATCTAAATTATGCTGTATGGCATTTAAAATAATTGTAAAGTACAGGATAGAGTCAATCTGTAATACTTGACTAAGTAGGGATTTTCCAGGCAAGAGCACTGGAGTGGGGTGCCATTGCCTTCTCCAATAATATAATACAGTATAGTATAATATAACATTTGGCTAAGTTTTAGAAAATATGCTATATTTATAATTATATGAAAAGGATTCATTCATGACTGAAATTAGAACATACTCAAAGAAGCAAATGAATGACTTTGGTTTGGCTTCTATAATAAAATATTTAGAAACTTCTATGACTACTCAAATGAGATCTTTTTAACTCAGAAAACTGGGACATTCTGTCTCATTCATCCCCTATAAACTTTAGAAATATTCCTCAAAGACAGGTGAATACTGGTTTACCTTAGGTTAAAAAAACAACAACAACATTTTGTACATTATAACCATTAAAATTTGTTGTACATACTAAGCAGTCTTAGATGTATATAATTATGATTCCTTTATAAACAAACTTGCCTCTAAAATCAATAAGAATTTTGCTAGCATTGCTCAGAAATCAATATGATACTGTGACTAGGGGTTAAAACAGATAAGCAATAGATTTTGGCTTTTTGGTTTCCCAACACTAGACTTAAAACAAGAATGAAACGCGTTTCTCCTCTAACAAATCAAGCAGCAGACATGTAAAATGAAGTTCTTAACTGCCCTGGAAGAGTGAACTGTCATTTCCAAATGTTCTGAATGGATCTTAGCTTGTTGGATGCTTTACAAAACTATCATTTTCTAGTCCCATTAAGAACACATGAAGGTATGGAATCAAGTTTTACCATGAGAATTTTTTCCCTAATTATCGGCTCCTTGATTGGGTGGTATAGCATGAATGCATTTCAGTTTACTAGACATTGAGCCAGAAATCCTAAAAATGCTTGAGAAGATTAAGTGATTAAAGTAGGTAACTTCAATGCATTCCAATATCTTTACAAGCTTTCCTGTACACTATGAAAATTTAAGGTCCTAAAAATGACAGTCTGATGGACTTGAGGATGGAGAAACAATCCAGCCCTGTATCCGGGCCAGCAAGTGTCTCTCCACAGCCCAGGACACCGACAAAGACAACAGGGTACACGAGACCCCACTGCTAGTACAATTCTGTGATTTCTGGGCCATGGCAGGGCATAAGAATAGTTATGTTTCTGGGAAATTGAATATGGGGCTCTAAATAACCACTGAAATTAATGAAAATATATGAGTTACTTTTAAAAAGTTGTATTTACTATGCAAGATCAAACAGCACATAGATACCTATCTTATTTGAAATAGTAAATGGAAGATTCTTGTCTACTGGTCGGGAGAGGAATGCCAAAGTTTGAACAGAAAGAAAGCTGGGGAGTGAATGGAGTGTGAGAAAACAGAAACAGAAGCGAAGCTCTAAACGAAGAATAGAGTTTTGCACATAAAGTCCAGGCAAGTTTTGGGGGGTGGGAGTTTAGAGATAAAAAGATATGCACATTACCACAGGTGAGGACAGAAAGGCAAGAAGAAAGGTGCCTCTGCCATAGCACAAGCTTGCTCTAAGTTTGTAGAAGCACTACTGACTAGCAGGTTATGAAACCCATTTGGTAGCTTATGGGGAACATTAAAATGGGAAGAAAGAAACAGTGGAAGATAGAAGACAATTCTATCACAACCACATACTCTAAATGCCTATCAGGAAACCTGCACCCACATGGACAAGTGTGTGCACTGGGTCCCAATGGGACATGCATTTCTTCCCAGGGGTTCCAATAAGAAGGTTTGAGAACCGAGCCCCATCAAGCATACCACCAGTGCCCACCTCTGTCAAGTTAATAGTCTCATCTGTAACACCTCTCAATAGAAAAGCGACCTCTAAAGATAACATCCCCAAACCCCAGAGTGGGAGTATGGCAAATCACAGAACGAGTGTTTAAGTGAACCATGTAAACTGAGAAACAGAAGTCCAGGGAAAGAAGGCCGTCGAGAGCAACGTCTGATGCGCCCCAACCAGCCCGTGGGGCCCCCCGCCCAGAGTTCTTCTCCTCACCCTGAATGAAGAGGGGGTGACAGGAGCCGGGGGGACGGAACAGCTGAAGGTGCGAGGGAAGGGAGGGTCTAGAGCATCCCTCTGGCCGGGAGACCCTAGTCTCCCTTCAGCGCAGTAAAGAAGGGAGGAACCAGTGCAGGTCCAGAGAGATGCAGTGGCTGAGCAGAGATGGCGTGTTCAACTCTGCAATCCTAAGGCCAAGCACAGTCCTTGGCACAGCATCAATGTATGCTGAATGTGGCAGTAGGTTCTCAATAACGCTGACAGTTTTATGACGTCAAGTTAGTACCTGGGCAGGGCCGACAGTGTGAAACTTCTTTTCCCAAGTAATCACTGGCATCATCAGAAAATGCTGAGTTCTGTTTCTAATGCCATCCTCTCTGTCTTTGCTAACTATCCACACTCCATGTCAGTGGCTACCTCTGGACGAAGCCATCTCCCCAGATGATAAGCTCTTCATGAATTTTAAAGACATTTGTTTTGTTTCAAAAACACTGAAACTGATCTGACACTTACAAGGTTATCATGAGTGCTCAAAACCAAAAATGAATGCAGATTCAACTACTCAAGAGCATTCTGCTGCTGCTGCTGCTGCTAAGTCGCTTCAGTCATGTCCGACTCTGTGCGACCCCATAGATGGAAGCCCACCAAACTCCCCCGTCCCTGGGATTCTCCAGTGGGTTGCCATGTCATCCAATGCATGAAGGTGAAAAGTGAAAGTGAAGTTGCTCAGTTGTGTCCAACTCTTAGCGACCCTATGGACTACAGCCTACCAGGCTCCTCCGTCCATGGGATTTTCCAGGCAAGAGTGCTCAGAGATTAAGAAAGTAATTTTTTCAGGCTACTTTAAGGGTCACACAGAGACCATGTCAGAACCTACCAGTGATGTTCACACTTGCTTTAGGGGTGAAGGGCTTGTTTTCACTGGGTAGCTTCTGGCCGTACGAGTTATCTGTTTTAGGCTCAGGTCTGCCGTTGATGTTGTTCAGTCACCAAGTCAAGTCTGACTCTTTGCAACCCCGTGGACTACAGCACACTAAGCCTCCCTGTCCCTCACCAACTCCTGGAGTCTGCCCACGTTCATGTCCATTGCATCAGTGCCTTTAGGCTCAGGTACACTTAAGAAACTTAATAGCAGCAAACACTTGCGTACTTACTTACTATGTGCCAGGTTACCTTATAGAGACAACGTGTGCGCAGTCGTGTCTGACTCTTTGTGACCCCATGGACTGCAGCCCACTAGGCTCCTCTGTCCATGGGATTCTTCAGGCAAGAATACTGAAGTCGGCTGCCATTTTCTACTCAAAGGGCTCTTCCTGACCCAGGGATTGAACCCGAGTCTCCTGCATTACAGGTGGGTTCTTTTCCGATGAGCCACCAGGGAAGCCCAGGTAACCACCTAAGGATGTCACAAATATTAACTCTAATTAATATGTACCAATCCCTGATAATTTAGTTACCTGTTCAGTGTTTATTCTGTTCCATTAAAGGTACCTCTGTTTTTCCCATTTTCTCCTGCAAAAGATCAGGAAAATATTGTTAGTGAGTAGTCACAGAAGCATACATTTTATATCATTGTTTGATATTTTCTGGACTTGAGAGTTCTAACAGAGCTTCATTAAACTTTAATGAATTATTTCACCTGCCTAACTCTACTGAGTTCCTATATAAAACTATTAAGACAATATCATTATATGTATTGGTAACAGGAGATTTGAAAAGCAAATACTTAAAAAGAAATCAACATGGCATTAAAAAAAACAGATGGACGCAAAGGGAGACAATGCAGGCTAAGATTCTCCTTGACTCTGAATCCTTCTATATTTAATTTGTCTTTTCAAACTCCTTTCCCTCTGAAATTCTCTTTTAGGTGGCGGCACCTTACCCCACTGGGTTAATTAAATAATTGCTGTACCAATGACAGAAACAATCAGTGAATACAGCTATTATAGATTTACCTAAAAATTGTAAAATGATAATGGAAAAGCATTCATCACAAAAGAGGATGCTGCCTAGGAAAAGTAGCAGTAAGATAGTCTCCAACAGGTGACATTTACCTGGGGGAACTCACAACTGTCCCTCATTCTTCTGACTCCCCAAAGTCTAACCTCACTAAGGTTCTGGAAATGATCATGTTTCATCAACACTGATTCACGATAAACAAAGCTCATGAGAGACTAACATATAAGCCACGAAGCCTAAGGATTCATTTCCAATTTAAAGTATGTCGCCAGACAAGCCGGACAGTTGCTCCGCCCAGCATGACCAACGCATTCACATTTCTTTGGTCAACAGATGCTTCCTGAAATCCCAGGCAGAGCCACCACACAGGCAGGTTAAAGAGCAAGCCAAATGAACAGCGGACTGTTGCATGAGCGTGTCAGAGCAATTGCAATCCAGATGCCAGTGGCTCCAGTATCCTCTCTCCAGACAAGTGTCCTCCTCTCTCCTCCACTACCACCATCCTAGTCCAAGCGGCTATCACCCTTTCCCTGGACAAACATGAAATGCTTCTTGCCGTTTTCCCAGCTTCCGCTTCCTCCTTTCCAATCCATTGTTCACAAAGTGTCCAGAGTAAACATTTAAAGACAGAGAACAGACCATGGCTCAGCCCTACTTCAGCGCCTTTAATGCTCTGCCTGAGTCCAACGGTGGGCACCTGAGAACAGGCTCCCCAGCCTTGCTCTGGCCCTGCTCACTCCTCCACCCTGCTCCGCGCACACTGCCCTGTCACCCTCTCACTTCAGCCACACTCAACTCCTACTCTCTTGAATGCACAGACCCCTCAGCACCTCAGAGATTTCACACGCCTCGTTTCCTCTGCCTGGAAACTAATACACATAAGCTGCACCTTCCCCACAAAGCACACACATGCCTAGCCATCTGCAGATCCAAGCTCATAAGTCACACGACCCCAGACTAGGACCAATTCCCTGATTTTCCCACAGCCTCTTGATCTTCTCCTCTGTGGGTCTTAACACAGTTTATAATTACACATTATATGATTATTCATGTTTATTTCTCTCACTAGACTGTAAGACACTCCATAAAGCTGAATACTGTGTTCACTTTATTAAGCATGTTCCACAATAGTGGACACTCAAGAGATATTTTACTAAATGAACGATGGCTTTGGGCCATTAGAACCTGCTGCATCCATTGCCAAAACAGAGTTAATTCTGCCAGGCAGACCATATGGCTTTCCTGAATGGACCCCATTCCCCCCAGGCCCTCTGACCCTGGGGTGGGGGTGGCGGGTCAATAATTAGACACGCACTGTCGAACTCACATCTGTAGCGTTACTGTTTCTGAGGACTCCATAGCCAAAATAAATCTTAAGTTACCAAAAGAGAAACAGCACAAAGTTCAAGATACACTTGAGTAGCAACTCTGCAGAGAGGACTTGTGGCAGTGGGTTACTAAGAAACGCTATAAACAAAAAGGAAAACATAAACTGTGGCCAAAGGAAGCCCTTGATGAGACAACACTGGAAAACAAATATACACATGTGCACGTGCACACGCACCCAAGCAGTGGTCCTCGAAGAGGCAGGCATGAAAGGCTTTGGGCTTGCTGTGGGACGCCGCCACGACTAAGGGGTCGACAGCCACAAGCGTGGCGCTCGCTGACGGAGGCCCCACACACTGCGCCTCCTCTGAGCCCCAGGGCCTGACTCTGCACTTGGCACGCAGGAGACCTTGTGTGTGCTGTCGTCCTGCCACTGCCTTACAAACCAACAACTGACTGACGTTCCCCAACTCACTATGCAGAATCTTCTATATGGCTCACGGCTGTGGTTTACATTTTAAAGATGTCCTCCTAACCTTTTAGTCCTCTTATGTAATGAGAGAGAGAGAGAGAACAAAAACGACAGGAAGAAGTCCCACAGTGCCCTCCACTCTACATTCGCATCCAGTCATGGGGCTAGAAACGGCCAACTTCACTCATTCATTCAGCAAACAGCACGTACCTGGAAGAAACCAGGCGTGGTCCTGGGTGCTGAGGACACACAGGGAACAAGACCAAACCCCTACTTCTTAGGGAGGCAACATTCAAGGAGGAGACAAACAATGAACGTATTTTAAGTGCACATATACTTTGGAGCCCTGAAGAAGTTAACAGCAACCCACTCCAGTATTCTTGCCTGGGAAATCCCACAGACAGAGGAGCATGGTGGGCTACAGTCCCTGGGGTCACAAAAGAGTCGGACACGACATAGCGACTAGATGACACACCTTGGAGGCACTGCAGGGCCGGTTCCAGACCATCACCTCAATAAAGCGAGTCACGTGCATTTTCTAGTTTCCCGGGGCATACAGAAGTTATGCTTACACTATACTGTAGTCTATTAAGTATATAACAGCATAATGTCTAAAAAAACACACATTTTAATTTAAAAAGTCTTTATTGCTAAAAAATGCTAACCATCATCTGACAAAGCAGAGTTGCCACAACCATCAACTTGTAAAAGGATTCTATTTGCAAAGCACAATAAAGCAAAGTGCAATAAAATGAGGTATTCCAGTAGAATACATCATGTGGGCGATGTTAAATTTTAAACATAGTGGACAAGGAAAGCCTCACTGAGAAACTGACATATGAGCAGAGACCTGAAGAAGTCCAGAGAAGAGTCATGTAGCTATCTTGGGAAGGACAGTTCCAGATGGAGGGTCAGCAAGTGCAAAGGCCCAGAGACAGAAGTGTGGCCTGTCTGATCTAGGGCATGCTTGGGAGACGGTAGTAGGATGTGGGTCAGCAAGATACACAGGGACCTTGTTAGGTACCCAAAGGTCTTGGGCTTTTATTTGGAGAGCCCTGCAATGCAACAGAGGTGCCTGGGGCAGAGACAAATATGATCTGGTTGCTGTGTTGAGAAAGGGCTGAAGCCAGTTATCAGGCTTTTGAAACAGTCTGGGCAAGAGATTACAGGGGCCTGGACTGGAGTGCAGTGGTGATGCACAGCAGGGCTTGTAGAAAGCTGATGGATTCTTCATGGGACTTTAAGAAAATGCCCTGGGATTAAATCTAACTCCCTTAATGGTTGATTTTAGCAGTCTTAATCTTTTTTTAATCTCTAGAGGGGTTTTATTTGGTTTCAATTATTATTTTTCTAAAGAAAACTTAGCAGATTTTAGCTATCAAGAAGTAACATATGATCATCACAGACAGTGAAAAAGATCAAACAGACAAAAAAAGTCAGCATATCACATTATAAACGAATGGAACATTTGAGTGCCTGTGATACTGGTCATCTTGGTACATTAGCACTGTTCCTTTGTGCTGAAAATAAAAGGCTTCTCTAAGCTAGGAGAAAGATCACTGAACACACGTGGCCATGGCAGGTAATGACTATTTAACACAAAGATTTTCCGCTTGAAGATCTGTTGATGTACAACAGGATAAACACCAAACACAAGCATTCTTCTGAAAGCCAGGCTGAAGCCAAGATGGTCCAACCCCGACTGTGGTCAGCTGCGCCAGTTTGAGTTTAGCCCAAAAGGAATGTTAGCGCATCAAGGAAGCTACATTTTTCTGCCCAGTATTTTTCCCTGAGAAACCCAAGATGATAACATGATGTAACAAATGGACATGATGAATCCTTAAAAACAACAAAACAAGTAAAATGTCCTTTTTATTTTCTGGTTTGGGGTTAATGGGGTAGGGGCAGATCACACAGCACGTAACTGTCATCATGGAAACCGTCCCACTCTTAGAACAGGGAAGCAGCTCTTCACTTGCTATCCAAGCCATGGGCCACGTCATCTGTGCAGTAAACAGAGTCCCTTCCTCCCCTGGACAGGATGCGGCTGTTTAGTCAACGGTGACAAACAAAACTAAACTTTGATTCTCAGTGTTTAATACTTATGGGGGATATGCCTTATTCAGCTTTCCTCGAAGTGGGCTAAGACAGGTAAATTGCTTATGGTGAATCAGGTACTGTCTTCACCCACTAGAACCCTTTTTCAAATTTTAGCGTGCACAGGCGTTGCCAGAGGGTCTGTTAAAATGCAGATTCCAATTCAGAAGTGCTGGGCTGAGGCCTGAGACTCTACATTTCTAGGAGGCTTTCTGGAGATGCTGATGCCACTGGTCTGCGGACCACCGCTTGAGTACACAGTGGGAGGGTATTTATTATTCTCCCTCCTGCCCCTCCCTGGTGGCTCAGTGAAGAATTTGCCCACAATGCAAGAGCTGTAGGTTCAATCCCTGGGTCGGGAAGATCCCCTGGAGAAGGAAACAGCAACCCACTCCAGTATTCTTGCCTGGAGAATCCCATAGAAAGAGGAGTCTGACGGGCTACAGTCCATGGCGTTGCAAAGAGTCGGAAATGACAGAGCGACCAACACACTCCTGCCCTTCTCCCTACTATGACCTTTGTAAGTACCACCAGTGAGAGACTGAAGCCACTTCACTGAAGACTGTTTTACTACTCATATTAAAAATAAGACTTTGCCTTTCATGGTGTAGGATAATTAAATCCCAGCAATAAGCAAGCAGTCTTTTCTGGGGCATCCTTAGCTAGCTGACTGGATCTGAGAGTTCTACTTGAGTGACCACATAAGGTTCTCTTTTTATTATTTTTTTTCTTCAGTCATCCTCTCTCTACATGGAAGAGGACCACGTGGAGGTCCTCCACAAAAGACTATGGCTATAGGCAAGCTCCCAGCTTTAGCACTAGGTGATGGTGTGAAAAAACCAAAATTACTGAACTTTTCCATCTCATCCTTTCTTTGTAAAGAGGCTAATCCACAGACAACCATGGTACTGGCTTGCAAAGTACAGAATTTTTATCAAGGGGTGAGAATGGATGATTAGTGACTCGTTACAGGTACTGACATTGACATTACTGGCTTCCATTGACAAACAGGCTTTGAGAATCCCTCTTGAGGACCCACCCAAACCCTGCACTTTCAGACAGAGGGGTCTCCTATTACATACATGGCCAAAACTCTCATCTGGAACATAACCGGTATTTTCTAATTGCAGACACTTTATGTGAAAACATAACCTGGGCTTCAACATGTCTGGCTCAACCCTTAACTTCTGAACTACTTAAGTTCAATCCTAATTAACTGTATTAACATTTCACAGGTATATATTTCTTAGTTTGTGTTTGAAGTGTAAGATAATAGTTATTAGACTGTAAAGAAAAATATTCTTCCTCAAGGCCAACGATTCCCAGTAGTATATTTGAAACAGAAACCTACTTTATCTCTCTAAAGCCCTAAGCTGACCAAACGGAGATGGTATGGTGGGGAGGAAGAGCAGGGAAGACGCTGGACTAACACCACGGACCACTTCCCGCCCTCTGGGATCCTGTGAAACCTCTGGGAGGAACCCAGCAGAAAGGAGGCCAACAGACGCGAGGGTGAGGTGCCCGCAGCTCTTTGGAGGCCTGTGAGAGCAAGCCAGGAGATCCCAATATATTGTTTGTAAAACTCTGCAAGGACCAACTGGAATCGCTGGTTCTATTAAGGAAACAAGCTACTAACCAACACCTATTAAGAAGGACAAACAAAGGTACACATAGCCTGCGACAAGATTTAAAGGCGCAAAACACCCCTCACACATCAAGACAGATGGCAGAGCGCGGGCAGGCTCATTCTGTGCTGCTCCTGCAGCTTGAACCCAGAGGTAAAATGGGAAAGAAAGACAGATTCGGCACAAAACGAGGAAACAGTTTCTGACAAAATACACTTCTCAGACACAGAACTTTTATTTTCTCTGCCACGCAGTGAGCTCCCATCACTTCTGAGATAGCCTCGTGCTGCCCCGCCCCCTGCTCCTCCTGGGGATCAAACACCGCAGCCCAAGCATGGTTTTGTACCAGACACGGGATGCTTTTTCATTTCTAGCCTGCCCTTCAGACTTGAAATCTCCGCTTCCACGTAAGCTCCTCTGCGCATCTCGTGCTCTCTTCCTCCCGACAGGTGGGAGAGCCTGCTCCTCATCCAGGTGACGTCACGCACCTCTCCCTGTCTTCACCCCACTGTTCGTACTTCTAGACTGGGAAGCCTTGGAAGGCAGGGCTGTGGGCACTCATCTGAGGCACAGCAGGCACAGCAGGTATCAGCGGAGAGGTGAAGGAGAGAAGAGGAGGGGAAACTGAAGCGAGAGGAGATGATGCCGCGGTGATCGCATCTTACGCGCACTGCAGAAGGAACTGATCCTGGGAGAGAATTAGCTTGAATGAACCTTTTCTGCAGAGACAGACACAAATTACTGAGCATTCATGGAGGTTTACCACTGTAAGCATTTTTTTTAAGTCCTTATTGGATCTGTTACATTATCACTTCTGCTCCCCGCTTTGGCCTTTTGGCTGTGAGGGCTCCTAGACCAGGGATTGAACCTGCACTCCTTGCACTGGAAGATGAAGCCTTATTCACTGGACTCCCAGGAAGTCTCCTGTAGGTATGCTTTGACCTAATTATTGTTAGTAGCTGTTTTAGCAACAGTCCCAGTATTTTGCTTTTACTTATGTATCTAAGTACATAGATTTACATATGCCATTTAATAATACAAATAATTCCCCCCAAAAGTTTGCATATTAAAAAAAAAAACCAACAATCTTTCATGGTTACTGGGAAGCCTGCAGAAAATGTACCCAGGCCATTTTCCTCAAGTGTGGAGTAAGTACGTCACAAAGCAAGCACAGGACCACTACTGCAAGACTCTGTAAGCCTCTATGGCAGAACTCTGCTTACCAGGAAGAGAACTCTCCCAGCTTTTCCTAATTCATGCAAGCCTTTACCATTAGTTCTCAGTAAAGAGTCTACTCCCAAGTTAATCTGCTCTTTACCCTGCTCCTGGAGAATTCTCAAAACAAGACAATTCTGTTCTCTGTGGTCAGCATGAAAGGATGTCTCAGGGGAGTGACAGGCAGATGAATACATCTGGGGAACTACAGCACCATTGCTAAAGACCATAATTTCTCTTTGGGAGGAGTTCTGTAAACCACATTAGCACCTTTCCCAAAGAACAGACAGCACAGGTGAACGCACACCTGAAACCATGCAGCAGCCTGACATCCCCTCCCCCCATATACGCCTGTGAACACACTCCCACCCTTGCCTCCCTCACAGCCCGCTTCCTTTACCCCCACCTTCTTCTCCCTTGTGCTGCAGCCCTGGGTGGCAACAGGACAGGTCTGGGCTCTGTCGGTGTCTACCCAGCCAACTGCAGCGGCTATGGGGCAACTGACCAGCCTCTGACCCAGAGGCCTGGCCTCCTCGCAGTGGGTGGTGCGGCATTTGCATATGAACTGCTGTCCCCTTTCCTTTTATAGAGGGAAGTGCAGAGGACTTCTCCATGAGATAGGTGACAGCCAGCAGAAGAGCCTGTGATACGTCCCAGTGCAAAGGCAGGAAGCCTCTCTTCCTGGTTACAAGAAGCAACAGAAAATTCTGGGACATTTCCAGGGCCTTGCCCCTGACCCTGAAACTCAGGATCCAAGCAGGGAGCCTTAAGGTCCATCATCTTACACTGCAGGGTGACCGCCTGGGCTTGAGAGAAATCTGTACAAGTGCAGTATCAAAGGGCAGATGAAGAGCCAAACTTTAGAGAACACACAAGCAGGGAGTGGGGAGTGGAAGTTCCCCAGAGTCAGAGAAAGGAGAGAGGAAGAAAAACAATTTTTTAAAAATGAAAATATTTCTTTCTCTAGAATTGAGAATGAAAAGCAATGACTAGAAATCACTGGTGAGCAGAGGGAGAAGGGTGACACCATGGTCCCAAGCCAGACCAGAGTTCACATAAGCCTGGGTGTGTGCTTGCTTCCATTCCCGCCTACCCACGGTTCCTGGGGCAAACAAATTCTTGGCTGAGCAGGTATGTGTGGGAGGCCTGATTTATTTTCCAACCAGCAGAGCTTCGCCCAGAACTACTTAATCAGAAGTTTTCAAGGTCATACATTCAAATATGACGTTACTGCCTCACAAAACAGCTCCAGGGTCTGGGGTAGGAGGGCGGGGAGCGTGAGGAAGGGAAGAAGGAAGTGACCATCCTCACTTGAACTACCTTCCGACCACTCTTCCTGTATGTTCCCTACACATTCTCAGAAAATCAACACACTGCAAAAACACAGAGCTGAGAGAAATAATAGCTAACTTTAACATAATGCTTCCTTGATGGCAGGCACAATTCTAAATGCTCTGTATATATTAACTTCTCTGACCCTCAACAGTTCTTTGAGGGGGGTACTATTACCATTATCATACCTGTTGGATGCATCCAGAGGGTAAGTGACCTGCCCAACGACCAACAGCAGGGTGCCCTGTGCACCTCCCCTAGGCGATACTACCTCTCTGTGCTTAGCTCTCTAGCCCCTTGAAAAGGTAAAATTACAAGAGCTATTTTCCATTATGGGATATCTAGCTGAGTTTTCCTCTGCAGTAGGGGTTTCTTAAAGCTACTTTCCTGGGAGGAATATTATCAGAGCCAGTCTCCACCTTTAACCCTGCCGCTCAAAAAGCCATATAAGCTGGAAAAATCCCAAGGCTCAAACCACAATTCCCGGGCTGCCTGATTAGAAGCAGTTCCAAGCTTTGATCCCTGTTAAAATGTAAAAGTTCTGGGAGGTGTACTTTTTATGCTGTTATCAGTTGGTAGTGAAAGTTGCATTGTTATCTTTTCAATGGTAAGTTTAATGATAAGAACTTCAGGTGGTTTCCAGGCATCTGGTTCACCTGTCCAGTGTGGACTTGCTCTCTGCGGGGTGCCTAGGACTCTCTAGGACTCGGCACATAAACAGGTGCTCGATGTACCAGTGTGGGTGAGCAAGTGAATGGCTGAATGGTCATAACTCTTGCAGAGGTCAGGCTTAGCACACATTTATGAAGCAGGTAGGTCTTCAAGTGGCAGCCAAGTTGGGCAAAAGTATCCCTGGAAAGGGGTGTGTGTGTGTGTGTCTGTGTGTCTGTGTGTGTCTGTGTGTGTGTCTGTGTGTCTGTGTGTGTGTCTGTGTGTGTGTCTGTGTGTCTGTGTCTGTGTGTGTGTGTGCACACACACTTGGTTGCTAAGTCGTATCCCAATCTGTGACCCCACAGACTGCAGCCTGCCAGGCTCCTTTGTCCATGGGGATTCTCCAGGCAAGAATACTGGAGTGGGTGGCCATTTCCCTCTCCAGGGATCAAACCTGCATCTCTTGTGTCTCCTCCATTGACAGGTGGATTCTTTACCACTGAGCCACCTAGGAAGCCTGAAAAGATCTACAGAACAAGAAAATCCCTGTCTCACGCTAACAACTTTGAAAGAAACTCCAGGCATATTTAAGTATGAAAAGGATCCTAACTTTGAATTTATTAAGGATGGATTCTATTTTTAAATGTATAGAGAGTTAATGCGTTAACGAAGAAGGTAATCTAAGAGGGCCGTGATATCGACGTGACTTTCCTTCTCCCTAACATTCTCACACCCAAGTCCTGTATGTCCTCCACAATTATTCTCTCTCCCAGGGACCCTTCCCTGGTTTCCTGGCCAGAAGAGCTTGCTCCTCATTTTGTACTCAAAGTTACTTTGCTCTTTGTGCACATAAACACATTTTATGAAAGGTTTTTTTTTTCTCATCTGCATTACCTGGCTGTCTCCAACTATCTCTGTATTTCAGAGAACAAAGCATTTTTCCTAACATAAATCAGCTCCCAGTCAATATAGACTAATGTTTTTGAAAAGACTCCTATGAAAGTGCTCCAAGGATATACCACCATCTGTTTCTAATGTTCAAATATAATTTGGATAGTTTAGAAGCTATAATTAAAAAAAAAAAAAAGACACTGCAATCACTGCATATACACAGGGTCATGTGCCAAAGACCCTGTGTGAACATCCAGGAGGTCCCTGCAGCAGGCCCCCCTGGCCCCACCATGCGCACATGTGGACGTCCTGGAAGTGTGACACCGGAAAGGGAAGCTGTAGCTCCGTCCTGATCGTGTGAAAAATACCATGTGCACAGTCTGCTCTCAAGAGGTTGCTCAAGCAAGTACATGAACACAGACCGCACCCCAGCGTCGGCTGCCATTAACTGCGGGTGAGGCACACGGGGCATCTGTATGGCCTTGCTTTCATCACAGTAGAAAGTCCTCTGTGATAATACCCTGCTTGAGAGAGGGTAAATATTTATTCTAAGAATTAGATGCTTCCTGTATGACTTTAGATTTATGATAAGGAATGTGAGCAATTGTTTCCATAAGTTTAGTTACAGAGTTATGGTTTTGAAACAAATATTCCCTACCTTAGACTAAGTGAACCAAAAAACATCCTGGGATCCCAAGGCAAGCTGTTTAAAAACAAAACCAAAGCAAAACCCCCCTGTTACAATTTGGAAGTAATCATCTATATGAACAGATTTTAAAAAACATTACGCATTTAAAGCAAAGTATACAACTTTATTAAACACAGCTGATAATGTGAATACAGCCATTATAGTTATCATCAACCTGATTTAAAGTTTTTCATTATATCTTAAGGGTGCCATTGTTCTTAGTGACTCTTCAGTAAACATTATAAATGTAAACTCCAAAAAAAGGTAAAGTACAAGTAAATACCACTCTTTTTTATATGATAGTTTCATTTCATTTGATGAAAGGATTCTCTGCCTCCACAAAAGTTTAAAAACTTCTGTTAGTTTTTCTCAAATCCCAGTCTCCGGAGCGGCTGCAGGAGACCTGGAAGAGCTTTTTTAACATACAGTTTTCCTGGGCTCCTTCCTTGGCAACTCCCTTCCAGTAGGTATGGAGTGAACGTGAGGATATGGCAAGGGGTAGGGAGGGGGCAGGGAAGGGAGAGAAGACGAAAAGGACAGTGAGAGCGCCTCAGGCGTGTCCCTGTCCGACTCTGCCACCCCATGGACTGCACGCCACCAGGCTCCTCTGTCCACGGAATTCTCCAGGCCAGAACACTGGAGTGGGTTGCCATTCCCTTCTCCACGGGATCTTTTCAGCCCAGGGATTGAACCCAGGTCTCCCGCACTGCAGGTGGATTCTTTACCACCTAAACCACCAGGGAAGGAAACCACTGATCTAATCAACACACAACTGTCTTCACAGAATTTTTGGTCAAATGCTTTGGTAAAATCAAGGCAAAATATGTCGACAACACACCCTTAACATGTGAACTCTTAAAAGTTAGTTTTTATTATTTGTCCTTCATGAACTCGCACTGGACCTACTAAAATCATTTACTTTCCTTAAAGTTCATTCACATCTATTTAACTGTCTGTTTTGTTGGTGATCAATAGCCAGAGCATTTGTTTGGCTTCCAGAACCTCTTGCTTTACTTAAAATTTGGACAAAGCTTGTTTTGCTCCTGTCTGCAACCCCCTTTTAAATTCTGTATGCTTTTTCAACATCTAGTCAACTCTGGGGTTTTTTGAGATACTTGCCAGCTCCATGCAGCACCATTAATTTGTAACAGTCATCAAAGGCTATCTCCCCCCACACTGAACTACACTTCTCAGGACACTGCTGCAGTTCTGTACTCTTTTACAATTTCAAAATCATCGTTCTTGCTGGAAAAGATTGGAAGTCAAACAGCAGCTGAGTAGGATCACAGATGTCTTATATAGGAGGATATTTTTAAATGCAACTACTCTAATGATTTTTTTTAAGATAAGGGAAAGGCGTGTAAGAAACATATTCAAGATGAAATAGTCATTGGCAAAGTGAGAACTCAGCACACACCTTCCATAGTTTAGTAATCAAAGACCTAGGTTCACACTCAGATTATTTCACTCACTAGCTGCAGGCGTCTTGGTCAAATCCCATAAGCCACAATTTACTCAGATGTGAAAATGGTAATACATCTTTCAGGGTTGTTAGGTTAATTAAAGCAAAGATACTTAATGGTCTCCTAGAAAAGGATCTGACCCCAAGTAAGTACACAATAAATATTAGCAGTAGTTGTAAACAAACTTCTGCGGGGGGCTGGAGTTTGAGAAAACAGAGTTCTCCAGGTATGGGGTAGACTACCCTGGAATCTTTGTGCTTTTAAACTGGAGACACAAGGAATTAAGTGCAAGATGATTCCCCAGTGCTGTGGGTAAGAAGGCGGTGGGCTTGGGAAAGGGAATTACTCAACTGTTGGGGATGATTTCTCTAAAAGCAGGAGGGGAAAGAGACCCATGAAAGGCAGCGTCCTGACCCATTCACATGCCCACAACCTTCACACCCGTAACTGTGGGGGATTCTGGCACCCTGGTTTCCTATTTGGATAGTAAAAGACACGGAGAGCATCTGAAGGTGGGGAAAGCAAGGAGCCTGGGCAGAAGAGACCAGCCCTTCCTGGCCACAGATCAGCGGCCCCTCAATACTAATAGGATGTATCAGCCACGTGTCAATTCCAAAGAAGTGCCTGTCTTCAACTGCAGTTTCTGCTACACGTATTTCTATACAGAGATTTCTCATCTACTGTATAGCTCTAGAACAGGTGGGTTTAGCATCCTCTTCTTGTACCCCCACAGCCAGGGCAGTACCCCTTCCAGCTCCTGCTGGTTCTCCCTGGAGCGGCAGAGCTAAGCAGGGGGTGAGGAAAAGAGAGGGGTGAAGCACGCGCCTTAGCTATGCTCAGACCACTCTTAACACCTGCCTGAGGAGGCTTTGCAGTCACAGCAGCCCTTGCTGAAGACTCTGATAATCATTTAAAAGTTTGTGGGTACTGGAAGCTTGCCACCTTGTGAAGATTTTCAAAGTATGAGTGGAGAGTATGAAATGATTCCATAACTTCCTGACTCACTAGTCTGAGAGGTCTACTTCTGTGCCAGCTGGGATCACTCATGCTAACTTTTTGGAGTGTAGACTGCAGATGAAGGTCCACACCTGAATTCAGATGATACAAAGCCCAACAAGCACACCACCACTTGATTTGGGGATGGCGTAGGGTGGGGGTCGGGGATGGAGGGCTCTAGCATGACTTGTGTCTTTTATGCCCTACTTGGTAACATCTAGAAAAATCTGTATCCAAAAAGGACTGGGGAGCTATTCTGCATTATCTTTCATTATTTCATCATTAATCTTCTTGCTGACACATTTTTAGGGACAGTCACCAAGTTAATTTCTCCTTCTCCGCTTCCATAGGAAATATACCCAATATGGTGCTATCGACTACTGAAGTTCAAGTACTAGCGAAGTTGCTGCCAAGCTATTTAATCATTTCCAACATTCCTGGCGGCAGCTACCACATTTGAACCAAAAGGAACAGGCGAACTGAGAACACACACAGGCGTTTGGCAAATTTCTAAAAAAAACTACTTACAGGGATATCCATCTCCAATCTCAGTATCTGACCAGGAAGTTCCACTGCACAACAATAGTTTTTGAAAAGACACACCTTTTAAAATATTTATCTGTCTCTCTAGCCTTCGGCTCCACCCATTCAAACGCTATCCATTCTTTTACGTTGCACATAACTGCCACCTTCTCATTGAGACTCTTCATAAACCAAGTCCATTCTTCTCTGGGAGAAAGAAGTGATCTCCCATGGCACTCTGTCTCTGCTGTCCCACGAGCACCATCACTTTCTACCTTGTATGGCTTTATTTCTTCCTTAAGCAACATGGACACAGGACCTGTGAGGTCCTGGCTTTCCTCTAGAGCCCAGGATCTTGCACATATACCACACGTCTATGCGTACATGTGTGCACAACCTAGGAGGACATACAGACACACACCAAGATTTACTGAGCAGCTACTATATCCGAGGCACTATGTCTCACCTACATTGTTGATTTTTATCTTAACAGCATCTCTATTAAGTCATTCTCAACCCCAGCTTAAGACGAGAAAACTGAAATTCAGAGAGGTTAAAATCACGGAGCTGAGTTCCAAATCCAGGTCTGACTATTTCTAAGAGCCCATGCATGCATAAAGTTAATATCCAACAAACATTCAATAAATCACTTAAATGAAAAGCATTTCTATGCAGGGTATCATGCTGAGAACTACTAGAAATCAAGATGCTTTAGGTTCAACAACTGTTAAGTAATGATTCTATAAAACAGTAAGTGAAAAAGCCAAGAGGAGGGTTTACATAAATGCTAATAGGCATGTTCAGAGAAGTACGAGATCACTGCTTTTGAAGGTGGGGCAGTGCGTGGAGCGGGGTAGGAGTAGAATTAAGATAATTACGAAGAATATGGCGGAGCTGAAACTTGGATTTAGACAAGCAGAGATGAAAGGTAATAATATATCAAAGATTAAAATGAGTTCACGCTAATATTCTTCTTAAAGCAGGAAAGTGAGCTAGCAAATCATATACATTCAGTAAGACTGAATCCTTGACAGCCAAGACAATGCCATATACTTGTTTTTCTTCTAACATAATATTCATTCTGGAAACATTTAATACATATTTAGTGATGAAGAAAGGATAGGGAAAGGGATAAGGGGTGTGGGGCTTATACTAGTCCTCGAAATATTTAATTAACTCAGACACACTGTCCCACCTGCCATCTGGTTTTGTAATACATATTAATTAAATCCTATTTCAATCACGAACAACCTTTCACTAAGTTGTATGTGTTCTCTACCCGATCATAAATCTTTAAGAGTACTTCATATTCACAGTGACTAGCCCAAATCATGGTTATTGGTTTTACTTCCAAAACTAAGCACAAATGTATTTTTAATCAATTTAGCTGTACATTTTTCTTTGGAAAACAGCCTAGTATTTTAAAAAAAGAGAAAAGAGGAGCCATCTTCATGCAAAGCAATATGATAGAAATATAAAAGCAAGTTTAATTGTTACAGTAAAATGTAACATCTGCTTCCAAAGGAAAATGAATGTTCCTCTAACAAATATGTTAGCAGAGAAAAATCAACCAGTTGTATTATGCCTTGAGCAATGAAAACCTGTTTCCTCATTTCCTTCTTGTCCTTTTGCAAAGACAATATGTCACAGTCAGACTTTTTTAAATAACAGCATCCATTCTTGTGACAAATGTTTGCCAAGGGGGGCGGGGGTGGTGCAGGGAAGAAGGAAAGGAATAAAAAGGCAAAGAAAACAGAAGAGATAGGAAACAGCTCAGACGCCACCTGCTGACAAAACAGAGGAAAAAAAGGGAAAGAAATTAGAGCACCACCTCCTGACCAGTGTGTCTGAAATAAATGTCAAACTAGTTTTTCATTTGTCCTCATGAAATAAGAAATTTTACTATGAAAATATGTGGAATTATTTTTTTAATTTCATAAATTTCATGTCCTGAAAAATACTGTTATTACTAAATGAAATCATAAAGACCACCATTCCTCAACTGCAGACAAAATTAACTGCATCCAAAACTATTTTAGACATCACAGGAGCATTACCGTGAATGAACTAGAAGCATCTCAGTGATATAGTTCAGCTTTTCCAGGCAGAGTCAGCTAAGGGATGATTTCTTTGGTTAGAAGCAGTCATCTAAGTTGAAAGCACACCTGCAACAGCAGAAAACTCCAGAAAACTAAAGGGTGATCATTCTCTATAAACAGGACATTGAACATTTCTCACCACTGATTATAAGCTAGCTAAGCAATATATCAATCACTCACTGTATGCTACAAAAAGGCATAACAAATAATAAGTAATTTATTCATGGCTGTGAATAAAATTAAACTAGAAGCCTCAGATCTGAGGAGAAAGGGAAAGAGAGGTTTACTTGCATGCACATCTTCAGAAACTGCAACCGACTGGCTTTCTTTTCTCCCCCTCCCCCCGCCTCCCCCCCCCCCCCCCCCCCCCCCAGTTAACCTGGGCAACCACACACACAGCTCGAGTTGTTTCTATTCAAATATACCCATACTCTCAGTTAAGAGACTGCAGCTGATAGGAAGTTTCTTTCAATATCCCAGTTTTTTGCTATGTGGCATTTCTTAGCATTTAAGAAGTACTGCTATTTACACAGGGCTTCCCCGGTGGCACAGTGGTAAAGAATCCGCCTGCAATGCGGAAGACCCAGGGTTGATTCCAGGATTGGGAAGATCCCCTGGAGAAGGGAACGGCAATACTGCTCCAGTATCCTTTCCTGAGAATTTCATGGACAGAGAAGCCTGGCAGGCTGAAGTCCATTTCCCCAGGTGGCACTAGTGGTGAATAACCTGCCTGCCAATATAGGAGGCCTGAGACATGGGTTCGATTCCTGAGTCAGGAAGATCCCCTGGAGGAGGGCATGGCAACCCGCTCCTGTATTCTTGTCTGGACAATCCCATGGACAGAGGAGCCTGGCAGGCTACAGTCCATAGGACTGCGAAGAGTCAGACACAACTGAAGTGACTGAGCATGCAGGCACTATTCGCATATGGAGCACCTGAAGGCCAGCTACATACAAAGGACCAGAGTCCCCAGTGGACATGACTGCAGTTTTAGAGCTGGAACATGTTGTAAGTTCTCATTTCACAATACTTGGGGTCTGTTAGTTCACCACACTGATAACTTTAGGTATTTAACCTTCAAAAATACATTGTTTTCATTGATTTATCTATATACTATTTGACTGTTTTGCATCAAACAGAATTTAAGAGATATTTTGTTACCAAATCATGGTATTTTTTGTTTTTGACTGTGGTCTTAAACTCCATGTGGGCACAGACTACAGAAACTCAAGGCAAGTGGACACAGAGCTCTATTCTAGGGACCTCATCTTATGGTAACTATGCTACTCTATGAAGCAGTTACTTCAGTTTCTAACTGAATTCAGTGTCCTCTAAGTTAAGGAGATGTCAGCTTGAGGGTTTAGGATCACATACATTTTTCCTACTGAAATTATTTAATCACGGACAACTGTTAAGAATTTACCCAAGAGTTTTCAGAAAAAATGATCAATAATAACTTTGAGGCCGACAGAAAATACTGCAGAGAGAAAAAAAGAAATGGGGCTGACTCTAATATATTTAAACAGAAGAAAAATGCACTAAGGTTTGGTGATCTATGCAACTAAGGTTTAATAATGGTGCCTTAAAGCAGCCGAGTTCTCTGAAGTGCTCTAATAGGGGATACTGAAAAGGGTTAAGGACACGGTACTCGTGACATAACAGGATAGATGAGGTCCTTCCCTAGTGGAGGAGACATGGCATGGTGCAGGAGTACTGAGCAAGCAGTCAGAAAATCCCGGATGCCCAGTCCCATCACCAGCCACCTGGATTTCCATCCTCGCCTCTCAGCTATCTTGTCGTCAAAGAGAAATTAGTTCTTCCAAACCCACCTCCCAGTTTCTATCAGCCCTATTAGCTAATAGAACAAGCACACACTCAAAACCCTAAGCCCGTATCTGAGGACAGGATTCTAGTTAGGTCACCTCTAAAGATGACTGAGGACTATTAAATCACATATAACAAGAAAAAAATGGACTCAGCTCAAAGCATCTCATTTTTTTTCACTACTTATTTCTACATCCACGAAGGTTAAACATTCTTCTTGCAGTTGTCTGTTTATACACGTTCCAAAGTTTCTCTAGGAGGAGGGCATGGCAACCCACTCCAGTATTCTTGCCTGGAAAATCCCATGGACAGAGGAGCCTGGCAGGCTGCAGTCCGTGGGGCTGCGAGGAGTCAGACACGACTGGGGCGACGCAGCGTGCATGCACTCTCACATACAGCTGTGGTCCATGTCTCTGTCCAGACAGCTTCCTGCGTTGGATCAATTCAATCCTGTTGGTCTCTGACTGTACCTCCTCTGCTACTTCTATACCACTGTCCTTCATACTTCACACTCAGCCTGGCCTTTACCATGTGACTTTGCCTCCCTTTTCAATCACTGATCATGAGACACTACTCTAGCCATGCTGCCTCCATCCAATCCACCTCAGGACCCCTTCGACATAGCCTGTGTATGGTGTGAGAAAGGGACTCCCACAGCCACCCCTATTTCCCATTTTCAAAGGCCACCACTTGCTGCTTCAAAAGTCAGCAAATACTTAGTCTCTACTCTGTATACTGCACAGAAACCCAGTGTGTATTTGCAGAGCTTGAATATCATTTGATCTCCCTACATGGACTCAGTGAGTGCTGCACACCACGCCTGCGTGTGTGCTCAGTCGTGTTTGACTATGACCCCACGGAAGGTAGCCCGTCAGGTTCTCTGTCCATGGGGACTCTCCAGGCAAGAATACTGGAATGGGTTGCCATTTCCAACTCCGGGGGATCTACACCAAGAGGCTGATAGATTACAATGAACAAGCTGTCATCCTGACCTGAAGTCAGTGACATTTTAGGAGAAGAGGAAGAAAGGAGCAAGGTATATGTACAATAAGAAGACAACCTTCCTGTCCCTACCTCTCACTCTATTCAAGGATATGCTGGATTAAGGGAGATGAAGAACAGATTTTCTGTGTGGCAGTGATCCCGAATCTTGTTCTATTAAGTGTCACCCTGTTGCCCTCCCCAAACTGAAGGGCCACTGTGGACAGTCAGCATTACTTGTTATGCCATGACCCTGGCAAGTCATTTAATTTCTAAAAACATTTAGGATCTTCCGTTGCTGGATCTCTGTCGCCTTATCTGTAAATGAAACCCATGTGCCAGGCTCATTCTGAAGATTAAAAGAGCATGTATGGAATAAGTGTGAGCAGTGGGGCTTTCCTTCCTCCGAAACCCAGGAACACAGGCCCACGTCACCGTCAGGTAGAAACCTATGGAGTACAAGGAAGAACTTTATAATAATGAGAGAAATTCAAAGACAAAGGAGTAGATAGCTACCAAAGCACACGCAGGGGGTTGTAATGCCTACTCAATCAAACTGACCTTTCATAAACCCTCTCCTCTCTATAAGGAAAAGTTAGTTATGTTAGTTCAAACAGGAGAAAATGCTGTGCTTAATTATCTTTCTCTATCTGGATATTTCATGATTCAAAGGACTAAGACTGAATTGCCAAATAAGCAGCCACGCGGCTCTGTCTGCACCAGGCACCGCACGCCCCCATCCACACACCCCGATCTCATCTCTGGGCTCCCTGCTGCGCTTGCCCCTGTCGACCCATCGCTGCAAGTCTGTGCTGGAGGGCTGTGCCACGAGCATGCAGAGGGGGCCCAGAGGGCATGCGGACTTCCAGAAATGAATGCCAGCACCCTCCTTCTGCCTTCAGTCAGGGGATGACCAGAGCTGATGTTTGAATGATCCAGCTTCTACACCCTCCGGTGGGATCCGCCAAGGCAGGTTCCTCACATGGCCTCCCAGAGTACCAGCAAAGCAGGGCTCCAGCTGCCCACAGTGGAGACTTGCTTGGTCACCCACTACTGGAGTTTCTGCGGTTTCTTTCACCTTCCAAATAAACTACGGACACAGACATCCATGTCTCTCTGAGGAGAAGTCAATCTAAGAAAATACCTCATACCATAGGGACCTGAAGATACATAGATATAAAGCACTGAAGAGCCTTATCTTAGTTTCTTCTTAAATCTTCTAGAAACAAATGAACTTTAGAGTCTCAGGTTTTTTCACAGAATTAGCAATACACAATCTAGAGATATTTATAGAATGCTGCTGCTAAGTCGCTTCAGTTGTGTCCGACTCTGCGACCCCATAGATGGCAGCCCACCAGGCTCCCCCGTCCCTGGGATTCTCCAAGCAAGAACACTGGAGTGGGTTGCCATTTCCTCCTCCAATGCATGAAAGTGCAAAGTGAAAGTGAAGTCGTTCAGTCGAGTCCGACCCTTAGCGACCCCACGGACTGCAGCCTACCAGGCTCCTCCCGTCCATGGGATTTTCCAGGCAAGAGGAATGGAGTGGTTAAGATAAAATTCCAGTAGTGTTTTGTGATGACCAGGGAGTCCACTAGACTCATAAGAGTAATTCAGAAGAATACTCTCATGAGTTTTTTCACTTTGCATGGTGAGTGAGTTCATTTTAATTAAAAAAGATAAAATCTCTTTGATATAATGAAAAGCAATTCTAAAACACATTTTTTTTAACATGGAGAAGTTCAGTTTCAGAAATAATTATTGAAGGCCTACTAGCTTCCAGACATGAAGACGACCTAGCCCCTGTCCTCAGAGAAGTTAGTGCCTAGAAAAATGAGAGACAGACATCTAAGTCAATAATTACACTAGGGTCAAAAAGTGTGATAGTTAAACTGTGAACAAAGACACTGGAGGAAGGTCTGTCTGAAAGGAAAAGAGTTGAATAAAGTTTCCCAAGCAGCTATTGTTCAAGGTTTTCAAAGATGTCTGGGAGTCCAGGGGTGGGAGAGAGAGAACACGCCAGGTAGATAGGCCAGCCTGGGAGAAAGCAGAAAGAAGCAAAAGCAGGTCTGTGTGTTCATCCGGTCTGGGCGCTGGGTCAACAGAAGGAAAACGAATACTCACATGCAAAAGAGTGACTTTCGTCTTCATACTGTAAAATCGTCACAGGAATCACTTGACAAAAATATCTGACGAGTTTTCTACTTCAAAAAAGCCTCTAACGCACGCCAGGCCCTCATGTATTATCCCTGATGCATAAATAAGAGAAAAATTTTCTAACTCAAAATATAGTTACTGCCTATATACAATGGGATTCCAACTATATGACATATAACTATGGATACAGTTGAAAGATCAGTGGTCTTGAGAGTTGCAGGGACAGAGGGGTGAAGGGGTGGAGCACAGGGAATTTTGGGGTGGTTAAAATACTCTATGGGCTACTATAATGAGGGATACGCGTCAATAAACATTGGGCCAACCCACAGAATGTACAACTCCAAGACTTCAGGTGATTAAGATCTGTCACTGCAGTTTCATCAATTGTAATAAATGTACTGCTCCGGTGGGGGGTATTGATAATGAGGGGTGCTGTGTCTGGGGAGAAGAGAAGCATGGGGTATATGCTATCTCTCTACCTAAAACTATTCTGAAATAAATACATATATACATAAATAATTATAAACATTCATGATCGATATCCCAGGCCTTGTTAAAAGCCATCAGATCTACAGCGATGGGAAGAAAACTAATGCTTTCAGAAATAAGACTTATTCTGTTATCTTCTAAGTTAAACTTATTCTCAGAGTTTCAACAGATATTGATTGGTATTATCTCTTTTTACGGAGGTAAATCTTCTTTTCAGTTCTTTACAAGAGATGACAACAGGGACTAAAGACTTTAGAAATTGTGTCCCAGTGTTTGGTATTATAGGAATTTTCCAGACATTTAACAGAAACACAGCAGTGCCACAGTCTTATGACTTGTTTCTTCTCCTGGGCTGTCAAAAGGAAAACTTAATATTCCTTACATTTTGAGGTTAGATTTACAGCTTTCATTCTGAATGTAGCACCTTCAAAAGGGGACACGTAAACAGAAAGCTTTGGTTGTAACAAATAAAGGGTGTTGTTTCATTATAAGAAAATAGACATTATTTCGTAAAACATAAGAAAAATACTCGAGATGAAATCCACATACATTTATGACATGACATTCTAACACAACAAATAATACCAAAAAAGAACCTTGCACAATGATGAAGAATCCAATTTTATAAAGCAATCAATGAGCAGGCTCTATCAACTTCACCATGAAAGGAAAAAAATGTAAATCAAAGCAATCTGGACCCTTCTGGAGAAGGTCTATACAGTCAACAAAAACAAGACCGGGAGCTGACTAGCTCAGATCATGAACTCTTTATTGCCACATTCAGACTTAAATTGAATAAGTAGGGAAAACCACTAGACTATTCAGGTATGACCTAAATCAAATCCCTTATGATTATACAGTGGAAGTGAGAAACAGATTTAAGGGACTAGATCTGACAGATAGAGTGCCTGATGAACTATGGACGGAGGTTCGTGATATTGTACAGGAGACAGGGATCAAGACCATCCCCATGGAAAAGAAATGCAAAAAAGCAAAATGGCTGTCTGGGGAGGCCTTACAAATAGCTGTGAAAAGAAGAGAGGCGAAAAGCAAAGGAGAAAAGGAAAGATATAAGCATCTGAATGCAGAGTTCCAACGAATAGCAAGAAGAGATAAGATAGCATTCTTCAGCGATCAATGCAAAGAAATAGAGGAAAACAACAGAATGGGAAAGACTAGAGATCTCTTCAAGAAAACTAGAGATACCAAGGGAACATTTCATGCAAAGATGGGTTCGATAAAGGACAGAAATGGTATGGACCTAACAGAAGCAGAAGATATTAAGAAGAGGTGGCATGTAAAAATTAAAGATTTTAAAATTAAAAAAATTAAAAACTATAAAAAAAAAAGAAATACCCTTTCAGAAATAAATACTGTTTCAGAAATGAAAAAAAAAAAAAAAAAAAAGAAGAGGTGGCAAGAATACACAGAAGAACTGTACAAAAGAGATCTTCATGACCCAGAAAATCACGATGGTGTGATCACTCATCTAGAGCCAGACGTCCTGGAATGTGAAGTCAAGTGGGCCTTAGAAAGCATCCCTACGAACAAAGCTAGTGGAGGTGATGGAATTCCAGCAGAGCTGTTTCAAATCCTCAAAGATGATGCTGTCAAACTGCTGCACTCAATATGCCAGCAAATGTGGAAAACTCAGCAGTGGCCACAGGACCGGAAAAGGTCAGTTTTCATTCCAATCCCAAAGAAAGGCAATGCCAAAGAATGCTCAAACTACCGCACAATTGCACTCATCTCACAGGCTAGTAAAGTAATGCTCAATAGTCTCCAAGCCAGGCTTCAGCAATACATGAACCGTGAACTTCCAGATGTTCAAGCTGGTTTTGAAAGGCAGAGGAACCAGAGATCAAATTGCCAACATCCGCTGGATCATCGAAAAAGCAAGAGAGTTCCAGAAAAACATCTATTTCTACTTTCTTGACTATGCCAAAGCCTTTGACTGTGTGGATCACAATAAACTGTGGAAAATTCTGAAAGAGATGGGAAGACCAGACCACCTGACCTGCCTCTTGAGAAATCTGTATGCAGGTCAGGAAGCAACAGTTAGAACTGGACATGGAACAACAGACTGGTTTCAAATAGGAAAAGGAGTACGTCAAGGCTGTATATTGTCACCCTGCTTATTTAACTTCTATGCAGAGTACATCATGAGAAATGCTGGACTGGAAGAAACACAAGCTGGAATCAAGATTGCGGGGAGAAATATCAATCACCTCAGATATGCAGATGACACCACCCTTATGGCAGAAAGTGAAGAGGAACTAAAACGCCTCTTGATGAAAGTGAAAGTGGAGAGTGAAAAAGTTGGCTTAAAGCTCAAAATTCAGAAAACAAACATCATGGCATCTGGTCTCATCACTTCATGGGAAATAGATGGGGAAACAGTGGAAACAGTGTCAGGCTTTATTTTGGGGGGCTCCAAAATCACTGCAGATGGTGATTGCAGCCATGAAATTAAAAGACGCTTACTCCTTGGAAGGAAAGTTATGACCAACCTAGATAGCATATTCAAAAGCAGAGACATTACTTTGTCAACAAAGGTCCGTCTAGTCAAGGCAATGGTTTTTCCTGTGGTCATATATGGATGTGAGGGTTGGACTGTGAAGAAAGCTGAGCGCCGAAGAATTGATGCTTTTGAACTGTGGTGTTGGAGAAGACTCTTGAGAGTCCCTTGGACTGCAAGGAGATCCACCCAGTCCATTCTGAAGGAGATCAGCCCTGGGATTTCTTTGGAGGGAATGATGCTAAAGCTGAAACTCCAGTACTTTGGCCACCTCATGAGAAGAGCTGACTCATTGGAAAAGACTCTGATGCTGGGAGGGATTGGGGGCAGGAGAAGAAGGGGATGACAGAGGGTGAAATGGCTGGACGGCATCACTGACTCGATGGACGTGAGTCTGAGTGAACTCTGGGAGTTGGTGATGGACAGGGAGGCCTGGCGTGCTGCGATTCACGGGGTCGCAAAGAGTCGGACACGACCGAGCGACTGAACTGAACTGGACCCTAATGATGTCAATATCCTAGGCCCTGTTTAAAAACATTTCCAAAGTGTTTTGCAAAGTTATTTGCAAAGTCATTCTTTGCAAATCCTTAACTCCATGGAAAACAGAGGAGTATTACCTCTGGCAGCTGATGAGCATTCCTGATGGCCTCACAGCAGCTGCCACCCTGTAAAATATGACAATAGCTACAAACCTGTCTGTCGAGCTGTTCATCTGTTTGTTGCTTAGGAGCCAGGGGGAAGGAAGCGAAAAGCAGAGAGATTGTTTTAAGTCATCCTCAGCCACACAAATTAGGGTGATCTTTCAGGACACTCCTGCTCTAGGCTCCTGCCTTCCTCTGCGGGACTCCTTTCACTGAACTCCGTCTCTGCCCCTGTGGGCACACCCTCTTTGGCTCACTTTACCTCTCCCAAGCCTTGACAGGAAAGCAAACATCCACTTTCTTTGTCTTATCCCATCCCAATCAGGATATTGTTTAAAAAAGTCTTGAAAGTAAGGAACTACATAACTCCAGTGATTTCCACCAGGAATTGACTAATGGTACATTAAGAGATCTTGGCTCCAGCACCCTCACTTATTTATTAGCTGTTTGGCCTTTGGCAAGTGACTTAATCTTTCTAAATCCTACTTTCTTCAACTAGCAAATGAAGAGGCCATCTAATTTATGACCTCAAAGGGCCTTTCAAACGTTCAGATTTGCTTCTGTGAAATACACAGAGAGGCACTGAACTTTAAAGAATGTGGCCTGGAAAATAAGAGCGAACAGGACCCCAAGAGAAGTCCCATGCTGTTAAGATTCAAATCTTGTATCTCCTCAGGAACCCAACCCACTCAAACATCAATCTCCAAAACCATGATTAACTGATGATTAAAACAATCATGAAGTAGTTCCATAGGATGTTAAATTTAAAAAGATACAAATTTCATTTTCAAGTAAGTTACAGAGACTGTTTAGTAAAGTTAAATTCTCAACATCTTAGACTTTTATAATGCTAAGTGTGCACTGTGAATTTTCAGGAAAGTTGTTAGAACATAGCATTTCTCCAAAATTGTTTCCCATAGGATCCTTTTTCACACAGCAAACCCTGCAGATCCAAGTGTTTCCAGAAATACACTCAGAGATGGCTGTTCTGAACCAATTACATGTCTGCTCTGCAATGACTGAGTGAACTTGAAGTGGCACCCAGAGGACCAACAGGAGCCTGGGCAGCTGGTCAAGAGCCTGGTCTCTACTGCAGCTTCTGCTGCCAAATGGCTATTTGCTCTGGACCAGTTCACCAGCCTCCTCAGGCCTGCTGGGCCCTACCTGTTCTTTGGGCAGCAGCTGCTGGCCTGCCCACTCCACCCCAGCCCGGAGCAGCTCAGCTCGCAGCCCTCCCAGGTCTCTGTTCTATGTCTGCACTACAGCAATACTGGCTGCACAAGCTGCCTCCCTGTGACCATCTGGAAAATCTATTACCTTCATTCCACTGTCATCTTAATTTCTGCATGCTGCTGCTCCTGCTAAGTCACTTTAGTTGTGTCCGACTCTATGCGACCCCACAGATGGCAGCCCACCAGGCTCCGCCATCCCTGGGATTCTCCAGGCAAGAACACTGGAGTGGGTTGCCATTTCCTTCTCCAATGCATTAAAGTGAAAAGTGAAAGTGAAGTAGCTCAGTCGTGTCCAACTCTTCGCGACCCCAGGGACTGCAGCCTACCAGGCTCCTCCGTCCATGGGATTTTCCAGGCAAGAGTATGGAGTGGGGTGCCATTGCCTTCTCCGATTTCTGCACGATCACACAACAAAAACGGGCAATGGTCTGGAGCTGTCGCAGAGTAAGAAGAACTCTAAGAAATCCCCAAAAAATGAACTACAAGATTTCTTTATGAACAATTTTCTTTTTCTATGAAACATCCCCATTAGCAAATTACAATTAAGCAAATACTGGCAGAGAAACAAATAGGTTTCTTTGAAATTAAAAAAAAAAAAACTTTTCTGATAAGTATTATTGACTGAAAAAGTGTTAACATGTTTGTCACATTCAAAAAGCCACAAATGAATTTCTCTGAAAAACCCAACGTCCTTTTAAAAAATCCACAAAATTGGGGCTCTGCCAAAGCGTGAATGTTACAAAACCATACGCCACAGGCCCTTCTTCATGCTTCTATGAATTACTAAAGCAAGGATTAAGCTTCTGGTACTTTAGTACCAGAAAGATCAGACATGGATTCAAAGGCTGGCTCTAGCTGGGTGTATTTGGGCAAGTTATTTAATTTTTATTTAACCTCAAACTCCTAACCCCTTAAATAAGAACAAGAAGTACCTAGTTCACAGGATAACTGGGAGTTTTAAATAAAATAAAACTGAATCTACCTAACATGAGAGGGACCTACAGTAGTTAGAATTAGCTTTGGCTGAGAAAGACAGGAAGCCCAAAGTACCAGCAGTTTAAACAAGAGAAGTTTCTTTCTTTCTCAGGGAAAAGTCCAGGTAGGCAAGTGTGGCACTCCACTGTCGTGTTTTCTGATCACCTACGGCTCAGCTTCATGGTCCAGGATGGCGGCATCTACATCCTAGACAGCGGACTGGGAATGACAAATAATGACAGGGCAAAAGGGACACATACTGTCCCTTAAGGGAGGTTCTGGAAAGGATCACATGGTAACACACTTTCCATTAACCAGAATTCAATCTCATGGCCACAGAGCTGCCACAGTTACATCCAGCCTGTTCCCATGGGGACAGCCAACACCAGTTATTTAAGTCGCATCCATTCTGAACGTCTGGATTCTGAGGCCGTACTGATTGCTAACCATTTTGAAAATTACCCTTGCCTTTGGGAATCTGTGCCTTAAAACTCCACAACAAACAAGATTTCCTTTGTAACATATGCAGTTTAGGACATAATTTTCCCCTCACTGGTTATTTCCCCCTTAGTTTCCTTTTCTGAAAAAGAAACTAGCTTTAATAAGAAAAAGGTCAACGTTACTGAATTACAGGGTTCTCTTTTCAAAAACTAACACTCCATTTTCGATGCCATGGTCTCCTGAAGGCTGAAATACAGAGACTCTGATGGTGGAAGGAAGCTCCCTGTCCCACTGCCCCACTTCCAGGCTGCTGGGCCCTGTCGCCTCTTGGTCACTGGTAGTAGCTGTCAGTGAAGGATGGGGAGGAGAAGGAGCAGTGTAGACTGCTAAGTCTCTGCTTGGTGCACACGTGACACGTGTGGGCAGCATGTGCTGCATAAACTGGAGCCTGTCACCCTTCTAATTAAACCCAGCTAACAGCAGTATCCATCTTCCTGAAAAACTGGAGCTGGAATGCAGGGGCCCAGCCTAGGTTTTTCTGGGTTAATAATTTCCTAGAGTTTAAATCCTAAGCTGTATTCCACAAGTGTCAAGAAAGCTTGCATTTAAAAAAAAAATAGGAATATTTTTCCTTTTAAAATAAATTAAATATAATTTTTTAAAAGTTTTAAATAGCTTTAACTGCTGCAAAATAAGCAGTCTGTAGGAAATGGTGTACCAGCCCTGGGTCCTGGCATGCTGTGAAAGTGCTGGCCAGCCCTCTGCTATTACTCAACTGCTTAAATCTTTATATCTTATGCGACCCTTATCTCCTTAAACAATCTATCTTACATTCTATACATTTTAAGGATGTCTTTTATTTTTCCTTAATTGCTGTATTGATTTTTTTTCTAACAAGCACATAGGGACATTACAAAAAGAGCATCAGTGAAAAGCCATTCTGTTCTTCGTTTCCCTTCCCAGAGAGAACTGTTCCTACTGTTTCCTGTGAAGTTGTCCAGGCTACGTAGTTTCTAACATAAATGTCAACATGACCACATTCTGTTTTGTACCAAAAAAATGCATTTCCAGTATTCTATTCTTTTCTCATTCTAAAGAGCTTCGACATATTTTCGTCTGCATTCACTGTAACTAATTTACTTTCTAAATTGAACAGTAACATTCCCTGTACACAGAGGTGCTATTTACCAGTGTGTGTGCATCACCAATTATCACAAAGTAATATTCTAACCTTGAAAAGCTCTTGGTACCAATATTCTTCCCCACAATTAACTTCCTATGGGACACTGCTGCTGCTGCTGCTAAGTCGCTTCAGTCGTGTCTGACTACTTAACAAATAGTTGAAGGAATATGTGTCTTCAGAGGAAAGAATTACAATCTTGAGTGGGAAGGGCAAGCTCTCCAAACAGCCCCATAAATTCTGGCACATCCTCCTGGGCAGGGTCCCCCATTAATCACCTGTGTAAAAATCACTACATTTAATGAGAAAGCTATTTGAAGGAAGCTTCCAGTGCAACACTGTCCACATGGACCATCGGCAAAATGGCGACATTCTGTAGCCACGCTGCCCAACACTCATATACACCAGCCACATGTGACTAATGGTTACTTGAAATGTGCCCAGTACAACTGAGGAACTAAATTTGTAGTTTAACTTAATTTAAATAACCACATGTGCCTAGTGGCTACCCTTTTGGACAGACCTGTTCTACTGAATAGTGGATAAATAGAAAAAGATTACAATCCCTGTTATGAAAGAGGGACACTTGGGAAACGTGTGTATAAGTGTGTATGGCAAGCATGGTGGATTCAGCTCAACCTACATTTCCTGAATTTTCTTTCTTGACATATCCAAGGCTGAGTGGACTATTTCTAAAAATAATTTCTCTAGCTAAAGTTGGAGCAAGCCTAAAAGATATGCTGCAATTACCTTTAAAATCTGAAACTGAAATAGTTTTACTGTGCTGAAACTCTATGTTTGATGATGCACTGTTTTATAATTTTTCTGGCATGAGATTACGTGTGCATCACGCTACAGTAACAGTTTCTCTGCTGGGTGGAAAAAACAAGTTGCAGGAGCATATGTATAATACTATGCCAGCCACACACATAAATGTATGCATATATATAAATACATGTTTGTGTGTGAAGAGAATTTATCTAAAATGGTTCTGCTGAAAAGCACATTCTGTGGTGACGAAAGTGCTCTCTGCCTACCCTGTCCAACAGGGTTATTCGGCTACTGAGGGCTTGGAGGATGGCCAGTACTTGATGGAGGAACAGGACCTTTACTTATATTTAATTTTAATTAATTAAAATAGCCACAAGTGCCAAATGGCCAGCCTGTTGGATGGTACGATCTAGAATAAACCTCAAACTGTTAAAAGGCAATTTCAAAGTGTGGTGTTAGTCACTCAGTCATGTCTGACTCTTTGTGACCCTGTGGTAAAACCCTTCAAGAGGTCTTATCATTAAAGGGAAGATAAATTTTTACTTAAACTTTACAAACCACTGTAGTGTTTGGGTTTAATTATCTAGTTTTGTACAACTGGCACCTATAGCTAGCTCATCAAATGAGTAAATATGAAGGGGCAGGGTCTTACTAGCTCAGGCCTCCATAACAAATTCCAGACTGGGTGGCTTAAACCATAGAAAACTTCTTCTTAGTACTGGAGGTTGTAAGTCCAAGATGAGGGTGCCAGAGGATCCGGTTCTGATGAGAGCTCTCTTCCTGGCCTGGAGACAGCTCCCCTTTTCACTGTGTCTTCTCATGGGGGTGCAGATGGGGAAATAAAGCTCTGAGCTTCCTCTTCTTACAAGGACACTGATCCCTCATGGGGACACCATTCCCATGTCTTCTAAACTGATTAGCTCCACAAAGGCCCCACCTCTCAACACCGTAACGTTGGGGGTTAGGGCTTCAATAAACAAACTTGCAGGTGGGGACACAAACATTCTGTCCATAACAGGAGGATGAAAGAAAGAATTAAAATTCCTTCCACTCTGTGTATTTTTCTCTACTGCCTCACATAGCTCACTGAGTGCCCTAGAAATCTTACTATTAGGCTTCCAACATTTGGTTGCTGGAACATCTGGGACAATGGCATTTTCTAATGACAGGAGTGTGGCCAAGTCTTGAGACCTTATGATCTTATAAATTCTAGTTTGAAAGAACACATTAATGATTCAGTGTGCGTGTGTGCTCACTCATTCCATTGTGTCCAACTTTTGGGGGCCCTGTGGACTGTATTCTGCCAGGCTCCTCTGTCCATGGACGTTTTCCAAGCAAGAAATATTGGAGTGGGTTGCCATTTCGTACTCCAGGCAATCTTCTCGACCCAGGGATCGAACGCACATCTCCTGAGTCTCCTGCACTGACAGGTGAATTCTTTACCACTGAGCCACCTGGGAAGGCCCAGTGTTCTCATACGTCTCTGTAATTTCTTGATGCCCTCATCAACCAAATGGTGGTGCCAGATGCACACCAGGCAAAGCTGGAAAGGTCACTTTACACACTACCTTTAACTGTGCCTGTCTGTAGTTGTGTGGGAATGAGCAGAGCTGCCTTAAAGTGGGTTTAACCTCTGCGTCACCTCAACACACTTGTTTTTCCAAGATCCTCTGCTGGGAAGCCAAAGGCACCTTTTTGCAGGAAGGAGGACAGAGGCAAGCTGAGCTTCCCACAGGCCCAGTAGCTTCTCTTGAGTTTTTGAGGAAACATCTGCAGCTTCCCACAGGTCCCAAGGTCTCCAGGTATGGGGGCAGCTGGTATTCTTAAACAATACCTGTACAACAGTGGCATCCCTAACCTAGGCTCCTTGGTCAAAAGCAGCCTGTGCATTCAACCATTATCAGAGCTGCTTTTTTGTGCCCCATAAAAAAGATGACGATGTGAAAATGCTGGCCTGGGCTAGGACAAGGAGGAAATAAGGCATGACTACTTGATGGCTACAGAGATTTATGTAGGGGCGATGAAAATGTTTGGAACTTGGCAGAGATGGTGGTTGTACAATATTAATGCATTAAATGCCCCTGCTGACTTTTGAAATGGCTAATTTTATGTTATTTCACCTGAAAAAAAATCCACAAAAACCCAAAATCTATTTTAAAAAACACAGGAAGTGGGCACCATCCCATCACATAGACCTACACTGAGGGCCCTGGGAGGGCACACTGGTCCTGCACACCTCTCTATGGGATGATGGGCACTGGCAGACCCATCCTTCCCATTCTTCTCAGCCAAGCCTTTCGAGCTCCCTTCCCCTTAGCCATTTTCAGTTACACTGCAGAATCCACCCTAAACTCTGGGAGGGCCCATGAGGGAATCCACCCCACCAAAGAATCTAAATGGACCCTCTCAAATACCCTGTGTTCTAACTCAGTCACTGGTCTATTTGTTGCTTGCAAGTCAGTCTGTTAGTAGTTTTTCATCTTGTTCTGCTATTTCCTACCCGTATTCCCTAAGGACCTCCCACTCAGTATTCTGCCAATCTACCACTGAGGGCAAACACCACCTTCCTGCTCTGTAATGCTGAGAAAATTCTTCAGGAAACTTGGAATGCACCCTTGACTGCTCTGGCTTCAACCAAACACAGTGGTTGACTCTATCTGAACAATCAGTGCAATCATGATGATTGTGGTCAATTAAAATGTCAAATCAGTTGTTTGAGTAAACTGACAAATGGTTGGACTAAACTGTTTTTTCCTAGGTATTAAACAATATACAGTAACTCTAGGTGAGAACAGTTAAGAAGGAAAGACAGGGAAATAAAGAAAAATGATTTTCTTTAGCCTCCCCCTGCCTTTTGTCGGGCTTCCCTCATAGCTCAGTTGGTAAAGAATCTGCCTGCAATGCACGAGACCCTGATTCTATTCCTGGCTTGGGAAGATCCCACGGAGAAGGGATAGGCTACCCACTCCAGTATTCTTGGGCTTACCTTATGGCTCAGCTGGTAAAGAATCTGCCTGCAACACGGGAAACCTGGATTCGATCCCTGGGTTGGGAAGATCCCCTGGAGAAGGGAAAGGCTACCCACTCCAGTATCCTGGCCTGGAGAATTCCATGTAGTCCATGGGGTTGCAAAGAGTCAGACACACCTGAGCGACTTTCACTTTCACTTGGCTTTCCTCATGTCTACAGCAGCTGTCCTGATCATGCTCTAGAACCATGTTTCCAAAAGATACTTGACTATGAAATCCTTTTTCATACCAGCATCTTTCCCTACCAACTGAGACAAGAGTGGGTAGAGCACAAACTTTAGAAGAGTGACATAGGCCGATGGCATGATATAAACTGGTTAGAATCAACTAGGTCCAAAATGGTGGGTGAGTCTACTTCCGGTAGACCTTGAGCCTCAGCATACACTCATTGGAACACACCAGCAGGCTAAATGATGTACTCATAGGCACCATGACAGTTCCAAGGCCAACTATAAAGATCAAAAAGTGGGTGGTGGGCCAAATCCTAGAAATCCCCACCCCTTCCCCAAAATAGCTGGAATACTCTTCCCACCCATTAGCCTATGACATAACCCATCCCTGTAACAACTGACAACCCCAGACTCCCGGGCCTCTTGCCTTCCAAGACGGCCCACGCTCTGCCTGTGGAGCATTTTCTCCCTGAATAAATCTTCTTTCACTTTACTATGGCTCACTCTTGAATTCCTTCCTGCGCAAAGCACAGAACTCACACTCAGCAGCTGTCCCAGGGGTCTGGAGATGACCTGAGATGTGACCACCCTCTCCTGCCCCGTCACTCTCCCCTGCCCCGTCGCTCTCCCCTGCCCCGTCTCCCTCTCCTGCCCCGTCGCCCTCTCCCCTGCCCCGTTGCCCTCTCCCCTGCCCCGTCGCCCTCTCTCCTGCCCGGTCGCTTTCTCCTGCAACACAACCCTTACTTTCTCCTTCTCAGTGAGGGGCACCTTCCTTTACCTAGGTTTCAGTCTAAAAACCTCAGAGTTATCTTTGGCTCTTCTTTTGTTCATACCTCACACATGATTTATCAGGAAAATGCACCAGTTCTATTTTCAGTGTGCCTAATCCAAGTATCTCTTCCCCAATCCAGACTGAGCTACCAACCCACCTCAGGCACACCACCTCTCACCTAAACCACACCAGCTTCTGCTTTCGACCCCCAATCCCAGGGCATCCAAAGTGACCTTTTAAAATAACAAGTCCTAACACATCTTTCCCCTATTCAGAAAAGCTCCTCATGCCTTACACAGACTGGATCTCGGTCTCTCTCCAACTTCATTTCCAAATGCTCTTTCCTCTGTTGCCTATTCTATGGACAAAGCTGTTCCTTTCCCAAGCCAAGCACAGTCTCATCCAAAAGCTTCCGAACTGTCACTTCCCTGTGCCTGGAGTGCTCTTCCTCCACCGAGTGCTGGGGACCGAATGTTTGCCTCCCCCAGAATTCACGGGTTGAAGCTGAACCCCACTGTGATGGTATTTGGAGGTGGTGGCCCTGGGAGTTGATTAGGTCATGATGGGGATTAGTAAGAAGAGACTCAAGAGAAATGATCTTCCTCTCCACCCTGTGAGGACATAGAAGAAGGCAACTGTCTGAAGTCAGGAAGAGTCCTCGACAAGCACCTGCCCATGCTGACCCCTGATCTCAAGACTTTCAGGCTCCAGAAGTGTTTGAGAAATAAAAAGTCGTTAAACTGCCCATCTATGTTCCATTTGTTACAGCAGCCCAAACTAACAGACACACAGGCTCTTGGTTAACTGTCGCCTCTGCGGAGCAGCCTGGGAACGTAGCAGCACGCCCCGCCCTCCCACTTCTCCCCCCTCTTTCCTCAGCCTTATTTCACTGCAGCCTTTATCACCACGTGGCATCGTAGCACGTGTTCACTGGCTTCCTGGGTGCTTCCCACACCAGAACAGAAGCTCCAGTGCACACAAGTTCTGTTTTGTGCTCTAACGTGGCCCCAGCACTCAGAGAGCCTGGCTGGTGGTGATGCTCAAGAAACATCTACTGAACAAATTAATAGCTAGTTCTTACAGAAGAGTCTCTCAGAATAATCGTCAATTGCTTCTCTAGAGTAAAACAATGAAAACAAAGAGTTGGGAGTGAGGGTAGTAACTGTGACAGTCAGGACCTGGGAGCTCTCCAAAAGGCAGTGGAGCTGGGGCACATCAGCGTTGCCAGGTCCAGCCCAGGATGCAGTCAGCTCAGGCTCCTCCAGAGGAGGCAGAGGACTTCATTTCCAGCTCATCACAGCAGCTAAAATTGGCCTAAACCATCATCCTCAGTGATCTGTAAGTGGTTACGACATACCCTCTGTGAAGCCACTTAAAATATCAGACCTGTGGTGAAGCATGTCAAGGCCTAAGTTTGAAGCTGGCCTTTAGAAGGTAAAGTAAAGTAACGTTGCTCAATCATGTCCGACTCTTTGCAACCCCACGGACTGTAGCCTACCAGGCTCCTCCGTCCGTGGAATTTTCCAGGCAAGAGTACTGGAGTGGGTTGCCATTTCCTTCTTCAGAGGATCTTCCCAACCCAGGGATCGAACCCGGGTCTCCCGCATTGCAGGCAGACGCTTTACCGTCTGAGCCACCACAGAGGGGCAAATAAAATACCTTGGTGAGAATATGTTACACACGAGAATCACAGTGATACCAAATGTACCGTAAGCTGAATAAAGGTGGTATAATTTTCAGGCAGAGAAAGGAGACTGCCATCCAGCAATCATCCTGAATAAAATAACACCATATATGGAAGAATAAACATACTACCACACATGACTTTCAGCTATTTAGTTCTCCAATTCCTCACTATAAATGTAAAGTCAACACTCAGCATGTAAACAGTCTATCACTGTATCATGAATTCTACTGTGTACAGCCAGCCTTTGAGAAAGGCAACATGGGAGGGGAGAAAAACCGAATCTACAGTGGTTTAGAGCATGAGGCTTGCAGCCCGAACTCAGACGCTCTTCCCACCAAGCGACCTGCCATTTAAGGATCCTGAGCCAATGACCACTTCCAGAGCCTCCTCTGTAAAATGTGGATCGTCTCAGCAACCTTACAGGATTCTTTAGAGACCGTATGACATTGTGTCAATGTAATGCTCAGCACAGACTTTAACAATGTACTGGAATCCCACATTTAGATGGTTCCATATGACTACCACAAGGGCAGCGCTACGTCATACTCAAAATCTCTGCATCCCTGAATGCATGGCTCTGGAATGAAATAATAAATCAATGAATAGTGTCTACTAAATGTTCCTAATTTTATGTGAAAGGCAACCAAAGAGATGAGACAAAGAAGAGAAGAGGGGAAAACAGTGAGAGGCATAAGGAGCTGCGGAGAGGCAGCATTTACAAGGAGCAGCAGGAGAATGGGCAGCCGCCCTCCAGGAGCAGATCAGAGTTAGCACATGAAGGCGTAGATGAGCACAACAGCTGAGGTTTACTTAACAGAAGTGGGGGGCCAGAACTCTCACCTTGCTGCAAAAGTGAGCCACACTGAAGACAAATGTTTTTATTAGAACACTGTAATAATAAAACCAAACTCTCTGTGAAATTCCTGCCCATTTCTAATCTGAAAGATGCCAATCAAAATTTCCACTGCAACCATGTAGAATAAGCCCTAGGGCACTATCTCTGCAGAGTACGGAACCATCCAGCAGCTGAGGGAGGCGGCTCCTGTGTGTGGCTTGGCATGGCATCCGGCTAAGGTCATGGAGGGAGGTTCTGAGTGCCCACATGCACACAGCACGAGTGCGCCAGGAACCTGCCACCCTCCAGTACATTCTGGCTCTCCCCCCACAAAAGGCAAAGGACAGACGCACAGGAACATTTTACTGTACTTAGAAAAACAGACACGTGTACTTTGCCTTATGACAGCAGTCAGTGTGACAGAAATGAAACCTACAAAGATTAAGACAGTATGAAAAGTGGATGAAAACCTAAGAAGTCATCAGGTCATGGATGCCAAGGGCCAGAGAAGGGTAGGTGGTGGGTGGAACAAGAGCGCCCACCGTAGCAGCACGTCAGCAGATGAGAAGAGGAAAAACATTGTGAGTTTGATGTTAGCTCAGTAAGAGGCACCATGAAGAATCAGAAGGACAGCTAACCAGAATCAAAGGGTGCAAGTGCTGTGCAGTGCTTACTGGCAATCAACCCCTCCACTTACGCAAACAGGTACAATCCACCTTGTCGTATGATTCACGCCAACACTGCTCAGCAGTGCAGGTGTCAGCAAAAGAACAAACAGGTCAGGAGTGACTTAAAACCTGGACCACGGATCCCACATGGATAACAGGGAACAAAGGCAGGAAGGAACTAAGGCTGAGTCTCAGTGAGAACAAACCTGAGGTGGAGGGTGTAACTGGATGGACGAGAAGGGGTGGTCAAGGAAGGAATTTCAGACTTACTGATCTGAGCCATGAGTGGACAAGGTCTAGGAAGTGGGGAGCTGAGGGGAGCTGGGGAGAAGATCACTGGTGATGACAAGCAGTCATGAAAGGAAGTGGATGATCCCATGAAGCTGGGCCAGGGTGGAGGACGATGAGGCAGTCAGCAGTGATGAGCGGGAATAATGAGGACGTCAGCAGGTAAGAGTCACCTGCTGGCGTACAGGGTGTGCAAGGATGGTTACACACAGGGCTGAGTCTCCACAGAGTAGCGGGTGGACGGGAAGGTGGAAAAGCCGAGATCCAGCACAGCCTGGCTGGCATAGGCCACCAGCCCAGCTTCTGAATAGCTTTTCATCTCTGTAATGATGAAACTAATCTACCTAAATCAGGCAGTTCTGCCCATTTTAAACCTGAAAGATGTAATCCAATCTTTCCCTTGCATGTATATAAAATAAACACTAGTAGCAGACTAGTAGAAAAACTCCGGTTTTCCAAGATAAAATCTTCAGTGACTGGGCATTCATTGCAGAATCTTCAGAAGTTCACATATTTATCCTACATGTCTATAGAGTGCAACTAGATTAACATTTCTATTAGATTTTCTCAAAAGCCATGTTTTTTTCACCATACCATTTATCACCTGGGAACAAAGATCTTCCTCAAAACTGGAGATCTTTTTCCTTATCATTTAGATCGAAGATACAGGGAACTGGTAAATTTCTACTATCCCCTCATCTTCCAGTATTCGTCACTGACTCCACCTACAAATTTATTTACGATGCAGTCTTTATGTTAATGAAGAAGTATTTCCTGGAGAACTGTTGACTCCCCCAGCCCTCTGATGGAGAAGGCAATGGCACCCCACTCCGGTACTCTTGCCTGGAAAATCCCATGGACGGAGGAGCCTGGTAGGCTACAGTCCATGGGGTCTCGAAGAGTTGGTCACGACTGAGCGACTTCCCTTTCACTTTTCACTTTCATGCATTGGAGAAGGAAATGGCAACCCACTCCTGGAGAATCCCAGGGACGGGGGAGCCTGGTGGGCTGCTGTCTATGGGGTCGCACAGAGTCGGACACAACTGAAGTGACGTAGCAGCCAGCCCTCTGAACAGGACTTGTTCAGGGATCCTCTCCTCTGGGAAGACAGCATGATAGTACAGCTCCATTCCCCAGCCCCTCGGGTGGATGTCCCCTTGTTCTGCCAGAGCATTCCCCAGGCAGCTCTCTTTCTGTATCTTACTGCATTTGACTGTCAACCAAAACAAACTTTATGACCCTGGACAAGGGCTTAACCTCTCTCTGCCCTAATTTATCCATGTATAAAAGAGAGAAAATAGAGTCGCATGGTCGCTGGGCCGGGGAAATGGCAGCTCCGTGAGACAGCAGGGCTTTGGGTGAAGGAGGGAGCACAGAGGAAGCATTTATGACCTTCTGATCGCCTGGTGGCTCAGACGGTAAACGCATCTGCCCGCAATGCGGGACGCCCAGGTTCGATCCCTGGGTCAGTAAGATCCCCTGGAGAAGGAAATGGCAATCCGCTCCAGTACCCTTGCCTAGAAAATTCCATGGATGGAGGAGCCTGGTGGGCTATAGTCCATGGGGTCGCAAAGAGTCAGACACGACTGAGTGACTTCACTCACAGTGAGGTGAAACAAATAGAGAAGAGAGATTCAGTTCTAATGTCCAAAAATCAGATTGAAAGACTATCTCGTCCTGGTTCTTCCTACTTCAATTTGAACCCATTTGAGGTTCTTCAGATAGATCCCAAAGTGACAGATGAAGAAATAAAAAAGAGGTTTCGGCAATTATCCATACTGGTGCATCCTGACAAAACTCAAGATGATGCTGACAGAGCACAAGGGGCTTTTGAAGCTGCGGACAAAGCTTACACGTTGCTACCGGATCAGGAACAAAAGCAGAGGGCCCTAGGTGCGATTCAGGCAGGAGGAGAAGGTGTGGAACACACCGTTAAAGAGCGAAAAAAGCAATTAAAGAAGGAAGGCAGGCCTACAAATGTGGAGGAGGAACCCTGAGCTGTTCAAACAAGCAATATACAAACAGACCATGAAACTCTTTGCTGAGCTGTAAATGAAAAGCCAAAGAGACGCATGAACGGAAGCAACAGGAGGAAGAGACTGAAGGTCAAGCAAAAACCCAAAGAGAAAGGGAGTGGCAGAAAAATTTTTAGCAAAGTCGAGATGGCAGCATGCACAGCTGGTGAAACTTCCAAGCCAATACAAAAGGAAAGAAAGAGAAGAAAAATCGGACCTTCCTGAGACCACCGAAAGTAAAAATGGAGCAGCGTGAGTGACTGCCGAGGGTCACAGCTGCGGAACCTTCCCCAACTGTCTCCCTCCTGCTTTGAAGGACTCATTCTTTCCTCCCATTTTCACCCCAACATAGAGTAGTATTTGCTTTTTAGTCCATTTTGTTTTCAATACAGTTTAATATCGATCAGAGTAATTCTTTTGTACGTTGAAATGAGGGGCTCGGTTTAAAAAGAAACTTCCCCCCAGCGCTTACCCCCAGACCAACTGGGACTGGAAGGGGCTGCATTCTCTTCCCACAGCCTGTAACTTAATGTTCTGTATTTCACTGAAGTGTGATGGTTAGAAACGTTATGTGTAGTTTGTGGAAGTCATCCAATTACACATACTGCTAACACTGGTGTTGCCGTGACTTCAGAGACAAGCCTGGCCCACCTTAGGAAGCCCCCTCGCTTCAGTTGCTTGCTTCTGGCTGTGGCGTCCTTCGAAGCCCCAGATCAGATGGGAAGGCAGCGGACACCCAGAGCAGTCCCTGGACGCCCTGACGTCCCCAGAGTCTGGCATGTGCTTTCCCATCTGACTGGCCAACCCATATGGCATGAGGCTCCAAGCCACCCAACCTGTTCACTTTCCAAAGAGCTAGCCGTTCTCCATCCCATAACGTGGTATCCTTGCCTGTCTGCATTTGTTAGTGGTAATATTCTGTATGTGTAATACATTTTTATACTCTAAAAAAAAGAATAGGGGAAATAACAGTACAAACATCACAGGGCTTCTGGATTAATTCATGAGATAAAGTGAATGCCTAGAAAGCACTTGGAAAAGTTTACAGCACACAGTAAATGCAACAGAAGTGTTTGCTGTTCTTATAACAATACTTATTTGCATGTCTTTCCTTCTGTCCCATGTTAGCACCTTTAAAATAAGAGATTAGGTCTTAATCTTTGTATCTCCAGGGCCTAGTACTGTGACTGGCAAACAGGAGACATGAGATGAATTAACACCATGAATCAACTGGTAAACCAATTTTTATTTCACAAAAAAAGTAGAAACATAGATATTAAAAATAAGCCAAAGCGTTACCCTATTTACAACCCACCTTGTTTAAAAATAACCTAAGGAAGTTCATGAACTACAGCCTGCCATTTCAAATATGTAATGCAATATGAAATGAAGGAAGTTAAATTAAGACTAGAATTGCACCGTCAGTACCACTAAAAGGTCAGTATCAAAAAGGACTTTTTAAGCATTATGTGGCTTAGATACATTGTGACTCTGAGAATTAGTACATTCTCACTCACTTTTGTTTCAGGGGAAAAAAAGAGTCCAGAGGCTTGACTTTCGACCAGGATTTGTTACCATTTCTTCCACAGATCTAGGCACCCAGGGAGGAGATAAAAAACCGTCATGACAGAATTCACCTACTTCATCTGTCACACTTATGCCGCAGGCGAGTAGCGAAGTTGTTGGTGACAGAAGGGAATCAACTGAGGCATCCAAAAGAAAATGCAAATGATTGTGGCTACAAGTTCAAGACACTCACTCAGCCCGCAGGCCCTCCGAGTAGGGAGGAGGCTTCTCTCCGTCTCCAGGTACAAACAGCCAGTATTTAGGTTTCATCTTGGGCTTAACATTTCCGCAGAACCCGCGATGGGGGATCACAGCGTAGCCCTATTTAAAATGAGCACCACTAGCACTTTAATATTCTGGTTCTTCTCAGATTATCTCTGACGCTACTGAAAATGAAACTAGTCACACAACCAGGGGGACCTTCCTCAATCACCGGTGCATGAACAGCAGCCACCGTATTCACTGAGATGGAATTTAGTGCCAGTCCAGGTTAAAGCAAGTCTGGGAGTGTTAGGTGCTTCACAGAGGAAGAGAAATGTTTACCACGTCCTCGTGGACCATCCAAGCAGAAACCTACATAAGAAGGATGAGGGTGACGAGCTAGAGCAAAGTCTTTAGTAAACCAAGGATGTGTCCACTTGCTGGAGAGTTCCTCCCTGCCTTCCACATTTTCCCTCGAGCCACCGAGCAGGACACTGCAGCACCTTCTAAGGAAGACTGAAACAACTGATACATCGGGAGATAAACTCAAGTATGAACATGGAGAGAAGAAACAAAGGATTAACCGACCTCCCTGGGCCACATGCTGGAAACTCTACTGATAATGACAAACTCACATACAGGCACATGAGAAGGTATCTGCTTTTCCAAACAACTTCACAGCTAAATGAAATCATTTCAAGCAGTAAATTCTATTCTCCTTTCCCATACAAGCCGGCATTAATATATATAAAACACTCCCATCAGAGAAACAGCGTTAAGCAGATATCACACATAAAACATACAATGTATCTTAACAGTGTGTTTTTCTATAATTAAGTATTAAGCTTTTTCATTTACTCATTTTAAATGAAAAGATGAAAACTGAGGTTTCAATCTGACAAGGATTGCATCTGAGGATTAAAATGTCCATGGACATACCTCTTAACTCCTCATCTTTTAATTGCTGCATAAATGGTTGCCTAGGAAACTTCCCAACTGGATGAAGACGCACAAGCGAATTCTCGTTTGCAAGCTTGCAGGTATGACTCACTACCTTTGCTCCCACAAAGTAGGTCCTCTTGAATTCTTAGAGGCAGGTATTTTTGCAACCTGGATGACAATTAAAAGAAGAAGAAGAATTATTTTGAATATATGTTTTTAACAGGAATAAAAGTTAAGGGCGAGTCCCTATCCCCACCAAGTTTAGGAGAAACGTGTATTCTTAAAATAGGCCTGCACAATCTGTATCAGGTAGTTATGGACAGTTATTTTTCTGGCAGTATGTTGACAAGACAATAATTAAACATTCTAATTAGAGAGAACAGAGAAAACACTGGAACAATACAATCACAGAGACATTTGTCAAAGAAGAATCCGGTCGGAGGGGTGCGACCCCCCAAGACCACGGAGACCTGTCCCAAGTTCAGGTTCCCTGACAATTCTTGCAACCTAGCTACATCTGTGCCCAGAATGACACCATGACATTGTTAAACAGAGACAAGAAAACGCAGTGCAGACCGTTACATGCCAAGAGGCAGGAACCTGGGGCAAGGGCACCTCTGAAGGCTCTATTTTAACAAACAGCAGATGTACTGAAGGAGGCTGAAGTAGTAGGTGCAGCCCTCACGTTTCTGAGAAAGGACAGAATCTTACATAATTACAGTGAATTAGGGCAGAAATGCGGAGAAGAGCCTCAGGGCCCCAGCCAGGTGCAAGTGATTCCCTAGTTTTGTCACTGCTTCTGATGTCTCAGACAGAGATGGACCAGGCCTGCGGAAGGGGAGGGAGGGAAGACTGGGCCCACCGCCCACGGGAAGGGTCTCCGCTCTCTTCCCTGAGCTCTTCCTCTAAAATCTTTCCATCATCAACTTAACATCATCATCACCTCTTTTACTGTGGTAAGAATAGTTATCATTCAAATTAAAAACCTAAAACTGACTCTTCTGGAGGAAAAACTATTGCTAATTCCTAACTCTACCTTCCCCTCCACCTTGAACCTGTTAAGGAAAAACTTCCCCGAACCTGGTCTGGAATAGAACCAAGTTGCCTACTGTGAAATTCACATCCTAGTGGAAAGACATCAACAACATTCCAGATAAAATGTTTTCCTTCCTATGCAATTTTTCTAGCGAATCTGAAGAAAATTAAGGTCTATTCTGGGGAACCCATGTCCACTCACCCAGTTGGTTGTCAGCTATCAGTTAAAGAGTCTAGTCTAAGGATTTGCAACCAGACATGCTTTTCAGTGATGATTTAATCATTCTTCCTACTAAGAGTGATTCTGAATACACCTACCAAGGGGCCTCTTTCCTCGCACTGCAAAACTGTTAGTAAAACGTTGGGATGTGCTCATAACTCTACTGTCTGAGGAACTGTCTTTAACAAACACTAACCTCAACCAGATCCTAACACCCTGCAGTGCTAAGCATGTTCCTCAGTCTCTAGACTCTGAAGGCCTCTTAATAGGCAGCAACATCCCCCAGGAGCACCTCGAGGGCCTGACGTGGCCCCTGGCTCTCACTCCCCTTCCGTGACCACAACCCATTGTCTCCCCCACCTCCCAAACCTAGGTCATCTGTCAGTTTTTCCAGAATGTTCTGCCACGAGTGCCTGAACTGCCGGCCCTACTGGACGCTTCTGTAATCAAGAGCTGTTAGCACACTGCTTTCTATTTATCTCCCCAGGCTGTAGGCTTACTGAAGACGGTGCTCGGCTTTTTTATTTCTGTATCCCCCACCTTATCAGGGACTTCCTGGGTGGTGCTGGAGGTAAAGAACCCTCCTGCCAATGCAGAAGACGTGAGAGACGCGGGTTCAATCCCTGGGTCAGAAAGATCCTCTGGAGCAGGGCATGGCAACCCACTCCAGTATTCTTGTCTGGAGAATCCCATGGACAGAGGCGCCTGGTGGGATATAATTCATAGGGCTGCAAAGAGTCGGACATGACTGAAGCGACTTAGCATGCACACCTAATCCGAGCCTGGCTCAAAATGGGCAAATAATGTTTGTTGAATAAATGAATGTAGGAAAGAGATGAAGCTGGGAAAAAAAATTACTGCAAGAGGTATTCCCTGTGCAGCTTCAAAACCATCCCTAAGATGTAGTCTGGTTCTGGACTGAGGGGGACTGGGCTCCACCCGGCAGCCCACAAAGCCCTCTCAAGCAGACCCGGCTCAGAGCAGGCATGCAAGGACCCTACAGACCATCTCAAGTCCACTGGAGAGCACAGCCAGCCCAGCAGGAGGTGGATCAAATGCACCACTCCCCAAAGTTTTGCCACCAGAGGAAAAATAAGGGATTTTAGAGGAGAAGCAACATAAAAAGGAGGGAAATAAAAGATGGAAAGTAATGTCCAAAGACCCTCACAGATGGGACTCTGCTAGGCACAGGAACAAAAAAGTTTAGTTTTTCATGAAAATATGTTAATTAAGTTTTTGAGCTATAAAGGCCTGCAGAAGCACCAGGAAAACTCAGGAGAAACTTTTTTTTAAAAAACTGCTGGTTGGCTTTCGGATGGGGTGGGAAAGACTTGCAAATACCTTACAGGGAAGACAGCCTCTGTTACTTGCCCCCTCCCCCAATCTGTCGTATCTCTAGAGCTCTTTTCCCAAGAACAAACCCCACCGAGGCCTGGGCATGGTGTGGAGGACAAGGCAGATGACACTCAGGCACGCCGCCTCCTGGGTACCTGCCAGGCAATTTCCGTTCATGGAAGACAACTTCCATCCGGTACTCAAATCTGCAAGTGTGCGTGAGAGCGGTGGAGTGGATGGCCGCCTCCTGTTTACTGCTGGGGTTTCACAGGTTCCTGGCAGGACAGGGTCAGGGAGTCAAAGGGGGTGTAAACACCATTTTGCCCTTGCAGAAGCCATGGCATCACCCCCTGGGCTCGAGAAAGCACAGCATGGAGCAGGTGGTCCACTCAATGTCCTCTGACTGCCCTTTTCAGAGTATACCAATTCCCTATGGTGTGTCAAGGCTCTTCAGCTTGGCACAGTTTTCCCCCAAATGGCTCAATAGTTATTACCTTTCTGAAGATCATTTCCAGTCCTTAGAATCTGACCTGATGATAACTGCAGGACACATACCTGCCAGAACTGAGCAGTAAAAGGATGCCCGACCCTGCACACCAAGGACAGGAGAGCCTGCAGCTAATCGGAGTGGGCCCGTGGGTGCAGCAGAAGGTAGCTGGGGGGTGGGTGGGGGGCGGCGCGCTCCTGTCTCCAAAAGTTCTGTATGGCTTTCATTACTTACTGCAGAAAAAAGAGCTGGCATAAATCCAAAGACCTTATACTTAATAGGCCTTTGACTGACCTGGGAACAGACTAATTTTTTCTATTTCATTTTATAAAGCTCAGCCTTTCTCACTCTTGCACATCTCTACTTAGAAAAGGGGATGAGTAATAGTAAAACATTGTGGCGGTACGCTGAACAGCGCTCACTCAACTGAGAGAGGACGTATGCTATACGGCCCTCCATTCCACACACACGCGACAGCTTCAAAGGAGACTTATTATAGAACCTGTGGGAATCCCCCCACATGAATTAAGATTCTTTTGACTGGCTGAAAGTGGAACTGAGGGGCCAAGGAAAGGATTTCCCCTGCGGTTGATTAAAAACATTATTCTGTTTTTGAGCTGTCATACCGAGTGCCATGAAGTGAGAAAAATTCTTTTTAAAATGTACTTTGTGAACTTTCCCCTCTAGTACTGGATGTTAAGATGGACTTAAACACAAAATCCTCTAACACACTCAAAACAACTGCTTAAATGAGTTCACAGTCATAAGAAGAAGGAAAACGAAGCTCTAATGTTCCGAAAATACACTTTAACCAGTGCACCTTAATGAAACGTGCGCACCTATGGATGAAATTAAGGGTCTGCAAATGTGGATTTGCAAAATTGGTTATTTTCAACATCATGAAGTTATTATAATGTTTTTTGAGATAGGTTCCCTAAGAGAACATACAATGATGATTTGATGAACAAAAACAAAGTTTTTATATATTTCATTTCAAGGACATTCCTATTATATGCTAAAACAATAAAACATTTTTCTTCTTTAGAAATGGACTTGAAGGGAAAACGTAGTCATCTGAATTGAGCTCAAAAGACTAATCAAATAAAAAAGTCAAATTCATTGAGAATTTCACCCCACAAACAACACAACAAGCATCTGGAAATGTGAACTCCTAAGGTTCCAACGGAGTAGCCCATGTAGTCCAAGAATGTAACACACAGGATCCAGAGACTTTTAAATAAAACCAATAAAACAAACAAACAAACAAAGACTGGGAGCAGCGTTGTTTTGGGAAACATTCCTCCCAGGACTTGAGAAATTACTTTAAGTCCTTCTTAGGGCCAGGTAATTTTTATTTATGCTTAAGACTTTAAACACAAAGTACAAAAAATAATAGGCATGGTTTAAACATAGGGTCTTCCAAGGTGGCTCAGTGGTAAAGAATCTACCTGCCAATGCAGGAGACTCAAAAGACCTGGGTTCGATCCCTGGGTTGAGAAGATCCCCTGGAGGAGGAAATGGCAACTCCAGTATTCTTGCCTGGAGAATCCCATGCACAAGGAGCCTGGTGGGCTACAGTCCATGCAGTTGCAAAGGGTCAGACAGAACTGAGCACACACGCCACACAGAGGAGACAATTAACAAACCTCTTAAACTGGGACTATATTGTGCTTACTGACTTGCCTCCAAATAGTAGAGTATCCTAACAGGAGCGGGGGAGAATACACTTCCAGTGGAAGAACTTAGCAGACACTACCCTGGTTAGGTGGTCAAGGTCAGCACCATCAGGGATATGTCACGATGACAGCATGTTCCCTGAACACAAGATGCTAAGAATGTCACTTTACCTCTGGTCCTCCTCTCAGAACCCCACAACTAGGTTAATAACCAGAAAAACAGGAGAGAAATCTGGACTGAGGGGCAGTCAACAAAACATCTGTCCAGTATTCCTCAAAATTGACATCATCAAAGAGGCAAAGCTAAGTAACTGTTACAGACCAGAGGAAATTAAGGAGAGAGGGTGACAAGATGTAATGTGATATCCTGGGTAGATCCTGGAACAGGAAAAGGACATTAGGGGAAAACAGTGAAATCTGAATACTAGTCACATGCTAGTAAAGTAATGCTCAAAATTCTCCAAGCCAGGCTTCAGCAATACATGAACCATGAACTTCCTGATGTTTAAGCTGGTTTTAGAAAAGGCAGAGAAACCAGAGATCAAATTGCCAACATCCGCTGGATCATCGAAAAAGCAAGAGTTCCAGAAAAACATCTATTCTGCTTTATTGACTATGTCAAAGCCTTTGACTGTGTGGATCACAATAAACTGTGGAAAATTCTGCAAGAGATGGGAAGACCAGACCATCTGACCTGCCTCTTGAGAAATCTGTATGCAGGTCAGGAAGCAACAGTTAGAACTGGACATGGAACAACAGACTGGTTCCAATTAGGAAAAGGAGTACATTAAGGCTGTATACTGTCACCCTGCTTATTTAACTTATATACAGAGTGAGAAACGCTGGACTGGAAGAAACACAAGCTGGAATCAAGATTGCCGGGAGAAGTATCAATCACCTCAGATATGCAGATGACACCACCCTTATGGCAGAAAGTGAAGAGGAACTAAAAAGCCTCTTGATGAAAGTGAAAGAGGAGAGTGAAAAAGTTGGCTTAAAGCCAACTTCGTTCAGAAAACGAAGATCATGGCATCCGGTCTCATCATTTCATGGGAAATAGATGGGGAAACAGTGGAAACAGTGTCAGACTTTATTTTTTTGGGCTCCCAAATCACTGCAGATGATGATTGCAGCCATGAAATTAAAAGACGCTTACTTCTTGGAAGAAAAGTTACGACCAACCTAGAAAGCATATTGAAAAGCAGAGACATTACTTTGCCGACTAAGGTCCATCTAGTCAAGGCTGTGGTTTTTCCAGTAGTCATGTATGGATGTGAGAGTTGGACTGTGAAGAAGGTTGAGCGCCAAAGAATTGATGCTTTTGAACTGTGGTGTTGGAGAAGACTCTTGAGAGTCCCTTGGACTGCAAGATCCAACCAGTCCATTCTGAAGGAGATCAGCCCTGGGATTTCTTTGGAAGGAATGATGCTAAAGCTGAAACTCCAGTACTTTGGGCACCTCATGCGAAGAGTTGACTCATTGGAAAAGACTCTGATGCTGGGAGGGATTGGGGGCAGGAGGAGAAGGGGACGACAGAGGATGAGATGGCTGGATGGCATCACGGACTCAATGGACGTGAGTCTGAGTGAACTCCGGGAGATGGTGATGGACAGGGAGGCCTGGCATGCTGTGATTCACGGGGTCGCAAAGAGTCGGACCCGACTGAGCGACTGGTGACAATTATGATAATGTGAGAGTAAGCCACTGGGGGAACTGGGTGGGAACTCTGCACTACGTTTGCAACTTTTCTAAAAGTAATCAAACCTTCAAGAGCTCCGTCCACAACACTGATGCCACGATGCTTGGGTGGGTGCTGCACCAACAGGGACAAACACAGGCTGGGGCCCCGGCCACTCTGCACGCTGACCGACAGATACTTGGGCCAATCTGGGAGCCTCAGACACCAGGGACCACAGATGGCGTGCATGTGAAACAGGAACAGACATCTCTGAGTGCCTGACACCCTCATCTGAAGTGAAAAATAGGCAGTTTTATGCAAGGAAAAAAGACAAAGGCTAAATGGGTTGGCCTGGAGCCATCAGAGCTCTGTGAAAACACATGACAAACCAGCCTCCATCCCTCACTCAGCAAATACTACTGCCAGAATCCAAGCAGGTGTGAAAAAGAGTTACAGAGCCCTCCCTCCCATGCCCTACAGGCTCTGTGTCCTATTTCCGTATCATAAAAAGGTAACTCTGAGAAGGACAGGCACAGAATTCCTTTAAGGGTTTGAAGGAGAAAGGGCATTAAGAGAGTCCTTTGACCCAAGAGCACATAACTATGTATCTTCAAGAATCCGCCGAGTCAGCACACATGTGGCACCCATGGGAACCCTGTTCTGTAGCGAGGAGGCCAGAGTCTTGGGAGGGCTGCTCAACACAGAAACACATTTGTCTACAGAATAAACATGTGGCATGATTCTGTTTGCTGCAATGGATTTCTTTAATTGCCTTGAATTTTAATTGAAAAACAAATCTAGGGGTTCATCTTTGTAACCAAAAAGTTCCAGAATTCATAAGCTAGATGAATATGCAGTACTCATTAGGCCTGAAAATTAAAATATAAATGATTTAAAAATTTTTTCAGGAAACTCACATACTGTCAATCAAAATCATAATAGTTCTAGAGGGAAAGTGACCGACTGTTTAAAGTTGATCTGAAAGAGAAATGATATGGAAATATCCCAGAAAAATCTGAAAAATAATAATAGTACAGATGATGATGAAGAAGGACCTTGTTCTACCAACTCTAATAATTAGGACAGCATGGTGTAGATCCAGAATCAACAAACAGACCAATGGAAAAGTAACACAGCTGAAAATAAAACAAATAGCAAAAACTGCTTCATTTATTCAACCAGCTATTGAGGTATGGACACTGCTGATCATTCCTTGATAGTGAAACAAAAAAGGCAAAGTCAAACCAAAAGGACAAAGTATGTGAATGCTGGCCAATCACATGGGGAGAGTGTAAGTTAAATGTTTTTCTCACATCTTATAGGTGAATCTATTCCAGATAAATGTTAATTATAAACACACCCTAGCATTACACAAATAAAACACAGGTGAGTATTTATACACAATTTTGTGACAGGAAAGATGTGAGTTCAAAGATTATCATTGTAAACTAGGTCCATCTAAATGTCAACAGGGGCATGGTTAAGTAAATGGATGGTTATGTAGTCCTTAAATTGTTGTTAAAGAAATGTATTTACTAACATGCAAAATGCAGTATTTAGTAAAAAGGTAAGGTATAAAAATTATGTCTGCGGTAAAAGTGAAAGTGAAAGTCGCTCAGACGTGTCCAACTCTTAGTGATCCCATGGACTAGACAGTCCATAGAATTCTCCTAGCCAGAATACTGGAGTGGGTAGCCTTTCCCTTCTCCAGCAGATCTTCCCAACCCAGAAATCGAACCGAGTCTTCTGCATTGCAGACAGATTCTTTACCAACTGAGCTATAAGGGAAGCTGTAAATATGTTTGCAGTAAAAATACCTAAATACAGATGTTAATGATGACACTGACAGGAACCATTTATTCTGAAAAGACGTCAATTCTTCTCTAATTAATCTATAAAGTCAACACATGAACTCAATCCAAGGAAGATTTTTCATGGAATGTATTCTAAAATGCATATGTTAGAGCAAAAGGGAAAAGTAGGGATAATTTCAAAGAACAAGAAGAAAGGAGGATCTATTCTACCGGATAAAAACACACAATAAAGAAATAAACACATCATAAAGAAAATGTAGAACTGAAGCAGGGAAAAGAAAGGCCTATATAGACAGAAACCTGATGTGACAAACGGCATCGCACATCAGGGGAGAAAGTATGTGCCGATGAATAAATGCTGTTAGGAAAACTGGCTGTCCACGGGAAAATAGAACAAAGTGTCCACACTTCACAACATACACACAATTCCATCTTAGAGACTGCAGGTGAAACTATGAAAAGCAAAATTTGAAAACGTGTAGTAGAAAGCAGATGAAACTATTTCTATGACCTCAACCTAAGAAAATAATTTCTTTCAAATAAGACACGAAGAATCAAAGCCAAAAGGACTGATAAAATTTGACAGCATAAAAGGAAACTCCTGTTCAATAAAAGGCATTATCCAAAAAGTGAACAATCAAGCCCCAAACCAGAAGACAACTGGACATATATGGACAGAAAAGAATGGGTAAGAAAAATATATAAAGATAGCTTAATAAGAAAACCAAAAGGAAAAATGGGCACATGTCTGACAAACACACTTTACAGAAGTCATTCAAGTAGCCAATAAATACATACATTCTCCATCTCACTAGTAATCAACAAAATTTTTATTAAAACCACAGTGAGATACTATTTCATAACCTACCAAACTGACAAAGTTAAAATCTCTTTTCATGAGGATATGAAACAAAGTATAAGCATTGTAGGCAGCGATTTCACTAGTTACTCAGTTTGAAGTTGTGCTCATCCTAAGACCCATATACCCAGATGAACTAAGTGCATGTACAGGATACACGAAGTACACGCACGTGGGAATTAACACAACCTGGAGTGACAAGCGGGTCACAGAAGAGATCAAAGGGAAAATTAGCAATATCTTGAGATCAAAAAGAAAAAAGAAAAAAAATGCTTACAGCTACATGTCTGAATAGTGAAAAATTGCAAAATTTAAATACCTGTCAACAGGAAAATGTATTTTTAAAATGCGACATTTTTAGAAAACAGATTATGGTAAAAACAAATTAAATGAGTGACTATATCTATAGGTATTAGCATGAATAAATCTTGAAAACGCAATACTGGGCCAAAAAGGCAAGTGCTGAAGAGGTACATACTATGTTCTGAGATATGCAGAGGAGACACTTAGGTCTCCCTTTAGCAATAAAGAGGACTCATTCCCCCAGCTACTGGGAGTGCTGCAGGCTGACCACCCTCAGCTGAAAAGAGTCATCTTGTCAAAGTCAGGTCCCCTCTGGGGATGTAGCCTGCATCCAATGTCTGGTCAGTGTGAGGCTAAAGATGCTTGGCCCCTCACCTCAACTTAGGACAATTCTGAAGGGCTGTCCCACCTTCAGAGCTCCCTCTGGGACAGGCTGAGGCCTTTCCTGTGACTGCACTGCGGCCCAATTTCTCTCTCAAAAATCTCCTTAATAAACTTCCGGCATGTTAACCTCTGCTCAGAGTCTGCTTTCCTTGGAACTCTACTTTCAACAGATACAACTTATATCTTGTTTGAAAATATATAGCACACATGTTAAGAAGACTGAAATCATACCAAGTGTCTGTTCTAACCACAATGGAACAAACTAGAAATCAGCAGCAGAAGAAAAACTGGAAATTTCACAAGCACGTGGGAATTAACATAATCTTGAGTGACGAACGGGTCACAGAAGAGATCAAAGGGAAAATCGGCAATATCTTGAGACCCTTCCCACCAAAAAAATGAAAAACAACAAACCAAAATTTATGGGATGCAACAAAATCAATACTAAGAGGGAACTTCACAGTGGTGAACACCCACATTAAAAATGAAGAAACTGCTTAGGAGTGCGTGCTCAGTCATGTCTGACTCTTTGCAACCTCGTGGCCAGGCTCAGTCTCTTACTGATTTGGAAAACTCAGCAATGGCCACAGGACTGAAAAAAATCAGTTTTCATTCCAATTCCAAAGAAAGGCAATGCCAAAGACTACTGCACTCATCTCACATGCTAGCAAAGCAATGCTCAAAATTCTCCAAGCCAGGCTTCAGAAGTACGGGAACCGAGAACTTCAAGAGGTTCAACCTGGATTTAGAAAAGGTAGAGGAATTAAGAGATCAAATTGCCAACATCCACTGGATCATAGAAAAGGCAAGAGAGTTTCAGAAAAACATCTACTTCTGCATTATTGACTACACCAGTCTTTGACTGTGTAGATCACAGCAAACTGGAAAATTCTTAAAGAGTTAGGTATACCAGATCACCTTACCTGCCTCCTGATCAATCTGTATGCAGGTCAAGAAGCAACAGTTAGAACCGGACATGGAACAACAGACTGGTTCCAAATTGGGAAAGGAGTACGTCAAGGCTGTATACTGTCAGCCTGCTTGTTTAACTTATATGCTTAGTATGTCATGCAAAACACCAAGCTGGATGAAATACAAGGTGCAATCAAGATTGCCAGGAGAAATATCAATAACCTCAGATATGCAGATGACACCACTCTTATGGCAGAAAGTGAAGAACTAAAGAGCCTCTTGAAAGTGAAAGAGGAGAGCGAGGAAGTTGGCTTAAAACTCAACATTCAAAAAACTAAGATCACGGCATCCAGTCCCATCAGTTCAGTTCAATTCAGTTCAGTCGCTCAGTTGTGTCCGACTCTTTAAGACCCCATGAACCACAGCATGCCAGGCCTCCCTGTCCATCACCAACTCCCGGAGTTTACCAGTCCCATCAGCTCATGGCAAATAGAGGAGGAAACAATAGAAACAGGGACAGACCTTATTTTCTTGGGCTCCAAAATCACTGAAGATCATGATTGCAGCCATGAAATTAAAAGACGACGCTCGCTCCTTGGAAGAAAAGCTATGACCAACCTAGGCAGCATATTAAAAAGCAGAGATATTACTTTACCAACAAAGGTCTGTCTAGTCAAAACTATGGTTTTTCCAATAGTCATGTCTGGATGTGAGAGTTGGATGATAAAGAAAGCTGAGCGACAAAGAATTGATGCTTTTGAACTGTGGTGTTAGAGAAGACTCATGAGAGTCCCTTGGACTGCAAGGCGATCCAACCAGTCCATCCATCCTAAAGGAAATCAGTCCTGAATATTCAGGGGAAGGACTGATGTTGAAGCTGAAGCTCCAATACTCTGGCCATCTGATGGGAAGAACTGACTCACTGGGGAAGACCCTGATGCTGGGGAAGACTGAAGGCTGGAGGAGAAGAGGAGGACAGAGGATGAGATGGTTGGATGGTATCACGGACTTGATGGACATGAGTTTGAGCAAGCTCCGGAAGTTGGTGATGGACAGGGAGGCTTGGCATGCTGCAGTCCATGGGGCTGAAAGAATCAGACACAACTGAGAGACTGAACTGAACTGGCCAGGGTCCTCTGTCCATGGAATTTTCCAGGCAAGCATACTGGAGTGGGTTGCCATTTCCTACTCCATTCCCCATCCAGAAATTGAACACACATCTCTTGTGTCTCCTGGATTGGACGGCAGATTCTTCACCACTGGTGCATGGGAAGCCCACACTAAAAAGGAAGAAAGATCCCATATAAACAAGCTAATTGTACACCTTGGGGAACCAGAAAAAGAAGAATGAACTAAGCCCAAATTTGGTAGAAGGAAGGAAATAATAAAGATTAGAGCAGAAATAAAATAGTGAGTAGAAAAACAACAGGAAAAAACTATCAAAACTAAGAGCTGACGTTTAAAGAAAAAGACAGCAAAACTGACAAACATTTAGCTAAACTAAGGAAAAGAGGAAACTCAAAATCAGAAATGAAAGAGGAAACATAACAACTGATGCCACAGAAACCGAAGAATGTAAGAGGCTACTATGAGTAATTATATATCAACAAATTGGACAATCTAGAAGAAATAGAAAAATGCCTAGAAACATACAGCTCACCAAAACCAAATCATGAAGAAAGAGCAAAAGTGAACAGAGTGGTAAGGAGGCTGAATCAGTAGTCAAAAACTCCCCAACAAAGAAAAGCACAGCACCAGTGGTCACTGGCGAATTCTATCAGATAGTTAAAGAAGTACTGTGGGTCACAATAAACTGTGGAAAATTCTGAAAGAGATGGGAAGACCAGACCACCTGACCTGCCTCTTGAGAAATCTGTATGCAGGTCAGGAAGCAACAGTTACAACTAGACATGGAACAACAGACTGATTCCAAATAGGAAAAGGAGTACGTCAAGGCTGTATATTGTCACCCTGCTTATTTAACTTCTATGCAGAGTACATCATGAGAAACACTGGGCTGGAAGTAGCACAAGCTGGAATCAAGATTGCCGGGAGAAATATCAATAACCTCAGATATGCAGATGACACCACCCTTATGGCAGAAAGTGAAGAAGAACTATAGAGCCTCTTGATGAAAGTGAAAGAGAGTAAAAAAGTTGGTTTAAAGCTCAACATTCAGAAAACTAAGATCATATCATCCAGTCCCATCACTTCATGGCAAATAGATGGGGAAACAGTGGAAACAATGGCTGACTTTATTTTTGGGGGGCTCCAAAATCACTGCATATGGTGACTGCAGCCATGAAATTAAAAGACGCTTACTCCTTGGAAGGAAAGTTATGACCAACCTAGATAGCATATTAAAAAGCAGAAACGTTCCTTTGTCAACAAAGGTCCGTCTAGTCAAGAAAGCTGAGCGCAGAATTGATGCTTTTGACCTATGGTGTTGGAGAAGACTCTTGAGAGTCCCTTGGACTGCAAGGAGATCCAACTAGTCCATGCTAAAGGAGATCAGTCCTGGGTGTTCATTGGAAGGTCTGATGTTGAAGCTGAAACTCCAATACTTTGGCCACCTGATGCAAAGAGCTGACTCATTTGAAAAGACCCTGACGTTGGGAAAGATTGAAGGCAGGAAGAGAAGGGGATGACAGAAGATGAGATGGCTAGATGGCATCACTGACTCAGTGGATATGGGTTTGGGTAGACTCCGGAAGTTGGTGATAGACAGAGAGTCCTGGCGTGCTGTGGTTCATGGGGTCGCAAAGAGTCGGACACGACTGAGCGACTGAACTGAACTGAAAGCTAATTCTCAAACTGGTCCGGGCAGAGGGACAGACATGTAGACTGGAACAGAAGAGAGAGCACAGAAATAAATCCATGACTATAAAGTCTTCAATAAGGGCACCAAGAATACACAAAACAGAAAAAGACAATCTCTTCAATAAACAATGCTGAGGAAACTGGATATCCACAGGCAAAGAATGAAACTGGACCCTTATCTTATGCCACATAGAAAAGTTGACTCAAAATGGTTGCAAAACTTAAACATTAAGACACAAAACTGTAAAACTCCTAGGAGAAAACATAGGGTAAAGGCTTCATGACACTGGGCATGCAACAAAAGCAATAATAGGCAAATATCTGTATATTAAACAAAAAAGCTTTTGCAGAACAAAGAAAAGAATTTAACAGAGTGAAAAGGAACATATCTGATAAAGTAATATCCATGATGTCGATATTATGGCTGCTACAACTCAATTAGCATAAATAAATATATACATAGTAAATAAATAAATAAGGAAATGATTAAAAATGAGCCCAGGACTTGAATTGGCTTTTCCCCAAAGAAGACATACACATGGCCAACAGAAATATGGAAAGATGCTCAACATCACTAACTATCAGGGAAATGCAAATACACAATGAGATGTCACCTCACACCTGTTGGAATAGCTGTTATTAAAAACACACACATACGCATACAGACAAGTGTTGGCAAGGATGTGAAGAAACTGAAACCCTTGTGCACTGTTGGCAGGAATGTAAAATGCTACATCTGGTATGGAAGACAGTACAGAGGTTCCTTAACATATTAAAAATAGAACTACCATATGATCCAGCAACTATACATTTGGATGTTTATCCAAAACAACTGAAATTAGGTTGTCAAAGAGATATCTGTACTCCCAACACTTTAATTCTATAACATTCATTATGCTTTCTTTGTATGCCTGAAATATTCCGTAATTTTTAAAAGTAACTTTAAAGGAACATCTTGTCCCTGTATCAGCTATTCTCTACCTTCACTTTTTTTTTTTTTAACAAAAATAAAGAAGATAGATGACCATCATGTGGACAGGAGGTTATCACAGGTGCTCCCACATCTTGAAACAAGACCAAATTTCACAGGGGAAGCAAAGAAAATAGAAATACAGAGTTCTTTTTTTCTTTTACATTCTTTCTTTTTAAATTGAGCAATCTCAAAAGTATTTACAAGTTTCTAACTCCTTGTGATGCACAAGGAAGGATCATTTGAAATCGGCTGCTGCAAAGCTAAAGGGCATCACTTCTACAGTAACTGCACCTCTCTTTCTCCTGCTCAAGAAATTATCAAATTTCAAATGAGAAAGAAAGTATAAGACTAACTTTGCTTATATTACATTTCAAACTCAGTGGCACCATAGTTTGAATCTGGGCAGTTTGACTCTGAACTTAGACACTGTTTATTACTAGGAACAACCCCCAGAGAAAACTTCTAAAAGTAGGATTCAGAGTTAAAGGAGATGCCAATGGATCTTGCTTTCTAGATTCAGAACATTTTCCAATATGAAAAGTGTTAAAAGCATAATTACAGTTATGTAAAACAAAACATGAGTTTTGTATTTATAATAAAAATATTAGCAAAATAAAAGGGTTTGCCTGGATGACTTAATCAAAGAGCATATTCACATAAAATACATAGCTGAGATGAAACTATTTCCCCACACTTATCAGAATAATGGCACAACTGCCAGTGTCACTGTGTTCAGCTCTGATCTTGTCAATTTTAAAAATTTGGTATGTTAAAATTAGTTCCACATCCCTAGGGTTGGTTCGGAGAAGGCAATGGCAACCCACTCCAATACGCTTGCCTGGAAAATCCCACGGATGGAGCCTGGTTGGCTGCAGTCCATGGGGTCACTAAGAGTCGGACATGACTGAGCGACTTCACTTTCGCTTTTCACTTTCATGCATTGGAGAAGGAAATGGCAACCCACTCCAGTGTTCTTGCCTGAAGAATCCAGGGACAGGGGAGCCTGGTGGGCTGCCATCTCTGGGGTCGCACAGAGTCAGACACGACTGAAGCGACTTAGCAGTAACAGCAGGGTTAGTTCACAGAACCATGTTTTTCCTTGTCCCTGTCCAACTTCCTGAGCTACGTGTGACAGCAAAATATCAAAGAATGCAGTAACTTCAAGGAAAAAGGTGCGTGGAGGAAGGCAGGATGAAAAATTCATTCTCCTAATGTGGGGCAAACAGATTTTGTACATATCCAAAGCATTAAGATCAAACAATCCCATTTATCTTTCACAGTTCTCAATGTTAGTCGCTCAGTTGTGTCCAACTCTTTGTGACCCCATGGACTATACCCCACCAGGCTCCTCTGTCCATGGGATTATCCAAGCAAGAATACTGGAGTGGGTTGCCATTCTTTTCTCCAGGGAATCTTCCCAACTCAGGGATCAAACTCTGGTCTCCTGCATTGCAGGCAGATTCTTTACCATCTGAGCCACCAGGGAAGACCTAATTTATCTTTAATCACATTAATTATTCAGGATCACTACTAAGAAACTAAATTTTGGATTCTATATTTGTTTGATATAAAAGATTTATAGACAGTTGCAAAGAAGGAGGAAAAAAAAATTCTCAGATACAGGCAAAAAAAGGAGGGGATGTTGTTGACTGGCAGCAGAAATCTCCAATGATCTATGTCAGCAAAAGCTTTCATATCTTAAAGGAATCTTATTCACAACAATCTCTTTCCTGACACTGTCAAAAAATCTTTTTCTTTCACATTTTCCTAGCAATCCACTTGTCCCTAACTTTTCAGCCACATCTTGGAAAAAGAGTTGTGACCTCAGCTCAGGCTGGCAACACAGGCACGCCCTCTTCTGGCACAGAAGGAAATTGCCTGTTTACACTGGCACTCTCGCCCAAGAAATTATTTCTGAATTTTACAGCACTGGAACACATACCTCATGGTCTGCATTTTACAGACGAGGAAAACAGCCTAACTGAGGTCAAGAAACTTACTTCATCAAGGTGCGTCAAGCAGGAGGACATTTAAAGCAGAATCTGACCACGTATTATTGAAAGGTAAGTTAGAAGCAATGGGTAAAACCTAATTTTAAGTTGTACTGTTTTGATGTAGATTCAAAATAATGGTTTACATAGTATTTTGGGTTTAATGTAATATATTCATGATCATTAAAAAATAAAGGAATAGTGAGCAAAAATTTTGAGAAGAATTAGAGGAGTTATTTTCCAAACTATTTTTCAGTATTTTCAAAAAGTATAAAAACAAGATTACTTTCTGGATTTATTCATTGGAGCTTCACAGGTGGCTCAGTGGTAAAGAATCCGCCTGCCACTGCAAGAGATGCAGGAGACACAGGTTTGATCCCTGAGCTGGGAAGATCCCCTGGTAGGGGGGAAATGGCAACCCACTCCAGTGTTCTTGCCTGGGAAACCCCACGGACAGAGGAGCCTGGCAGGTACAGTCCATGGGGTCACAAAGAGTCGGACACGACTGAGCACACGGGCACATCTGCCACCAGTGTACTTCTTCCAAAAGAAGGACAAGGCAGACGTAATTAGAATTAAAAAAACAATGAACTGTCAGCCTCATTTACATGCTAACGCCAATGGATATGAATAAGAGTTTATGCTTTGTGTTAATGACATGTCAAAAATTTTAAACCTGTTGATTTCTAAATACCTTTATTAGTAATTAGCAATCTTTATCATAAATTAATGGTTAAAAGTACCTCCTTTACAGGGCTATTTTAAAAGTTAAATGAGCTAATACATATATAAGATGGAGCTATCTTTTCTAAAATTCACCTTTTTAATCTTCTTTATACCAAAGAAGTATAAAGAATGGACTTTGTAAGTAATAAAAATGCAGAGACAAGAAGTCAAATGGGAAAAAGTAATCAAAAGGAATTACTAAGTTCTTAAACCTGACTGGCTTTCACGTCAGAGAACATCTCCACTCTGTAACTGCCCTGAAGCTCTCATCAGTGACCTTACCTGTAAACACGAGTCCCACAACAGCCCGAGATGTGATGCCACAAGCACAGACCACCAAGGCCAGGTTGGTTTTCACTCTCCTCCCTACTGCTCCGTGTTCTCCCAGAACACAGACGGGTCAAAGAGGGACATCTTTAAAGTTCAGTCAAGTGTGTGCAAACAGCTACACTCCTCTGATAAAACCTCTGGAGTGATTTCTTGGCTTCCCAAACCAGCAAGCAAAACAAATAAACCTCCTAGGTGTCTTGTATTCCCACCTCAGTGAATGGTATCACCACTTGTTGAGATGGCCCTGTCCAAAGTTGAACTCAGCCTTGATGCTGCTTTCTCTCCTATTCTTCAAATTCAGCCAGCCACAAAGTCACGTCACTCAGACTCACTGCACCTCTTGACCCTGTTCGCTCTTCTTCATACCCCCATGTCGCAGCTTTATGGTCCCCCCAACCTGGCTAACAATCAAGTCCTATTCATCCTCCAAATCTCAGCAGTCTACATTCCCTGCTCCAAAGCTTCCTGCAACAATGCCTCTCTGAAGGCCCCTGCCTCCTCCCCATGGAGGCCGACTGTGTATCGTCAGGCCTCCACCCTCAGCTCCATGTGTCTTTTATCCTTGCAGGTATGTCTTATCTTTGGTGTGCATGACAAATATGAGAGTCCCTTAAATCTTTGTTGAATAAAGGATTTACTTTGAGGGGAGAAAAGAAAAAGAAAAATTTGGTTAAATAACTGGTATTTTATCTGGGAAAATGGCCGAATGAATTTTAGGCAAATAATTGGTTGTTCACAGAACAATTTTTTTCTGTTTGAATATTCCTGCCTGGAGAATCCCATGGATAGAGGAGCCTGGTGTGCTACAGTCCACAGGGGTGCAAAGAGTCAGACAGGACTGAAGCGACTTAGCACACATGCACACAGGCTGAGTCATAGGCAAGATGTTCTAGAGTTGTTGACTTTATCATTAAAATTAGGTCATTTTCTAATTTTATCTGAGGATGTAAAATTCAATGTCCCTAGAGACCGCTATTCCTAGGCTGGTGCAGACGTGGCCAGGCCCTGCTCCAGGGGATTCTCTTGGCTGCACTTTACCTCTCATCCTCAAGGGTCTTATGTCCAGAATTCCTGCTGTCTCCATGTATGTGGGGCTGGGGACAGGCGGGTGGGCACCCAAGGCCTAGAAGGGTGTGCCTCTCTGTATCTAAAAAATACAGAGGTATTAAGCTGTCATCCATTTCCTTCATGAAGAACTGAGAGGTGGAGGTTAACCTACACTTCCGAACTATTGTGCAAAAATACAGTATCAACCTAAGAAACTACCATTTCTTCCAGCTGCTAACAGTTGTTCGGCACAAAACCAATCATTCTAAACCAACGTTCACATGTAAGCGAAATGCAGCTGCTACTGTCAGTAAACTCTGGCAAAGGCAACTAATAATGATTTGTCTCACCTTTAGAATCCAAAAAACATTTGACACAAAAATTAATTCAACAGGTCTCACCAAGTATCCGAAGCAACAAAGTACAATGAAATCCACAATACTGCCCTGTTTCTTGAACAGTTGTCTTAAGGAGGACTTAAAAATTTCACTGGCCATCCATTTTTTAATGGCTTTATTAAGGTGTAATTTATATACCATGAAAGTAATCCATTTAAACAATACAATCAGATGGGCTTTAGTAAGTTATACATAGACAGCCACGTGACTGTCAACAAAAATACTTCCATCATCCCAACAGTTCCCTTCTACCGGCTCACGGCCAACCTCTACTCCCCCTTTGGCCCCAGGCAACCACCGACCTGATCTTTGATTTTTTCTTTTCTAAAACTTTCATATAAATAGCACATTACAACATACAGTCCTTTGTTTCTGGCTTCTGCTAACTGGCATGTTTTTGAGGTTCATTCATGTTATACTAGAGAATGAATTAGGAGTTTGTTCTTTCTCGTGGCTGAGTAATATTCCATTGTACAGCCATCACACATTTTGCTTATCCATTCACCAGATGAGGGATTTGGATTCTTTGTGAATTGTCTATAGTATCTTTTGGATTGTCTATTGTGAATCTGCTATGAATACATGCTTGATTCTTGAATGGACACAATTTATTTTTACAACCTTATTGGGGTGTTACTGATATGCAATAAACTACACAAACTTAAAGTATACAATTTGATGAATTCTGATTTATGTATACACCCCTGAAACTATTATGCATAATCAAGATAATGAGTATATACATCCCCCTAATGCTTCTTCATGCCCCACCCTTTCCTATTCTCCTTCCTCCCCCAAGCCATCCTCAGGCAACCATGGATCTGCTGTCACTATAGATTACTTTCCATTTTCCAAAATTTCAATTAAGTGGTGCTTTGAGGGGGGAATCTGCTTTTTTCACAGAGCATACTCATCCTGAGATTCCCCATGCCATTACATATATGAATAGTCCGCTCCTTTTCATTGCTGAGTTGCATTCCAGTGCAAGGATTTATCTATTCATCTGTTGGTGGACAGTTACATTATTTCTACTTTTTGGCAACCACAAATAAAGCTTCCATGAACACTGTATACAAGTCTTTGTCTGGACATATGCTATTATTTCTCCTGACAGCATATCTATAAGAATGGAATTACCGGTCACATGTTGAGTGTATGTTGAACTTTTAAAGAAACTGCCAAACTGCTTTTGAACATGGTTGTACCATTTTATATTACCACCAGCAGCATATAAAGATTCTGGCTTACCTACATCCTTGCCAATGCATGGACTGTAAGGTTTTTTTTTTAAATTTTAGTCATTATAGTGGGTGTGCAGCAATATATCATTAAAGCTTTAATTTCCATGTCCCTCGTGACTAGCGATGTTGAAACGCTTTTCATATGTTTATGTGCCATTCATATATTTTTCTGGTGAAATGTCTCTCCAAATTTTTGTACATATTTAAATCAGATTGCTGTCTTCTGACTGAATTTTAAGAATTCTTTATTTTTTTCCTATATGTGTTATGCTTAGTTGCTCAGTTGTGTCCGACTCTTTGTGACCCCATGGACAGGCTCCACTGTCTCCAGGGGATCTTCCCAACCCAGGGATTGAGCCTAGGTCTCCGCACTGCAGGTGGATTCTTTACTGTCTGAGCCACCGGGGAAGCCCAAGAATACTGGAGTGGGTAGCCTATCCCTTCTCTAGGGAATCTTTTCAACCCAGGAACTGAACTGAGGTTTCCTGCAATGCTACCAGCTGAGCTACCAGGAAAGCCCCCTTTTTCTACATTCAGTTCAGTTCAGTTCAGTCGCTCAGTCGTGTCTGACTCTTTGTGACCCCATGAATTGCAGCACGCCAGGCTCCCTGTCCGTCACCAACTCCCAGAGTTCACTCAGACTCACGTCCACCGAGTCTGTGATGCCATCCAGCCATCTCATCCTCGGTCGTCCCCTTCTCCTCCTGCCTCCAATCCCTCCCAGCATCAGAGTCTTTTCCAATGAGTCAACTCTTCCCATGAGGTGGCCAAAGTACTAGAACTTCAGCTTTAGCATCATTCCTTCCAAAGACATTCCACGGTTGATCTCCTTCAGAATGGACTGGTTGGATCTCCTTGCAGTCCAAGGGACTCTCAAGAGTCTTCTCCAACACCACAGTTCAAAAGCATCAATTCTTCGGCGCTCAGCCTTCTTCACAGTCCAACTCTCACATCCATACATGACTACTGGAAAAACCATAGCCTTGACTAGACGGACCTTAGTCGGCAAAGTAATGTCTCTGCTTTTGAATATGCTATCTAGGTTGGTCATAACTTTCCTTCCAAGGAGTAAGCATCTTTTAATTTCATGGCTGCAGTCACCATCTGCAGTGATTCTGGAGGCCCCCAAAATAAAGTCTGACACTGTTTCCACTGTTTCCCCATCTATTTCCCATGAAGTGATGAGACCAGATGCCACGATCTTTGTTTTCTGAATGTTGAGCTTTAGGCCAACTTTTTCCCTCTCCACTTTCACTTTCATCAAGAGGCTTTTTAGCTCCTCTTCACTTTCTGCCATAAGGGTGGGGTCATCTGCATTTCTGAGGTTACTGATATTTTTCTAGATACTAATCCTTTATCAGGCTTATGTTTTGTGAATATTTTTTCCTAGTATGTGGCTTGACTTTTCATTTTCTTAAGACTGGTATCTTCTGAAGAGCAAAACTTTTAATTGTGATGAAATCCAATTTACCATTTTTTCTTTTATACTTCATGCTTTTTATATCCTACTGACTAAATCTTTGTCTAACCCAAGACACAGGACTTCCAGCTTCATTTACTTCTTTACATGTGGGTCTCTGATCCATTTTAAGTTGATTTTTGTGTATGTTGTAAGGTAGAAGTCGAGGTACATTTTACTTCATGAGGAAATCCGATTGTTACTACTTGTTGATGAGACTATGCTCTCCCTATAGGATTATCTTAGTACCTTTGTTGAAAAGCAACTGACCACATACGTATCTTATTTCTGGATATTTTGTTCCACTGATCTGTATGTTCATCTATATGTAAATACTACACTGTTTTTATTACTACAGCTTTATGGTAAGTTTTGAAAAGAGGCAGTGTAAGTTTTCCAACTTTCTTCTTTCTTTTTTCAACTTTCTTCTTTTCTTAAAGTTACACTATTCTAGATCTTCTCCATTTCCAATAGATTTTACAATTTGTTTGCCAACTTCTATAAATACATTTCTACAGAAAGTCTGTCTGAGACTTTGGCAATGACTTTGTTGAACCTCCAGATCAATCTGGAAAAGACTGCCACATCACCAATACTGAATCCTCCAACCTATTAACACAGTATATATTCCCACTTACTGAGGGATAGTTCCATTTCTCTCAACAAAAGCTTGTAGTTTTAAATATGCAAGACTTTTTTATTCCAAAGCATTTTGGTCTTTTGGATGCTACTATGAATGGACTTGTGTTTTCTTGCAGTATCAGATAAACAGAATCATACAGTATGTGGCCTTTTGTGACTGTCTTCTTTCACTTAGCACGCTTTCACAGTTCACACATGTTGCAGCATGTAGCAGCTCTCTGTTCATTTTTACTGCCCAATAGTATTATTCTGTTACATGGATGTACTGCGTTTTATTCATCCGGTCTTCAGCTGACAGTCTCAGATTTCTAAGGGTTGATGGTTCTTTTAGTAAGCTGCTTGAACTTACGCTGTGGAATCTATCCGCCCCCATGAAGTGTAGCTTCTGATATCTTCGCTTTGTTTTTAAAATCTGTAATTCTTATTTGTTTTCTGACCTGGTTCCCTAGGGATTATCTGTGTGCCTGCACAGACAATAACTGCTGCTCACATGGTGTCACCATTCATCTCCCTCTCTCTGCGTCACTCACTTCACTCCAATCAACCATCTCGCCTCCTACCATTCAAACAAGCAAGACACACTCCTGCCTCAAGGTCTTAGCATCTGCTCTTCCCTCTACCTAGAACACTCTTCCCCCAAATATCTACAGGGCTCTTTCTCTCACCTTCTTTGGGTCTTTGTTCAAATAGTGCCTATCTAGTGAGGCCTTCCCTGAACACTCTTGTTTACAACTGAACCCTTCCCTCACATTTCTTCCAAAGCATCTATTACCTTCAAATAGATTATATATTTTACTTATTTATGTTTTCATTCTGGTTTCACTAATGGAATGCTAACACCATGAAGGCAGGAAGTTTTGTTTATTTTTTCATACTGTAATACCAGTACCTAGAAGACTGTCTGGCACATAGCAGGTACTCAGCAAATACCTGATGAATCAAAGAATCATATTCTTAAAACAACGCAGATTTGTATTAATTGATCCATACACACCCCAGAAGGTTCAAAGCTAAAAGAATGCTGACTAATGGATGACTAAGCATGTTGACTATATACAGGCCAGTTCTATCTATTGGAAATATAATGTAAGCCACAAGTAAGTTATAACTGCTTAGCAGCTACATTAAAAATAAGTAAAAGAAAACAAGTGAAATTAATTTTAATGTTTTGTTCCATCCAATATATCTAAAATATTATCATTTAAACATGTGATTCATACAAAAATTACTAATAAAATATTTTCAGTCTTTTTTTTTTTTCACACCAAGTCTTTGAACTTTGGTGTCTATTTTATGCACAGCACATCTCATTTAGGACTAGCCACATTTCAAATGTCAACAGCTCCACGTGGCGACTGGCTACCATATTGGGCAGCTCATATACAGACCAAAGTTAAATAACCCTGTTATAGTAGGGAAGTGTCTTGTACATTTATTCATTGTATTCACCTGAGCATTCCAAAATAAGGTCCTGGTACAACCTCATAATTTCCTAGCTTTGTCAAATAGATTCAATGAATATAACAAGAGAACCAGTAGCTTTCATTCTGAAAAATACTTTATATCAAACTGGCTCAACTCTAAATTTCACAGAGAAATTCTGATTGGAAAGAATGAGTGCCCTTCTTTTCTAGGCTCTTTAATTAAGAAGCAAAGTCAAATCCAGAGAGATTTTGTAATCTTATCTATATTATCGGGGGGAAAAAACACATTATTTTCAAATAGAAAGAACTTTTAAAATTCTATTTTCAAGAAACAAACAAGCATTTATTTCAAGTTAGCCAAAATACATTTCCTGCTAAAATACAATTTTTATACAGATATAGTTGCATTTTAAAAATTCAGAATAGTTGTCTTAACAATATTTTTGCATTCACAGTAAAAAGCTGAAATAAAATACTAAGGAAAAATTTAATAAGCTCTTAAAATTTTAATATATACAGTTAGGTCCTTAATATGATTCTTAAAAGCTAAACCATTATATACAGAAAATGTTTTCATTAACTTTTTTATTATCAGGGGATTAATTTCTTCCAGAATCCCAGTATTTAAAAATACTCACTTACTGGAACTGTAATAATTGCCATCATTATTTGACAACAAAATTTAAAGAATCCAATTAAAATGCCTGATAATTTAAAACCTAAATGTTAAAAAGTTTTCTTTTCTTAGACAATAAATTAAAGCAGACTACAGCATCTACTTACTCAGATGTTACAGGAGGTTTTCTTATCTTTTCCCATAAACTGGCAGGTTTGAGCTCAGATCGTCAGCAAGGCACAGAGAAACTCCAGATGGTAAAATGTCCCAAACTCTCTTTACCCTGAAAAGCATAAACAAAATGCCAGTGTGAGAAAGAAAACTCAAGTTACAACCAAGATAGAACTCTCTGGAGTGGCTTGTCTAGATAGGGAGTAACTTCTGTTTCTTTTCTTCTTTTTTTTTTAAAGTGAGGGCTTACAACAAGTTAATTCACAGTCCTGGAGCTGTGGGTGACCTGACACAGCAATACTTGGTATTATAACTGCTCTTCTGTTTTAAGAAATCTCTTTGGGAGGAAGCCTAAACTAGAACAATAAAATATGCATCCTGTACTGTGATGTGATGGTTTTTTCACCAGTCTGACTCTTCAGCTGGAGAGATTAGAGATCCGTCTCTAATCACATAATTTATCCTAAAACTATGATACTTCTGAAAATGAAAGGGGAAACTTCTGAAATTTTTTAAGTCAATAAACTGTTTTTATGATATTATTTTTTCATAAAAAATAATGTACATCCATTAAAGCAAAAAATGTAAGGTTCTTTATATTATATGCACACTTAAAATATCATTAAGTAGACTATTCTTGGTGTATATTCATGTACTTCAATCCATTTTCTTAAAGAGTCTGTCTCTGGTATTGTGTCACTGATATTTTTTCTGGAAAACATGTTTGGAAAAAAGCTTATTATTTGAAAATTTTCACCAAGTTACCACAATCTTTTTTAAAGTTTTATTTTAAGTAAGCTGAAATCACTGACATCTTCATCTGACTCTTCTCCATTAATGTTATTTTTAACAAGAAAATGTTTTCTTCACAGGTGCTGAGAAACCTGATAAGCTTTAAGGCAAATTCTGCTAAGCAGAGGATATTCTCAGTTCTATTTTTTAATGACAAAATTGTAAAATCTCAGTCTATTTTACAGATACTATCTTTCTGCCTAAATTGGAGCTCTTTTTTCCCCACTCTTGCCCCCTCCAATCCATTCACCATGGCAGTGCAGCTCAGGTGACTCCCCCCAACCCCTCAGTGCAAACTGAACATGTAACTCATCATCGAAAAGCTTTTCAATGGCTTCCCACTGCTACCAGGACATCACCTCAAATATTAAAAGGCCCCCAAAGCCTAGCACAATCTGCTTCCTTTCTGCCTCTCAGGCAGCTCTGGCGACCTCTCAGGTCCCTGGGAGCACCAAATTCTGCCCTGCACCAGGCCTTTGCACACTCTGCTCTCTCTGCTTGGAATGCTCTTCTTCTTGGTCCACCTTTACTTGCCAGACCATCTTTCCTATCTGAGATGCCTTCTAATCTTACCCAATCCACAGTACACCAAGACATCTTTTTTTCTCTCAAAAGGAGTCCATACTTTTCCTATGAGGCATTCACTGAAATCTATATTTGTGTTTTTAGGGGGCCTACCTCCATCGGGTGGTAAAAACGTCAGCAGAGGTTGTAGATTGTTCGTTTGACTCACCTCCTAATCACTGTTCCTTACCCAGCCCCGGTTTGATCCTTGGCACTTGGTTAACCTTCAGAAAATGTTTGATGAGTGAATGAATGAATGACTGAAAAGAAGAGGGGTACAGGGACGAAGCACAATCTAGTTATTTCAGCTAACCTGTTATCTATGACCAACACAATTCATTATCCTAAACCCAACTACACCATCAATCTCCTCCTTTATACAGGATTATTTTCATCAGTGCACAGTCTATACTTTCTTCCAACCTAAGAGAGAGAGAGAGAGACAGACAGACACATACACACACCCCTTTCTTCTGACCCCACGTTTCCACGAATTAATTCCCCATTATTCTAATGCAATTTCACAGGAATACTCAGAAGGGCTGACTATTTCTGCTGTCTCCAATTCTTTCCTCCTCTTCTTATTTGAGCCCACTCCAATCAGGCTTTGTCCTGATTACTCCCCTGAAACTGTTCTTGTTAAGTCATTGATGACTTACAATGACTCACCAATGACTTCCACCTTGAACTACCCAGCAGCCGGGTACTGAGGCAGGTACTTTAATGAATTCTCTAATCCATTTAAACAAGTTCATCACAGTCACCTTTGAGCAGATACCATTGCTATCCCCAGAGAGAGGATCCTCTCTTTCTTTAGACACTTTCTGCTTGGTTTCCAGGACACCTTACTACTGACCCTCCTGCTTCACTGGCCATTTCTTCTTAGACTTCGCATTGTTTCAGTTTAATGTTAAGAGTGACCCAAGGCCCTCGGTTCTCAGATTTCTTTTCTATCCGTACTCCCTCCCCTTGGTCATCTCAATGGGTCTCTCATCACTTTAAATACCACCTACAAGAGCCTAAACCTCTTCCCTGAACTCAAGGCTTGTATTTTCAGCTGCCTCTTTGACATCTCCCACAGATGTCTACCAGACACTTCACATTTAACATCACCCCATAGCAAAGCTGCTCATGTTCTCCCCAAGGCTGATGCTCCTACGGGCTTCCCCATGTTAGTAAATGACAATTCAACCCTCCAAGTCATCTTTGCCTTTTCTCTTTCCTTAACATCCCATTTCCAATCCATCTGTAAATCCCATTGGCTCTTCCTTAAAAACATATCTAAATTCTGCTGTTTCTCCCTATCTCTACCGCCACTACTGCCATCCAAGCCTTTATCATCCCCATCTGATTATTACAAGAAGCTCCCAGCTGATTCTTTCCTTGCCTCACCACATATTATTCTCAAAACAAAAGGCAAGAGTCATATAGATAAAACAAAATCAGATCATGCCACTCCTTAAAACCCACCAATTGTTTCCCTTCTCATCAGAGTAAAAGTCATTTTTCTTTTTACTCTTCCCCCTGGAGAATTTCAGCTTCTTAGGGGAAATATTTTTTGTTTTGATCGATACTATATCCCTCTGGTGGCATGAAAATGCTAGGGACCTAACAGGTCTCCAGTAAACATTTATTGAATTTTAAAAAAGTTTGAAAACAGGACTATGGTAGGCAATTCAACTAAATCTCCAGACTCTACTGTTCTTAACAGTAGGCTCTTAGAGAGCATGGACCATGCAGTTATAATTAAATTTTGCACAGTAACTTGCATACAAACTCTTAATATAATTTCATCATTGATGGCATATTTCCCACTGAAATTTTAGCTTCCTATATTATATGAATACTACTAACTTTTAAAACATGACATCTGGGTCTCAATCTCAACTCTCAATACTAATTCCCTCCACTTCTACTGAAACTAACCAGCCGCTTCCTCCTTCGTGGAGGTATATGCTTAGTTACTGATGCTTTGCTGTGAGCGCTGTCTTGACCGTGGCTCTGGAGCTCTCACTGTTACATTATTTGCTGCTCTATTTATCAGGTGACGCTGTAGACATGCAGAGGCTTAGACTATCCTGAAGAGCAGGAAGAATAGCGACTGAGAGTCCAGCTATGGCTGCTTTCTTTCTCAAGGTTCTTCTTTCAACTTCTTGAGTGTATCTATTAATGCTATAACTCTTCCAAAGGCATTTCTCAGCCTATAGCCAACTGTTTCCAAGGTCTTTTTCATGAGTAAGCCTGTCTTCTAACAGTTTCATGACTCCTACAGGCTGTACCAGCCCATACACACTTCCATTTCCAACCCAGGACTCCAAGCTTCCTCTTGGTTCTTAGTAGACACTACATAAGAATATTTTATCAGTGCAGTATCTTCATGTGATAATTAAAATTCACAGAGAAACCTGAAGCAAGCTGAATACTGATACAATCATTCTACTCTCAATCACTGTTAGACCTTGTCTCGTTTCACCAAAAAGTTCAAAACCATTTGCAGTTTTTTGAACTATCAACAACCTATAATTTAATGAGAAGCTATACACTTTCAACATATGTCATTCTTATTTTTCTTAAGTATCACTATAAAACAACACTGCTAAAATCAGGATAGATACCAACATGCTTAAAAACACATATTAATATGACCCAGTATATGTATGGCCATCATCAGTATCATGAGAGGATGATGAGTTAACATATACTAAGTACTTACTACGTACAGGCATTTTATCCTCCTCATCATATGCAATCCTTATCATAGTCTTGTATGATAGGTACATATCACCAGACTTTAATCCCCTCCCCACCCCAGTGAGTGAAAATAAAAGTTGCTCAGTCATGTCTGACTCTTTGCGACCCCATGGACTGTCCATGCAATTCCCCAGGCCAGAATACTGTTAGTGGGTAGCCTTCCCCTTCTCCAGGGGATCTTCCCAACCCAGGGATCGAACCCAGGTCTCCTGCATTGCAGGCGGATTCTTCACCAGCTGAGCCACAAGGGAAGCCCAAGAATACTGGAGTGGGTAGCCTATCCCTTCTCCATCTTCCCAACCCAGGGATCGAACCAGGGTCTCCGGCATTGCAGGTGGATGCTTTACCTACTCAGCTATCAGGGAAGCCCAGAGGCCTTCCTAAAGCACGGTGTCACATCTCCTTCAGTTCAGTTCAGTTCAGTCGCTCAGTTGTGTTCGACTCTTTGCAACCCCATGAATCACAGCATGCCAGGCCTCCCTGTCCATCACCAACTCCCACAGTTCACTCAAACTCATGTCCATCGAGTCAGTGATGCCATCCAGCCGTCGCATCCTCTGTCGTCCCCTTCTCCTCCTGCCCCCCAATCCCTCCCAGCATCAGAGACTTTTCCAATGAGTCAACTCTTCTCATGAGGTGGCCAAAGTACTGGAGTTTCAGCTTTAGCATCAGTCCTTCCAAAGAAATCCCAGGGCCGATCTCCTTCAGAATGGACTGGTTGGATCTCCTTGCAGTCCAAGGGACTCTCAAGAGTCTTCTCCAACACCACAGCTCAAAAGCATCAATTCATCGGTGCTCAGCTTTCTTCACAGTCCAACTCTCACATCCATACATGACCACTGGAAAAACCATAGCCTTGACTAGACGGACCTTTGTTGGCAAAGTAATATCTCTGCTTTTCAATATGCTATCTAGGTTGGTCATAACTTTTCTTCCAAGGAGTAAGCATTAGCTATTTGTGCCACTTCAAGGAGTGCTTGGTCAATTTTTACCAAAATGAGTAGCTAATAATTAAAACTGTTTTATCTGGTAAATACGTAAAAGTCAACTTACACCTGTAGGACAGGCTTAAGTGTTTAGAAGTTTTTTCAGTTGATTTACCCTAGCAGGTCCAAGGGATACAAACATTCTTTAAAGAAACTGCACTATTATGACTACTGAAGTTTTTCATGGAAAAGATGAATAGTTTGTTATATTAGGCCTTTACTTATTTCTCTACGTGGAAACTGTCTCTTAAATTATTCTGTTATGAAAACTTATACTAATGAGCATAAGCTCCTTGGGGGGAAAAAAAAAAAAGATTTCAAGGTTGTCCTTGACTCTTTAGTGAACTAGACTTCTGAGCTGGACAAGTCCAGCTCTTGAAATTCCTTGAAAAATGCTACTTTCATCCTTTAAAGCTTAAAAGCTTCACGTTCATCTACAAAATAAATTATTTCTACTGAAAGTACTGTCAGAGAACTTGAGGATGAACAGAATAAAATCAGCACCAATACAAAAGCCACACTGACAACCCTGAATATTTAGAGAAACAAACAACTGAATGGTGCTACTGACCACCACGGTTCCTGAAGCCCCTTCCCCAGTGGCATTTTCACAGCAGAGGAGCTGGACTCCTGGCTCCCAGAGCCCCCACCCCACCCCCACGGGGCACGCACCTCCCAGGCCAGGTTCCCGCGGCCTCCTTAGACTCTGGGGAGCCCAGTCCACGTGAGCTGCACTCCTAGGTCTTTTACATAACTGTGGTTGAAGATATTTTTCACAAGGTTCTTTAAACAAAGATTCACGTGATAAATTTCTGCTCAAGTTTAGTTCCAGGAAATGTTTGGTTTCTGCAGCTGTTTATATGCTTCCGGTTGTCAGGACATGAAAACGATATAATTCTGTTTCTTTTTCTTACTTGAGCAACTAGAAAATGTGAAATCAAAGATATTGCCCAAATCTCTCAGCACTGACAGATGAGAAGACTTAATCCTTCAACTTCTTATAGTTGAGATTGGTTTTAGTTTTTTATAAATTTACTTTACCTTTTTGGCCTGAAAGGTATAAGCTGCTTTAAGTGTTCGCAGAAGCAAGGAAAGTTGCTAAATGTAAAACATAAAAGACATATATAATGTTTGACATGCTTATACATCCCAGAATAAAATTTAAAAACAGAGAAAATACACTGAGAAGGCACAAACGCCCAGAATTAAACTCTCTGTTATATAAAAGATACAGAAGATTCCACAGAGAAACAAAACAGCACTCTATTCTCTGTTTAAACCCGGTTAACCAGTCTGAATACTCAAATAGGTTCTTGGTTGAACCTCCCTAGCAATAGTAAAAATAAAAAGTCTGAAATTTTTACAAAGCATTTTAGTAAGAGAGCTCTCCAACATTATTTTGAGAAATAAAAACATTTTAGAAAAGTGAATTAAACTAGGTTTATGACAGGTGTATATTTGAAGTCACTTCATTTGTAAAATAGTCCAGATTACAGGTGTGCATTCTGTAACCATAATCAGCCAAGAACTGTTTCTAGTTCTTTCACTTCTTTTCAATACTGAGGTTCAGTAATAAGTCAATAAAGTAATAAGTGATAAAAGTATCCATCTAAATCTTGAAGATATTTATTATAATTTTTATATTCTTTTCTCAAAGCATTTATAACCTATAAAAAGGCAGACATTACAGCAAAATTGTATCTTATAAATATGAAAATTCAAACAAGAGAAAAAAAGGATGAAATTATGTAGGCCGTAAGCCTGAACTTACACTATCTGACTGATACAGCAAAAAGAGAGCGCCAATCAACTGTAAAATGCACACTAGCCATGATGCAATGATACGTCTCAGGATAAACAGAATCCGCCCTGGTATGCAAATCTGAGAAATAGTTCTCTAGCAGATCACTATACAATAATACACTGGGGTCTTTAACACTATCCCTGACAGGCTCTTTCAGCAGTTTCTTAAAGCATACAACATATAGTAAAAACATAAAGCTCTTAAAGATAATCTGGATGAATAAAAAAAGACAGAAAACCTAGAGAGTCTGTCTAATACAACTTTCTGTGATGATAGTCTAGATATTTTAAATCTATACTGTCCAGTACAGTAGCTACTAGCCACACGTAAATGCTTGAAATGAGGCTAGGACAACCAAGAAACTGAATTTTTAATTGCTTCTAATTTTAAATTTTTTTATTTAATTTTTATTTTAATAACTATATTATAAGGCAAATACCTACCCACTGGACCATACAGGTCTAAAACATTAGTTATCAAACTTGTTTTAGTAGCAAAACCATTTTTGAGTTGGCAAACATACACCAAATCTAATATATAAAAAAAGTAAATGGTATATTATATATAAGTTCAAATTTATAATATTAATATAGTCAATATGAATACAGAGAAGGCAATGGTACCCCACTTCAGTACTCTTGCCTGGAAAATTCCATGGACGGAGGAGCCTGGTAGGCTGCAGTCCATGGGGTCACGAAGAGTCAGACACAACTAAGTGACTTCACTTTCACTTTTCACTTTCTCGCACTGGAGAAGGAAATGGCAACCCACTCCTGTGTTCTTGCCTGGAGAATCCCAGGGACAGGGGAGCCTGATGGGCTACCATCTATGGGGTCGCATAGAGTTGGACATGACTGAAGTGACTTAGCAGCAGCAGCAGCAATGTGAGTGAGTTTTCTAGTGGGTAAAAACCAGAAATTGATGGTTATAAGTGAGAGTTATAAACTCAAATCAGTCTCAGTAAACACTTATTTCTGTATTTTGCTTGGATGCACTGTGCACCTATGAGGGACTTACAGCTACATTATGAGCTACCCAATTACCAAAAGCCACTTACTTACAGCTTACATTCTGAGCTACCCAATTACCAAAAGCCACACATAGCAGCCATCTACTCAGAAAGCATAAGAAGAAAGCACAGCATGCCAGCATGGCAGCTTCAGGTGCTTCTCTTCACGGGAAGAGTCGTCCCAGGAGTTCACATGGCCAAACAAGAAGCTATTCTCTTGGGCACTCAGATGACAGCTCAGATGCAAGGAAATGAGAATCACAGGGTCACAATGACTTAGAAGCCTTCTGTCTCAAACAGAAACCAATACCTCAAAAATGATACTAGCCACAGCCTCCGGGTCCCCACGAATTTCATACCCATCAATGAAAAGTGCCCCTCCCAGGGAAGCTCAAAGCTATTGCTTCTAATCAAGAATTCAGAGTTCACATATAGTTCCTCCCAGACCAAACACATTCACTAAATAAAGGTCATTTTCACCATTAGCAATGTTGCCTAGTAACTTTCCTTTTTTATCATAATTCAGAGGAACTGAATCGAAAGTTCATCCAGGGTTACTTTTGTCCCGAGAGAATGAGAATGGCTCTGTTAATTCTTTACCCACCTTCATGATTGAAAAAATAATAATCCTAGCGTATCAATAAAAAAAAAGAACTTCCTTACCTTCTTTTAAAAACCTGTAACAAAATCATATTAATGATTAAATAATGTTAAGTATTTCCTTTAAAAGCCAGGAAATTAGACCAAGAAGACTATAACCATAACTTCTGTTCAAGGCATAGTGGTCCTAATCAATGTAACAGAAGAAATCAAAATGAGATATAAAACTTTAAATAAAATGATAAAATTTCTCTAAGTGATAACTATTTATACAGAGACTTATGAAGATAAGATATTAAAAGTAATATAAAAACCAAAATCATTCATGTTGCTAGATATAAGGTTAATATACAAAAACTAATATAATTCCTAGAAGTCACAGAATATAACTTGGTAATTTAACTAGGAAAAGCTACCATTTAAAATGTCAACCTCATAAAAAAAAAAGTTCATATAGTGAACAGACTTGGAGCAGCTGCCTGAGGTATGGGGTGAGGGGAGTAAAATGAGGAAGGGGGTTTCAGGGTACAAATAGTCATGGGGATGTAACATACAGCCTGGTGACTAGAGATACTAATACTGTACTGCATATTTGAAAGTAACTAAGAGAATGGATCTTGAAAGTTCTCATCATAAACAAAAAAACTGTGTCATTAGATATGGCAACAGATGTCACCTGAACTTACTGTGGTGGTCAATTTGTAATATATACAAAAATAAAAATCATTACATTGTACAAGTGAAACAAATATAATATGCAACTATACTTCAATAAGAAAGGAACAAGGAAAGGGAAGGAGGGAAAAGAAGAGAAAGAAAGAGAAAAAGAAAGAAGGCAACTAAAAGATACAAGCTTTCTAATAATGAATTTCCAGTAATGAAACTAACAAGTTATCAGGTGCAAAGGAGGAAATCAGTGTTGAGTAAATAAGAAAATATACCATGTTTATAGACAAAGACTTAATTAATATTCTTAAATTGAGTGAAATTTCGCTACGATTCTAATAAAACTCTCCACAAGGTCTTTCATGGATAAGTTGGTGCTAAAATTCTTAAGAAAAATAGAGCTAGGAATAAATAGCCTTGCCAAACTTGAAGGAGAACACAGGCAACACGCCCTCCAAAATGTTAGGGTTTATACTGAGCCATGGTTAAGTTACACAGTACAGACAAATGGAAGTCACAGAACACCTAGAGAAAAACATGTGTGTCTGGAAATTTGATATTTAATTTAGTCATAGTGCCGCAAATCAGGGGGGAAAGGATGGACTATCGAATAGTGCTGCTAAGACATAAGACTTCTATAAGGAAGTAAAATTAAACCCATGTTTCACACCATACAAAAGCATTATCAGGCAAACTAAAGAGAGAAATGTGAAAAAAATTATAAACTTTTTAGGAAAAAAAAATCCTTGCTGTCATGAGGGCTTTTAAAAATGAGATACAAAAAGCAAAAATCAAAGTAAAAGACCAATAAATATTACTATGTCAAATTTTTTTAACATTCTAAACAATAAAAGATTCAAACTTTAAAACAAATGAAAAAAATCAAGCCACGGACTGAGAAAAGATAGTTTAATAACCAACAAAGTGTTAATTTACAGAATATATGAAAAACTCCTAAAAAATCAGAAAGTAAACATAAACAACTGAATTGATAAAATAGAGAACAATTGTGGGTAGCCAATTAGAAGGAAATCTGAGTGAAAAATAAACACAAAATGTCCACACTTAGTACAAAGAAAATTAACACTACAATGAGACATAATTTTATATCAGGCTGGCAAAATATCATATAGTAATAAAAAATTTTAATAGATTCAGCCACTTTAGAGAGCAATTTGGCAATACTTAATAAAGGGAGTTGAAGCTTGTATCTGTGACCAAGCAATTCCACTCCTGAGTATGTGTATAGAGAAAATGGCACATGTCCTTGCTGCATCGCGTCAGTCGTGTCCGACTCTGTGTGACCCCATAGACTGCAGCCCACCAGGCTCCCCTGTCCCTGGGATTCTCCAGGCAAGAACACTGGAGTGGGTTGCCATTTCCTTCTCCAATGCATGAAAGTGAAAAGTGAAAGTAAAGTCGCTCAGTCCTGTCTGACTCTTAGCGACTCCATGGACTGCAGCCTACCAGGCTTCTCCATCCATGGGATTTTCCAGGCAAGAGTACTGGAGTGGGGTGCCACTGCCTTCTCCAACATGTCCTTAAGGAGGTGTATCTAAGAGTATTTGTTAGCACTCTTTGTAACAGTAAAAAATTGGAAACAACCCAAACACAAATTAACAGGAGAATGGATAAACATACAGTGATACAGTCTTATAATGAAATACTACATATATTTAAAAGAATCAAGGACAGCTATAATACCAAAGATAAATAAATCTTACCGAAAAAGCAAAAAAGCAATGTTAGCTTCTGCAGAGCCAGAGATATAATCAATAGATGGAAAAGGCAATCCACAGAATAAGAGAAAACCTTTGCATATATATACATCTGATAAATGGTTAACATCCAAACTCTATAAGTATCTTCTACAACTCAAGAGCAAAAAAATCAAGAAACCTTCTATTTAAACAGATTTTTCCTTAAAGAAGACATATAAACAGCCAACAGGTACACGAAAAGATGTTCAACACTACTATCATGACGGAAATGTAAATCAAAATCGCAATGAGATTATCACCTCATGCCTGTTAGGATGGCCGTTATTAAAACAAAACAAAACAGAAATAACAAATGCTGGTAAGTACGTGTATAAACTGGAATCCTTGTGCGCAGTTGCTGGGAGTGTAAACTGGTACAGTTGCTATGGAAAACAGTAGCAGCTGCTCCTTAAAAATTTAAAAACAGAACTACCAAATGATTCCACAATTCCACCTGTGGATCTTCATGCAAAAGAATTTAAAGTGGGATCTCAGAGAGATATCTGTACTCCCATGTTCACTGCAACATTATTCACAATGGCCAAGAGAGGGAAACAACCTAAATGGCTTCATTTAGGAAATGTCTTCTGATTCATTCGTCAGTGGGTGAATGAATACAGAAAACGGGTTGTAAACATACAATGGAAAATTATTCAGCCATAAAAAGAAGGAAGTCCTGTCATATGTGTCATGGATGAACCTTGAGGACATTACGCTAAGTGAAATAAGCCAAATACAGAAAAACAAACAGTGCATGATTCCACTTATATAATAAGGTAGCTGCTGCTGCTGCTACTAAGTTGCTTCAGTCGTGTCCGCCTCTGTGCGAACCCATAGACGGCAGCCCACCAGGCTCCCCCGTCCCTGGGATTCTCCAAGCAAGAACACGGGAGTGGGTTGCCTTTTCCTTCTTCAATGTGTGAAAGTGAAAAGTGAAAGTGAAGTCGCTCAGTTGTGTCCGACTCATAGCAACCCCATGGACTGCAACCTTCCAGGCACCTCCGTCCATGGGATTTTCCAGGCAAGAGTACTGGAGGGGCTTGCCATTGCCTTCTCTGAATAAGGTAGCTAAAGTAGTCAAATTCATAGAAGTAGGAAGTGGAAGAGTGGCTGCCACAGACTGGAGGGGAACGGGAAATGGAGGTGCTGTTCAGTGGGTGCAGAGGCTCAATCATGCAAGATGAAGAAGTTCTAGAGCTCTGCTGCCCAGCACTGTGTGTAGAGTTAATAATAACGTACCACACACTTAAAATTTTAAGATGGAAGATCTCATGTGTTTTTCAGCACAATTAAGAAAAAAATGTTTGAAATCATGTAAGTAATACTATATACATATATGTGTGTGCATATATTTACATATTCTATGTATGCATGCATGCTCAGTCACTTCAGTCGTGTCTCACTCTTTGTGACCCTATTGACTGTCCTCCGCCCGAGGGATTCTCTAGGCAAGAATGCTAGAGTAGGTTGCTATGCCTTTCTCTAGGGCATCATCCCAACACAAGGATTGAACCCACATCTGAGTCTCCTGCATTACAAGCGGATTCTTTACCCATTGAGCCACCTGCGAAACACCATACATATGTATGTACGAACATATATGTATACAGTTGTATACAAAGGCAGAAAGAGCATAAAATATTCTTGTTGTGTGGAGTAGTAAACACTAAATTCAAGACAGAGGTTTCAAACTATTAAGGAGGAAGAAAGGAGAACGGGGCCAAAAATGCTAAACAGGAAGTTTCTATTTTCTCTGTGATATTTTATTACTTAAAAAAAAATATTTTAAAACTGATAATATTTAAACAAATATTTTAAAATGTATAGTATTTGATAATTTATTTTTACTTTCAATTTTTCTGTATGTTTGAAATATATTACAGAAACAAATTTTTTAGAACCTAGTAAATACTAAGAATATTTTCTTCCTTTTTAAGAAATGGGTATAGTTCATCTTCTCTAATAACAAAAGATTCCATGGGGGGAGGATGGGCCTGAAATTATACCAAAATTGAGTTTGTGTGTGTGTTCACTCTTCTCAGAAGAGAAGCCACAAATTTCATCAAAGGGGCCTGTGACTCAGAATGTTGAGAACCAGGAACATAACTGCTGATATCTGCCATTTTTCAGCAGGCAACAATGAAACAGATCCCCTGGGTACTTACCTGAAAGAAAAATGAAAATGCCAACTTGGAAAGTGAACATTCCTGTGTTCACTGCAATATTATTTGTAACAGCCAAGACATGAAAACAACCTAAGTATATAATCATAAATAAATAGAGAAAATGTAGCATATATACACAATGTAATTTTATTTAGTCATAAAAAAGAATGAAATTTTGCCATTTTTGACAACATGGATGGACCTCGAGGGCACTGTGACCAGTGAAACAAGTGAAGTGAGACAGAGTGAAACAAACACTGTATGATTGCACTTATATGTGGAATCTAAAAAAAAGGCAACAGCAAACACCAAGCTCACAGTACAGAGAACAGATTGGTGGCTGCCAGAGGCGGGGGGTGGATGGGTGGGCAAAACGAGTAAAGGAAGCCAAAAGGTGCAAACTTTCCAGTTATGAAAGCCCTGGGGATGGAATGTATAGCAGACAACCATAGCTAACAATACTGTATTGCACATCTGAAAATTGCTAAGAGAGATGATCTTAAAAGTTCTCATCACAAGAAAAAAAAACTGTAAATATATATATATATATGTTGACAGATATTATCTAATCATGTGATCACTTCCCAATATATACAAATATTGAATCATTACGTTGTACACCTGAAATTAGTATCTGTCGACTATACCTCAAAAAAAAAGAACCAAATCTGAATTTGAATCAAGCAATACGTTTCTAACCTTTTTCTTAGTTCTGATTTTGTTTATATGCTTTTACTTTCTGTATGTTTGCTGCAGAGTTGCCTCAACTCTGAAACTCTCTCTGAAAAAAAGGGCAAGCTATCAATTAAAAAAATAAGAAACACCCTTTAAGAAGTCCCACCAAATGAATGTAAAAACATACAAAATAAGAAGAATCATTTGGAACAAACACTGACACAGCACCCTTGGATCAGGTGTCAAGACAAACGGTTCCATTTACTGACTTTAGCAGGAAGGCTTCACAGAGGGCAGGTTGTGTCCGGAATCTCACCTTTTGACCACAAAAAATCAAATATTATTAAGGAATATGACAGTCACAGGAACAGGTCAGAAACTGGGGGTGGCAAGTATATTGTTGAGAAAAACTTCCCCCAGATGATTCCTACCTTTTCCAACATCCCACCACTAAAGCCCTCTGTCCCCACTACAGTTGAGGTCACTGAGTTGAATTTATTCTTTTAAATTATTCAATGTTTGACAAATAAGTTTATTGAGCACTTACTCTATTACTGTCAGGAAGGGAGTATTTTTGTACTTCTGTACAGTTAGAGCTTTCTGGGAAAATTTACTGAGACCTGGGTTAAAGGACAAGGCTTAAAACTTAAAAAAAAAAAAAAAAAAGACTGAAGAGATAGTAAAAGATTGGTCTCCCCTGACGTATGTGTTTACATTTCAGAAGGATGATGAAACTGGGGTCATGGAGACATTCCAGAGTTACAGACTCAGAGTCTCTTGTCTAAGGTTACTGACGTCAGTAATAATCTGTCTTGGCCTCAGAAACCCCATGTCTACTTTCAAGATAACATGAACAAATATAGATATTAAAAACTTATCAGTCACCAGGCTAGTTCCTAAGGACATAACCACGAATAAGAGTAAGTTCGGAGCACGTGGTCAACCCTGGTACCGACAAGGCTCCATCACCACGTGATACAGCAAGTTCCTGACAGGAGGTGTAAGAGGAGCTCTGAGACACTGGAGAATCTAAACTGAAACTGGAGTGGGGAGAGTTAGCCTGTCTGCAAGTAAGGGAAAATCCCCAGACAGCCAAGCTTCATTTTCCTCACGCAAGAAATCCCCAAAATGGGTGCCTCAGTCTTGCCAACCAGGGCACAAATCCCACAAGCTTTTCTCCTCTACCATCCTTGGTGTGGCAACTGGTGCTTGGACTAGCTTCTTTCGCGCTCCACCCACAGGAGGCAGCACTGCCTTGCAACCCTTTTTCCTCAGGGAAGAAAACCTTTCTCTAGACACTGCCCCACTTCTGTCTCAGGGGCCAGAACTGGGTCACATGCTCCTGGCTCAAACTAATCAACTGGCAAGGATGGAAGCTTCATGAGGCTGGAGGCTGGGGTCTCAGCCCACCTCCTCCCAAAGCATATGCAGACAAGAATGTTCTGTTAGAAAAGAAAACTGGGATTCTGTTGGAAAAGGCCTGGTGAAAGGTCAGGGGGGAAGCTGCCAGTAGGATGTGCTATAGTCATTAAGGTTAATATTTCCCTTTTGAGAATACTGTATTTAGCATTAAACCGGAAATGCAAAGAAATAAAAGACCACCTTATCCCTAACCAACAGCACACATGTATTGAAATTCACTAAATTGAAATTTCACTAAAAATAAGTGAAATTAATATAGTGTGAATGAAGTGCCACAAAGGTTGGGAGACTACAGAATAACAGAGATTAGAATTTGAAATACCAGAGGCAGCTCTGAAAGAAGAGAATTATGAAATGATGGAGAGGGTGATAATGTTTAAAGGCACAAGGGTAAAACTTTAGGGGTGATTAGGTGTGTCTGTTTAGCTGTAAGAGAGCCGCTATGGAGAATCCTGAAAAAATGCACAGCAAATACAAAGCCCACGAGAGCAGAACCCCCGAGTATCTGTACTACTGTATAAAGGCACTCAAGACACATCTGTTGAATGAGTGAATGAACAAACAGACTTGGATTTGAAACACTATTTGAAACTACCAAAGGTTTCTAGTCAGAGGACACATGTGATTGAAACTATTTCTGATAAAAACTCTAGTTTTCCATAAATAGAATGGACTGGAGGAAAAGGGGAAAAAAGGTTATGGTCAATTAGAAAGCTACTGAAATCCTCCAAGACAAAGGTGGGCAGGGCCTGGATCCAAACTAAAAACCAGAAGTACAACTTTAAAAAGTTCATTTGTAAGAATACACACTTTGCTTATTTACAATGTCACAAGCATATAGAGAAGTAGCGTTGCATACTTTCAACTCATTTATTCCTGCCTGATGAAAACTAGGATGACTATCTTGTTTATCTAATCCTCCACTGGGCTTTTTACGCTAGGTCTCTTTTTCAGCTCCAACAGGAATGAAGCATACATAACCTGAGTCCTTCAGAATCACGGTCTCTGTGGCCTCCTAGTGCTGGCCGTCGAGAATGACAGTTTCTGCACCAAATTTTCTGTGAAAACAAGTTAGGTTCACTCTGTACTCTAGGTTTTCTTCTATACATATATAAGGTATTGATAATTATGGCATCCCTCCAAAGAACATCTTAGACACTATTCACAAGCATACCAGGTCTATGACGGAGGTAAACAAAATATCCGCGAAGCTAAGTCACTGGACCATTTATGCTTATGTCTCTAACATTACTGTCTGTAAGTCTCTGAGAAGCTACTGTCAAGAGTTTCTTCTGTTTTATTTTTGCTGCAAATAAAATTTTAATTAATCTCTGTCCATATCTTCTATGCAATTTATTTCACCCTAGCAACTTTATTTACCCACTCTGCTTCTATTGACTATTCACTATAAAAGATAACTCTGTGCTTCCGTCTGTCAAAAGACTCAAGTAAATTTCCCAAATCAAAGGTTCTCTGATCTTCTGATTGGACTGAGAGTACTGCGAGCTTATTAGGTACACTTGACAGAGCTTTTGCTGATGAGCAGTCTTGGCCACACACAAACGTGGCTCCGCTTTCAGCCAGACCCTGAGTCCCATGGCCACTCTGGGTGGCAGCAGAGACCCTCCAGCTACCCAAGAAAAGACCAATAGGTCTGAGAGGAGGGCTGTGTACTGATGGGCAGTGCTGTCCATTGAGGATGTGATCAGCATCAAACATCCAGATGTCTGTTTCATGCAGCTAAAAGGTTTTAGAGATACAAGTGGCATAAATCCATGTCATCTGGACCTCTCATACCATAAATGACAAAATATTTTAGTAGAAGAATTAAACAACTGGGTCAAGGCCATGTATCCTAACTATATTTAGACATCTGAGGCAGAGATTAGGGAGGAACAAGTGACAAATACATAAAATCTGAGCAAACAATGTCTTCTCTCAAAAAAAAAAAAGTTACTAACACTGGGGAAAACAAAAAGCTGTGCTGAGGAAAAAAAAAAAGTAACCATGGCTTATATTGCCTCAGGTGTGAATAATGTTTTCATGGTCATAATAATGTAAACACTGATTATTATTCAAAATTCAATTATAGTTACAATGAAAAGGGAGGAGAGTTCCGCACTCAGAGTGACAATGCGCAAGCAAGATAAATCCTCTCCCTCAATATGAGAAGTCAAAGACAATGCCTAAGACTGAAAAATTAAAAACTGGAAAAAGAGCAACGTGCTATTTAGAGATGTGGAGGCAAATAACAAAACCATCAGTTCTTGAACTAGAGCTGAACTCCAGACAGCAGGGACTGGGGCGGGGCTAAGAGTTAGGAAACGGCTGAGTTTTATAACAAGCCTTGTACAGCTCCTGGACTCTGAATTTTGTGCATGTATAGCTGAGATTAAAATTAAATTAAAAACTGACCATGAAGATACTAGAACCTAGTCCAGTTCCTGACTATATAATACTTTTTAAAATTATATATATATTTTTACATGGATATTTTAACCAAACAATTTAATTTTCTGTTGTCCTGCTGTGGCTATTCTGTCTCATTTCATAGAAGCAAAAGAATAAATCAGTAAATCAAATATTCACCAACTGAACTGGAGACATATGAACCTATACTAGATGCTGGGAAAACATACAAGTAAGACCTCCCCTGCACACAGTCGCTCTGTTTTAGAGAAACAAACCCACAAATAACCTAAAAGCAATGAGATAAGCACCCTAACACTTAACCGTTCTGTGAGTCTTGGTTTCTTCATTTGCAAAATGCCTCATCAGGTTTTCGTGAATATTTAATGATTCAGTACATATAAAGTTCTTGGAACACTGCCTGGCAGATTATAAGAAAAATAAGGCCCCAAATACAAACCTTCGTCTGCCTGATTCTAAAGGCCATGATCATTCTGCTACACCACATTTCAGAAATAATCCTGTTCAATTCAAAAACAAAAAATTATCCTAAAAATGGTATCCAGTAAAAAGACAAACTATGACTCATTACCTAAGTAAATGTAGGTGTAAAATAAAGTCTGAGGATAAAAAAAAACTTTTCCTAGCTCTTTTTTTTCTTTTCTAGTTATTTACAAATATTTGATTTATTTAGAAACAGTCCTCTACAATGTATCTCAGGAGTTCAGTTTAGTTCAGTCACTCAGTCGTGTCTGACTCTTTGCAACGCCATGGAAAGCAGCACGCCAGACTTTCCTGTCCATCACCAACTCCCAGAGCTTGCTCCAATTCATGTCCGTTTGGAGTTAGGCATGATTAAAGGTGAAGTTCTTGATTTATCAAGAAGTAAAATGTAGCAGTTATCTTCAACCAGAAAGTAAATTATTTATCACTAGATGGCACTGTACTGGATAATTTTTTCAATTATTTTAGCTCAAGGTTCAACTTACTTATCAAATTAAAAGAATTCTTTGTTTCAACAGAAGAAGGTAAGATTGCATTACTCCTATTTTAAGTTATCTCATGGCTCTGAAAATAAAGATATGGTTTAATGGAAAAGGAAACAATGATATAATCAAGTTAAACTCTATTTTTAAACTATTCTGATATCTCAAATAACTCTTCTGACATTTTCTAAGCAGAAACAATTATAACTGTCTCTGGTTGACAATACAACAAATAAGTACAGGAACAGAACGTGTGCAGATTTATACTGTAGCAATTTGACTTAGGTTGAACTATACTTCCCAGAATCCCTGGTCACAAAGGGCTCCAGGCAGAGTTAACCAAAAGAGGATTTCACTTCAGATGCCAGAGGAGGAACTGAGACAGCCAAAGGATCTCTCTTCTTGGTTAGATGTGGTGACAGACACTGACGCTGCCAGCTCATCCTAACACCCCTCTGGTCCATGTCTAGCTCTTTTTTTCTCAAATACGGAACTGACTGACCAATAAAGACCCAGGTTCACACCAGACAACTGGCAGAAGACACAGAAGTGGTGTTCTGGAAGTATTTAATTATGGATGAATAATGTTTAGTAAGCTGTAATAATGAAGTAAATGAGTTAAGCTCCTCCTCACACAGTAGCTTCAATGTGTTGATAATGTTCTACTAATTTATAGATTTATATGCCCTTTTCCATGTATCAAACATTACATAATTTCTTTTAAAAGGGCAATCAGTGATATTAAACATCTGGAGATATTCAAATAAGTTGAGACCACAATATCTGAACAGAACAGTGAGCTAAGAAATCCATCTCCACCATTTCTTTAATATTTACCAAATTATCATTCAGCAGTTTCATTCACTGTGCATGAAAACTCTCCATCTATAGTCACCTATCTTTAATAGTCAGCCAAGCTCCTGAGTTTGATAGCCAACCACCAAGATGACTTCTTAGTCTGTTTTATTTTCAGAACTTAAAAAGTAGCTCTAATGCTAGAACCGATGACAAGGATACACAACAGGCTCGATATTCTGTGTTAAAAAGAGTTGATCAGTTAAATTATCTTCATACTGGTGTCAGCCTGATTCAACTCCCTTAACATCTGAGTTACCATAAGGTAATGAAAGAAAACATCAAAGAAAATAAGAAATACAACTGCTAGTTCACTTCTGTGGATAAAAAAAAAAAAAAATCAAGATTCTGTGTTCTGTCCTGTTTTTCTTGAGTTTGTTTCTGGCAATGTCATTCAGAATCCAACAGTCTGGGTGATTGCTTCCATATGGATAATTCCCCAAGTCCTATCTCTACCACTGAACTTCCAGCAAAGTCACAACACTCTAGACCCACAGGGCAGTATTCTCATCTGTGTGTGCTGTCCAGATTTACAGAGGACTTCCCAAGTTCCTAAGTTTACAAACCATTATCTCCAGCACTCCAATGAAACAGGTACTATTACACAGATCCTAGTCTTGACACGTCCTAGATGTATAAACTTGGAAGCTTTAGAGAGACTGAGCAGCTTTATCCAAGGTTATATATCTAGTATATGTCAAAATGAGGATCTGAACCTAGGTTGGGTCTGACCACAGAGCCCAAGTTCCCCATCCTCAATCCATCCTCTTCTCCCATTAGATCACTTGAGAATAACATCTGCCTCTGATTTTGTCATAGTATTCACTCAAAACATGCAATCCACTTGTATTTAGTATGTGTTAAGACTTAGCTGTTGACTTAATACATCCTAAATACATTATGTTGACTAATACATAAATAATAATTTTTTAAAAGCTGGCTTAAAACTCAACATTCAAAAAATTAAGATCATAGTATCCAATCCCATCACTTCATGGCAAATAGATGGGGAAACAATGAAAACAGTGAGAGACTTTATTTTCTTGGACTCCAAAATCACTGTAGATGGTGACTGCAGCCATGAAATTAAAAGACACTTGCTCCTTGGAAGAAAAGCTATGACCAACCTAGACAGCATATTAAAAAGCAGAAACATTACTTTGCTGACAAAGGTCCATCTTGTCAAAGCTATGGTTTTTCCAGCAGTCATGTATGGATGTGAGTTCTGGACTATAAAGAAAAATGAAGTGAAGTGCAAGGTGTTCAGTCATGTCTGACTCTCTGCAGGCCAGAATACTAGAGTGGGTAGCTGTTCCCTTCTCCAGGGGATCTTCCCAACCTAGGGATTAAACCCAGGTTTCCCGCCTTGCAGGCGGATTCTTTACCAGCTGAGCCACAAGGGAAGCCCAAGAATACTGGAGTGGGTAGGCTAGCCCTTCTCCAGCAGATCTTCTTGACCGAGGAATCGAACCAGGGTCTCCTGCATCGCAGGCGGATTCTTTACCAACTGAGATATCAGGGAAGCCCAAAGGAAAATGAGCTCTGAAGAACTGAGGCTTTTGAAGTGTGGTGTTGGAGAAGACTTTTGAGAGTCCCTTGGACTGCAAAGAGTTCATACCAGTCAATTCTAAAGGAAATCAGTCCTGAATATTCATTGGAAGGACTGCTGCTGAAGCTGAAGCTCCAACACTTTGGCCACCTGATGTGAAGAACTGACTCATTGGAAAAGACCCTGATGCTGGGAAAGATTGAAGGCAGGAGGAGAAGGGGACGACAGAAGATGAGATGGTTGGATGGCATCACCAACTCAATGGACATGAGTTGGAGCAACTCCAGGAGTTGTTGATGGACAGGGAAGCCTGGTGTGCTGCAGTCCATGGGGTCACAAAGAGTTGGACACGACTGAGCGACTGAACTAAACTGAACTGAAATACATCCTGAATGAGAAAGTGAGCTAAGGTGTTATCTGGTATCAAATAGTAACTCCTGCTCCACTTTAAAGTAGAGAATACTCAGTTTCATAAAACATAACAAGAGTTAGACAATGAAGACAAAAACTAGAGAATAATTAAACTAGAGTCATGTACACCTCTACACCTCAAACCTATTCCAGTCTTAGGGTTCCACCTACGCTAAGGACGATCACATATTATCATACCTCCAGGTTCTACATTCTGTTGATGCTACTGGAGTTCCTTCCTACATGAATGAATAAATTGCAGGTTTCTACCCTTCTTGGACCTATAGCAGTTTAAGTGGGCCAAATTCAGCCATGTTCTGAGCTATGGCAATTAAAGAAGAAATTTTAAGGATCACTTGCTATGTAAAAAAAAAGAGTACTTTTCTACTCCTTGACGTGTAACACTTGGGTTTTGTCACCCTACCTGAATTAAATACAGCGGAGTTTTGCCCTGTGAAGATATCATCCTGCTCTCTCTTGTCTGAGAACAAGAATCCCCCACGTGATACTGCTTACAGAGGAACAGACCGACTCTTTGCGACCCCATGGACTGCAGCCTACCAGGCTCTTCTGTCCATGGGATTTTCCAGGCAAGAGTACTGGAGTGGGGTGCCATTTCCTTCTCCAGGGGATTTTCCTGACCCAGATATTGAACCTAGGTCTTCCGCTTTGCAGGCAGACGCTTTACCGTCTGAGCCACCAGACTGAGAGTACATCTATTTACTATGAGTGCATCTTGGGACCACAAACGCTATCCATTTGGATTAAGTTTTAAGCACAGTATGGGCAATTCCATGGTAGGCCTAGAAAAAGGACTCTCCTAGGCTTTCCACGATTTCCTTCTCCCTCTGGTCAGCAACTCCTTGAAGTCAGTACGCTCTATTAGGATGCTCTACCTCCATTCCCAGACACAGGGTGACCTCTCTGAGTCCTGAGGCAAAGAGAGAGTCCTTTTCCCCACAGGCCCCAGATCTAGACCTCTAAGGACAAAAGCTTTCCCCTCAGCCACTAGACCCGCCACTGCGCCGCTCAGTGTGCCCCTTTCAGAGACTCCTTCTCCTTGAGCATATACTCAGCCTTACCCCCCTGTTCTCTGTAGCCTGGGTCCTTGCTAGAAGTCGTTTTTTCTATAACTCTCTCTGTCCAGCATCACCACTCACCTGACTCAGCAAGGGTCACACAAATTGCATACTTTAAAGGTATCTTTGCTATATCTTGAGCATTGTTCTTTCATTTACATCTGAATAAAACAGTAAGTTATAAACATTTTATTGTGGTTTAAGTCCCCAACTCCAGGTAGGCAAGTGCCTGCCTTATCCAAGATTTTTACGGTGAGATATTTTTCACTATGGATATTAATTAGTTGCTTTTAAATGTGTGCAGTCAGAACAACAGAAGAGCCTTGAAATAAAGCAGAAGAGATTCCGTACTTCCTAATTACCTGGATGCTAAAACACTTAAACATGTACCACTGACAAGGGTTATAAAATTTCTAATTCTGTCAATATTCAAAAAAAATAAATAAAATGGAGAGAAAACAATTATCTGTCCTTGATGACTTGGTATCATTTGCCTGAAGGAAAAATTTAGGGTGTTTTATAGTCCCTCTGACTTAAGTCTTTGTTTTCATCATTACTTTAGAAGGTAATCTGATCCACTCTAATGGTCCCAGAGAACCACTTATCCTTTTCCAAGCATCGACTGTAAGACTGAACCTGGCTTTGGTACTCTTCTTTCTTTAAACTCACTCCAAAAATGGGCTTCAGAGAATGACTTTCTAAAGTCAACACAAACTTCAGACTTTAGATCTCTCTTAACAACTGATCACAGAACGCAGACGAAACTCAAAAACTCAGTGGTGCTCTCCAAGCTTTCAAAGCAAAACACTGAACAAAAATGCAGAGATAAGCGCAGCCTTCAAACAACACTGAAGCCCACTGGCTTACTTCCATGAAGGTCCCAAGTTCTAGAAATAGCTGTTCTGTAAATGACCTTTTTTACTGTCAGGATCATCCACTTAAACAACCTTGGTATGTCACTGCCATTGCTTAGGTCTTTTTTTAAAAAAGGTCTTTCATTGACACAAGACAGAAAACTCAAGAATTCAGAGAAACACCCATAGGTTAAAAAAAAAACAACCTATATATACTATTTATACATATACAGAAGCATACTACCTTATGCCAAAATAAAGACCTTCCCACTACCCTCTTCCTGAATCTACCTCCGATTTCAAATTGTTTTTAAGGTAGTCTATACATACTCATTGCCTATACTCATTAACGCCCACAGCACTTGGCCACTGGAATGAAGTTCCTAACACCACCATTATAATTTTTCTCACTGAAAGCCTCTGACTCAATCCAATTCAGTGGCCTCATCCTACTTCTCATCCCAACTTGACCTCTTGATGGTAGCTGATACTCACCACTTCCCTTTCTTATAAACTTTTATTGGAGGATAGCTGATTAGCAATGTTGTGATAGTTTCAGGTGAACAGCAAACGAACTCAGCCATACTTATATAACATGTACCCATTCTCCGCCAAACTCCCCTCCCATCCAGGCTGCCAGTAACATTGAGCAGAGTTCCAATAAAATAATACAGTAGGTCCCGGCTGTTTATCCTTTTTAAATACAGCATGACCACTTCCCTTTTGGAAGCTGTTCTTCAATGGGCTTTTCCTGCCCTTTAAAGGCTGGAATGTCCAGGGGTCCTTTGCGTGGGCTGCCCTCATTATGCCCAGATATTTCCCCTTTAGTAATCTCACCCATTCACACAATGTGACTCCACCACCCACATCTTTCCTAAACTTCAGAGTCAGGTTGCCAACGGTCTGATAGTTGTTGCCATTTCGATGACCCCCTTTCAGATGTCCGAAACCAAGTCCAAGCTTCCTTTCATCCAATGGATAGAGGATTCAAAAATCAGCAGCCATTTGCTACTCTTCCATCTCTCTCCCAACTGCTACATGGAGCTCTGGTCCATAAATCTCACGGATGCTACCTCCCGAAGCATACCCCACCTGGCCTCCTCTTCCACACCTCCACTGTTAGTGCTCTAACCCAGGCCCTTCATCTTGCTCATCTGGACCACCGCATTCACTCGTCTCCTAACTAGTCCATTCTCTGGAGTTTATCCCCATCCAGTCCAATTTCACACTGCTGCCAGAGCATTTTTCTCAAATGGTGAAACTGTACCATTCCTACGATTTTAAAATCTCCAAAGGTTCCCCACAATCAACAAGGCAAAGACTAGCTATCAGGATTACAAACTCGGCTCCTTCTAATCTCATTTCCTACCACGTGTCTACTTACCAACTCCCAGGAGCCTCAAGCTCCTTCTCAACTTCTCAAACAGTGATCCTCAGACCTCTACGGCTGGTACACCCTGCTCCTCCTTCTCCACGAGGTGAGCAGCTGCCTACCCATTTCCCAACCTCCCCAGGCTAAACTGGCCACGGGCTTTCAAGGCTGTCTGTGTGTGAGGCTTTGCTGTGCCATGTACTACACAGTCTCATTCATCTACACTTGGCTCTCGCTCCTGAGCTATGGCTGAAACCTATTCGGAGGAGCATCTCAAGGTCAGCAAGTCCACGCTACTCATTTTTTCCATCTACTAAAGAGTCTCTGCGGCTCACGTGATCTGTCTGTCTCCCTAGCCACCAGATCTCCTGACCATCGAAGTGCAGCGACACCACTGCCATGCTGGTGGTGTGTCTACTACAAGGCGTGGGAAATCAGTCGTGTGTTCATTCCACTAACACTCATTAGACGTGGGGATCCACAGCTGAGTAAGACTCGACTCCTTCCACTAAGGAATTCATAGTCTCGCAGGGAAAACAAACACCTCAACAGACATTCATATAACATGGTGGAGGAGACTAGGGATAGAGTGATTCCCAGGACACTCTGGAGTCAAGGGATCCGGAGGAGGACAAGGAACCCAGCAAGGTGTGGAGTGCTGGGTATGGGAGAAAGCCACTGGAGGAAGGGGCAGGGACTGATGGTGCTCAAAGTGGGTCTCAGAGAATATTAGGGAGAGAGGAGGGGACAGAGCGGACGGAGGGAGGAAAAGGGAAATGCGTCAATTAACCACACCAATTGCTTCTTCGCTGCCTAAGTACAAGCAGTAGAAATCATAAGACAGTCCTTGCCAATATATCCATACGTTTAACTGTGAAAATAAAACAACAAAATTGGCCTTCTCCTAGGACACACCTTCTCACTTTTTGTCTGTCCCTCTCTCTCATACCCACTGACATAAGAAAAACTTAACACATATAATGAAAAATAGATGTAAGAGTCGTCATGGCAGTACTGACGTGTTCAGAGCCCTTGTTTCTCATTTCATGCTTCCTCTGAGTTCCTTCTTTTCTGCGCTCTCCACTCCAAAGCGTCTCAGACTTCCCTCCCTCCTGATGGCTTTCTCCCCCTCCCCTGCCCCTCTCAGCTCTTCCTATGCCCACCTTCCATGCACAGTGCAGAACCAGCATACATCTTTTAATGCTGTCCTATTTTTCAGAGACGATGTTACCATGAGCGGTCAGATCTTTCTGTGCTAGTATTTATCAGCAATAGTTCTTTTTTTCTTTTTCCACAGTATAAAGTCTGCCCTTTAATTCAGACCCAGAGTTACTACTGATACACTAATTTAGTTTCTCTAAGTCTTTAGAAGACTCAAAAGTTATTCTTAAAGAAAAAAAACAGCCCTCTTAGGAAAAAAAAAATCAAAATAATCATCATCACACTATGTAGTAGAGAAAACTCAGATTTCATTTCTGGCTATGTCAGTGTTCTACTACATAATTCCCTGGTCCATCTGATCTCAAGTCCTTATAGAAATCTTAAAATAAACTATTTCACATAAAGTGATTTTTAAAATATTTTCATGTTTTTTGTTCCACATTACTGACAATTATTTTACTAACTTGAAAGCTGATTAAATACATATACAGATACATAACATAAAAGAATTCAAAATGGTCTGTCCATTTAGTGTTTCTATTTGTCAGCAGCTATATTAATCAGATTTACTAGTCATCTCTGCAAGTTCAATGAACAAAACCAATGAATAACAGAATTGTGGTTCAAGTTGAGAGATAAGGAAGAGGGAAAACAGGTGACCCCTTGCTTGGATCTGATCTTGAAGTCACACTAACTGGGGTGGGGTGGGGGGAGGAAAGGAGGGCGTAAAAGTCAGATAAGAACAGTCAAAACAGTATGAGAAGTAAAAAAAATCAGAAAGTAAGTTGATTTCACTCACAGTTAAGAGTCCCTGGAAACAAGAGAAGGCAAGTTGTACTGCATCCCTCCATCCAAGAACTGAGCAGAAGTTCCACTCCAGGAAGGCTTGGTGGTGCTAAAAGGAGGCAAGAAGGATGTAAGACCTCAGAATCTAAGTGATGAAAGGCATGCCAGCCACTCATCCTCCCACTTTAGGCACATTTTTTAAAAAAGTTAATCATCGAATTAAATGTTATAATCCAATTTCCAAAACTGTTCTACTCCGCTTAAACTGCTGTCACCTCTAATAATCTTACAGGCAGACGCATTCATTTCAAACATCACTCTTTTCAGATTCCTTGATATCTGAAGTTCTTGATCACTTCACCTTTTTTGTTCTTATCAGGAACACAGCCAGATCTTTCTCTAATGCTACAGATCCAGCTCCTCTTAGTTCAGTTCAGTTGCTCAGTCGTGTCTGACTCTTTTTGACCTCACGGACTGCAGCATGCCAGGATTCCCTATCTATTACCAACTCCAGGAGCCTATACAAACTCATGTCCATTGCGTTGGTGATGCCATCCAACCATCTCATCCTCTGTTGTCCCCTTTTCCTCCTGCCCTCAATCTTTCCCAGCATCAGGGTCTTTTCCAATGAGTTGGTTCTTCACATCAGGTGGCCAAAGTATTGGAGTTTCAGCTTCAGCATCAGTCTTTCCAAAGAGTATTTAGGTCTGATTTCCTTTAGAATGGACTGGTTGAATCTCCTTGCAGTCCAAGGGACTCTCAAGAGTCTTCTCCAACACCACAGTTCAAAAGCATCAATTCTTTGGTGCTCAGCTTTCTTTATAGTCCAACTCTCACATCCATACATGACTACTAAAAAAATCCTAGCTTTGATTAGATGGACCTTTGTTGGTAAAGTAATGTCTCTCTTTTTCAATATGCTGTCTAGGTTGGTCACAGCTTTTCTTCCAAGGAGCAAGCATCTTTTAATTTCATGGCTGCCGTCACTATCTGCAGTGATTTTGGAGCCCCCCAGAAAAAGTCTCTCACTGTTTCCATTGTTTCCCCATCTATTTGCCATGAAGTGATGGGATCCGATTTCCAAATGTTGAGGTTTAAGCCAACTTTTTCACTCCCTTCTAACCAGACTCCACACCATGGTTTCCAGAGACTTTGTCTTCAGTTCTCTGGTCTGCCTCTCTATACACTCATCCCTTGAAGAGTGTAACCCTTACTTCACATGAGGGTTAAACTTCACATTAAGTTTCCCTCTTTAGCTAGACATTTCAACATGAGACCTGGTTCATGTTTCAAGGGCTTAGGAATTTCCCCTTCAATGTTCAAAACCAGACAAGCACCCTTATCCCCTCAAAATTGTTTCCTCTTTCCAGTTACTACATGCCTGATCATTCTGCAAGTCAGAAAACTTTGAAACCACTTTTTACTCACATCTTCCTTTCTTTCTGTAGCACCCCTGTTCTCTCTCATCTCCCCAACCAACTCCACCATTAACCCTACTGCTGGATTATTGCACTAAGGTCAATCTATTTGTCCCTTTCTTCAATTATTCTTTGCCACTGCTACCAGATTAATCTGCTAGATACCATGGTATTCTTTGTTTCAAAATCGTACACCTCTCCTTTTCTTCAGAATACAGATAGTGGAGTGGTTTTAAAACATCCCCAGATTCTTTGACACACCTCTCCTTAAAAGGTGGAAACTAATGCCTACCTCCTCCCCACCTTGAGTGTGGGCTGAATCTACTGGCTTGCTTCTAAGGAATAGAACTCTCCCAAGAGTTTCCAAATCCCTGACCCACAAACCACAGAAATTGTTAAGAGACCGTAAAATGCTTGTTTAGTTCTAAGCCACTAAATTCAAGGGTAATTTGTTACATGGCAATAGATTACTAATTCAGAAGGTCTTTCTACTGCCCAGTGGATCAAATCCAAACTCTGTGGGACACAAGGTCTTCCCCAAACTGTTCCTACTTTATCTTCAAGAACAAACACCTGCTTCAGTCTAAGGCCGGTTATTTCACTGACCTCATGTAACATGGTAAAATTCTGCTTCTTTGGCTTATGCTCTTCTCACATGAAATGTCCTTCTTTGAGTCTCCCTACTAACCTAAATTCAACACTTTTTTGGGGCTCAGTTCTAAGTCTACCTACCAAAGAAATTCTTCTATTTTGTAATGTATATAATTAAACACATATTTGATTTCCAAAACTATCTCTAAGTTATTTAAGGGAGAAATCATGACTTTGCTATCTTTACATTCCCCATGTTAATGGAAACATACTTTTTTGTTTAGAACTAACTTTTATGACCCTTCCTTCACAAAGAAAGTTTTGAATATCTTTTAAGAGAGGACATATACAATAAAGTTTACTTTGTTTAGAAAGTGTTGCATAGTTTGAGAGGATAATTTGGTATTATACACCCCCCAAAAAATCTACATGATCTATGAATAAGCAATTCCATTTTCAAGAATCTATTTTATAGATATAAATACAAGTAAGCAAAAATATAGGTACAAAGCTATCCTCCACAGCATTGTTTATAGTAGGGAAAACTCAGAAGCAACATAAAATATACCAAACAGGAAAAGTTAAACTAGGGTACAACAGACTACCAAAGGTCCATTTCAGAGAATGAAACAGGTCTACATGCACTGATCTGTTCTGACTGCAATGATATAATATGTAAAAAAAAAGTCTCATAAAAGAAAATAAAATATTTAAGAATAAATTTAATGACACGTATAAAACCCATCTGAGGAAAACTTTATAACATTCCTAAAAAGCTACAAATGAAGAACTTAACAAACAGAAAGACATTTCTTGTTTTGGAACAGAACAAGCCAACATTATAAAAATGTCAGTTTGTTATAAGTTAATTTATCAACTTAATACAATTTCCATAAATATACCAATAATTCTTTTCAATGAAGTTGAAAAATTGATACAGAGCTTCATATTAAAAACACATGTGCAAGAACAGCCAGGAAAACACCAAATGGTAGAGGCGAGGAGTAGGCCTCTCAGACATTAAATTATACTATAAAGCCTCTTAAGTGAAAACAGTGCTACTGGCCCACAGGCAGGCAGACAAATCAGTGGACTTTACAGAAAGTTCAAAACGAGATAGAATGCTAGTACTGCTTATGATAAAGAGGGTGTCTAAAAATCACTAGGGCAAAAACTGATTTTTTAATAAACGGTTGAAGCAATTGGTAAGTCATCTGGAAAAAGATAAAATTCATACCATAAGGAACAGACTCTGAACAAATCAGAGATCTAAATGTAAAACAATGAAGCCAATACAAGTACAAGAGGGGGAAAAATGGCAAATTCATCTCTAAACTTGATACAAGGAAGGACACACTATGAGTCAAAATCAGGAAGAATAAAAGACTGATAATTTGATTCCATAAAAATGTTTAACAATTTTTTCTGCATGGCAAAAAAATCATTAACCAAAGATAGCAGATAAAATGGGAGAAAATATTTGCATTCATATAACAGATAAAGGGCTAATATCCATAATACACAAAGAAGACTTAAAATGGAGGAAATAAAGACTGGTAACTTGACAGAAAAAATGGGCAAAGGACATGATATACAAGTTCACGCATGCGTGCCCAGTCACGTCTGACTCTTTGCAACCCCATGGACTGCAGCCCGCCAGGCTCCTCTGTCCATGGGATTGTCCTGGCATCAATACTGGAGTGAGATGCTCCAGGGGATCTTCCTGATCTAGGGATTGAATCTGTGCCTCTTGCATCTCCTGCATCGGTAGGTGAATTGTTTACCACTGAGCCACCTGGAAAGTCCCATGAATACACACACACACACACACACACACACACACACACACACACACACACGTGCAGACACATACAAAGTATACACATTGTATGAAAAGATGTTCAATTTCATTTATAAAAGAAATACAAATTGAAATTACACTGAGATGCTATTTCTGATCTATCAGATTGGCAAAAATGAAACAGTATGAAAGTCACAGTTTGGCCAGGATATAGAGAACTAGGCACCCTCACATGCTCCCTGGAGGAATGGCCACTTCCAGGGCTGAGGCAGAGGCAATACACGAGGAGGACCACCGAGAGCCAGAAAGTGAGGATGTGTCAAAGAACAGAGTAGACGCGCCAAAAGTACACCGCAATCAGCTTCAGGAGGCTCCTACTGGCCAAATCTAAGACATTTTGAGCTTCAAAATAAGTAAAGATAAGAATAAAGTAACAATTCATGAGTCTAATCTGATTTTTTTTTTCAGTGAGAGATAAGGGAACACTTTGTGGAAGAAAGCCAGTGAATAAAGGAAGAGGGAATGATGAAATTCTAAATCACCATTGGGCAACCATCATAAGACTAACTGATTCAGTCAAGAATCATCCATGGATTCTAAAGCCTATAAATCTGAGGAGCAATAGTTTATTAATGAAAAACATCACTCCACAAGATAGTTACTGTTTGAAAAAAGGGAGAGAGTAACACTGGTCGAACCTGGCAGATAGGGCCTTAACCAAAGACTCAAGGTCAACATGGCCAGAAGTGAGACAAACGGACATTGTGTGCTTCTGAAAATGATGTCCTGAGAAGAACCCAATGTCCCCTGTGCAGCACTGCTGCCGAAAGTGCAAAACCTGAATCTAAACAGGAGGCGACTTCAAACAAACCAAAACTGAAGGGTATGCTAGTAGTAACTGACTGACTCCTCAGAACTGTCAATGCCGTGAAGCACGAAGACTGAGACTGCTTCAGACCAAAGGCTGCCAGACGCAGTGTATGGCCCAGGGTTTTCCTACTACAGAGATGTTGTGGGAGTAATCAACGGAATCCAAGATCTGTACCTAGATATTATTATTGGATCACTGGTAATTTTCTGATTTTGAAAAAGAATAAACAAGGAGAATGAAGATGTGACTGAGAATGTATCAGTTCAGTTCAGTTCAGTCGCTCAGTCGTGTCCGACTCTTTGTGACTCCATGAATCGCAGCACGCCAGGCCTTCCTGTCCATCACCAACTCCCGGAGTTCACTCAGACTCACGTTCATCGAGTCCGTGATGCCATCCAGCCATCTCATCCTCTGTCGTCCCCTTCTCCCCCTGCCCCCAATCCCTTCCAGCATGAGAGTGTTTTCCAATGAGTCAACTCTTCGCATGAGGTGGCCAAAGTACTGGAGTTTTAGCTTTAGCATCAGTCTTCCAAAGAATACCCAGGGCTGATCTCCTTTAGGATGGACTGGCTGGATCTCCTTGCAGTCCCAGGGACTCTTAGGAGTCTTCTCCAACACCACAGTTCAAAAGCATCAATTCTTCAGTGCTCAGCTTTCTTCACAGTCCAACTCTCACATCCATACATGACCACTGGAAAAACCATAGCCTTGACTAGACGGACCTTTGTTGGCAAAGTAATATCTCTGCTTTTGAATATGCTATCTAGGTTGGTCATAACTTTCCTTCCAAGGAGTAAGCATCTTTTAATTTCATGGCTGCAATCACCATCTGCAGTGATTTTGGAACCCAAAAAAATAAAGTCTGACGCTGTTTCCACTGTTTCCCCATCTATTTCCCTTGAAGTGATGGGACCACATGCCATGATCTTAGTTTTCTGAATGTTGAGCTTTAAGCCAACTTTTTCACTCTCCTCTTTCACTTTCATCAAGATGCTCTTTAGTTCCTCTTCACTTTCTGCCATAAGGGTGGTGTCATCTACATATCTGAGGTTATTAACCTGCATCTAATGATAAGGAAACTTCAGACAAACACAGAAGAAGCAATTTAAAAACTGTCAATCTGATAAAAGACAAATTGTAGAAACACGCCAGGAGAAAGGACAGTAAACAGATACAGCAAGGAAATGTGACATATAACCTTAGACTGGCTCTTATACCACAGGGGGGAAAAATGTTATAAAGGACAGTATCAGGTCAACTGACAAACTGTGATATAGATAGTAGATTAAATAAAAATATTTTAGCAGTGTAAATTTATGAAATATTTACTGCTGTATAAGTGAACATCCCTGTTCTTAGGAAATGCATACTAAAATACCCAGGGGTAAAGGGCCATGATATATGCAACATTCTCAAATAATCCAGAAAAAATACATTGATACACACACATATACACATTTAAAAACAGAACAAGAAAATACACACAAATAATAAAGTAAATGGGGAAAATGTTAACAGTAAGAGAGTCTAAGGAAAAATAGTTTTTCTTTGCATATCCTTGGGTTTTTTCCCCACCTTCATTTTTAATGGTCCAAACTATTACTCAGAATTACCATAAAACAGATTAAGATCAGCAGTCTTCAAAAAGAAACTACACTAAAAGTTACTGCTTAAATATGTTAACAATAACTGTTATTTCCTAAGTATTCATTTGAGAGATGAGATGTCTCAAAATGGCCATGCTAGCTCCTAAGGGAAACACGACTAGAAAGAAGGTGAAATGTGCAAAAGAAATTCCATAACATGTGGCTAAGGTCGTAAGTTTCTCTAGAGTCAGGTTACCTGCCTCTGAACTTGGGCTCCAAGTCGTGAGCTTCCCTAAGCTTCGATATTCTATAAAGTGGGAATGATAATACTATATTTCCTAGGGCTTTTGTGGGATTAATGGAACAATAGGTGGAGGAGGGAAACTCCACATTTTTGCAAAGTGCCCAACACATGGTAAGCACTCAATATTATTATTGCTGTTATATCACTACCTTTGTACTGTAACATATCTGCCACAGAGTAATGGGGCTTTTGGTAACTAACTACAAAGGACACCAGAGAAGAATTCATGTTTATCCAGCCCCAAAATATAAAGATGCTCTGATTTTAAGGGCCAGGTTTTAACGCAGAATAGCCCTGGGGTGGAAAAAAAAAAAAGGTCCTCTACCAAATTCTCAAGACTTGATGAAAGTATTAGTTGAAAATATCTCAAATTCTTCCCCATCTAATTTCTATGTTCACCAAGTAAAGTTAAGGTCCAAACTTTATCCTTTTGACCAGATTACAACTGACCACAGTAACCTTAACAAGTTACCTGGCTGAGATGTTCAATATCCTGTAAGCCTGTAATTCTGCTTAGCTTACTTAACATCATTCAGTCTCACAGTCCTCATCAACTCTGAAAGAAGTGATAAAATCAAAATTCTTTCCCTGCAAGGTCACACACTAAGAGAGGGAGGCCCAGTGAAACCACACAGTCTCCCTCCTCCTGAAGGCCTGCCTGAGGTCAGCGGCTTCCCTCCCTGATGGGAATGTAACTACCACTGTGGACGTGTTAACTTTCCAGAAACATCTATCAAGGGTGGACCATCTGTCTTCATTAACCGCAAGACACCTAATGGACACTGTGAGCAATTCAATACTCACTGATTAATAAACACCAGCCTTCAAGAGAAACAGCACTGAGTACCAATCGATAACTCTGTGTTAATCATTCAAAAATGGGGGGGATGTGGCTGAGTCAACTCTGAAATTAATGTTAACCTTTCAGGCAACGTATTTCAAAACACTTCAAAAAACTAACTTTTAAGCATAAATATCACACAAGTTCACCATATAAATACATAAAAACGCCCATACTCCATAGCACCACACAGAATCACTATCGGAAATAATTTACTAATAACACTGATTTCTAGTGTTACTCGGTAAGATTTTCTTTGAACCTTCAGATAATCTTCAGTAAAACCCAAGAATCTCTTTTAAAAATAAAGAGAATATCCAGCTATTGTTCCTAAATGTTCATTTTCTCTTCGCAGCTTTTATTTTAACATATTTATCTTCTCTCACCATCAAAGATAGCAGAAATATACACACAATGTAAATAAATTCTGCGTCCTGTTTGCCATCTTCTGTACTTTTCTACTGAAACAAATGACAAAATTCTCGTTTCTCATTCTTATAGGAGAAAAAAAATATATCCAAGAGGAATAAACAAACTCCTGAGAGATCTTTGTGCTTCCTCTATGGAATTACAGACTTTCTGGATACTGCCCCGCGCCACCAAGTCCCTCCTCTCCACACCAGCACTTTCTGAAAACAATACCTCCTTACACCGTGAACATCCTTTTCCTTAAGTGACACAAACATCAAATGTCCCTTCAAACTTTAAGAGATAAAAAATTTTCTCCATCTTTGTTTCAGGTTTCATTCTCCAAATTTCTTTAGCACATAGACAGAAGTATGGTCCTATACCCTACAAGGTTAATGACAGTATCAACCTAAGCCTATGCTTACTTACCGTTTCTAATAAATAATGTTCAAAATTCAAAAGGTTAAAAAAGAAAGTATTCCCTGTCCTCCAGCTATCTACTTCCTTCTCCTAAAGACATGAAAATGTTATAGTTCATTTTTTATCCTTCCGAGATGTTCTTTCTTTTTTTCTTTTCTATCTACCCATCCGTCCACCGCTTTTTGTAAGTTCTTTTTCTACACTCTTCTATGCTTTGTCCTAATCTAAGATTGTATCTTCAAGAATATAGCATATCAGAATATAATGGGCTTCCTTTTTCTATCTTACTGGCTATATAGGACTTTTAAAATATGTTGAAACCAGTTTCTGTGGTCCTACTCTTCTTGTTCCACCAATTCACTAAACATGCATTGTGCTGGACAAGTCCACCTGATTTTAAGTGACTACATACACATTCCACTCCCAAATGTAAATATCTTCTATATACTAGACCATGTTATAGCAATGCAAAAATTGTTGGGTGTCATCATTGCACTGGGGTTACACAGAATAAAGTTCTCTTTAGCAGGTATTTAAAGGTGAAATGTCATAGCGTCTGCAACTTATATTCAAGCGGTTAAAGAAAATCATATAAATATATATACCACATTTGATTCCAAACATGTACATACACAGAGCGTGACACAAGCGTGGCAAAAATGCTAATAACCAATTCGTCTAGAAGAAGGGTAAACCGGTGTTCGTATTACTGTTTTCCTAAGGATTTCACATTTTCAAAATAAAAAGATGGGGTAATAAAGGAACTTCCACAAGGGTCCCCTCATTTGCTACCCTAAAACATACAACTGTCCCTTCCCGATTCCCAGGCCTATGTCCTAACGGAACCCAATCGCACCCCTACTACTCTCCCCTAAAAGAGAATTATAACAAGTTATTTAGTTGTTCTTAACTCAAACCACTCAAACGCTGTGGCTCCTTAGGGTCTCCTCCTGCTCGAGTTCTCCCTTCTCTCTCCTTGTCCAGTCATTCTTCGGGGACACTCAGACATGTACGGCATCTTTTCATGGCCTAAGCATTGAGAACCCAGCAAGAGAGTAAATACCCAGACGAAGCAGCTCTGGATGAAGAATTCTTTTGTAATTCCTACAGCACCCAGTTCAAAAAGCGTTTATTGAAATAATGGGTTTTTTCAAACAAAGAAGGGCATGGGAACCACTGGTAAGCAACGAGGGAAAGATCTCAAAGCTCACTTTTTTTTTAGAAAACCTTCTCCAATCTCCTCATCTTTTTCTCCAACAGGTTAAACTCATCTTTCCCAATCTTCCAGACTGTCACGGCTGTCCACTCCCTGACACAATGACATATTATCCTAGTGAGAATGGAAAAACCTGTTTCACAATCCCAAATAAAGCAACCCTAGGAATGAGAATAGCCAATTCTCTTACATTTTATTTATATGACGTTACTCAACACAGTAATACACTGTCAACAATTTGCCGGGGGGAAAAAAGTACCTCTCAGTCATCTGTCTATGGAATATTCCTGCATGGCACTCTTTCACCAGTTTGGAACTAAGGGAGACCAGCCTCTGAATGTGTGTCTACTTTGGTTAATCAAGAGGCAGCTGTCATGTCAACTAAGACAACAAGCTGTGTCTAACAACAATACATTTTGGAAAAGTTGATTCACTAGTAAGATACAATACAAAGGATACCTACTAAAAAATAGCAACGCTTCTTGAAATAAGACTCAAGTTGAAATTGTACAACTATAAAACAGGAAAATCCTAAATCTTTTTCATTTTTCTCACCTGAGTATAAGTCACAAGCCTGGAAGAGATCCTGTAGTTCAAGCCTCCAAAAAGTAAGATCCAGAGAGGTTAAAACCCCCGATTCAAACACCCCACCACTGGCAAATTCAAGTCAAGCTAGGTTTAGAACTCATATACTCTTTCCAGGCTTCTCTGCCCATGTTACCTCTCAATTTCAGAAATTAACTTTCTGGAGGAAAAAAAAAAAAAAAAAAAGTCCTGTCTGAAAAGAGTAGAGGGGAATGAGGAAGGGGAAGACTTAAGTACAGTCAGCTATGCCATTAACCAGGTGTGTAAAATTAAGTCGACTATCTCATCTACAGAATAAGGAGAGTGAATTCAATTAGCTCTGAAGCCCTGGAGAGCTAGATAGAATACACTCTGATTCGGGAGAGTGGTATAAGTGATAGCTGTGTATTTAACACAAATTTGACTCAGTCACATTTTTTATACCAAACTTAGTTATAGCTTAGGCAATTTAAAAACAGTATGGTTAACTGACACCACACCTTTTACCAAAATTTTCATAAATACAAAGAATCTCAAAATTCATTATCTACTATTAGCTACATTTTGGCAGGACGTCCTTTAGCACAAAATTTAAACGTCAATCTGAAACCTATTTGAATGCCTATTTAAATATCCCAAAGAGCTGGGAAAGTTATACATTTCACAGTTATTTTCCATTCAGCATGGCATCCGCTATAGAAACATACTCACATCTTTAGAAATAGAAATCTTCAGAAATAGCCTGCACCACATCTCGTCAGAGGAGAGCCTGCCTTTGGCTCTGGGCTGCCATTTCGTCAGGCTAACCAGAATGCCTGTGGGAACTGTCCGTTGTCACTGGGCTACCCATACCAGGAATGGGAAAGGCAAAAGGGAAAGGGAAAAAAGAGAAGAAACAGAAAAGAACGCACGAGTGGGCGGGGGGAAAGGAAGGAAATCAGGAGAGTTAAAGAACACGGAAAAACAGAAAGACAGGAGAATAAACAGCAAGAGGGACGGCCTGCCAGTGCCCCAGCGTCCACATGCCTTCGGACAGGCTGCAGACACCTTGAGGCGCTGCTGTCTGTTTTTCTTTTGTTCTGTTCTGGACAGAAAGTTTGCGCAGAGAGGACATGTTTACTTGTGCCTGCTCCTAGACTCCGTGTCAAGGATTAGGATTCCAACATATGAACAGTAACACAGAAGGAGCTCCGATCCAAAATACACTAGACTGTTTACCGGGAATGTCCAGGACCTGACATGTTCCTAGTGACTCATCTTTCCAGAGCATGGATCTCTTAATTCCACAAGAGCACCATGATCCAAAAAGATGTTTCAGCAAGTACTATGTATATTTATACAAATGCAACTCGGTGCTTTCAAACAACTGGCGCTGTCCAAAGACAACAAGGAAATATAGTCCTCCAAAGGAAGGCATTTCCAGTCAGATCCTCAGGACGCCATGGCGGTCGACCCTCAACCACATGGGCCCCTTCTTCAGCAAAGCAGCTGAAACCTCAGACACAGAAGGAGCCCGGGATCTCATGCCATCATCACGTCCCCCACACACGAGCAAATGCTCCAGAGCTATTATAAGTCATGGTTTCTTTCACAGATGATCACTTTAAAAATCATTTTAAAGCCAATCTGTTGCTGGAAATATTTCTGTTTTTCAGAATTTTAAATGATCTTCTATTATTGAAAAATATGTGTCTTGAAAATATTCTGCTGCTGATATGAAATGACTAAATAGGGTACTGATTCACTAAGCTTATGAAGTCTTTGTTCTAAACTGCTAGTTAGGTGTTAACAAAGATATACATAAGGCACAGAGCAAACACCTCTGTTCAGAAAAATTAAATTCATAGCAGAAGGAATCTTCAGTTTGAACCCTTTAAAAGTGGGAGCAAACAAGGATTTTGGTACCTTTTTCATGAAAATAGAAGTCTGCAAGCACAGTAACTTCATCAGTTAACTAAAAGGCATAAAACAGATCACAGATTTCAAAGATAAAATCTAAAGAAAGGCTATGAATGGCATTTTATTTAAAAACACTTTTCACTTGTTATCAGGTACCTGCATTTTTAGCCAATGAGCACGAAGACTGAAAAGTCATCACAAATTCTACTGGGGCAGAGCCTATAAAAAAAGATATTACACAATTTTTAAAAGATAAAAATTAGAAAAAGCTGAAGGAGTATTATTGACACAAGGACAAAGCCGATGAAGGAAGTGTTGCCAGTATAACTAGTAAAGATTAATCTCTGGAAACATAAAAAAGCAAAAAATGATAATTATAGACTTTTAGAAAATGGACAATAGGTGCAATGAATGTATGATACATCAATATAAAAGCAGAAAGCTCACAGCTGTCAATGATAATGATAAGAAGTCTGGTGTAATTGTGAATATTATGAAAAGATTCAGTACTAACAAAAAGTGAAAGTCGCTCAGTTGTGTCCAACTCTTTGCGACTGCATAGTCCATGGGATTCTCCAGGCCAGAATACTGGAGTGGGTAGCCTTTCCCTTCTCCAGATCTTCCCAACCCAGGAATCGAACCGGGGTCTCCTGCATTGCCGGTGGCTTCTTTACCAGCTGAGCCACCAGGGAAGCCCAAGAATACTGGAGTGGGTAGCCTATCCCTTCTCCAGTGGATCTTCCCAACCCAGGAATTAAACTGGGGTCTCCTGCATTGCAGGCAGATTCTTTACCAACTTTTTATGAGTTGTACAATAACTAATAGAAATATTAAGCAAGTTCCCTAGCATATTAAACAAGTTCCCTGGTAGTCCAAATATCACCCCATGCTTCTATCATGGAGATGAAAGGAGCAGCAGATTTCAGTTGGGGTCAATTAATTTTCAGGTCTTCTGACGTAGATGCATGTAAGTCTGGAAAGTATGGAAAAGCAGGCCCTGGGGACCCCTCCCTAACTCCTGAAGGAAAGAGGGCCAAGCACACTGCGCACTGACTAATTCAAGGAGTCCTGGACTGCCTGATGGTGGAACTCAGAAGCAACACCCTACACGGAGGCCAGTCTTGATTAACAGGGCTTCCTTTGTGGCTCAGCTAGTAAAGAATCCACCTACAATGCAGGAGATCTGGGTTTGATCCCTGGGTTGGGAAGATTCCCCTGGAGAAGGGAAAGGCTACCTACTCTAGTATTCTGGCCTGGAGAATTCCATGGACTGTACAGCCCATGGGGTCACAAAGAATCAGACATGACTGAGCGACTTTCACTTTCACTAAGCTAAAGTACTCCTGTGAGGCTTTACAGTCCTAACACAACACACTTTAGGGCCAGAAACACCTTGCTCCACCAAGCCCTCATTTTACAGGTGAGTGGCCTGCGGCACCGACTTGGACACTCTGAAGGTTCTGTATGAGTGGAAACTAGAAGCCAGTGGAAAGAATACAGAGCCCCCAAGCACAGCATCCAAAGAGGCAGGTACCCACGGATCATTATTAGGTATTAACACTATTCTAACCTCAATACTGGAGAAGGAAATGGCAACCCACTCCATTATTCTTGCCTAGAAAATCCCATGGACAGAGGAGCCTGGTGGGCTGCTGTCCATAGGGTCACACAGAGTCGGACACAACTGAAGCGATTTAACAGCAACAGCAGCAACCTCAATACTCTTTCCACCAAACTTAAATAAGATCGGTCACAGCACAGAAAAGAGAACTAGAAGGAAAAGGAAGAAAGATGTGGAGGTAGGATTATAAAGGACATCCACAGGGGTCTTTGGCCAACCAGAAGCCAGCCGCCTGGCTGTCAGAGAAACAGAAATGTCAGGAGCTGGAAGACAGGACCCTCAAGAGATGTGGCAGGACAATGGTGGATGCTGCCAAGAGCTAGTGTGTTAAGTGTGTCCACTCTCTAAAGCATAGGACACTTTTCACAGGTATTGAGGGTGGAGGTGGGGAAGCGGGGACAAACTCTAAGAAAGATGGCTGGTGGGATCACACAGCAGCACCTTCCTCTCCTCTGGTTGCTCAAAGAAAACTAACCCATGGACACTCTTGTCATGAAGACTGCCAAGCCCAGCCTCAAACTGTCAAGTCTAAAGAATCCAAAACTATCTCACAGATTTTGTTACAAAGACTCTATCAGATATTTCAGTCTAGAAATGTCTGCAGATCTGAGTAGCAAATCACATGGAGTGCTTTTCAAAGTAATCAATAGTAGATCAAAAGTTAAGGTAGTATCCATGAAATAGAGTCTGAAACCAATTATATGGATACTAAAGCAACTCTTAAGATTTAACGTTCACCAAGGAAACCAGAATTGAAAGAGACACATGTACCCCAATGTTCATCGCAGCACTGTTTATAATAGCCAGGACATGGAAACAACCTAGATGTCCATCACCAGATGAATGGATAAGAAAGCGGTGGTACATATACACAATGGAGTATTACTCAGCCGTTAAAAAGAATACATTTGAATCCGTTCTGATGAGATGGATGAAACTGGAGCCGATTATACAGAGTGAAGTAAGCCAGAAAGAAAAACACCAATACAGTATACTAACACATATATATGGAATTTAGAAAGATGGCAATGATGACCCTGTATGCAAGACAGCAAAAAAGACACAGATGTGTATAGCAGACTTTTGGACTCAGAGGGAGAGGGAAAGGGTGGGATGATTTGGGAGAATGGCATTGAAACATGTATACTATCAAGTAAGAATCGAATCGCCAGTCTATGTCCGATGCAGGATACAGCATGCTTGGGGCTGGTGCACGGGGATGACCCAGAGGGATGTTGTGGGGAGGGAGGTGGGAGGGGGGTTCTCCAGGCAGGAACACTGGAGTAGGTTGCCATTTCCTTCTCCAGGGGAGCTTCCCCACCCAGGGATTGAACCTGGGTCTCCTGCACTGCAGGCAGATTCTTTACCAACTGAGCCAATACTTAGGCAGACATGAATTTTTTTTGTCATGAGCAATTCACATTTAATACCTAAGGAAAAAAAAAAAAACGACGTCACATTATTGACCTGCCCATAAAATCAACAACTCAAATCTCATAGCCTTTCTTATTTGTTTGGTCGAGTGGGTTAACTTTCAGTACTGACAGCAGCAGTGGGTTTTGTCTTGCAATCATTGTGTTTTGGTTCAGGTTTGAGGGCAACAGCAGAAATTTATGGGGACTCACGGCTGATGGTTTGTTTTTGATTTGGGGGCTCCCCACCATTACCACCAAAGATATTTACACACCAAGGGCATTTGAAAAGCAGTCATAAAGGACTAAGAGACCAGAAACTGCTAAAAGATCCCCCTCAAAAAACTTCACATTTTATCTTGGAATGTAGCATATGATTTTCTTTAGAAAACAGATTTCTGTTTTCAATTATACTTTACTTACCCTGGTTTAAAATTAGTTTTCAGGCTTTCCTGGTGGCTCAGTGGTAAAGAATCCGCCTGCCAATGTGGGAGACCTGGGTTTGATCCCTGTTCTGGGAAGATCCCACGTGCCAGGGAGCAACTAAGCCCACCCCCCTCCCCCACACCACAACTGCTGAGCCTGTGCTCTAGAGCCCACGAGCCACAACTACAGAGGCCCTGAGCCCTACAGGCTGTTCTCTGCAGCAAGAGAAGCCATGGGGAAGAGAAGCCACGGGGAAGAGAAGCCACGGGGAAGAGAAGCCACGGGGATGAGAAGCCCGTGCACCGCAACTAGAGATACCCCCCACCTGCCACAACCAGAGAAAAGCCTGCGCAGCAACGGAGACCCAGCACACCCAAAAATAAATACATTTTAAAAAACAAAAACAGTTTTCATGTGTGCAACACACAGCAGCAGAATCACAGGAAGCTAGTCTGTGTCTCCCAGGAATGAGGACAGGGCTATAATCCAGCCACACGGAAGACCACAAGCTAGCTAAGTCTGATGCCCAGTATCAAGAGCAGACTACATCGTCTTCTACAAGTACCAGACCACATATGGAGCTGCATCACCAACCCGCCAACACAGCATCAACCATGTGAAAGGGGAGCTACGATTTCAGCCTTAGGGCTCTCGCTCTAAACAGATGTTTGATGTATCTCATACCTTTTCATATAAATATTTTAAAATCTGGTAGTGGTTATCTGCACAACTAAACATCTGTTTCTATTTACATTTTAAAGTATTTTCTTTTGAGAAGTTTATAACTTGGGTGTTAGGATTATCACAGACTGAGATTTAGGGGTTTAAGAGATAAACGTTTCCATTCCTGTTTCTCAGATAGCTGTTTTCTCAATGTCATGCCATACGAGAGATATTTTCAGTCCTCTTTTCAGACTCTATTAACATCTGTAATTACCTTCGATTTCACAAACCATATTTCCTAACTAACATGGCTCAGTGCATGACTCATTCTTTGAGGAAGAATCACAGAACAAATGTGCAAAGCAATAGAAACAACTACCTCACTTTGACTTCCAACACCCTCCCTGTGACCTGAACACCAAAGCTTTTTTGTGACTTTATTTTTCAAACTGTCATCAAATAGGGGTAACAATTCTTGCTATGTATCCTGCTACAGGAAAAGGAATCAAAGTCACTGAACTAAGGATAATGTCCCTAGAAAGACCGCATTCATCCCTTGGAAAAACTGTAAGTTACAGTGCAGTCACTGAGTCTCGGCCTGCTCTGTAGCTCCACAACATACCCTCTGAGGCTAAATTCAGGGGGTGAAATTATCTGAGCGTTCTTCCATTCACCAAATGTTCCTGGGCACTTGCCACGTGTCAGGCATCATGTAAGGACACTGGGGAAATACTGGCCAGTGAGACCAACATAGCGCCTGCTATTCACAGTACATCTAACGAAGTACTGGTTAAGCTCATGGGACTTCCAATCAGTGTATACACCAAGGATTCAAATCCATTTGATGTTCTAAATAATTACTCGAAACCATAATGACCCATAATCACTCCACTCTGCTCCTGAAAATGGGAGACCACGTGAACTCCATGAAAAGCCCACAGACCACAGACAGATGCTCTACAATATGGAGGCCTCACGTAGGTTAAAAATATCCTGGAAACACCTTATGATCTATGAATGGCAAGCACAGTGTTATACACTATAAAATGAATCAAGATTTTTCTTTTAAAGGCAGAAAACTGTAAGTTAACATTTACCTATCAAACACTAGACTCAAACGTAAGCAAATCCTCTGTAACTGTCCAATGCAGCAGCCACCATCCACTTGTGGCTATTTTTAAATCGATGAGAACCTTAGTTCCTATGTCACATAGACACACTAAAAGTGGCTCACTAGACTCAAGTGCTTAGTGGCTATCACTTCTAAGTCATAAATATATCATTATAAATCATTCCTATCATTCTGGAAAGCTCTATGGGACAGTGCTACTCTGTAATATTAAATCTGAAAGTTACAGTGTAATGAAATGTGATGATGCATCTGTACTCAGCTGTGATACATAGAAGTTTGTTCATCAACAATACAGTGCCATTTCTTCCTTCCTAAGTAAGTCGAAAAATGGTAATATTGAACATGTCTCCCAGAGCTCACAAGTAAACACTTGGTAAATTGAGAATGAAGCTGGGCAACAAGTGAAAAGCTGAGTACATTTAGTACTGTCCTTCCTACTCCTTCTACTGGAATATGCTGGTGCTACCCTGTATTCTCTGTTCAAAGATGCACGGTTTCAGCCTAGCAGCAGAAGTGAGGACAGCAAAGAATGAAGATGAGTGATCAACCCAAACAATGCAACTCAAATTCAGTTTAGACAGACGTAATAACCGTGGATGCCCGCAGTGTGCCAGTAGTACACAAATAATCACCATTTCAACCTTTCATAAGGTCAATTTAGTAGAGGTGTCCAACGCACAAACAAAAACAATATATGTTGCGAAAAAATGCAGAGACACATCTGTGCGAGGAATGGAGGTGACACAGCAGGATGTTTCCAAACACCTTTCAGGAAGAAATTGGGGCTTTCCTGGTGACTCAGACAATAAAGAATCCGTCTGCAATGTGGGAGCCCTGTGTTCGATCCCTGGGTCAGAAAAGTCCCCTGGAGAAGGGAATGGCTACCCACTCCCCTATTCTTGCCTGGAAAATTCCGTGAACAAAAGAGCCTGGCAGGCCCCAATTCAGGGGGTCGCAAAGAGTTGGAGATGACTGAGTGACTAATATTTTCACTTTCATGAGAAATTAAGAGTAACGTCCTAAAGGAGGTACCCTAGAAGCAAAAGGCAGAGCTGTCCACAGGAACCACAAGTGGTTTGACAATGCTGGATTAAAGTATCTTTGGTGGTCAACAGGGATGAGGATGACAAGGGAGGGAGGGAGATGAGGTTAGAGAGCTATTTCCCTGCCCAAAATAACTTACACTCAGTTATATCAGGCTTGCCCTAGTGGTTATGTCCGTCTATACGCTTCCCTAACCAAAACTGCAAGCCACATGAAGACTAGTCTCCGAAACTTGGTAAGTAATTTGCCTACATCTGCCGTACAGCCAACAGTATTAGAAAGCAAGCATTAGTAGGAATACAAAGACATTTCTTTGTGACGCAGTACCACTTAATAAATGTGTATTGGTCACAAAAACATTGTAATTAGAACCCTGTTTTTAAGGATAAAACCTCTATTTCCTGGGAGTTTTATTTCTAATATTCTTAGAGAATATATCAAGGAACACATTTGCAAAACAAATAGATTACTTCCACATCTAAATATTCCCACCAAGACTTTATCTGACAGAAGAAAATGAAACAAATGAGAGAGAGAAGATGCAGAAACAATACTTCGTACTCCAGACCAGAGTAGTTGTGTTTTTTTCCTCCTAAATTTTCAAGGCAAAACTTATGCTACTCCGTTATATTAACTACCTTGCACATTCTGCTACAACCAGTCAATGACCAGCAAAATTATATCGTGTCCAGCAACCTAAAGGACTTCTGTGAATGCTTGTGTAAATCCTGGGAAATTATCTGCGTCTTCTAGACTCTTCACTTCACTTTACACAGATGTTCAAGTCTCAAAACAACTTCCATGGAATCAGTTCTCTCCAAATTACTGGGATCCCCTCTTCAAAGAAACGTAGGGAAAATGTTAGTAGCCTATATAGGTCTCAACGAATTCACCAGGTGATTCTTCTCCCTTTCATACAAGCAAAAATTTGCAAATAAAAATACATATATATTTATATAAATTGGCTGGTCCTTGGGCAAACACAAAACTACTCCTATTCGCACAAACACGTGCCATTTAGGTAAAAGTAGATTTCCAAAGCAACATACACAACGACTGAAAGACTGGGTTTTGAAATCAGCTTGCCTGGGTTCTAGTTATGGATCGTCACTGACCAACTCTTACTTAACCTCCTGAGCTTCCACTCCGTCACCTGTAAAATGGGGGTAACAATGTTTCATTAAGAATGTCAGGGCATGCCAGCACATAGCTACCAGGATCTACTGACAGATCAACACCTGTTGGCTATTTCAGCTATTTCGTCCCTAAATATGGATGGTTTCACAGCTATCTATTCCAGCCAGCTAGTTCTCTAAGCTCTCAACCTTCTTTCATCAAAAACACTGATGGTGGTTTAAACACACACACACACGTTCAGCCCTATTTGGATTTGGGTTCAACTGGTCTAGGATTGAGCCGGGCATCAGAATTCTTTCTAAACCGGTCCAGTTACTTACAACGTGCAGCCTGGATTAAGAGCCACAGATAGGTCTCTATATGCCCACAGAGACTCACGCCTGCAAGTCTGCAGATTTCCAACTGAAACAGCGCAGGCGGGCCCCCAGCCCGGATGGAGCAGGCTCGCCTGGATGCTGCGACGACGAAGTCAAAAGTGCGGTGGATTTACACCCACGCCCGCACACCGCTCACGAGGACCAACTCCCACGAACTCCACCAGGTGGGGCCTGGACACCCGGCGCGGTCGGGATCTGTCTGGGGCACACGCCCCCTCGCCCCTTCGGCGACAGCACCCCTCGGGCGCCCGGCCCTCCGGACGCGTGCGTCACCGCGCCCCGGCCCCCTCCCGCCCCCGGCACGTGACTCGACACGCGCCAGCTGCACGCGGGCTCCATCAAAACAAAAACAGAGAGGGCCGGCCGGCCGGCCTGGCGGCGGGGAGCGCGCGGGGGCAGCGGGCGCGCCCCCGCTGCCGCTGCCGCGCCTCCGCTGCCCCGAGCGCCGCCAAGGCCGCGCGCCCCGACCGGCCGGGGGCGGGAGGGCAGAGGGCACCACCCTCTTTACGGCCCTCGCTCCGGGCCGGGGGCCCCGCCCGGAAACGGTCTCCCGGCAAAGGGCCCTGGTGTGCGCGCCCACCCGCGGCGCGGACGTCGGCGCTGGCGTGGGAGGCTCGGGCCGCCGCTCGGAATAAAGCCGCGTCGCCACGGAGCCGGGGCCCCGGGCCCGCGCGAGTCTCCGCTCCTCCTCAGCGCGCCGCCCACGGCTGCTTCGTGCCAGCCCCCGTCACGACTCTGCTACGCACTTCACCCCCCAGCTCTCGGCTCCGGCGCTTCCGCAGACCCTCCTCACGTGGCCGCCTCCTCCCGGCCCCCCGTACTCCCAGGCGATCGGGCCGCGGACCCTCCCGCACTTCGGGACCCCGCGCTGCTCCTACCCCGGGGAGGGAGTACACCGCCCGTCTCGGACCACCCCCCCCACACACACCATCTTCCGCCCCAGGAGGGAAGGTAGGGTGGCCATGAGCTGTCAGAAGCCCCGTTTTCCACATGACGAACCTCATCTTCACCCTTACACATCCCTACTCCCCCTTCAGCCTAGCTTCGAGATGAATCAGATATTTAAAGCGGGGTGGGGAGGGGTTGTCTTCATTTTTCTCCCTGGTAGCAAAAAAAAACAAAAAAACAAACACGCAGCTCTGCCGATCCGCTCGCTTTTAAGACTCCCCACGCCATCCCATCAAATGCAACTTACAAAATAGAAATGCCCACCACACACCTGCTACTCCACCCACCCTCTCGGAACCTGGAGACCCACCCAGCTCGCCTTCTGGAACCTGCGCCCGGGGTAGGGTGGGAGCGGTGCCGTCCGGTTCCCTAAAGTAAGAGGGAGTGAGAGGGAGATCAGGCACCCCCTCAGCCCCGCCCAAGAGCGCGATCCTCCGTCCCCCAACTCGAGAGCGCAGCAGGGCATCCTCCGTCCCTCCCGGTGGAACGAGGAAGGTAGCCAACGGCCTGGGTGCTGGGGGGTGCTGTTTTTCCCCTTTAGAACGCAGACGCCGCGTCCTCTGTGAGCACCCCCACCCCCGTCGCCTTATTTCTGGTGGTCAGCAAAGGTGGGGCTGGGGGAAGACAGGACCAAGTACTCTCGAGGTTTCGGGATGTGACTCTCCACAGAGTGAAGAGGTGGAATCTCGAAATGGAAACAGTCTTTCCCCCCTCCCTCCCCCCCCTCCTCCTCCTCCTCTTCTGTTTACCTCAAGTTTGAATTTTATCTGCGCAACATTAGCTGGAATGCGGACATTGAAAAACACACACACACACACACACACTCTCAACCCGGCAGCAGCTCCGGAGGAGCCATGTGGCATCAAGCCACCTCAAAGGGGAAAAAAGTGCTCTTAGCAACACAAACATGGCGAAATCGCCTCGGCATTCCCGGCTAACGCCACCACCCCTACCTTTCCTCGCCCGGCTAGCCAACATCCCGGCCGGGACCTGCGGGCCCTTCCAGGGGGAGGCGAGGGGCCCCCGGGGAGTCCCAGGGTGGGACCGCGGGGCGTGCGAAAGAGGAAATAACCGGAGTCCACAGTGGAAATGTTTCTGCTGGACCATCGAGCCCGCCGCCTCGCAGCAGTGAGGGGATGCCTCTTTTCATCTCGAGAGGTCCAAACGGAGAACAAAATTCCCATCCCGAAGTCCTGCTGGGCCGGCTTTCCCCACCCTCCAGAACTTACCTTGGGGCTGAACACACGCTGCCGCTTTAATCCCTTTCTCTTTCCTTCCTGCGGAGCGAGACGCAAGGGGGAAAACGATGCGCATGTATATTTGTAGAGCACAGTCTTCTAGAATTCCCCTTTGATCATCAGGAAGAGCGATGGAGGCTTCGGAGACAGGTGCAGTGCTGGCCGAGGCTGCCGGATAAAAGTTGTTCTCTTGGCTGTGGGCGGCGGGGTCCCCCGGCCGGGGCTGGGGACCGGGTCTCCCTTCCCCCCCGCCGGCGTCGCCCACTTCCCGCGGGGAGCTGCTGCGTGCGGCTCGGCTGCAGGGGAGGTGGCGTAGTTTCTCTTCCTCCCACCTCTTCTCACTCACTTGTTTTTGTAGCCGTGGGCTCCCCTAATGCTTTCCTCTCCACAATGTTGTTTCATTATATCATGTCCATCATGTGACACCGGAGAGGCCTCTCTATGGAAACTTAAAGGGCCTCCCACGTGACTGCAGTAGCAACAACAGCAGCGGCAGAACTGGCGGCGGCGGCCGCAGCCGTTCGTACCACCACCACCACCACCCACCGAGAGCCCCTCGCAGCATCCCGGAGGGGCTCCTGGCGCAGCAGAAGCCCAGATAAGCGAGCCACAGCATCCGGGAGCTGTGGCGTCTGTGCGTGCGTGTAGCCTTTGCTCATTACATAGGAAACCGAACAGAAGGAGCGTCCTTAAATCCTTTCCTACAGTTCCAAAACCCACGCTCTGTTAAAATGACATTTCGTGGCTCCTACTTTATTTTCCCCCAGAGCAATGAGTTTTCTATCAGGTCTGATTAAATTTTACCGAGGCAAAAAGAAGAACCGGACTTGTCCCTCTGCGAGTTCAGCCAGTTCTTGGGTGGCTCAGAAATGACAAAACAATAATAACAGAAATAGAATCAGGCATTTGATACATAATTACCATCATACCAGCTTTAAAGCTTTTCTGGAATCAACATTCCTTCGGTAACTGTGTTGATGATGCTTGCAGGAGCCAAATGCAATGCAGTTTTTCTCTTCCGCAGCTATATTAGGACTTTGTTGCTGACAACAGTAAAAACTTGTTTGTGTCAGGAAGTGAGGTACGACGATATGACCTGGAAGGTACAGACAAAACCAAAGTGGCAGCTTTTGCATTACTTTTCTGACCGCATTCTTTCAAATAGAAGCAGCTGATCTGCTGTAAAATGCGTAGTGTGTTTGGTGGGAAATCAAATAATCAGAAAAAAACACATTTTTCCCCTTAATCATAGTGGACGTGCTAGACGCTAGAAATTACCTATAGATTTATATATATGTTTGTATACAGAGAAGTCTGTGCCTTTATATGATATTTTGAACCAATAACTTTGTCATCATTTCTAGCATTTAACTGAAGCATTTAACAGACACTTTGAAAGACTTAAATCCAGTTACGTGTGAATCCATAACATCAGTTTTTAGAGCCTTCCGTTTTATTGAATCACAATCCCCAATCCTAAATCTCTGCCTTAAAGATTGTTTGGATCATAGGATTTTATGCTGCAAATCCAAGCTAAACGGCTCTTTTGATGCTTTAGTTCATGCTTTTCAATTTATAAGGAAAACTCCCTGTTGGATTGGCAGCATTATGAAAAACTTCATAGGAAACTGAAGAGTGGGGCGGAAGATCATGTTTTCTTTGCCTTGCCTGTATCTCTTTCCACCTCATCAGTTTCCCTCTGATTATCAGCCATGATGCATGATCTCCACTACATCCCTTCTGATTGCTTAATATGTCCCTCAATATTTACCTTACTATCTAACGCCTATTTCTCCCATCCCTTTCCCCTTTCCTGCTTTTGCCTCCCAATTCACCCTCTGCTGCCTAGATACTTAGCTCAGGCCTCCCCAAATTCTCCCTCCCAGTCCTTCCAAAGCAGGTCCCCTCCCCTTCCCAGCTCGGTCTCCCTTCTCTGCAACTCTACCTCCTTACCTTTCTTTGACCTCCTTTATTCTCCTTCACAGTCTGGCCCTCGACTTCTCGGGCCTCTTCTTCCCCTTCTTCCCCTGCAATGACCTGCCTCAACTGGGGTCTCCTTCACACCCTTCTCTTTGGTCCCATCCCTTGTGACGCCGAACCCCCAGCTTTCCTCACGGGCTTGGCCTGGTCGGCTTGAGCCTGATTTTGTTCCCATGCCCCTGGGCTGGGAAAAGAGTGTGTGGTGCAAAGCGGGGGCAAGCATCCCCCTCGGCGGTGGCCCCTGCCTGGTTCCCCCTCCGCCCCTCCCGAGTCCCGGTTGCGGCGCTTCCTGGGCGGATGGTTGGGACTTGCTGCGGCAGCTGCGGTTCTGCTGTGTCATGCAAGAAGGAGGCGGCGGCGGCGGCGGCGGCCGGAGCTGGAGGGGGAGGAGGGGAGGAACCTGATCTCTCCGGTAGCGAAGGGCTGAAGGCAAACACCGAGTTCCCCCAGAGCCGCCCGGGAGCAGGGAGGGCTCCGCCACCCCGGGGGGCCCTCCCCGCGGGGCAGATGGTAAGTGGGGCGGCGCAGGTGGTCGCCTTGGGAAGGGAGCGTGCAGGGGGTTAGGTGGGGAGGCGGGGAGAACTAGGAATCACCCTGGCCAAACTGAAGGAGCCCAGTGCCCAGTTGAAAGGGACCCAGGCCACAATAAGGATGACCAGTGTCAATAGTTACCGTTGGAATAACGCCCCGCAGGTGGCCCAGGCTACACAGAGGAGTAGTGCACCCTGAACCAAGGACCCAGCTAGAGGCAGTGTTTCAGAGTTAGAAAACCATCATCCCATCAGCCCTGGCGCTTTAGGGTACAGCTGAGTAGCAGAAGTCGACATACACCCTATTCCTATAGCCTGACTGAGCTTTATGGGCTGTCTTGTTTAAAACTAGGAAGGGGTATGGAAACCTGCCCAACCTCACTTTAGCCACAGACATAATGCTCTTGGCCAGTGGCCTTGGACAAACAGCCTCTGGTGCAATTAAACAATCAATAGGAAAAATAGCTTCTTTCCCTTCCCCACCCTCCTTTCCCAAGCAGCTCCAACCAGGGTAATTTATTCTGTTTAAACGAGAAAGGAAACTATGCCTTATGGTTTCTCTCCCACCTTACCCTCTGTCAGCCTCAGTCCTGCTACACAAACTGCCCACCCCAGTTTCAGACTATGATTTACATTCGATGAGGGGACTGTCTAAAGCCTGAAGAATTTTCACCTCTGCTGCCCTTTATTGGGAGGGGATTCAGAAACGTAGAACTAAAAGCAGTGAACATGGGGACATGGGGACAGGCTGGGCATGTAGGAAAACTGCTTCTTTTACCTAAGTGCAGTTCTCAGGACAACTTAACATAAACACACATATATATTTTATATATATATATATATATATATATATATATATATATGCATATATATTATTCTTGTCCATTTTGCTCCTGGAAATCAAAGCACTTTCTGCAACATCATTTTTTTTTTTTTTTTTAATGTCAGTCATACATTAGCAGTAAGGGGTTGGCGGGATTAACTGAAAGGCTAATGACTGTCTCAGAAGCACATGCTGTTGCTAGGGAACTCAAGCTCGTCCTGCTTTCTAATCACTCGTATGTTATGTGGAAATCAAACTTCTCAGGGTGTTATTAAAATGAATGGCATTTGGTTAAAGGAGTTCTCGCTTGTGTTGTAGCATCCTGAATTATTATCGACTCCCTCACACCCACATATCTTGTTTTCCTAATTTGATTTCTGTATGTGCGTCACTACCAGGGACACGCAGACTAGACCAGTCAGGTTCACTTCCTGTTTCTCAGAACTGGTTTATATTTGGTCTCATAGCTTTAGCTGGTAAAATATTATCAAACTGATACTCTTGGAAAGAAAGCTGTGCTTGCCGTGAAAACCAATTATCCCAATTAAATTCTAATTCCCATAGAAAATGTCATAATTTGAGGAATAAGGTATACTGCCAGTTGCCATTTGAGAAAACCATTCTTGAAATGTAAAGCCTAGAAAAACCCATCATCTTTATTTCTTTTACCCAGAATCTTCATTCCTCAGCATTAGAACTAAAACAAACTCAATTTGAGGGCAGATTTAAGTGTGATATTTCTAAAATAAAACTCAAAAAAAAAATACACACTGAAGCTGGGGAAATCATTTAGACTAAATAAGGCATAGAACTGAATAGAATCCAGGCCCCAGAAGTACAAATAAGCTTGGGTTAGCATTGGGGCACTCAGAGAACAGAGTGTGATTACAAGGCTACAGTACAAATAGAAGCCCATCTCCCTGTACTAATTGTCTCTTTTGCCAGTTCTCCTATGTCCCTGGATAAGACAGCCTTGCTTCGTTTTCAGTTCCTTCCTCTTTATAACAAGGATATCAAAAAAAGGCAATATCATAAAGATAAACACTATGCAGTTAGATAGGTTCTGATGTAGATCATTTGTTTGGATGGAAGATAATAGGGTATCTATGGCATTGAGGAGAGACCAGCCAACTGAAAGTTAGGAAATTTTAATAGGCTGGATGACCTTGGGTGAGCTAGTACAAGTCTTCTCCTGTCTGTTTCCTCATGGAAGCTAAACAAATGCTGGGCTACAGAATCTTTAAGATTCTTTCCATTTACAAAACTCTGTGTTGTACTGAACTCACTGCATAAAATTTTAAATTTTAGCTGAATTTTGCAATGTTAAATTTTGGCACTGAAATTTTAAGACCTTATCCATAGAAACTTTGGAGGAAATTATAATAGGAAAGAGTATGTTGTTGACACATCACTTTATAGTGTCAGTTGCCAGACAAATAAAATTTATCTGACTCCCAAAGTACTTAACTCTGCTTGCTTTCAGGTGTTGTAGAAGGAACAGGATGAAAGGTAGAAAGGATATAAAACTGTATCAAAAGCGCCTTCATTCAATTTAGATTTATTTAACCCAAAGTACTTTGATGAACAAAATGGTGGAATGATGAATAAAGGCTATTAAAGAATTACATGATTAACTGAACTCTCATGGAGTTACAGGCAAAAATATACCTAGATTTTTAAAATTTTCAGGCTCAAGGTGTTAAGAAGTAGCATGAAGAAATGGGAGATTTGTGCCAGACAGAGAAGATCTGACTTTGAAACCCAACTCTTCCACTCTCTCTATTCATTATTGAGTGCCTGCTATGTGTCAGGTACCGTGCTAGGCACTGGGAATACGCAGATGAATAACACAGTCTCCTCTGAAGGATCTTGTAGTTTAATGAGGAGACAGATAAGTACAAAATTGATCACACAATACTAGGATGTTAGCAACACGGGAGCTCACTGGAAAGGTATACACTTAACCTTCACCTTGCATAGTCACAGTCCCTAACCATAGAAAATGAATTTAGAGAGGAGATCTGAAGCATAAGTAGAATAATCCAGACAAGTGGGCAAGTCAAAGAGAAATGTAGACCAAGCAAAGAAAGTATTATGTGTAAAGTCCTGAGGCTAAGAAGGTGTGCCCATAGAGTTGAAGGTGAAGAGCAGAGCCTAGCAAGTAATAGATTCTGTCTTGTATGAATGCATAGCAGAACCCAGAAAGATCAGCAAGGTCTTGTATTATGAAAAGTCTTATATATCCTCCTAATAAGTTTCAACTAACCCTAAAGCCAGTGGAGAACTACTGATGAGTTTTAAGGAGCATAGTGAGGCAATCAAATGTCCATTTTATAAAGTTCACTCCAGTTTGGAGAATTTATTAGTGTGAGCAACACAATAAGCAGGGAGATGAGCTCAGAGGCTCTTTCAGCATTATGGGGATAGAAACGATGGACACCTAAACTAAAGCAACAAGAATAGAGATGGAGAGAGGAGAAGGATTCAAGAGAAACTGAGGGTATAGAACAAACTGAATTTTATCATTGATTATGTCTGCAGGATTCAGGAACAGGAGAAGATATACAGCTCAGATAAATGGAAAGATGGTGGTACCATTTGCCAAAATGAAGAGATATAGGTTGAGGAGGGAATTTAGTTTAATTTGAAACATGGTGTTTGAAGTATCCATAGGATATCAAAATGAAGCTTTCTATTACATAAATACACAGGGGAGTCGAGAGCCCAAGAGAGAGAGAGAGATGTGCTGGAATCGCCAGAATGAGTAACAGTCCATGGAAGTAGATGACATCTTCAAGATAAAAGGTATAGAGTAAGAAGAGAGAAAGACCTCTTCTGAAACCTTATGGGAATGCAAACGTTGAAAAAATGAGGAAAAAAAGACACAAAAAGGAACATCCAGAGAGACAGAAGGACCAGGAACAAGTAGTTTCGGAAAAGTCAAGAGAAATTGGCAATAGTTTGAAATGCTAGAGACAGGTGAAGAAAAATAGACAGAAATTGCTTGGTTTTAACAACAAGGTCAGTGTTATGTTCAGAAAGGAGTTTATTAGGAAAAGGAGATAGTAACCAGACTGCAGTGGACTGAGGAGTGGATATGAGTAGGGGATGTAGATAAAGTTCTTTGTAATAAGAAGGACTAAAAACTAAGTAGGGAAGGAAAATGAAAATATCAGAAGAGAAAATCATGATCTGTGAGGTTAAGGATGCATAGGAAAAGGAGGAAATAATATAGCAATATGAAATTCTGGATACTTTTGGGCTTCTTCAAATTGAATGACATCAGTTTATTCAGTTCAGTCACTCAGTCGAGTCTGACTCCATGCAGCACGCCAGGCCTCCCTGTCCATCACCAACTCTCGGAGTCCACCCAAACCCATGTCCATCGAGTAGGTGATGCCATCCAACCATCTCATCCTCTGTTGTCCCCTTCTCCTCCTGCCCCCAATCCCTCCCAGCATCAGAGTCTTTTCCAATGAGTCAACTCTTCTCATGAGGTGGCCAAAGTACTGGAACTTCAGCTTTAGCATCATTCCTTCCAAAGAAATCCCAGGACTGATCTCCTTCAGAATGGACTGGTTGGATCTCCTTGCAATCCAAGGGACTCTCAAGAGTCTTCTCCAACACCACAGTTCAAAAGCATCAATTTTTCGGTGCTCAGCTTTCTTTATAGTCCAACTTTCACATCCATACGTGACCACTGGAAAAACCATAGCCTGACTAGACAGACCTTTGTTGACAAAGTAATGTCTCTGCTTTTTAATATGCTGTCTAGGTTGCCATCCACCGTTTGTTCAAGCCAAAAAGCATGTAGATATTCACGGTTCTTCTTTTCCTCCATTCTCATGGCTCCTCCATAAAGAATTTAGGTCCACTTTAACCCTCAAAAACATTTCCCAAACCTGTCTCTTTCTGTCTCCACTGCCACCACCCTAATACAGACATCATCTTCTGGGCTCCTGTAATAGCTTCTAATTGGTTTTCCTATTTCCACTTTTGCCTCCTCTCTCCACAACGCAGCTAGAGTGACATAAATCATAAAACATAGATCGTATCACTTCTGTCTTAGAATCCTTCCTTGTCTTCTGATTACACTTGAAATAAAGCCCAGACTCTGTTGCCGGGCAGAAAGCCTTCTCTGGCATCCAAGACCACCTCTGTTTGATCTCTTCTCCCACCACTCTCCCTTGACTCCAACTGCAGTGGTCCTTTTTTCTGTTCCTCGAATGCATTAGATTTGCTCTTGTATTTAAAGGACTTCACCTAGATATTTCCTTTTCCTGGATTTGATTATTCTAATCTTTGTTTAAATGTCACCTCCTCAAGCAGGTCCACCCTGACCACCTGGCTGAAAGTACCCTTCCTTGCCCCTTCCCACCCATCTTAGTAAAGCTTTATTATTGTGTGTTTCTATTCTTATAAATGAGAACCCTTCTAAAATGTAAACCCCATGAGGATTCCTGGCAGATGGTAGGTACTTAAAAATGTTCACCGCATGTTTATAGAAGGCAAAAGAGAAGAGCAATTAATTATCAGAAGCTAGAGGCATCAAGGACCAGAGCCTGATGTGGTTCAGGAATGGCCAGTGATGGTGATTACTGGACTTTTAAGGTTCCAGGTGTGGAAGGGTTATTAGCTGTGTCACCCTGGACATTCATATTCTCTGAGCTTTATTTTGGAGTTAATAATAACACATGCCTCATAGGGCTGTTAGGAAAATTAAATGACATAGCATAGATATGGGTACAAGCAGTCTTGAGCTATTTTCAGGTAGTCAGGACTTCTGCAAATCAATTCATAATTTCTACACTGAGCTTTTCATATGGGCTCCCCTATAATGGAGTTAACATTTGAAGTAGCGTTGACATGTATACACTACCATGTGTAAAACAGAGAGTGGAAAGCTTCTGTATGGCACAGGGAGCTCAGCTTGGTGCTCTGCGATGACCTGGGTGGGTGTGATGTGGGGAGGGAAGCTCAGGAGGGAGGGGGTGCATATAGTTGGTTCACATTGTTGTACAGCAGAAACTAACACAACATTGTAAAGCAATTATACTCCAATTGAAAAATAAATTTTTTTAAATTGAGGATTATTTCTTATTGGGGAAAATTTGATAAAATTCTGAGTTTTAAAAATTACTAGGATTCTGAAAGAATATGGAAATTGGATAATTTAAGAAGAAATCAGAGCACTGCTACAAATCAATAAGAAAAGCATCAAAAACGCCCATGAGACTGGGTAAAAGCTATGACAGCAGTTAAGGAAACACAAATAGGTCTTTAAAATATGCAAAAGTGCTCAGCCTTTCTAATAACAAGTAATATGCAAATTACAACTGCAATAAGAGATATTTTTTACATATTGCTGTTGTTCAGTTGCTAAGTTGTATCTGACTCTGCAACTCCATGGACTTCACCATGCCAGGCTTCCCTATCCATCACCATCTCCCGGAGTTTGCTCAGATCCATGTCCGTTGAGTCGGTGATGCCATCTAACCATCTCATTGTCTGCCACCCTATTCTCCTTTATTTTACTTACTGAGTTGACACAAATCAAAAAGTTTTATTATCATACTTGGTTTGCCAGGCTGGGGAGTGGGCATTATTTTACATTGTCAATAGGATGAAAATTGATATAACCCCTGTGAAGGGTAACTTGGCAGTATTTATCAAATTTCTAAATGTACAAAGCCTTTAGCCTAGCAGCTCCATTTTTCCATATTTATCCAATAGATATACTGACAAATATTGAAGAATGACTCTTCTAGTATCTTTACTAAAGCATTATTTATGGTAGATAAAGAATGAAAACAACCTACATGTCCACTGATAGAGAAATGGCTAAATAAATTATGGCACAGTTACACAGCTGAATGGTGGGCAACTGTTAAAAATTGTGAGGTATGGTTTCCTCATCTACTGTGACAGTGTGCTCAGGAAGAGAAATGATCAGAGTCAAGAGTTATTTTAAAGAACTTGACAATTAGATGGAATTAGTGAGTTATGGAGAGGGAGGTAGTATCATGACTGATTTGAAATTTCTTCAAAGATGGGATGAATGAGCAGAGACATCAATGACTGAGATGGAAAATCTTGGGACAGTTGCAGAATTGCAGTATCTGTCTAAGTGGAGATGTTTACTGCAGTTTCATTATATGGACTGGAAGTTCAAGAGAGTTGCTAGAACTGGGTTTATAAATTTGAGAGAAGATTGCCTAGGAAGGGTAGATATGATCAAAAGAAAAGCAGACCCACAATTAAACTCTGATCATTTACAGATTGAATAGAGGAAAAAAAAAAAAAGACCTGATAATGGAGACCGAGAATCAGAAATCAGAGAACTAAAACCAGGAGACTATGGGACTAAAGCCACCAAGAGAGGAATATATTAAGGAGGATATATTAAGAATATATTAAGCATTTAACATCAATTCGTGTTAAATGCTGCCCCAAAGTCCAGGAAGATCACTATAATTTGTTTTCCTCATAAACCCTAAGCTCCTTGAAAGTTGCAATTATCTGATTTATTTTTGTATCCTTAGGGCTTTCCCTGTACCTCTCAGGTATAATCAATGATCAGTATATTTTTGTTAAATTGGAGAGAAAAACAAAGATACAGAAAGAGAAAGAGAAATAGAGATACAAAAAACAACAACGATAGTATGTGTCTTTGTGTCTCAATAAATAAATAAAGCATATGCTCTTGAACTGTACTGTAAACCAAACTTGATCTTAGAAAGATCCCTTGGTTTTACTCCCGAGCTAACATGTTAATTAAGCTCTCACAATGCCACATTGCTGGGATGTTAAATGCCTCCTGAAAATATTTTGATAAATAATATTTACCTGTCTCATCATTCTGAGTCATTTTTGTCTTTATTTAGGTCCTGTCTGATGACAAAAAGAGCAATTTGCTTTTCCTCACCCATGTGACTCCATCATATCACCTTGAATTGGTTGATGGAGTCTGGAGAATCCATTTCTGTAATACACTGTAACCACTCATAAGGATGCCCAGCCCCAGTTTCCCATCAAAGAGAAAAATGACTTTGGGTAGGAAGAAACATACTACCTCTTAGAGAAACCACCAGCTTCTCAGTTTGTTATTGTTTCTGCCAAAAGGTGCTACTGCTTTCAGGAGAGAATGTAGAGGATGCCAAAGGAGGAAAGGGTTTGGCTTTGTCCTGAGAATGTGGAAACCTTCTACACCGCAAAAGAGATGTCATCAATTTTGGGTCCAGGGTCCTCTAGTTAGAAACCGAAGTAATAGGTGCAGCCCACCAGGCTCCTCCGCCCCTGGGATTTTCCAGGCGAGAGCACTGGAGTGGGTTGCCATTGCCTTCTCCAGTAATAGAGGTCACTTAAACAATATTTAAAATGTCATAACATCCTGTATTACTTGGTGAGACCAGAGACTAGTCCATTTTTCTGTAAAGGATAATAGTTAGGCTTTGTGGGCCACACAGTCTCTGTCCCACCTACTCAGCTCTGCCTTTGTAGTGCTGAAGAGGCCACAGACAATAAGTAAATGAATGACCTTGGCTGTGTTTCCCATTAAGCTTTATTTATGGAAAATGAGATTTGAATTTCATATAATTTTTGCATGTCATGAAGTATCATTCTTCTGTTGATGTTTTGCAGCTACTTAACAATGTGAAAACCATTTTTTGTTCACAGGCCATGCGAAAAACAGGGGTGGGCTGGATTTGGCCCATGGATGTTAGTTTGGCAACCTCTGATTTCAGACAAACAAGAAGACCATGTTGTGAGAAAGATTTTCAGATTCAGAGCTCTGAAGAAAATAATCTGTTTCATATATACCCTTTATTTTAACTTCTCAAATTTATTTGAACATATAAACACATTTGCCTACACCTGACTTAGTATGTCTCCTCAGTTCAGTGTTGATTTAACAGTTGGCCCCTTCTCAGCCATGTAATGAATGAATGCATGTCAATGTAATGTTTCTATAGAGCAAACTGAAGAATTCTTATCACTTGTCTATATCAACAACTAAACCAAGAGAGGACACAGTAATTCTAATCACATTTTTAAGCTGCATTAATTCATTCAGTAAATACTTATTAATGATCACTTTTATATACTGCAGTACTATTAGGGAGTTAGAGATAGAAGAGATGGAAGATAGATTTAAAACTCTAGTGGCTGACAGGTGTCAGTGAGAATTGTTTGAATGTATTACAGTATAAATATAGTCATTTAAGCCTCAGATAGGTAGGCAAAAACTAAGTTTAAATCCGAGGACTTTTGTGTCCCAGATGTGTGACCTCAGGATGATTACATAAACCATATAAGCTTCATTCTCCTCTTTTTAAAATGAACATCATAATACTCACCTCCCAAGGAGGTGCTGTGGGAATTAAATAAGGCATAGTGTATATAATTCAGCTAGCATGGTACCTGTACACGGTAAGTAGTAAGTAAGTGAAAGTTGCTCAGTCATGTCCAACTTTTTGTGACCCTATGAACTATACACTCCATGGAATTCTCCAGGCCAGAATACTGGAGTGGGTAGATGTTCCCTTCTCCAAGGAATCTTCCCAATCCAGGGGTCGAACCCAGGTCTCCCACGTTGCAGGCGGATTCTTTACCAGCTGAGCCACCAGGGAATTAGTTGTTGTATTGCACCAATATGAAGGTACATAATTTCCTCAAAAGAAACACACAATTAAAGGCAAAAAAGAATAGCCATGTGAGTTAAGAACTTAGGGATACAAATGAAAACTCACAGACCTGAACGTGGATGACTGGTAGAGCCATCAAAATAAAAGCAGAAATGACGTTGTCACAGGAGCTTACAATAAGGCAGCTGGCTAGTTGTCTTGCCTTTGCCTTCCAGATGGAACTAGATGCTGGATTATCTGAGGAGCCCTGCCTATAGTTCTAGTTCTCTGTTCTGATTAGAGAGAAAGTACGTCAGAAAAACATCTATTTCTGCTTTATTGACTATGCCAAAGCCTTTGACTCTGTGGATCACAATAAACTGGAAAATTGAGAAAAAGATGGGAATACCAGACCACCTGACCTGCCTCTTGAGAAACCTGTAATGCAGGTCAGGAAGCAACAGTTAGAACTGGACATGGAACAGCAGACTGGTTCCAAATAGGAAAAGGAGTACGTCAAGGCTGTATATTGTCACCCTGCTTATTTAACTTCTATGCAGAGTACATCATGAGAAACACTGGGCTGGAAGAAGCACAAACTGGAATTAAGATTGCCGGGAGAAATATCAATCACCTCAGATATGCAGATGACACCACCTTTATGGCAGAAAGTGAAGAGGAACTAAAAAGCCTCTTGATGAAAGTGAAAGAGGAGAGAGAAAATTGGCTTAAAGCTCAACATTCAGAAAACGAGGATCGTGGCATCTGGTCCCATCACTTCATGGGAAATAGATGGGGAAACAGTGGAAACAGTGTCAGACTTTATTTTTTTGGGCTCCAAAATCACTGCAGATGGTGATTGCAGCCACGAAATTAAAAGATGCTTACTCCTTGGAAGGAAAGTTATGACCAACCCAGATGGCATAATTCAAAAGCAGAGACATTACTTTGCCAACAAAGGTCCATCTAGTCAAGGCTATGGTTTTTCCAGTGGTCATGTATGAATGTGAGAGTTGGACTGTGAAGAAGGCTGAGCGCCAAAGAATTGATGGTTTTGAACTGTGGTGTTGGAGAAGACTCTTGAGAGTCCCTGGGACTGCAAGGAGATCCAACCAGTCCATTCTGAAGGAGATCAGCCCTGGGTGTTCTTTGGAAGGACTGGTGCTAAGCTAAAACTCTAGTACTTTGGCCACCTTATGCAAAGAGTTGACTCATTGGAAAAGACTCTGATGCTGGGAGGGATTGGGGGCAGGAGGATAAGGGGACGACAGAGGATGAGATGGCTAGATGGCATCACCAACTTGATGGACATAAGTATGAGTGAACTCTGGGAGTTGGTGATGGACAGGGAGGTCTGGCGTGCTGCAGTTCATGGGGTCGTAAAGAGTCGGACACGACTGAGCGACTGAACGGAACTGAACCGAACTGATGTCATCAGTATCAGCCCCAGCATCTTGCTTCCTTCTAGTCAGGTCAGCTGTGAGCCTTTGACATCTGTAGGTCCCTCCTGTTACACCTCCCACTCCATGTTTATTCAATTCTGTGCTTCCACCTTGACCTCCACACCTTCTGTCTCCGGTCGTTTTGCCTCGCATCCAGATTCACTTTAGATCTGGGACATCCTCCTGCACCCTGGTCTTCTTGACCTTGGTTCTGATGTCTTGTTTAGCTTATCACTGACCAGTCCTCATTCCAGAGGGTTGTATTCTGTTCTCCACACTCCTGCCATGGTCTCCTTAAACTGTGGTACACGTGTGCCTTCATGCTGGACTTCATAGAATTAGTAGCTTCTTGAACTTCACCTTGGTGAGAGACATCAGGTCTTGCAAAGCTCAGCTGCCCTAATCCAAGCCAGCTTCTGTGTTCACAGCCCACACCCTAGAAAGAGCTCTTCACTCCCTACTGGACTCACTGTCTCTCTCCACTGGCCATGTTTTGTCAGCTAGTTCTAACATGCCTTGTGATCCTGTTATGGCAACATCAATAATGCTTTCCCAATACAAATGACAGAATTAATAGGACAGGGCCACAATATAGGAGTAATGGAGAACTTCAACACCTACTGACAAGCTCATTCTGCTGAAAACTAGACATCAAATAAAGTTGGCATGACTTAAATTTAAACTAATCGCTTATTGAAGAGGTACTATTCTATGCTTAATTCTAACCAGCTAAGAAGAATGTGTTGGTGAAGTGGAAGTGACAGACAGCTTAAAGTAAGTGACCACGGTATCCTTGAATTTGTAGTAGCCGGAGAAGGCAATTCTTTGCTTGCTAACCGGATATAAAGAAGACTTGAGCAAGTTAAGAGAAAATATGGACATAAGGCTCTATTTGGCCAGAAACTAGGAAAGAAAGCTCAAGAATAGTAAAATGACTTGAAATCTGAACTCTTATAAAGCCAGTGATTTCAATTCAGAAAAGAGAGCATCTAAATAAAAAAGATCAATGTTGCTGCTCAAGAAGCATCTGATTAGCTCTTGTTTTTAAAGGACACTCACAGAAAATAGATAGGAGTAAGGGGAAACCTCACTCTAAAGAAGGACTCAGACCTGTGAAAATAATGCTAGAGGGCTTAACATCCAGAGACAAGTAGGCTCTGAGAAAAGTACTGGTGATGATGGTTTTCTGTTTGTTTTTTGTTTATAGATATAGTAAGATAATAACAACCCACTCCAGTATTCTTGCTTGGAAAACCCCATCGACAGAGGAGCCTGGTAGGCTACAGTCCATGGGGTCGCAAAGAGTCGGACATGACTGAGTGACTTCACTTCCTTTCTTTTCTATAGTAAGATAGTAATAAAGAAGGAGTAGTGCTACTGAATGAGGCAGACTGTTTGATGTTAAGAAAAGTTATGACCAACCTAGATAGCATATTAAAAAGCAGAGACATTACTTTGCCGACTAAGGTCCGTCTAGTCAAGGCTATGGTTTTTCCTGTGGGTCACGTATGGATGTGAGAGTTGGACTGTGAAGAAGGCTGAGTGCCGAAGAATTGATGGTTTTGAACTGTGGTGTTGGAGAAGACTCTTGAGAGTCCCTTGGACTGCAAGGAGATCCAACCAGTCCATTCTGAAGGAGGTCACCCCTGGGATTTCTTTGGAAGGAATGATGCTAAAGCTGAAACTCCAGTACTTTGACCACCTCATGAGAAGAGTTGACTCACTGGAAAAGTCTCTGATGCTGGGAGGGATTGGGGGCAGGAGGAGAAGGGGACGACAGAGGATGAGATGGCTGGATGGCATCACTGACTCGATGCACGTGAGTTTGAGTGAACTCCGGGAGATGGTGATGGACAGGGAGGCCTGGCATGCTGTGATTCATGGGGTCGCAAAGAGTCAGACACGACTGAGCGACTGAACTGAACTGAAAAGCCAGAATCATCCAGCTATAGTCTAGTTCACTAGACGCTAGTATATAAGGGTTTCCCTACACATTTTTAATACCTTTAAAATCAGAAAGTGTCTTCAATAGATGTATTTATTGTGGTCAAGTTTGGGCAGAAGGAAGTGAAAGTGAAAGTCTCTCAGTCATGTACAACCCATGGACTATAGCCTGCCAGCGTCCTCTGTCCATGAAATTTTCCAGGCCCTAATACTGGAGTGGGTAGCCGCTGCCTTCTCCAGGGGATCTTCATCTGTCCCTGAAGTCTTTGAACTTTTCTACTTATGAAAGCCAATAGATTCAATATTTTGTTTAAGCCTATTTGAGTTAGATTTCTCTTTCCTGAAACCAAAGCATCCTCAAAAGATAGAACAAACATGATTAGTAAGGAATGGAATGAATTTTCAATAAATAGTTAAATATTAAAAATGACCCATACAAGAGAAATGATATATGTTGAAAAATGAAAGTGGTGTAAGCATTTCTTGACCTTAGAGTGGTAAAAACCTGAGTGAAAGAATAAAGGTTTATGATTTGTAAATGGAAAACATTTATAGATTTGATTACTTGAAATTTTTTAGTTTATGTAGATGAAACAGTACTACAAACAAAATTAAAAGATAAATGAGAGATTCTAGAATTTTTGCAACCAAATATATATATGACAAAGGGTAGTGTCCTTTATCAGAGAAGGCAATGGTAACCCACTCCGGTACTCTTTCCTGGAAGGTCCCATGGGCGGAGGAGCCTGGTAAGCTGCAGTCCATGGGGTCGCTAAGAGTCCGACACGACTGAGCAACTTCACTTTCACTTTTCACTTTCCTGCATTGGAGAAGGAAATGGCAACCCCCTCCAGTGTTCTTGCCTGGAGAATCCCAGGGACCGGGGAGCCTGGTGGGCTGCTGTCTCTGGGGTCGCACAGAGTCGGACACGACTGAAGCAACTTAGCAGCAGCAGCATCGGTGTCCTTTATATATAAAGTACTCTTACAAATTTATAAGAAAAATACATTTTAAAAGAAGTGTAAAGAACACGAGAAAGGTAAAAAACATGAACAAACCATGTGGGTAACGAATATGAAAAAGCAAAAGAGAAGAAAGGGAATTCAACTGGGCAACTAAATGAAAAAGGTCCAGAGTTAATAGTAAAGAAAAAGTGAAAGAAAAGTGAAAGTGTTAGTCACTTAGTCATGTCCGACTCTTTGTGACCCCATGGACTGTACCCTACCAGGCTACTCTGTTCATGGATTTCTCCAGGCACAAATGCTGAAGCGAGTAGCCATTCCCTTCTCCAGGGGCTCTTCCTGACCCAAGAATCAAACCTGGGTCTCCCACATTGCAGGCAGGTTCTTTTAACTGTCTGAGTCACCAAATAAAACCAGATATCTTTGTACCTAACAAATTGTCAAGAACTTTAAAATAATAACTTCCATAGATAAAGATTCAGGGAAATAAACACCCTCATACAATATGGGGCATGTAAATTGGTTCATGAGCTTCCCTGGTGGCTCAGACAGTAAAGAATCTGCCTGCAATGCAGGAGACCTGGGTTTGATCTCTGGGTCAGGAAGATACCCTAGAGAAGGGAGCGGCTACTCACTTCAGTATTCTGACCTGGAAAATTCCATGTATAGAGTAGCCTGCAGGCTACAGTCCAAGGGATTGCAAAGAGTTGGACATGACTGAGCCACTTTCACTTTCAAATTGATTCAAGCATTCTAGAGAGCAGTTTGGCATTATGTACTTAAAATCTTAATATGTGCAAACCATTTAAAAGAGTAATTTCAGTTTTAAGACTTTATCCTAAGAAAATAACCAGAAATACTCACAACATTTAGTATAAGAGTACTTAGTAAAGCGTACCTTCTTTATAATATTGAACACTTAGAGATAACCTAAAAGTTCAAAAAGAACTATTCTATAAATCATAATACATTCCTTTGATGAAAACTATGAATCCAGTAGGAAGCAGATTGTGGAAGATGCCATGATATCAGAAAATGTAGGTAATTTACTTTTCAATATATATGCTCAAAAAGAAAAAAATAACTGGACGGACATAGGAAACTATTGATAGTAATAATATCTCAATAATGGATGGATTTTCTTCTTTGTGAGTTTTGAATATTCTAAATCCACCTCGTGTTTTGCACATATTTTTAGGCACTGGAATGCCAAGCCCAGTGCTTTGGACATAGAAGGTACTTAACGAATACATGCTGAACTGAACTGAGTGATCAATTGCTGGTTAAAAAAATGCAGTGACGTTGTCTTGTGGGGTAGTGCACTCACAAGAGTTGTTTAAGCAGAAACTAACTAGCCATCTGTTGTACTAAAGACTTCCATTTCATTAAAATAAAAAAATGTCTACACCTTGCCCAACTCCATTTTCTTCCTAGCCATTTCCTGCTTCCTTCACAGCCAAACTTCCAAGAAGAGTCTTCCCTTTATCCATTTCAGGGTGACTTCCAATGCTCTAGAAACTGTACTCATCAGATCCAGTCCCCAGACTTTGTCATTCACTCTATCCCAGAGAGAACTGTTTATCCTTTCTTCTTTGAAGGTCTCTTCTCCCTTTACTTGCAGACTTCACTCTGTCCCAGTCTCATGCTCTCTCTGGACCTTTCCAGTCTCCTCCTCCGGCTCTTCTTCCTCTGACTGCTCCCTGCATGCTTTTTTCCCCTCAGGGTCTTGGCACTCTTCTCTATGGCCTCCTCAGGATATCCCATCCATTCTCAGAATTTAGCTACCCATGGGCCCTGAACCTATATAGTCAGTCCAAACTTTGCTCCTGACCTGCAGACGTGTCTTTCATTTGCCATTGGATATCCTGTAGTCACTGCAAACTCAATATCCTCATCCTCCCTTCCCCGCACTTTTGCTCTCCTCCTATTTAGCTTCGTTAATGTCATTACACTTCAACTTTGGCCTCTCTCCCCTACTCCCAAGTGGCTATCTAATCAATGACTATGTCCTCAATGCTGCTTCTAAATCTCCCTTGGATTTGCCACTACTCTCCATGCCCCTGCTGCTATGGTGACTCAGACCATAATCCCTTCCTTAGACTATTACAGTGACCGTCTAATTGGCTTTCCTGGCTCCAGTATCCCTTTACTCTAGTTCACCTGTCATCCTGCTACTACAGTTTAATTTATTATTTTTTTAAAATATGAACGATCACATCTCTTCCCTATTTAGGAACCTGTGATACCTTTCATGCTTATTGTCTTCAGTGTGAAGTCCAGCATAAAGTCCCTTAATTGTAAATCAAGGTTCTTCTCGATATTACTACAACCTCCCTAACCAGTTATTTTCAACCCACATCAGACTTCCCTATCTTCTCTGAATGCAGTTTGCCTTTACACACTTTTGTGCTTTTCCCCACTCTTTTCCTTTGGATCTACTTTCCTCAGCCAACTTATTGCCTCCTTCAGTGCCCAACCCAAACTTCAGTGTCTCTAGGGGAAAAAACCCTCTGCAGCTTCCAAGACAGACAATAGGAGAAGAGATATGGTATTTAAAGCAATGAGCTAGATGGGCAATTGTAGAGGACCAAGCCCAAGGGAGCTCCCAGCATTCAGAAATCAGGAAACACCCAGCAAGAGACTGAAAAGGAACAAACAACGAGGTAGAAGGAAAGCACATGTGGCGTGATGGAAGCAAAGCAAAGAAAAGGTTGCAGTGAAAAGAGATGGATCACCAGGGCCAAGTATTATGGCTGCTGAGAGGGCAGTAAGATTAGGATGGAAAACTGACCAGTGGATTTGACAATACAGAGGTCACTGCAACCTTCACAGGTGTGTTTGTAGTAGAAGTTCAGTTCAGTTGCTCAGTCGTGTCCAACTCTTTGTGACCCTATGAACCACAGCACGCCAGGCCTCCCTATCCATCACCAACTGCCAGAGTCTACCCAAACCCATGTCCATTGAGTCAGTGATGCCATTCAACCATCTCCTCCTCTGTCGTCCCCTTCTCCTCCTCTGTCGTCCCCTTCTCCTCCTGCCCTCAATCTTTCCCAGCATCAGGGTCTTTTCCAATGAGTCAGCTCTTCGCATCAGGTGGCCAAAGTATTGGAGTTTCAGCTTCAACATCAGTCCTTCCAATGAACACCCAGGGCTGATCTCCTTTAGGATGGACTGGTTGGATCTCCTTGCAGTCCCAGGGACTCTCAAGAGTCTTCTCCAACACCACAGTTCAAAACCATCAATTCTTTGGCACTCAACTTTCTTTATAGTCCAATTCTCACATCCATACATGACCACTGGAAAAACCATAGCCTTGACTAGACAGACTTTTGTTGACAAAATAATGTCTCTGCTTTGAAATATGCTATCTAGGTTGGTCATAACTTTCCTTCCAAGGAGTAAGCATCTTTTAATTTCATGGCTGCAGTCACCATCTGCCGTGATTTTGGAGCCCCCCAAAATAAAGTCAGCCACTGGTTCCACATCTATTTGCCTTGAAGTGATGGGAGTATGGGAGACAAAAACTGACTGTATTGGCTTGAAGAGAATGAGAAATGAGGAAGTTGATGCTCTTTGAGTGGGTCAAGGAGTAGATGAATGAAGAAATGATGTCTTCTTAGAGGGACTTTGCTGGTGATCCAGTGGTTAAGACTCCTTGCTTTCCATGCAGGGGGTGGAAGTTCAATCCCTGGTCAGGAAGCTATTATAAGATCCCAGATGCTGCATGGTGTAGCCAAATTGAAAATTCTGTCTGAGAGAGGATTCTGTAATTGGTCAGGAACCAACATAGCTTAGTTATTTTGAACTGTTAGAGTCTCTGAGAAGTTTCCAAATAGAGACAAGGATGCAGTTTGGCGGTTGGGAGCTTTTAGTAATTAACAGGGAATTCAGAGCAGGACTACACAGGCAGCAGGTTCGTCTATGGAAGTTTCAGTGTGAGCTCTCTGTAGTGGTTGCATTTTATCGATTACTGACCTGGTTCATAAAGGTGCATAAAGACCTTCATGCAGGACTTCTCAGAAGCTTCAGGAAAGAGCTGTCCCTGCAGAGACTTGGGTGCAGAATTTTCAGACTGTTTCCAAACTCCTCTTGCTAGTGTGTAGGGGTGTGGATAAGAATCTATAAGGCTGGTTTTTGATGGCTGAATGGTTAAGAGGTAAACAGGAAAAATCTGACCCACCCAATGTTGTGCATTTGAAAATGCTGTATTTGGAAGTATTTCTATATAAATTTTTTTATACGGATATCATAATGGAGGTGGACTAAGTATTCACCTACCTATATTTGATGAATAGGTAGGCTGTTCTTACCTGCCTCCCCCTGGAGATGAAATATGGAGAATACAAACTTTGGGTAGACCAGACCCAAGCTTTGCTTTTGACCTGATACCTGTGTGACATTTTTCAAATAGTGTTTCAAAAAGTACTTTGGTGCAGATCCCACGTAAAATGTATTTTTACTTACATGACTGAAGACAACCCAGGGACCATATATTTCCCTGCATAAAATTATTTATGTTGACATCCTGGGGCTTCCCTGGTGGCTCAGATAGTAAAGAATCCACCTGCAATTCAGGAGATCTGGGTTCGATCCCTGGATCAGGAAGATCCCCCTGGAGAAGGGAAGGCTACCTACTCCAGTATTCTTGCCTGGAGAATTCCACAGAGAGGAGTCTGGCAGGCTACAGTCCATGCGGTCACAAAATGTAGGACATGACTGAGTGACTAACGGTTTCACTTTTCTCTTCACACATGTTGATATCTAGGGCCTGGATAATGAAATAGAACCAGTCATAGAGTATTGCAGATCCTGGTGTTGTTATACCATGCTTCCTGTGATTCCCCAAATGCACAGGGTGCTCTTATAAATGCCTTTGCTCATGCTGAATCCTCTACCTGGAATACCCAAATCCCCCTTTTCCTGGCATACTCAGATCTAAGAGGCCTTCCTCGCCGGAGATCAAGCCCTTCTCTGTGGTCCCCAGACTATCTTCATGTGCCACTCCATCTCCACACCTACCACACTGAACTGCAGCTGTTTGTCTTCTGACTCCCTCATTGGGCTGTGAGTTTCCTGCAGTGATTTTTGTCTTCTTCCTCTTTCTTTTACATCTAGGGTAATGTTTTCACATTTGGGGCACACAATCAATGCTTGTTGAATGGATGTGTGAGTGCTTGAGAGTTTGAATAAATAAGTGAGTGAATGAATACCTGAAAAGATCAGAAAAATGTTACCCCCACCCAAATGGAAGCTCATACTAACATGAAAGGATCAGTGACTTCACATATATGCAGAATTAGTGCATAGAATGGCCATTTCCAAGTCCAGCTGAGATGACAAGATTACTGCAGCATAATGTATGTAAAGAGGAGAGTGATGCTCACGAACGACTCATAATATGTGTGGCACAAGATGGTGAGAACTGTGCTGATTAAAATCAGAGTTGGGTGATAGGAATTGATTGGTTTTCATCTACATTTGGGAGAGAGTTTTGATCTGTGGAGCAAAATGAACATTTTGGCCCTTGTGATTTCTTTTAAGCAAGGTATTTTTCATCTTAAAATTTAAGGGTAAGGTAACAGCTTGATAAACATGTTTTTCTAAAGCATGGCTTCCTTGTAAAACCAAAAAGGAGAACAAGCTCGCTATTACATCTCTAAAATGGAAGTTACATTGTTGAACTCGTCATTTCATTACTGCATGCCTCGGTTTCTTCCGTGCATCCTTTGTAGAATTATAATAGCCCTTACTAGTATTTACATTATAAAAGGATTGTTAATGTAAATGAGATCGTATAAAATGGGTTATGATGTCTTCTTTGAAAGAGAAGCACTATACACAAATGAGGTATTATTATTTAGTTTTTCCTTTTCAGTCTCCTTAAATGAGAATTAGATGAAAACTCTGCCCCTTAAGCAATATCCAGTGGGTAAATGATTATTGAGTTGAGTAAAATGAAAAAAAAAAATCTTCAGCCAGAAACTCGGTTTGTGCAGCTTAGCTAGTCTCCACACAAGACAAAAATACTGTCTTTATTTGTGATGCTTACCACCATTCTTTATCTCCTCTCTGTGCTATAACCACAATCTGAAGACAGCTAAGCCTTCCAGTTCAGTCACAGTGTGCATTTTAGAGAACCTAGATATCCTGGAATGATTGCAATTGGGAAATAATGTTTCATTTAGTCAAGCCATGCAGCCAGTTTTGCTACTGATTTAGGGCCTAATTCAACTCCTGGGTTTTAGGCTCAGGTCACTATCACTGCGTACTTTTCAGGTTGGTTACTATCGTTGCCTCTATGCTCCCTTTTAGCACCCCCCAGGGCCAGAACTTTCCTATCTTCTCTTTGGCATACAAGTTACTAAGAGGGGTTGAGGAGATTAGATCTGAGGAATTGTTGTGAATGTCAGAAACTTTACTTCATGTCATGAAAGGGTGAGAATGGAAACACTGACGGTAAAGGATTCAGGATAACAGAGCTGGTGGTGGTGGGCTGCCTGTCCAGCATGACTATTCCTGGCCTCTGTGTGCATAGTAACTCCAGCTTACTTCTAGTGCCTGGTTCCTGTTCTTGCGCCCTGCGCCCTGCTCCCCTCTCTCATCCAGACCCCTTACAGTGCTCATCCATTGTGTCTTGGTTCACCTTCAGCACACAGATCATGCCTACCAAGAACATGGCCCTGAGGTAATTGAGCTAATGCAAAGGTGGTAGGTGAGTCTTCATGGTGGCCTCATGTCCCTACTTTTGGGAAGAAAATCTAGGGATTATATCTCCTACTTTGAAGGCAAATTTTTTGAAACAGTCGTCTACATTCACTGGTTCTACCAATTCCTCAATTCACTGTGAGCTGCCTTCTGCCTCCATTGACCCGACTCTCACCCAACTGGGCAGATACCTTCTTGGAGCTCCCTCCATAGATGCTTCTTGGGCTTTTCTCACTTGATCTCTTGACAGCATTTACTGTTGTTGACCACAGCCTGCTTGTTGAAATGTGCTTTTGCCTTGTGCTCTGTGATACCTCACTCCACTAGTTTCCCTCCTGAAACCTCTCTATAGTTTCCCTCGCTCTGCCTTACCTTCTTTTGATCTCCTTTTTGGGGGAGGAGGGGGAGGAAATCCTTTCTCTGCCCATGTTTTAAGTTTTGACATTACTCTGGTTTCTCTCCTGGGCCCTTTTCTCTTCCATGACACTCTCCCCACATAACTCTTTCATCCCCTTGGATTCTATTGTTGCCTATCGTGTACTGATGCTCCCTAAACCTGTACTCTCAGACTTCCAGATCAAACTGCCTCCTCATAACCTGTGAGTGTTCCCCAGGCATCCCAAACCAAATATGACCACAGCTGGACTCATCTCTTTAGGAAATGTCTTAGTGAGTGATATTACTGTCCACCCAATGTGCTCAGTTGCTAAGTTGTGTCCAACTCTTTGTGACCCCCTGAATTATAGCCTGCCAGGCTCCTCTGTCCATGGGATTACCCAGGGTAGAATACTGGAGTGGGGGCTGCCATTTCCTTCTCCAGGGACCCAGCTGTTCAAGTCAAAAAACTGAGCACCAGTTTAAACTTCTCCCCTTCAAAATGCCAGCATTCAAGCCATCACAAACTTCAGTAGATTATACTTCCTATATGACATGGCTTGTAAGGCTCTGTATAAATTGTTTCTGTTGACTTCTCCAGTTTCATCTCTGACCACTGTGTCTCAGCTATCCTGAACTATTTTCAGTATTCAGATTCTTGGTCATTTCTGTCACCTTCCAAATATGCATCCATGTGCCCTCCATTGGAACAGATCTGCTTCACCTCTTTACTGGACTAACTTCTTCATACCTTGTAAGTCTCCATATGGAAGCACTAACTTCCAATTCTCCCAAAGTCTGGGTTAGGTGTACCTCCTAGAGTTCTTGGTACTCTTCTCTTTTTTAACACACTGTTTTACGGGAGCTGCCATTCCTGTTTCTGTCTTGCTCTCTACTGAAAGGTTTCGGTAAGTAGGAAGCATATTAGCTTCATTTACCTTTGGACTCATAGAACCAACAAAGTGCTCAGTGAATGAAAACAAAGGTTAAAATATCATTGTGAATATAGACAATAAACTTCCAATAAGAGGATACAATTAGGACTTTACAAAACAAAGATTTATCAAGTCTCTTTGACATCAAAGAGATTTGAAGATTATTTAAAACTATTTAGAAGAATTTAGCAACAATAGAATCATGAGCAGAGAGTAGTTAATAGATTTAGATTTCAAATCTGTCCCTTATGGGCTTCTCTTCCAGAGTTCAGAATCCAGGCTCTCTGAGCTGTATTTTGGGGTCCCCCAAGCATTCCATCTTCTTGACTCTCCATAAACTTTCGGATTCATAACCCACTCCATACTTGAGAAAATGGGAATTGGAATAAGGTAAGTGCTAGCTTTTCTATTTTTTCCTCTATTACTTCATTTTCAACCATATACTATACTTGTAGAACAATAATTTTTAAACTCTCTGACAGTAATTTTTAAACTCTCTCTCCAGAGTCTTGATCAGGAGGTATGACTGACTTCCCCGCTTGTCTAGCTGGTCTCACAGTGTTTGAATATCCTATGCATATGACAAAATGTTGCAAAGTGCCTTGAGATATTATATCCTTTCAGATTTTCTTGTTTCAGTTCAGTTCAGTTCAGCTCAGTCACTCAGTCATGTCCAACTGTCTGTGACCCCATGAACCGCAGCACGCCAGGCCTCCCTGTCCACCACCAACTCCCGGAGTTCACTCAGACTCATGTCCATAGAGTCAGTGATGCCATCCAGCCATCTCATCCTCTGTCATCCCCTTCTCCTCCTGCCCACAATCCCTCCCAGCATCAAAGTCTTTTCCAATGAATCAACTCTTCGCTTGAGGTGGCCAAAGTACTGGAGCTTCAGCTTTAGCATCATTCCTTCCAAAAAAATCCCAGGGCTGATCTCCTTCAGAATGGACTGGTTGGATCTCCTTGCAGTCCAAGGGACTCTCAAGAGTCTTCTCCAACACCACAGTTCAAAAGCATCAACTCTTTGGCACTCAGCTTTCTTCACAGTCCAACTCTCACATCCATACGTGACCACTGGAAAAACCATAGCCTTCTTTATCATTATTCTATTGAGTTTTTCCTAATATGACTCCATGTAGAAAAAAAAGTGAATTTTGAGAAACCAGAAAGACTTGCTGTCCACTTTGGGACAACTTTTGGATCAGATGCACACTCAGAATGCAGGGCATGAGCAGTGTAAGCAAACTTGAGAAACAGCTCTGCTTCAGCCACACTGCATGTGCACAACTGTGCACTGCACACCCACTGTCAACCTTCTCGAGCCCCTTGTTAATGTTCTTCAGTCTATAAGTCATATCTGACTTTTTGCAACCCCGTGGACTGCAGCACACCCGGCTTCCCTGTCCTTCATTATCTCCCAGAGTTTGCTCAAACTCATGTTCATTGAGTTGGTGATGCCATCAAACCATCTCATCCTGTTTTCCCCTTCTCCTCCTACCCTCAATCTTTTCCAGCATCAGGGTCTTTTCCAATGAGTCAGCTCTTCGCATCAGGTAGCCAAAGTGTTGGAACTTCAGCATCAGTCAATCAGTCAGTTCAGTTGCTCAGTCGTATCCAACTCTTTGCAACCCCATGGACTGCAGCACGCCAGGTTTCACTGTCTATCACCAACTCCCGGAGCTTACTCGAACTCATGTCCATCGAGTCAGTGATGCCATCCAATCATTTCATCTTCTGTCATCCCCTTCTGCCTTCAATCTTTCCCAGCATCAGGGTCTTTTCCGATGAATCAGTTGTTTGCATCAGGTGGTCAAAGTATTGAAGTTTCAGCTTCAGCATCAGTCCTTCCAATGAATATTCAGGGTTGATTTCCTTTAGGATTGGCTGGTTTGATCTCTTTGCTCGAGCCCCTTACTTGCTTTCATTTTTCATTTTTTAAAAATTTATTATTTATCTTTATATTTGTTTATTGCTCATCCCCAAATTAGAATGTAAGCTTTATAAGGGCAGGAATTTTGTTTTGTTCACCAGTATATGCTCAGCACTTGGAACAGTAACTGGTTACATAATAGAAACTCAATATATATTGATTGAATGAACAGTGTCTTTTAAAAAATTTTTAAGAGACGGATGCATACCCAGGCCTCTAGGGATCTAATGTAAATCTAGCCCGAAGCTTTGTTGCCCTTAACTTTTTGATGGATGGCTAAGATGATAACATTGACCACACACTGAATGAATTTACAGATGTACATTGTTGTGCATCTATAAATTATGCACAACTGCAAAGGATAACCAATAAATTGGATAATACAATCAGGATTCCCCTCCCCCTTATCAAATCCTGACAAAGTGTAATGGTGAATCATACCTAACAACATAAAGGGACAAATATAAAGCACTCAGAGATCCCAAAATTCAATTGTGCCAGTACAGGTTGGGGGCGAGATGACTTACGATTGCTCACGTAGGAAGATTTAGAGTCTCCTGTTGATTGTGAGTAGATGATGAGTCAATGCAGTGTGATGTAACTTCCAAAAAAGATCAATCTTTTGTTGTATTAATAGAAATATAGTGTTCAGGTCAGGAAGTAGTTCTCTAGTACTCACCGGTGATCAGGTCACATTTGTTTTGCTTTATGAATTCTGATCTTCAGCCTTTAAGAAAACCATTAATAAATAAAAGGTTCTTCAAGAAGAGTTTTAAAGGGTAAAATGGGATCTTGTAATCAGTGTCATATCAGAAATGATTGAAGGGTCTAAGAGTCTGTGTTGGTGTGTGAGGAGGAGGGAGAAAGCTAGCACATGTAGCTACCTTCCCAAGTGAGAAGTGCTGTCCTTCAAGGAAAGTTATATTTCTTCTGTGGGTAATCCCAGAAGATTGAACACCCTTGAACAGAAGATGTAAGTATGTATGTTACAGCCCATTAGAATTTGTCAACAGTTACTATGTTTGCCCAGTAATCAGGTGGACAACTGGTGGAAGTTGTAAGCTCCTTGACCCTGGTGGTGTTCAAGCAGAAACTGGGCACACATGCCTCATGTCCTGAATACATTTGTGATGGAAGTTCAAACACTGGGGTAAGGGATTGGATTAATCACAATGGCAAACACACAGTGGGTGCTTACTATATGACAGGTACCATAATAAGTATTAACGTGGGTTATTATTTTTAATACATCAATCTTACTCCATCGTGAAAGTGAGTCATTCAGTCGTGTCCAGCTCTTTGCAACCCCATCGACTATACAGTCCATGCAATTCTCCAGGCCAGAATACTGGAGTGGGTAGCTGTTCCCTTCTCCAGGGGATCGTCCCAACCCAGAGATTGAACCCAGGTCTCCCACACTGCAGGTGGATTCTTTACCAGCGGAGACACCGTGTAAGCCCAAGAATGGTGGAGTGGGTAGCCTGTCCCTTATCTAGCGGATCTTCCTGACCCAGGAATTGAACCAGGATCTCCTGCATTGCAGGCAGATTCTTTACCAGCTGAGCTACCAGCGAAGTGGAAACTAAGGTTTCAAGGGGTTAAGTAACTTGCCCAAGGTCTTAACACCTTGTACAAAGCAGAGCAAGGATTTTAACTTATGCAGTCAGATCCTTGATTTTAACTTATTATTCTAAGGACTCCTACTAAAAAATAATAATTTTTGTCTTTTTATTTTTTATTGGAGTATAGTCAATTAACAGTGTAGTGATAGTATCAGGTGAACAGCAAATGGACTCAGCCATGCGTACACATATATCCATTCTCCCCCGAACGCCCCTCTCTGCTATATTTTAAATGGCTAACCAGCAAAGACCTACTGTATAGCACAGGGAACTCTGCTCAGTGTTATCTGGCTGCCTGGATGGGAGGGGAAACCATTCTTTCCTACCCTGAGATTCTACCACTGTGATGAAGTAATCAAACCAAAGAGCTTATTATCTTCAGTTATAAATGACTCTGTAGTAAATAGGTTATTTCAACAAAGTATGCAGGCACTAAGTTAGCCTGGGGAGTTGCCACTTGTGGTACATTATATGGAGCACAGCATGGGGCCTGGCACACAATAGGTGCTCAATAATTATTTGTTCAGGGACAAGACTGAGTGGACTGCAACCACACAAGCTGCATTTGAAATGGCAGAATCTCAATGCATTGTGTCTGAGGGAAAACAAGCACATTTCTGGGTGGTCGACTGAGGACACTTGGCAAAAAGTAATAATCCATCATTCCTGGCAGATGCCTTGTGAATTCCTGCTCAGTTGTTTGGACAATATTCATTTAAACAAATATTTATTGAGTACCTATCCTGTGCCAGGTATGTCCAATATGCTGAGGGTGCAGAGGTGAATCAGAGGATGCAATGTTAGTGGGGGAGATGGACAGGTAAGCAAATTCTTATGATACAGTGTGATGAGAGCTTAGCAGGTGTGTGTGTGCGTGTGTGTGTTAAGTATTACAGGGACACAGAGCAGAAAGGAACTGATTCTACTTGGTTGAAGGATTTGTCCAATACTTGATTATGTTTTCAAAATGACTGCCTTGTGTGTTGCATGAGCTTACTTGATCTTCATACAGACTGCATGAAACTGTGATCCCTTTTTGAACAAAAATCAAATAGAGTATCATGGAGATTGGGTGAGCTCCCCAAGATCATGCAGCCCGTAATAATAGTTGTTGGTGTTTATGGAGTGCTTGGGCTACCTGAGGTACTGTTCTGAGCCATATTAAAATGGTTCATCTTCACAACTCTACAAGGTCATTATTAATATTATTGCTGTTTTACAAATGAGAAAACTGAGGCACAAGATCTAAATAATTTGCCTGGAGTCACACAGCTAGAAAGTGGAAAAGCCAGGACTTACACCAGCCTTTTCTGGCATTAGCAGGCACACACTTACCCTGTGCACTAAGAGCTGGGGATTCTTAGATTCTGACTGTAAGTTCAGCTTCCTTTCAAGTGACTTTGTTCTTTAGCAATATTATTGATACGTCCAAATGAAAGAAACAGTGTGTGCCTGGCTACAAGGAGACTTTGCGTAGGTTAGGCATCCCTGAAAGCATTTTGGGAGCAGTATGGTAAAATCTAGGCTCTCCAAGATCACTGCAGACAGTGACTGCAGCCATGAAATTAAAAGACGCTTGCTCCTTGGAAGGAAAGCTATGACCAACCTAGACAGCATATTAAAAAGCAGAGACTACTTTGCAGACCAAGCTCCATCTAGTCAAAGCTATGGTTTTTCCAGTGGTCATGTATGGATGTGAGAGTCGGACTGTAAAGAAAGCTGAGAGCCGAAGAACTGATGCTTTTGAACTGTGGTGTTGGAGGAGACTCTTGATGGTGTTGGAGAAGACTCTTGAGAGTCCCTTGAACTTCAATGAGTTCAAACCAGTCCATCCGAAAGGAAATCAGTTTTGCATATTCACTGGAAGAATTGATGCTGAAGCTGAAACTCCAACACTCTGGCCACCTGACGCAAAGAACTGACTCACTGGAAAAGACCCTGATGCTGGGAAAGATTGAAGGCAAGAGGAGAAGAGGACAACAGAGGATGAGATGGTTGGATAGAATCACCGACTTGATCGACATGAGTTTAAGTAAGCTCTGGGAGTTGGTGATGGACTGGGAAGCCTGGCGTGCTGCGATTCATGGGATCGCAAAGAGTCAGATACAACTGAGCAACTGAACTGAACTGAACTGATGATAAAATCTAAAACCGGCATTAGTTGTGATTTCAGGGTTTTTCAGGGCAGCCAGAATTTGGGCTTTTGTTCTCCAGGCCAGCAGGTCTGGGCTCTAGGCACTATGATTTGTTACACGTAGGAACTAGCCACCAATCCTTACTTACAACCTTTTAAAATTTGGCTTAAATTTTTCTAAAGAAGACAACAAGATGTGAAACATTAAGAATGAAACAAGTTAAATTCAATACTTTATATGTAAGCAAGAGTGGAGATACAGAAAAGGAGAAATGAAGCACATAATTGCTTAAATCGTCCAAGCTTTCTCTCCATAATACAAATTCTTGGGTTGAAAAATAGTTCAATCCAATAGTATTGTACCTTAATAATTAGGTTGGGTTTCCTCTGTGGTAAATCTCAGAAAGAATTGGTTATTAAAATGAATGAAGTAGATTACCGTTCCCTCAATAATTACTACTTCAGCTAATGTGAATATTACCTGTGTGATTGAATCTATTGCATTTTTAAGACACCTATCTCCAATAATTTTTGGAGATTCAGTAATTTAAAAGTCAGTAGGTGGGAATTTCTGTGGTAGGCAGAGGGACAGAAAAGGTCAATGTTCTTTGACATCCTTTCCTTCAAATCAAGTTTTTTGGTTTTGGTTGGTTTTCAGTGTTTTGTTACGTATGGAGACCTGGTAGATGTAACTGATTTATCTTAGCCTTTGTGTTTATAGATTTCTATTTTCTTGGCTTCAGGTCCTTGGAAACATTTGTTTTGATGGTGGCAGGAGAGTTAGTCATGTTTTATTTTTGTTGTTCCCATTTATTTTTAAGATCTTTTAGTTCAAGTCCACTTACAAGGTGTTTTATAACCTGTATTTATGTTTCCACACACACAAAAAACATTCCTAGTAGTAATTCTAGTACACTCATAAAAACAGTTAATAATTTAATGCACATCAGAATGATTCTGTGATATTAGTAAGCTGGAACTAGGATATGCTTTGAAAAAATGTGTTTGAAATTTGTAATTGGATTTAGCATTTACATATCAAATTTCAAGTTTCTTAGATCAATTATTTTTGAGTTACCAAGAAGCCAAATTCTTCTTTTCTTTTCATTACTGAGTCAACAAAAGTTGGAAAATTCTTTTCTCACATATTCCATTCTTTAACTGAGCCTGAAGGTAAATAACTTTTTAAAAAACCACATCTCAAACAAACAATTTTACATGAGGTTATGAGTAAATGAATAGAATGGGCTCTACTGGCACTGGGGATATACGTCTAATTAGAACTCTCAATCTTCCAAACATATCATTTACTAACATTGAGGTTTTTAATTCTTAACTCTGAGTCCATTGGGATGGAAACAAGTGACCCTTGTTGGAAATATGTCACGAATCAACTTTCTCAGGTTGACCTTTAGTTTGTTGGTCACCAAATCAAAACAGTATTTATTCCCAGGCTTAAAGATGTCTGTACCTTCTTAAATTTGTTGTAAGATCAAGGAAGTAAAGCACTGCTTTGCTGCTGTGAACAGGTTGCCTTCTCTCTTTGCCTTGATGCCTCTTAGTTTCTTCATGAGAGATATTACATCTTGGCCAGCTCCACGCATGAAGCAATATGAAGCACACTGCACCTCTTGCACATCCTCCATTGTAGATGGGAGGTAGATAACTCTGTTTTTACAATGAGACAGACGAATATCAGCCTTCAAACTGACTTGGCATACTTTCTAGTTCAGAGCTCCTTACTAGGCACCAAACACTGTACAAATGCTCTCAAGAGCCAATGTTTATAACTTAAAAGTAGTAACATAAAATTTACATCTATTTGATTACTTTCTGACCTTGAGCAAGCAATTTTACCTCCCTCCAAAATAACTATTTCATAGTGTTATTATAGCAAATCATTGATATTATATATATGAAAATACACAAAGCCTAGCACATAGTTGCAAATGAAAGTTGAATTTATGTGAAGCGTATAATTAACCACCCATGGAACATCAAATGGACAAATGAATCCAAATTGATATCTGTCTCTAATCAGTTTTAAATCAGAACATTTCACTTCTAAATGAATCACTCCATCTATCAATGACTTTGCTTCATAGTCTACATTCAGAACAAAATGTTACTTAAGTTATAGTCTGTTAATGTATTTCATAACAGGAGCTGACTATGGTTTCTTTAGGAGAAAATCACAGGTAAACAAAAAGAAGGAAAATTATATAAATGAAAGGTCTTTATTTAGAAATAAATGAAGAAGGAACAGTTATCTGATAAAAGAACATTCAGATCATGATATAATTATATGTCTACATGTAATTACAAAATATAATTGTATTTATATTGGTTTAAAAATTTTTTTTCTGATCTTAAAGGACTAATTTTCTCGTAATTGAATGACAAACTCTGCAGTACTTCGTATTAACTATTAATAAGCTAAAAATACCCATTAACTATCTTTTTCTTAATTCCATCTACTGTCATGGACTTACATTTATCTCAGTGATACAAAAAGAATGATTTAAATTGCTTGCTCTTTCTGCTTATTAGAAAGGAGGAGAAAGAACCATTCCCCCGACCCACTTAACTATGAAAAAAGGACTCTCCCAAGTTGCCAGGAACTAACAACAGTAGCAAAATTACAAGAAAATTTTATTAAGAAATCTTTTCTCATCTGCAAGTTATTTGACTGAAACCTGAGGTGCTGAATTTCAGCACAAAGGTGACTTTGGAAGAGAAAGTTTATGCCAAACTGGATCAGTTGTTTTTGTGTTATGTAAGGAGGAGAAAAAGAATTAACTATTTACTCCTAAGCTATAAATTTCAGGTTACCCTAGTTCACCAAATGAGAGAATGTCCAAGCCGCAAACTTTACTGTAGCCTTATATTTTCATGCACTATTTTCTGTACCCACTCAAAACTAAATATAATTAAATATTAAGTAATTTGCATTGCCAAAATATATTTTAAAAGTACAAAGTTATTTTACTAATTATTTCAGAAGTGAACTCTAGTTGAATTGTAAAAGATGGTATTATTAAACAATTTAAAACATTTTTTTAAATAATTTTTCCTGATTATATACAAGTGCAATATAAAAATATAGAAAATGCAGTACAGTGAAAACAAAAAAGTAAAAATCACCAAAATCACCCACAATTCTATCATCCAGAGATAATCACCATCCACATTTTGCTGTATCACTTGCAGTGGGTATTCACACATACACAAGCCCATTATATGTAAATGTGTATTACTGTTTTATTATAGAAAATTTAGAACATGAACAAAAGTAGACAGAAAGCATCATGAACCTTTTGTACCTATCAACCTATGATGACCAAACCAAACCATCAATTCCCTCTTCTTCCCCACTTGTTTTACTTTAAAGCAAATTCCACGAATTGTATCATCTCATTCACAAATATTTCAATATGGATCTTTAAAAGATAAGGCTTTAAAAACATAACCATTATCACATCCAAACTAATTAACAATGATATCTTACTAATATTAAATAATTAAGTCATTGTTTAGAATTTCAATCGTCTCATGAATGTCATCACAATTTATTTTCATAGATTGTTTCAAGCAGAATCCAAATGAGGTTCACACGATGAGATTGGCTGATCTATCTGTTAAATCTCTTTAAATATAAGTGGGTTTCCATTCAAATAGTTTTTTTCTTCCAAACTTTTTGTTGAAGAAACCAAGTTGTTTGTCCTGTAGAACATCCCACAACCTAGACTTTTTCTCATTGTATCCCCATAGTAGAGTCTAACATGTTCCTCAGTCCTCCACAGTACCTGCAACTGAGTTTAATAGATTCAGTTGGGCTTTTTGTTGTTGTCATTGTTTATTTGTTTGTTGGGTTTTTTTTTGGCAAGACTGCTTCATAGGTAGTAAAGTGTTTTGCCGTTAAGAGGTGCATAATGTGTAATAATCTCTTCTTTTATGTTACCTGGAGTCATTAGTTTGTTTATTGTTGTTGTTGTTCAGTCACTAAGTTGTGTCTGACTCCTTGTGACCCCATAGGCTACAGCATACCAGGTTCCTCTGTCCTCCAGTATCTTCCGGCGTTTGTTCAAATTCATGTCTGTTGACAGTCAATAATGCTATTTAGTCATCTTATCCATTAACTTATTCAAGATTGCAAAATGCCTAGATTTTATATCCTATTGTTCCTTGAATTGATTTTCTAGCATGTACCAATGGTGACTAAATAGATGTTTTGTGATTTTGGTTTTTAAGTTTGTTTGTCTTTAAATTATCATTCAAACTCATACCTAGAAACTTAATTGATTTGTTTCACGCATCATGTTTGTTACTCTTATTAAAGCTGAAATTAACACTTCTTTGCTCTGTGGCAGCGTCTTCAAATGATCTCCTGACTTTTGACATGACCCTAGCAGTCTTTGATAGTGCCTCTGCTAGTTGGTATAATAAGATGGTCTAGGCTTATCTTGTATAATTTACACAGTACAAATCTATTTAAGACTTGAGTATATATAAATATAATACAAAACCATAGGATGGAAACTATTTATAATAGCAAAAGACTGGGAACAACCCAAATGCTCATAAATAGAAGACTGATTGAACAGAGTATGGTACAATCTTACAGTAGAGTTATTTGCAGTTATAAAATGACATCAGGAATCTTTAGTTCTTTAGATATACTTATGTGGGTTGAGCTGTAAGATATATTTTATATAAAGCAGAAAGAGGGAAAAAAGTGAGTCTAGGATGCTGCCATGTGTGTAAGAATGGATATAAATGTATATATACACACACATTTATATATATACATGAGTGAGTGAAAGTTGCTCAGTTGTGTCCGACTCTTTGCGACCCCATGGACTATACAGTCCATCAAACTCTCCAGGCCAGAATACTGGAGTGGGTAACTGTTCCCTTCTCCAGGGGATCTTCCCAATCCAGGGGTCGAACCCGGGTCTCCAGGCAGATTCTTTACCAGCTGACCTACCAGGGAAGGAAGCCCAATATATATACATACATATATGCATGCATATATATGTGTACATATATATGTAGATCTGATTTGGATTTGAACCATATATTTTTCATAATTATAAAATGCTAATTTTTAAAAATGCATTTCCTAATTTTTAAAAGCACAATTATATCCACCTGGTAGCATACAGAGAACTATTTCAAATAACTTTAAGACACAGTAATTTGACTACATATCCCTAATGGGCAGAGAAGGCAATGGCACCCCACTCCAGTACTCTTGCCTGGAAAGTCCCATGGACGGAGGAGCCTGGTAGGCTGCAGTCCATGGGGTCGCTAAGAGTTGGCACGACTGAGCAACTTCACTTTCGCTTTTCACTTTCATGCATTGGAGAAGGCGATGGCACCCCACTCCAGTATTCTTTCCTGGAGAATCCCAGAGACAGAGGAGCCTAGTGGGCTGCCATCTATGGGGTCGCACAGAGTCGGACATGACTGAAGCAACTTAGCAGCAGTAGCAGTAGCAGTAGCAGTATCCCTAATGGGATATAAGGACAAAAATGAAGTGCAAAAACATTTGTTAACAGTTTTTGGTAATCATTTTGTTGCTAGTAGTATCATTACTTGATTCACGTACTGTTGAAACCTGGCTTGGAGAATTTTGAACATTACTTTGCTAGAGTGTCAGATGAGTGCAATTGTGTGGTAGTTTAAGGGAAAAGCTACCCACTCCAGTATTCTGGCCTGGAGAATTCCATGGACTATATAGCCCATGGGGTCACAAAGAGTCGGACACGACTGAGCAACTTTCACTTTCACTTTGAACATTCTTTGGCATTGCCTAGAACTTCCAGATGTTCAAGCTGGATTTCGAAAAGGCGGAAGAACCAGAGATCAAATTGCCAACATCCGTTGGATCATCAAAAAAGCAAGAGAGTGCCAGAAAAACATTTCCTTCATTGACTACGCCAAAGGCTTTATGTGGAACACAACCAACTGTAGAAAATTCTTAAAGAGATGGGAATACCAGACCACCTTATCTGCCTCCTGAGGAATCTGTATGCAGGTCAAGAAGCAACAATTAAAATTGGATGTGGAACAACAGACTGGTTCCAAATTGGGAAAGCCTGTATACTGTCACCCTGCTTATTTAACTTATATGCAGAGTACATCATGCAAAATGCCGGGCTGGTTGAAGCACAAGCTGGAATCAAGACTGCCGGGAGAAATATCAATAACCTCAGATATGCAGATGACACCACCCTTATGGCAGAAAGCAAAGAGCAACTAAAGAGTCTCTTGATGAAGCTGAAAGAGGAGAGTGAAAAAGCTGGCTTAAAACTCCAACATTAAAAAAACTAAGATCACAGCATCTGGTCCCATTACTTCATGGCAAATAGATGGGGAAACAATGGAAACAGTAACCAGACTTTATTTCTGGGGGCTCCAAAATCACCGTGGACGGTGACTGCAGCCATGAAATTAAAAGATGCTTGCTCCTTGGAAGAAAAGCTATGACCAACCTAGACAGCATAATAAAAAGCAGAGACGTTACTTTGCCAACAAAGGTCCACATAGTCAAAGCTATGGTTTCTCCAATAGTCGTGTATGGATGTGAGAGTTGGATCATAAAGAAAGCTGAGTGCCGAACAATTGATGCTTTTGAACTGTGGTGTTGGAGAAGACTGTTGAGAGTCCCTTGGACAGCCAGGAGATCAAACCAGTCAATCCTAAAGGAAATCAGTTTTGAATATTCATTGGAAGAACTGATGCTGAAACTCCAAAATTTTGGCCACTAGATGCGAAGAGCCAACTCATTAGAAAGGACCCTGATCCTGGGACATATTGAAGGCAGGAGAAGGGGATGACAGCAGATGAGATGGTTGGATGGTATTACTGACTCAGTGGACATAGCTCTGGGAGATGATGAAGGATGGAAGCCTGGCGTGCTGCAGTCCATGAGGTTGCAAAGAGTCGTACACAACTGAGCAACTGAACAATAACTATATATATATATACACACACACTTGTAATGAATATATGTATAACATCAGTTTAGCCATTTTCCTATTTTTGGACATTTAGATTGATTCCAATTTGTTATAGTTATGTATAATACTGCCACAAAGCATCTATGCATATCTTATTATCTCTTTAGTACAAATTTCTATAAGTCAAATTACCTGGCCAGAGAGTAAGAACACATTTAAGTTCTTGATTACTATTAATATTGTCCAATCGCCTCTAGAAAGTTTAGAGCAGGATACACACCAAGCAACAGTGTTTCATCCCATGAATAGTTATAAATACTCACATTGACATGTTTCTGTCAATATGATTTAAGTCAAGTAATCACTCCAGTTTTTTCTTTCCTATTCCCTCTTTGATTTTCTTGTAGAGAACATTAAAAATTAACAACACCACATGGAAAAACTACACTGATGTAATATTTACCTATTTACATTATGGATTAATAACTTTATTAAACAAAGATTAGAATGGCTTTATCAAACTAAATGTATTACTTATAAATTAATGTGTGGAATTGCTAATGCTTTAGTTGGAAACAGACATATAATGAATGTATTAAGTTATTAATTTTTATAGCTCTTTGGTAAATTGGTAGCTACTTTTAAAACTCTTGAGATTTTTAGTTATAATCTTACCTTTGCAGAATTTGTTACATGTAAAGCTTTAATTTTCTGATAGAGTTGAGAAAGTTAAGTAACTTTGCAAACATTACTTACATGTACCTTATATATACAATTCCACATGCATAATGAAAACAAAAAAGAAAGATAACAGATTGAAAAAAAACATAGGCTCTAAGAGCTAGAAGGATCTTAAAGATCATCTGATCTAACCGCTTCACTTAATACACTGGGAATCTAAGGCAAAAGGCAGTTATGTAACTTCCCTGAGGTCATACAACTGATTTGTAACAGAGTAAGATAAAAATCCAAATCTCATTCAACATAGTGCCCTATCCATGTAGCTTCTCAGAATTAGCAAAACCTGAATGCAAAATGCAAAATTAAAATAATGTTGCATTGGAGAAATGGAATTTAAGGTGTCTTCCTTTGAAATTCTACTGTTATGCTATCTTCTCATTGAAAAAAAAAAACTGAAAATAGACCAGCGACTACATTATAAAATCAGGTAAAAGACCACTTCTGTTATATGAAAGCTAGAAATAGATTATTCTAATAGTCGGGATTTATAGCAATCAGAATATACAGCATTTGAAAGAGATACACACACACACATATATAGTTATTGTTTAGTTGCTAAGTTGTGCAATTCCATGGATTGTAGCTCATCAGGCTTCTCTGTCCATACACACGTTATTGCAGTGATTCACTGTTACTATCTCATTGAAATCTAACAATCATCTCAAACACAGAGTTTATGAGACTTGCCCCAGGTATTCCCATGAGTGTCAGGGTCAGGATTTGAACCTAGGTATTCATAGACACAGTATATTGTTTGCAGTTTCAAGCCTCAGTGGTCAATTTCATTGCTGCTTAGGGGTCCTGTGATTATTTGACCCTCCTCAGCTCTCTCCCCAGTGTCAAAGTTTTCACCTTAGAAATCCATTTGCTTGAATAACATGATGGAATTCCTTAGGGCAAAAATTTTTAGAAACAGGTCTTTGAAACCCTTTACTTGCCACTTGCTAAGTATGTGACTTTTCTTTCACTATCTGTAATGTAGGTATGACAGTACTTACCTCATTGGATTATTGGAGGAGTAAAGAAAATAAATTGTATCTACTTTTTAGTAGGATACTTAACTCACAGTAAATATTCAATAAGCAATATCTGTCATCAGCTATCTTGCCATCACCATCAATATTATTAATATCATTATTAAAATTATCATACTTCTTTCCTATTGACCACTTTTTAAATGCAAAATCCTGTGGAAGCAATAATGCATTATTCAAGGGGCTGGTGACTCATCGGTTGTTTTTCTCCTGACAGGAGAGAACAGACGTAATAAAGCTCAGGAAAAGAGAGGGAGAGATGGAAAAGAGGAGTTGGAGACCAGGAAGACAGAGCTTTTACCTCCAGCTAGTTGGGCTAAGTTTACAGAACAGTTCAGTATAGGTCCCATGCTCTGCTATGGGATCACCTTTATCAGGTTTTAGAATACTACTTGAGAATGGGGAAGACCACTGTTCCCAGGCCATGGACACAGACTATCTGTCGCTGCTCAGGGAATCCTACGCACTGTGGCTGCTGCCTGTCCAGGCTGCAGGGGTGGAAGAGGGCAAATAACCCTCAGCAAATGCTTCTGTTTACTGTGCCTGGAAACAGGCCTTTTGCCATGGAAAATTTTCTCATTGTACCCATAGGTACAGGACCTGTATTGCACAATACGGAAGATCTTATTAAACTTCTTGCTAACCTGTGTACATGCTGTGCTTGAAGCCCAAAGGCCATTTGCCATTTCTGGGGTGTTATTTCACTTTTTGCTTGGGGGTAAGGTTTTAAGGTGGCTTACAGGAGCATCCTTACACTCTTCTCCAAAATCTTCCTCTGGTCAGGGATCCCTGAAGTCTTCCTGTTTTATGCTACCAGCTTCTCCTAAGATCTGCATACTCTTATTTCCTCCAGTGTTTTATTTAACATTTTTCATTGTTATGACAAGAACATAAGCACATGGTAAAATATAAAATAGTGCTAAAGGATGTTCAGTGAAAAGTACATCTCATTCCTATCCCCATCCCCAGTGCCACTGCCCAGAAGTAACCGTTGTCCGTTCATTCATTCATTCAGAAAACATGGCCTCGTGCCTTCTTTGTCCATGATGCTTAGGGGTGAGTAGCAAACAGACAGATAATAGTATTATTAATAATAGGAGTTGATGGGCCACGAAGAAGATCCAAAAATAATTATCCATGGAATATCAAAAAGTGATGAATGTTACAAACAGAAACAAACAAGGGAGGAAGATAGAGTGATATTTGAACAAGCAAAGAGGGAAGGAGGTATTGTGAGGCGCATTCCAAGCAAAGGGACAGCACACTCTAGCAAGGTTGGCAGGCTGTTTGTTGGGAGAGCATTTTAAATATTTATTTTTATTTGTAAAATATTCGTATCTACCACAGATCAGACATTCTTCTGAGTACTTTATATATGTTAATTCTGTTAATCCTTACATAGCAGCCCAGGCACTCTTATCCTCCCCACTGTAAAGGGGAATTGAGCCACAGAAGAATTAGGAACATTGTTTAAAGTCACAAAGCTAGTGAGCAGTGAGAGCTAGACTTCCACACAAGCTGTCTGGTTTTGTCTGGCTCATTTCTTAGCTTCTACACTCTGTTGCCACAGAGTAGGCAGGTGGTACTGGAGACCTGTGGGGCCATGCTGAGGGCAAGATGACGGTAATGGGAGAGCCTTGAACAGAGGAGTGACAGGTACATTCTTTCAGAAAATTCTGCCATATCTATATGCATTTACATACATGTACATGGGCTTCCCCGGTCACACAGCAGTAAAGAATCCACCTGCGATGCAGGAGCCGCAGAAGACCTGGGTTTGATCCCTGGGTAGGGAAGATCCCCTGGAGCAGGGCACGGCAACCCACTCCAGTATTCCTGCCTGGAGAATGTCATGTGCCGAGGATCCTGGCGCGCTATATAGTCCATAGGGTCACAAAGAGTGGAACATGACAGGTGGCAGAGCATGTACCCATGTATATGTGTGTATATGTGTGTGTCCTTGAGGTTTGTGTCCTCTTAGTGATTAATATGCTTAATGTTAAAATGTAACACAATTTCAATTTGTGAGAAGGAGAGAAAGACTTGATGTTATGTATGCTGAAGTTAAAGATGATATCTTAGCAAATAATATTTGGGACACAGGTGATTTCTTCTATTTTTAAAGTCCTACAAATACTTTTCTATTCTGGGGCTTTGGCAGTACTTATGTATCTGACTGTGCATCCGTAGGAAAACAAATCAACTTTCTTTTTTTTAACAATTCAGTGGTTTTTAGTATATTCACAGTGTTGTACAACCATTGCCATTATCCAATTCCAAAATATTTCCATCAACCCAAAAGAAACTCTTCAAGAGATGGGAATACCAGACCACCTTTCCTGTCTCCTGAGAAACCTGTATGCAAGCCAAGATGCAACAGTTAGAACCAGACATAGAACAATGGACTGGTTCCAAATTGGGAAAGGAGTACTTCAAGGTTGTATATTGTCACCCTGCTTAGTTAACTTATATGCAGGGTACATCCTGTGAAATGTCGGGTTGGATGACTCACAAGCTGGAATCAAGATTACTGGGAGAAATATCAACAACCTCAGATATCCAGATGATACCACTCTAATGGCAGAAAGTGAAGGAGAACAAAAGAGCCTCTTGATGAGGGCGAAAGAGGAGAGTGAAAAGCTGGCTTAAAACTCAATATTCAAAAAACTAAGATCATGGTATATGGTCCCATCGCTTAATGGCAAATAAATGGTGGAAAAAGTGGAAACAAGACAGATTTTATTTTCTCGGACTCCAAAATCACTGTGAACGGTGACTACAGCCACAGAATTAAAAGACATTTGCTCATTGAAAGAAAAGCTATGACAAACCTAGACAGCATATTAAAAAGCAGAGACATCACTTGCTGACAAAGGTCCATATAGTCAAAGCTAAATGAAGACTAAATGCCAGATAATTGATGCCTTTGAATTGTGATGCTGGAGAAAACTCTTGAAAGTCCTTTGGACAACAAGGAGATTAAACTGGTCAATCCTAAAGGAAATCAACCCTGAACAGTTATTGGAAGGACTTATGCTAAAGCTGAAGCTCCAATACTTTGGCCACCTGGTGCAAAAAGCAGACTCATTGGAAAAGCCCCTGATGCTGGGAAAGATTGAGGGCAGGAGGAGATGGGGGTGACAGAGGATGAGATGGTTGGATGGCATCTCCACCTCAAAGGACATGAGTTTGGGCAAACCCCAGGTGATAGTGAAGGACAGGGAAGCCTGGAGTTCATGGGGTTGCAAAGAGTTGGACATGACTTAGTGACTGAACAAAAGAAACTTCATAATTGTTAGCAGTCACTCTCAATTCTGCTCTTCCCCCGACCTCTGGAAGCCACTAACCTATTCTCTGTCTCTATGAATTTACCCATTATGGATATTTCATGTAAATGGAATCGTTCAATGTGTGGCCTTTTGTGTCTGGCTTTCACTGAGCAAGGGTGAAAGGGTCATCCATACTATAAGGGTCATCCATACTGTAGCTTGAATTGGTACCTCATTCCTTTTTATTACTGAATAATATTCCAGTGTATGATTTATCACATTTTGTTTATCTGTTCTTCAATTGATGGACATCAGGGTTGTTTCTACTTTGTAGCTATTATGAATAATGCTGCTGTTTACATTTGTTTACAAGTTTTGAGTGAGCATGTTTGTAATTTGGGGGTATCAGTTCAATTCAGTCTCAGCTGTGTCTGACTCTTTGTGACCCCATGGACTGCAGCACACCAGGCTTCCCTGTCCATCAACAACTCCCAGAGGTTGCTCAAACTCATGTCCATCGAGTCAATGATGCCATTTCATCCTCTGTTTTCCTCTTCTCCTTCTGCCTTCACTCTTTCCCAGCATCAGGGTATTTTCCAATGAGTCAGTTCTTCACATCAGGTACCCAAAGTTTTGGAGTTAAGCTTCAGCATCAATCCTTCCAATGAATATTCAAAACTGATTTCCTTTAGGATTGACTGGTTTGATCTCCTTGCTGTCCAAGGGACTCTCAAGAGTCTTCTCCAACACCACAGTTCGAAAACATCAATTCTTTAGCACTCAGCTTTCTTTATGGTCCAACTATCTTGGGTATACCAGTGGAATTGCTGGATCATATTCTAACTGTATGTTTACTATCAAATCAATTTCTGAGCCCAACGTATTACATAGCACTTCAACCCTTGGAAGGGGAAAATTATAGAAGCAAGTGGTTGCTTTAGCAAATGTCCTATCCTGTTGTTTTTCTATGAGAAGGTGGCAGATTGGTGGTGGTGCCCATTTCTTAGGGTTTAATATGTCAGTATCTGAAGGTCATTGGCACCTACTGGATATATTCTCCATGCAGTTCCCGCCTTTTGTGGCCCTCTCCATACAATAGATGGGGAGTGGTCATGAGGAAGTGGCCTTTGAAATAACCAAAGAGCTCAACTGAGTAACCTAATCCATCCAGGTACTCCTAGGAGCATCACGGCCAGGGTCAGTGTAGAAAAGTGAAGCTTTGAGATTACAAAGTTCCCAAAGAATATTAGGATAATAATGAAAGCCCCAACATTTTATCATTCACTCTGTGCCTAACATAATGCTTACATGCTTTACAACTTTTTTTCTAGACCTGAACTTTCTAATATGGTAGCCACTGGCCACAGGTGGCTATTAAGTTCTTACAACATGGTTAGTTTGAGTCTAACCATATGTGTAAAAATACATATTGGGTTTTGATGACTTAGTACAAAAAAAGGAAATATAAAATATCTCACTGACATTTTTTACATATTGAAATGATATTTTGGATATGTTGAGTAAAATACATCATTAAAGTTAATCTCACCTGTTTATTTTTACTTGTATTAATGGAACAACTAGAAAATTTTAAATTATATATGTGACTCACATTTATGGATTGTGTTATATTTCTATTGGACAGCATTTGTTCTAGTCTATTCTTCATAAGTAATTTGATCAGCCAGACTGTATTATCACCCCCAAATTATGGGTAAGGAAACTGAGGCTTAGAGAACTTAAGGAAATTGCCTATGATCACACAGCTGTGACTTAAGCACAAATCTGCTCTCTCTAAGCCTGAATTCTTACCCATTATTCTGTGCTGTCTCCCCAGAGTCCAGAAGTGCAACCCATTTGGTGTAGAAATGGCCATGATCATCAGCTATGGCAAAATGGTGTGTTCATGATTCCATTGCGGGGCACAAGAAAAATCACCCATGCCATTCTGTAAGGTAGAATTTAGGTTGTAGTTGGGAAAAATTGCCTATGGGGAAGTTTCTGAAATGCTAATTCTTTGTTTGTAACAGCTTGGGGCTTACTCACCAAGGATAGAAAGTAGATGAAACTACTTCAGAGGTTACTTTCATTTCTATGATCCTATATTGCAATTCATGTCAGATTCACAGGTCAGTTGCTGCTGTAATGCTTGGAGTGAGATGGAGTAAAGAGAGATGAATTAGTGCTTCAGTTTCAACCTTTTCTCCTGTAAAATGTAAGGCTTTAATATCATCCCATTTCATTTGAATTTGTGAAAACCTCAATGGGACATTCTTCATAGCAATGGCACCCTCTTCTAAGCTGCGATGAAGAGAAGGTGGCAAAACAGTTTAGGAGAGAAAGAGTCACTCCATTTTCTTCCTTGCACACCCTACCTTAAATCATTTTCTAAAATATGTATTTTAACTCAGTCAGTCTTCCTTTTCCTAAGGCATCAGTGTTCACCACTCAAAAATAATTTTCATATGTGCATATTAATACTAGCTATTGCTATACCATAAGTACTATAACTTAATTATGCTGTCATTTATTATAACTTGTATATAACATGTATCATGAGTATGATTCACTTATTTAATTCCAAATACCAAAGGGAAAGCCCAGTTTAGAACACTAGTTTCTTAAGCTACTTTTCCAAGATGGGAAGTCAAGGGAAGGATTAGGATCATTGGGACTTATTCTTTGTCTCAGGGTCTCTTCCCAAATGTTTAAACCATCTCATATTTTTAGGGGCTAGAAATGTTGCTGTCAGTCAAGTCATTAAGCAAATGGCTTCCCACCCCTAGCCAACTACAAATTTATAGCATACCGAGAAACACAGCAACTTGACACCTATAAGATTAAGTACAGCTCAAAAACCAACCTAGATAGCATATTCAAAAGCAGAGACATTACTTTGCCGACTAAGGTCTGTCTAGTTAAGGCTATGGTTTTTCCAGTGGTCATGTATGGATGTGAGAGTTGGACTGTGAAGAAGGCTGAGCGCCGAAGAATTGATGCTTTTGAACTGTGGTGTTGGAGAAGACTCTTGAGAGTCCCCTGGACTGCAAGGAGATCCAACCAGTCCATTCTGAAGGAGGTCAACACTGGGATTTCTTTGGAAGGAATGATGCTAAAGCTGAAACTCCAGTACTTTGGCCACCTCATGCGAAGAGCTGACTCATTGGAAAAGACTCTGATGCTGGGAGGGATTGGGGGCAGGAGAAGAAGGGGACGACAGAGGATGAGATGGCTGGATGGCATCACTGACTCGATGGACGTGAGTCTGAGTGAACTCCGGGAGTTGGTGATGGACAGGGAGGCCTGGCGTCCTGTGATTCATGGGGTCGCAGAGTTGGACACGACTGAGCGACTGAACTGAACAGCTCAAAAATCAAACCCTGGTAAGCTAAAACGTTTCTAAACCTGCATGCACCATTTTCTTTTATTAATTCAAAGTCAAACTTTTAGTGCCCCTAAATTAGATTCACTTTGGCTTAAGTAGCTACATGGGAAATAATTTCAGCATTTGTTTTTTGTTTAGTCATCCTTCCTTAAAATTCCTTAGCAGTTTCAGATGTACTTCAGATGGGGTGGCAATGAACCATAGGAAGAAGTCAAAAAGATAAAATGGTATTGGGATAGGAATATGGAAATGAAAACCTGCTGCTGCTGCTGCTGCTAAGTCGCTTCAGTCGTGTCCGACTGTGCGACCCCATAGACGGCAGCCCACCAGGCTCCCCCATCCCTGGGATTCTCCAGGCAAGAACACAGGAGTGGGTTGCCGTTTCCTTCTCCAATGCAGGAAAGTGAAAAGTGAAAGTGAAGTCGCTCAGTCGTGCCCGACTCTTAGCGACCCCATGGACTGCAGCCTACCAGGCTCCTTCGTCCATGGGATTTTCCAGGCAAGAGTACTGGAGTGGGGTGCCATTGCCTTCTCCGGGAAATGAAAATCGGATGCCTTGAATTCTAGTTCTGTTTCAGCAACAAAGCTGTTAAATATTTAAGTTCCACAAACATTTAATGGACACCTACTAAAGTCACGGCATTGTAATAAGTGCTGTAGGAGTCACAGGATAAACAAGACAATCATGCTCAAGGAACTTGTCATCTAATAGAAAAGAGCATATTTACAAAACCATGGTTTATAATACAGAATATGTGGGTGATGGAGTAGAACTTATGGGAGCACAGAGGAAATAAGCACAATTCCAGCCAAGGAGACTGGGGATGAAGAAAGTGTTGATTGGAGTGGTTCTGGAAGTATGGTTAGGATTTCTGGGCGGGGCTGGAAGGGAAGGGTGCTTTAAACAGAAGATACAGGGAAGAGGAGACATTGAAAGCAAAGGTATAGGTAAGAAAGTACAGAGTGGGTTCTGGAAACTTATTAGACAGGAAGGCAGAGTTAATTCTAAATAATAATGGGAGATAATCTTTGACTGCTAGATTAGAATCAGATTGTGGTAGAGCTTGAATTTCATCCGGAAGAATCTGGACCTTATTTGGGAGGGGGAAGGAAGGGGCAACAAAGATAAAGAGCACACCTGTGAATGATCAGCTCTGCTAGGATGATTGCTCTGACAGTATAAGTATATAGCTTGAGTGGTGAACAGAAAGACAGAAGCCTCAGGGAAGAGTTAGAAACTGTCGCAGTGGGGTTCAGGTAATGGGAATGCGTAGAGAAGGCAGAGGCAAGAGATATTTTGGAGGCAGAACTGACAGGAGTTGGTCATGATTGGTTTTGAGATGCGAAAGATGACTGTGGTTTTGAGTACTGGTGGGTGAGACCACCGATGGAGATGCTGAGAATGTAAGAGGTTCACTGGGAAAGATGCTATTTTGAGCATGTTTAATCCATTCTGAACAAATCAGCTAATCATATGAAACACAGATCAATTCCTGACTCACCTATTTACAAAACCCTGCAATGCCTTCCTATCCTACTCAAAACAAAAGAAGCATCCTCACAATGCTCAAGAAAGTCATATATGTCCTGGCTGCCCACTTTCCCTTTGATCTCATCTCCTTCCCTGCCCCTCTCTTCTCAATACCCTGGGGCCACACTAGCTCTCTTGCTGTTCTTCCAAGACTGCCCAGTGTGAGTTCTCCTAAGTGCCATTCTTGGTGTTTTCTCTGCCTGAAAACATCTTTCCTCCGACTATTCTTCTACCTCGCTCCCTCACTTTCTTCAACTTTTACTCAAATCCCTGTGTAGAAGAGCAACGTAGGAACCCTAAAGGCCTTCCCTGATCATCCTATATAAAAACAGCAACCCCAACCCTTCACCTCCACTTGGTACTTTCCCTCTCCCCATTTTACTATTCTCCATATAGCTGATCACCATCTGATATACTATGTATTTATTATCATAACCTGGAAACGAAAGCAGTAAAAGCAAATTAATAATGAAACAAGCCAATGGTTTCAAGGGTACAGTGAAGTTTGGTACTCACATTCACCATTTTGGGGACTGTACATTGATATAATCCCTTTGAAAAGCAACTTGGCAATAGATATGAAGAGCCATAAAATGGTGAGGTCCTGGAACATTTTATCAATATGTTTTGGAAGTTCTGGAAATGAAATCTAAGAAGATAATATATGGAAAGAAAATGTATATGCATACAATATTTATAATATCAAGAAACTGGAAAGGTTCTAAACATCTAACAATATAAGGAGATAGTTAAATTAAGTAAATTACGGTTCATTTACTTAATCATTATGTTATTCACTGTTAAAAGGATAGTTATAAAAAGCTGGCTAGCAACAAGGAAAATGCTTATGAAACAAAATTATATGTAAAAGAACAGGATCTTCAAATATGCATACAGAAAAAGACTAGGAGGAAATGAGCCCGAGTGCTGATATTAAGTGTATTAGGCTAAAGGGATTATAGGTTTATTTTTTTCTAAATCTCAGTTTTTCTGTGTTTAGGTTATATCCTTTCTATGATATGGTTATATTATTTTTTAAATATGTGTGTGTGTTAGTCGCTCAGTCCTGTGTGACTCTTTGCGATCCCACAGCTCTTTCCTCTGTCCATGCAATTCTCCAGGCAAGAATACTGGAGTGGGTACCCATTCCGTTCTCCAGGGGATCTTACCAACCCAGGGATTGAACTTGGGTCTCCAGCATTGCAGGCAGATTCCTCACCATCTGAACCACCAGGGAAGCTATTTTTAAATAATTTCTTTTTACTGATCAAAAGAAACTGAGCTGGTACACATCAGTTCATCCTCTGGACTGTATTGCTGAGTATCAATGGGAAGTCTGAGTTTCTCAGTATCCCGTCTGCTCATCCTTGACTTCCTCTTCTTCACTTGCCTACGTAATTTTAGCCTGCAACCTCCACGTTTTGATAGTCATAATCATGAAAAATAAAGTGGAAAGAACATAACTTGTCCTGTGCTTCTTGATGTTTATTTACGTGGACTGAGGCTAAGTTACCTGGTTCCATGTCTCCCTCTATTTTTTCTTTATTTAGCTACCACTTCCCCCATTGGTAGACCTTGGGGTTCTAACTCGTTCCTCCATACAATGCTTATCACCATCTGATATATTATGTATTTGCCTGTGTATGTTCACTCACTCAGTCATGTTTGACTTGATTTGCAACCCCATGGACTGTAGCCTGCCAGGCTCTTCTGTTCATGGATCTTTCCAGGCAAGAATACTGGAGTGGGTTGCCATTTTCTACTCCAGGGGATATTCCCAACCCAGGAATATCCCGCATCTCTTGAGTCTCCTTGAGTCTCATGGCAGATTTTTTACCATGCACCACCTGGGAAGCCAATATTATGTATTTACTTGTTTATTATTACAGCTTAGAAACTGAAGTGGCTAAAAAAGAAAAAAGGCATAATACCATGTCAACCTATTAAGTATCACTCTTTATATATATTTCCCCATTTTTTTATAAATCAGCAAAATAAATGCTACTCACATTTTAGAGATGAAAAAACTGAGGCTTTGGTTTAACAATTTGCCCAAGTTCACTGATCTAGGAGATTACCAAGTTGAAATTTAAACCCTAATTTTTGACCTCAAATCTTATTCCCTTAACCTGTACATTGATGAACGCACATTAATTATTAACATGGTGGTGGTTTAGTCACTAAGTCATGTCCAATTCTGGTGACTCCATAGACCATAGCCCTCCATGCTCCTCTGTCTATGGGATTTCCCAGGCAAGAATACTGGAGTGGTTTGCCAATTCCTTTTCCAGGGGATCTTCCTGACCCAGGGATCAAACCTGCATCTCAAACCCATATCTCCTGCATTTCAGGTGTATTCTTTATTGCTAAGCCATTAGGGAAGCTCTCAATTATTAAGATAGCCTAAGTTAATTTACTACATGGACATTGGCCAGGTGAAGTAAGCAATTGAATAATTGAGTTATTGAAACTCTCAATAAATTGATGTTGAGAATCTTTGTGTCTACATAAGCTTTAGATTTTTTTCTGTGTATGTCCAGAGTGTCTCAATAACTATTAGAGACCTTAAAATTATCAACTTGAAGTGTTTCAACTATTTTGGATATCTGAAGTATTCAAGTATTTACTTATCAGCCAAAATAATTTAACCTGATTTGATTCATGGTTTCCATTGAAGGATTTAGACACACTCTTTGGGGGCCAATAGCAACTTTTTTGATAAAACAAAATCCTTAGTTATTAAATAGACATTTTCAGTTGGTTATTTGGACTAAAGAATTGAGACTTAATAGAAGACATGTAAGATGTCAAAAGGACTATAAAATCCAGTTATGACTAATACTATTTCAGAGGAAATTTTAACAAAAAGAGATTTCCCATTTAATAACCCATTTATTTCCAGCAGCAGTTAGCTTAAAGATTCTGAGCAAATTGGTTGTAATGAGATTGGAGGAATTAAACCAAATTTTCCGAGAAATGTCACCCATAATGTTCACCATTATAATATGTCAGCAGTGTTCTTTCTTATCTATCTTCTTTGGCCAAAATCCCTCGGAGAAAACTCTTTCAGCTCCTGACACAGAACATGAAAAACCATACCATGATATTCCTCATCACTGTTAATACTTTTGGGGACTTACTGTAGGCCAGACTTCGCTACATAGTACATTTGGTCATCTCATTTTAATGCTCAGTATCCAATAAAGTAGGTACTGTCATTACATTCATCTTATAGATAGATAAAGAAACTGAGGCATTTGAAGTATTAAGTAACTTGTTGAAGAGACAGTATTTGAAAATAAAACAGATTTATTTTACTGGTTATTTCACCTTCTCTCTCATCTAAGAGACTAACATTTTTCAAAAGGAATGTCAAGTGTGACTTTACAGCTTTTATGGTAGAAGGAAGAGTGAAAGGCTTCCTGAATTGCTGCGGCTGTTATGCCAGTGATTAATTCCATCGGAGAAGAGGTTTGGTGAGAGTGGAGATTTTAGATCTAAAAGTCTGAGAGTGTGTTATCCTTGGATAATCTGTGCTTCCTTTACAACTCTTTCCCACATCAGTCTGCACTGAAAATGCCCCTTCACTATAAGAGTGTTTTCAACTCAGAGAGTTTATAACTGGTGGAGCTGTCCTTGGTCTGAAAGATCGGAGAAGAAATGTTTTACCCGGGGTCTCTGACTTCTCACAAAGTTGCTGGGCTTCTCAGTTGATTTGTAGAAATCTGCCAACCCATTATGTAGAGCAGATTGGGAGAAATCTTAGGAGAGAACCATGAACACTCTGAGGTATTTCATTATAGTACATTTTAAATTTTCCCCCCAACTTAGATCAGGAAATGAGGGCCCTAAAGTTCACTTACTGCAGTAAAACAGATTTGAAGACCTTCTTGTTGTTGCTGTTATTCAGTCACCAATTCATTTCTGACTCTTTGTGACTCCATGGACTGCAGCACACCAGGCTTCCCTGTCCTCTGTTATCTCCCTGAATTTGCATAAATTCATGTCCATTGAGTCGGTGATGCTATCTAACCATCTCATCCTCTGCTGCCCTCTTCTCCTTTTGCCTTCAGTCTTTCCCAGTATCAGGGTCTTTTCCAATGATTGAGTTCTTTACAGCAGGTATTGGAGCTTCAGCTTCAACATCAGTCCTTTGCATGATTTTCAGGATTGGTTTCCTTTAGGATTGACTGGTTTGATCTCCTTGTAGTCCAAGGGACTTTCAGGAGTATTCTCTAGCACCACAATTGGAAAGCATCAGTTCTTGGGGGCTCAGCTTTCTTTATGGTCCAACTCTCACATCTATATGTGACTACTGGAAAAACCATAGTTTTGACTATAGATCTTTGTCAGCAAGAGGATATCACAACTTTTTAATATGCGGTCTAGATTTGTCCCAGCTTTCCTTCCAAGGAGTAAGCATCTTCTGATTTCATGACTGCAGTCATGGTCCACAGTGTTTTTGGAGCCCAAGAAAATAAAATCTGTTACTGTTTCCATTTCCCCCCTGCTGTTTACCATGAAGTGATGAGATCAGATGCCATGATCTTAGTTTTTGAATGCTGAGTTTTAAGCCAGCTTTTTCACTCTCCTCTTTTATCCTCATCAAGAAGCTCTTTAGTTCCTCTTCACCTTCTGCCATTAAAGTAATATCATCTGCATATGTGAAGTTATTTATATTTCTCCTGGCAATCTTGATTCCAACTTGTGATTCATTTAGCCCTTCATTCTGCATCATATACTGCTCTGCACAGAAGTTAAAAAAACAGACAATATATAGCCTTGTCATACTCCTTTCCCAATTTGGAACCAATCCATTGTTCCATCTCCAGTTCTAACTGTTGCATCTTGGCTTCCATACAAGTTTCTCAGAAGACAGATAAGGTGGTGTGGTATTCCCATCTCTTTAAGAATTTTCCACAGTTTGTTGTGATCCACATAGGGAAAGCCTTTAGCATAGTCAATGAAGCAGAAGTAGATGTTTTTCTGGAGTTCCCTTGCTCTCTCCATGATCAAGGAATGCTGACAATTTGATCCATGCCTCCTCTGCCTTTTCTAAATCCAGCTTGTTTATCTGGAAGTTCTCAGTTCATATACTGTTGAAGCCTAGCTTGAAGGATTTTGAGCGTTACCCTGCTAGCATGTGAAATGAGCACAACTATATATGCAGAGTACATCATGAGAAATGCTGGGCTGGCAGAAGCGCAAGCTGGAATCAGGATTGCCGGGAGAAATATCAATAACCTCAGATATGCAGATCACACCACCCTTATGGCAGAAAGTGAAGAAGAACTAAAGAACTTCTTGATGAAAGTGAAAGAGGAGAGTGAAAAAGTTGGCTTAAAGCTCAACGTTCAGAAAACTAAGATCATGGCATCTGGTCCCATCACTTCATGGGAAACAGTGTCAGACTTTTTGGGGGGCCGGGGTGGGGGGGCTCCAAAATCACTGCAGATGGTGATTGCAGCCATGAAATTAAAAGATGCTTACTCCTTGGAAGGAAAGTTATAACCAACTTAGATAGCATATTGAAAAGCAGAGACATTACTTGGCCAACAAAGGTCCATCTAGTCAAGGCTATGGTTTTTCCAGTGGTCATATAAGGATGTGAGAGTTGGACTGTGAAGAAAGCTGAGCGCCGAAGAATTGATGCTTTTGAACTGTGGTGTTGGAGAAGACTCTTGAGAGTCCCTTGGACTGCAAGGAGATCCAACCAATCCATTCTAAAGGAGATCAGTCCTGGGTGTTCCTTGGAAGGACTGATGCTGAGGCTGAAACTGCAATACTTTGGCCACCTTATGCGAAGAGTTGACTCATTGGAAAAGACTCTGATGCTGGGAGGCATTGAGGGCAGGAGGAGAAGAGGATGACAGAAGATGAGATGGCTGGAGGGCATCACCAACTCGATGGACGTGAGTCTGAGTGAACTCCGGGAGTTGGTGATGGACAGGGAGGCCTGGCGTGCTGCGATTCATGGGGTCACAAAGAGTCGGACATGACTGAGCGACTGAACTGAACTGAACTGAAGATCTTTAGTATAGTTCTATGTATTCTTGCTACCTCTTCTTAATCTCTTCCACTTCTGTTGGTCCCTACAGAACCTGTCCTTTATCATGCCCATCCTTCCTTGATATGTTCCCTTGATATTTCCAATTTTCTTGAAGAGATATCTAATCTTTCCCATTCTATTGTTTCTCTCTATTTCTTTGCGTTGTTCATTGAAGAAGGCCTTCTTATCTCTCCTTCCTGTTCTTTGAAACTCTGCATTCTCTTGGGTATATCTTTCCCTTTCTCCTTTGCCTTTTGCTTCTCTTCTTTCCTCAACTATTTGTAAAGCTTCCTCAGACAACCACTTTGCCTTCTTGTATTTCTTTTCCTTTGGGATAGTTTTGGTCACTGCCTCCTGTAAAGTGTTACAAACCTCCATCCATAGTTCTTCAGGCACTCTTGTCTGCCAGATCTAATCCCTTGAATCTATTCATCACCTCCACTGTATAATCATAAGGGATTTGATTTAGGTCATACCTGAATGGCCTAGTGGTTTTCCCTGCCTTCTTCAATTTAAGCCTGAATTTTGCAATAAGGAGCTCATGATCTGAGCCAAGTCAGCTCCAGGTCTTGTTTTTGCTGACTGTATACATCTTCTCCATCTTTGACTTCAAGGAACATAATCAGTCTGATTTTGGTATTGACCATCTGGTGATGTCCATGTGTAGAATCGTCTCTTTGAGTTGTTGGAACAGGGTGTTTGCTATGACCAGCATGTTCTTTTGAGAAAGCTCTGTTTGCCTTTGCCTTGCTTCATTTTGTACTTCAAGGTCAACTTGCATGTAATTCCAGATGTCTCTTGACTTCCTACTTTTGCATTCCAATCCCCTATGATGAAAAGGACATCTTTTTTTGGTGTTAGTTCTAGAAGGTGTAGCTTTTTATAGAACTCGTTAACTTCAGCTTCTTGAGCATTAATTGTTGGGGCAGAGACTTGAATTACTGTGGTATTGAATGGCCTTGGAAATGAATCGAGATCATTCTGTCATTTTTGAAGTTACACCCGAGTACTGCTATTTGGACTTTTTTGTTGAGTACGAGAGCTACTCCGTTTCTTCTAAGGGATTCTTGCCTACAGTAGTAGATATCATGGTCATCTGAATTAAATTCACCCATTCCCGTCCATTTTAGTTCACTGATTCCTATGATGAAGATGTTCATGCTTGCCATCTCCTTCTTGACCACATCCAGTTTACCCTGATTCGTGGATCTAATATTCCAGGTTCCTATGTAATATTGTTCTTTACAGCATCAGTCTTTACTTTCACCACCAGACGCATCCACAACTGAGTGTCGTTTCCACTTTGGCCCAGCCACTTCATTCTTTCTGGAGCTATTAGTAATTGCCCTCTGCTTCTCCAGTAGCATGTTGGACATCTTTCCACCTGGGGGGGGCTCATCTTCTGGTGTCATATATTTTTGCCTTTTCATAATGTCTATGGGGTTCTTCAGGCAAGAATACTGAAGTATTTTGCCATTGCCTCCTCCAGTGGGCCATATTTTGTCAGAACTTTTCACTGTGACCTGTCCATTTCATGTGGCCCTGTACAGCATGACTCATAGCTCACTGAGTTATGCAAGTGCCCCCCTTCACCACAAGGCTATGATCCATGAAGGCATTTGAATATGTACTTTGTGTATAATACAGTTCTAAACTGAAAGTTCTGAATCCTCATCATGAAAGATAAGGATAAGGTCCTGCCCTCAGAGACTTTATGTTCCAGTGACAAAACTTATACATAATATAGTTTAAAAACCCAGTGTCATAGAAACAGATGAATCAGAAGAGTGGTATGGATACCAAGGGTTAAAAGTTCAAGGCAGGGTAATAAGGGACAGGGGAGGGTGCTAAAGCAGTGAGGGGGGCTTCCAGGGAGATAGGAAATTTAATATAGGTCTAGAAGAGGAGGAAGCTAGCTACCAGAGTATGTATTTAGTTTAACCCCACTTGCCTAAAAATGAAATTAACAAAACTACAAGTGTATTAGATAGAAATTGTTGGAAGTATACGAGCCAACTGGGAGGACAGAGTGCCATCAGCAGGTGGTAGGGGAGGGGAAGGAAGGCTAGAGTTCATAGGCGCTTGCAGTTTCTGCTGTACATACACTTCTATATTGTTCAAATATTTTCCCAAAAAGGAAGTAGTCATGCATTATTTTGTTTAAATAAAATACACAAAGTTTACACCAAGAATTGTAGAGCAAAAGGAAGAAGATATTCCAGGTGAGAAGAACAGCTTGAGTCAGTTCCTGAAGGTGGAGAAATACAGGGTCCATGTGGGGAGCAGTGCATCGACAAGGGGGACCAGCATAGCAGGGAGGGAGTAGGATCATAGATTGGAGCCAGTGGAGAAAGGCTATGAATGCAAGACCTAGAAGTGGGAACCTTTCACCTTTGACCAGAAGCAAAAGAACCTGTGAAGCATTTGGTTTGGGGTTCATTAATATAGCTGTGAGGCTCCCCAGGTGGCTCAGTAATAAAGAATTCACCTACCAATGCAGAAGACAGGAGATGCGGGCTTGATCCCTGGGTTGGGAAGATTCCCTGGAGGAGGAAATGGCAACCCACAAAGAGCGGCAACCCACAAAGAGTCAGAATGAGTACACACAGTACAGCTGTACAAGGATTAATTTAATAGCGACTATACGTAATGACCCACCAAGTTGTACATGCGTGCTGAGTCGCTTAAGTCATGTTCAACTCTTTGAAACCCTATGGACCATAGCCCACCAGGCTCCTCTGTCCATGGGATTCTCCAGGCAAGAATACTGGAATGGATTGCCATTTCTTCCTCCAGGGGATCTTCCCAACCCAGGGATCGAACCTGAGTCTCTTCCATCCCCTGCTTTGGCAAGTAGATTCTCTACCACTTGGACCACAGACCCACAAAGTTAGATAGTATGAATTCAGGTCTGCCTATCTTACTCCCTGTGAATGTCCATAAAATTTCTCTTACAGTAATTGCAGCCAGAAAGGCTCTGACTTTCACAGACCTAATGTCAGACTTTTCAAGAACCACTGAAAGATAGAAATGCTGTCAAATGCAATTGGGGAGCAGCCACTTATACTTGATCCACAGTATTAATTTCACCATAAATCTTTGTGTAATGTTTGACATCTATGATGAATAATTAAAATGTATGAGGGAGATTTCAACCCTTAGCATATAAGAAATGACTGAGTCAAATTTGTAAAATTCCAGTGAAAATTACTTGATTTTAAAAATGAAAGTCAGATGTATTCCATAATATGGTATTTGTTTTATTTAGTTTGTCCTTCCTTTGGGTGAATTGGCAAAATCAACATTTTCTTTAAACATGTGATTATAATTATAATACTATTCAAACACTATATATGTATATATTATATTTTATTCATACATACAGGCACAAACGTATTCATACAACAGACACAATGTTACCAAAATCTGTAGCTACCTAGGAGTGGGGAAGAAACTAGCCTACAAGACAATCTTGAAGGAAACATTAAATCTAATATGAGGAAAAATACTGTTGCTAGTTGAATCTTGAGTCATGCATTGTGACTCATTTTAGAGGATTGGTTTCTGGGTGAGATGAATTTCTTTATTGACCAATAAATGGAAGAGAGATACATCAGAGACTAGAATGATGATGTGAGTTAGGTGTGTAAAAACATGGTCTTCATCTACTGTAAATTATCTTGTCACCAGAAGTGATGTTTGAGGAAGAAATTGACAATTAAATTTAGTTTTTTCAGTCTTCACTTTCCTTCCTTTTCAGACTTTAAAGACTTTTAATCCCCCATCTTTCGCCTCACCATCACCACCCAACTCAGTCTGTCCTTTTTTAGAGAGGCAGATGGCATTCTTAATAGACAAAATTGAGTTTCCCTGCCTGATGAAGGGAAAAACAAGCATGAGGGGACAAGAAAGATCCAAAAAGCTTTATTAATTACGTGGAAAGAAAGATTCCTGATTTCATATGTGGTTGCATTTTCCTCAGAACACCATTCTCCGGTTTTCTTAATCCTTCTTTATCTTTTAAAATTACTCTGTGGCCTTTCTTCCCATCACGAGGATAAGGGCAGCTCAAGGTATCTGACCTCCATGTGCTGGGTACAGGCAGGAATGCAAGGTGAGCCTGTGCCTTATAAGATTAGGTAGACTCATATAAATTTTAGGAAGACAATTTTTAGAATTAAAAAAAAATCCTTACAAAAAATCTTCTAGAACAAAAAGAATCTTCTCATCATGTTAATGTAGTTCTTAACACTGATTTTATCAATTTAACCCAGTAAATATGTACTACTATCTGCCAAGTTGAATTTTTTAAATTGCGTGTAGCCCTGATAGAATTGTGTTAATCAACAGGGTTACAGAAAGAGTACAGAATCTCAGCTTCTAGTACAATTCAAACAGAGGAAGTCTGTTCTCTGCCTTTCTCTCCCCGTTTCTATGTCTCTCTGATTGCCTCCCCAGTCTGTCTTCTTCCCTGAAAGACAGGCACCGTATATGTATCTTCATCTGGGAATGAATGCGTTGTTTGAATTGTATCTAAGTCTGAAACTCCAGAGTTGAAAAAAATTTCTTCCTGAGTTTGACGTTCTCTTACACATGGAAAGAAGATGGAGCTTCTGTGAATAACAACAGCTTAAGCAAAGGCTGAGAAAGGATGTTTATGAGTGCAAAGTTGGCGAGAAGGTCATTCTAAGTAGAAAAAATGAGAGCTGATTTCGTAATCACACAAAACCTTTTTTAAAGAGAGGAAGGAGTGGGGATTGGTGAAGAATTGATATGCTAAGATAATGCTGAGAGAAATTAGAGTTAGAAAATATTCTGGACTGAAAAATTAACTACCCTCAGTTTATGTATTTGTACATCAACGTATTTGTACATCAACGTATTTGAGATGAAACATAGAAAAATATGCAAAAACATAAATACCACTCTGCTGATGCTATTACAGGTCCTGCAAAATAAAGGAACAAATACCCCATTCATTTCCAGTTGACATCAGGTAGTTTATCAATGGTTTGTGACCTAAAATAAACTTATTATCTTCAGTTCAGTTTTTCTTTCCATCTCAGTTCAGGAATAAAACTTTGATGTTTCTTATTTATATAATATTTTTCATTAAATTTAATTTTATTTAAAAATATATAAACATTCAACACAGTTTATAACAAAAACTGTATTTACTTCCATGAAATAATTATTACAATATACAAATATATTTTCTGTTGTATTTATAATGGTTTTCCTATTTTCATATTTACAGTACTTGCTCATAAAAATTATCTTATCTTGACCTATTTTAAATTATTATACATACTTCAATATTTTACTTTGATGATTAAAAAATATAATACTTTGTGGGCTTAAAAAGAAGGGGGGGGCTTCCCTGGTGGCTTAGTCAGGTAAGACTCTGTCTGCAGAAGACTCAGGTTCAATCCCTGGGTTGGGAAGATCCCTGGAGAAGGACATGGCAACCCACTCCAATATTCTTGCCTGGAGAATCCATGGACTGAGGAGCCTAGCAGGCTACAGCCCCTGGGGTCGCAAAGAGTCAGACGTGACTGAGCGACTAACAATTTCACTTTCCCTTTTTCACTTAAAAAAAAAAGATTGATATGTGTTTCTTCTTTTTTGTTTCTAGCAGCTAAGTTTAGAAGTTCTGCCTTAGATCACAAACAATCCTTATTGGTACAAAAGTTTATATGTTGGGGGCCATAGATACTTCTTGTCCTTTAAGCCTTATTTATGAGGTTTTTGTCAATTGTTTCCTAATGTCCCTCATATTAGCTTGCCAGCAATAAGCAAAAATAAAGCTGGGACTGTGTCAAAAAAATTCTCTGGCCCACATTCATCCTTCTACAGCAGAGTTTACTCAATTGTGTTCCCCATTCAGCTACTGTGCCCGCCAACGGAAACAGCTAGTTGTTGTCTGAAATGAAGAATAATTGGAAACATGGTGCCTGTTTCTCTTCCTGCAAATAACAATTCATCCATTTAATATTCTTTTGGTTCTCTTGAATTCCGTGCTAGACAGTGTTGTGTTCGCTGTTCAGCTGAAGCCAAATGGAGAAATGTTAACCTTCTATCCTGCCCTGACCCTTCACTGGAAACTGACCAGTGACAGCCATCTGATGGCCTGGCACCTCCACCTTGAGTTAGTTAGAAGCAGCGCTAGCAGCTTTATGTAGGTAAATTGACACCAAGCTGGAGAATGCTAGGCCAGAAGGGATAATAACAATTCTAGGAGATAACATTTCTAACTATTATGAGCCTTCTGTGTGTTAGTTGCTCAGTTGTGTCTGACTCTTTGTGACCCCATGGACTGTAGCCCGCCACCGGGCTCCTTACTCTATAGATAAAGGTAGAAAGCCCAGAAAGGTTAAGTAACTTGCCCAAGGTCACTCTGCCAGCAAGCCATAGAACAGACTGTCTGGTTTCATCACCTTTCTTCTGCACCCTGACCACAACATGTTCTCATCTTTTATGGCCAAATACATGATTGATTTTGTACGTGTTCCATCCACATATAAAGAGATTGTATATCCTCTTTTTGTAAGGTAAAAATTTATACTATATACCAACCACACATATATAGTCATATACACGTGCTTGTATAACAAACACAGATTATATCATTATAGCACTCCATATTCTCATTTGTTTTGACTTCATATTATATCAAATTTTGAAAGAGGTAACTACTACAACAACCATAGTAGTAGTTACCATCAAATTCTGCTTGTCTTTCTAGTAATTTTTATTTTTAAAAAACTTTTGTGCTATTTTTTAGTTCTCCATAGCTGACAACACATATATATATGTGTGTGTGTGTGTGTGTATTTATGTTTATATCTGTACCACAGGAAATTGAGCTGGGTGCATGTAAAGTCATACCCAGATAATAGTGGGTTAAATAAATAGAAACGTATTTTTCTCAAACATGAAAAATACCTCATAGTGAAAGAAGTCCAGGACTGGTAATGGGGCTCCATGGTCATTTAGAATGCAAGCGCTCTGTGTCTTTCTGCTCTACCATCTTTAGTAAGTGGTGTTTATCTCCAAGTCCTCAGTGCAAGATAGTTCCTGCAGCTTCAGCCATAACATACATATTCCAGTCAGGAAGAGGAAAAAAGAAAAAGACAGAAAAGAATAACTTCCAGGCCCAACCCACTAACATCTGCTTACAATGTTTTGTCCATTCTTAATTGCAAAAGAGGATGGAAAATAATCTGTTTGTCTTGGAACACATTGCTGTGACAAATTAAAATGAGATTTGCTAGCAAGGGTGACAAGGAATGGGCCTAGGCATCTTGCATTCTCTTCCATGGGGCCTTTAATCATTCCATCCTCTCTTCCTTTCTAATGCTTCTGGCCTTGAATTTGATATTAATATTGCCATTCATGCTTTTGGGCTTTCCTGGTGGCTCAGATGGTAAAGAATCTGCCTGCAATGCAGGAGACCACATTTGATCCTTGGGTCAGGAAGATCTCCTGGAGAAGGGAATGGCTAACCCACTCCAATGTTCTTGCCTGGAAAACTCCATAGACAGAGGAGCCTGGCAGGCTACCGTCCATGGGGTCACAAAGAGCATGACTGAACAATGAACACTTTCACTTTTATGCTTTTGTAATTGCCTGTTTATTTTCAAATTTTGTCACTTTATTTGAAGTTAATTTCTTATACATAGTTTAATTCTGTTTTCTGAGCCCAGAGAGTCTGAAAATTTTTTGAAAGGGAAATGCAACTCAAAATTTTAGTGGTCACTAATATATTTATTGTTATGCCCAGTGTGCGAGTCCCCAAAACTGAGAGAATAAGACATCCACAGCAATGCAAAAGCATAAAGGGGTTTATTGCTAGCTTGAGCCAGGGCTCTTGTCACATCCAACACAGTGGAGTAGAACAAGAGCCCTGAGCCCAGATTTACAGCAGTATTTATAAGTTTAGAACAAAGACAGGGAGTTGGCAAGGGTTGATTGGCTGCAGGGGTTTCCTGGTATTTACTGATTGGCCAGTTATCATCCCTCTGATTGGCCAGAGTTATCATCTCTCTGATTGGCCAGAGTCATCATCCCCGGAAGCCCTGGAAGCATGACTCAGGGATTATTTTTGGCCTAGTGCACCTCTCTGAGCCTGTCATGGCTCTGGTGAGGTTGTAACATTTATTTTTATTCATTCTTTTTTATTTTTATTGCTTATTAAAGTTCACTGTTGTTTCCTCCCCAACCCACCTTGTTTTCCTTAGGTTTACTGGCTTGATCCTTTTTTAAAAGCTTTTTCAGGGACTTCTCTCGTGGCCCAATGGTTAAGACTCTGTGCTTCCACTGCAGGGAGCACAGATTCGATTCCAGTTCAGGGAACGAAGATCCTGTGTGCTGCATGGTGAAAAAGCTTCTCCTCCTTTGTTAAGTTCAAAGTTTTCCTATGACGTGCTTACTTCTCTTAAATAAATAAATGCATATTTCTGACTGAGTAACCAGTATCCCTGTATCTCAGAGATTCACCATGAATATGATGAGGAAGAAATGTAATTTATTTCTTCCATAGTGAAGTAAGGTCATTGGCACCAAACACTAATTAAGGAAGTTTGTTTTCCTCATTCCCTTCAATATTACCTGTAGACAGCAATGAACTCTTAAGCAGAGCTGGAGATGAGCCCAGTTTTGACTAAGCACCATTCCTGTGCGCAGCACTTTCCAGATTCCTATCAGAGTGTAACTATTGAAGCAAAAAGGAAAGCTGTTATCCTGGGTTCTAAAAGTCCACATGGAATGAATTATGATAAGTATCCATCCTTACATTTCTCTGAGTCTCTCCTGGATGCAAAATAAGATACCATGGGTGATAAGGCAAACAATGAGTAACATGGCAGTCCACTTTGTGGCTTGCTATCCTCATTATATTTGTTTTAAAAAGTTTTAAAACTTTTTTAAATGGAAGATTTGAGTTCTACAAAGTTTGTGGTAGTTCTATAAGGATCTTGCCTATGAAATTTAGGTTATTTGGTGAAATTATTAACCCATTTTTGGATAATTTTTATGTTTACATGAATATATTACTTCTGAAAGGAACCTTTTTTTCCCCCTCATTTGGCTCCAAATTATACCTTCCACTTCATACCACAGCAGTATACTTGTTCCCAAGAGCAATCAAGGATCCTGAAATTGAACAAATGGTACATGTTACCATCTAGGCAGAAATTTTGCTGTTTTTACCATGGGGAGAATATAAAAGAAGAAATCAAAGTTTTGTTAAAGCCATATAACTTCTACACAACTTCATCAAGCTAATTTATATCTTTAAAAAAAATTATTATTTTAGGATTCCTATTGGTATGATGTGGCTACAAATGTGTGTATAGTTTGATAAATCTTAGAATAACAATTTTTATGGCAAAATATTTGTACTCTACAAAATTTTATTTATATATATAATCAAATAAATATACCTGTTACATATAAGGAGTCTTGGTCCCCAGTAGCTCAGCTGGTAAAGAATCTGCCTGCAATGCAGGAGACCCCAGTTCTGTCCCTGAGTTGGGAAGATCTGCTGGAAAAGGAAATGGCTACCCCCTCCAGTATTCTCGGTCTTCCCTGGTGGCTCAGCTGGTAAAGAATCTGCCTGCAATGCTGGAGACCTGGGTTCAATTCCTGGGTTGGGATGATCCCTTGGAGAAGAGAACAGCTACCCACTCCAGTATTCTTGTCTGGAGAATTCCATGGGGACTACAGCACATGGGGTCACAGGGGTCGCAAAGAGTCAGACATAGACTGAGCAACTTTCACTTCCAGGTATAAGAAACTCTCCACCTTGAAACATTTGAGTTACAATATTTGTCCCTGAGTCTCTCTGTCCCTTTATTATGAAGAATGGAGTGACCCCTTATTTTGCCACTCATTATATAATAAAGTAATGATCAAAATTCTCCAAGCCAGGCTTCAGCAATACGTGAACCGTGAACTTCCAGATGTTCAAGCTGGTTTTAGAAAAGGCAGAGGAACCAGAGATTAAATTGCCAACATCCAGTGAATCATGGAAAAAGCAAGAGAGTTCCAGAAAAACATCCATTTCTGCTCTATTAACTATGCCAAAGCCTTTGACTCTGTGGATCACAATAAACTGTGGAAAATTCCGAAAGAGATGGGAATACCAGACCACCTGACCTGCCTCTTGAGAAACATATGCAGGTCAGGAAGCAACAGTTAGAACTGGGCATGGATCAACAGACTGGTTTCAAATAGGAAAAGGAGTATGTCAAGGCTGTATATTGTCACCCTGCTTATTTAACTTCTATGCAGAGTACATCATGAGAAACACTGGGCTGGTGGAAGCACAAGCTGGAATCAAGATTGCTGGGAGAAATATCAACAACCTCAGATATGCAGATGACACCACCTTTATGGCAGAAAGTGAAGAGGAACTAAAAAGCCTCTTGATGAAAGTGAAAGAGGAGAGTGAGAAAATTGGCTTAAAGCTCAACATTCAGAAAATGAGGATCGTGGCATCTGGTCCCATCACTTCATGGGAAATAGATGGGGAAACAGTGGAAACAGTGTCAGACTTTATTTTTTGGGCTCCAGAATCACTGCAGATGGTGACTGCAGCCATGAAATTAAAAGACACTTACTCCTTGGAAGGAAAGTTATGACCAACCTATATAGCATATTCAAAAGCAGAGACATTACTTTGCCAACAAAGGTCCATCTAGTCAAGGCTATGGTTTTTCCAGTGGTCATGTATGGATGTGAGAGTTGGACTGTGAAGAAAGCTGAGCACTGAAGAATTGATGCTTTTGAACTGTGGTATTGGAGAAGACTCTTGAGAGTCCCTTGGACTGCAAGGAGATCCAACCAGTCCATTCTAAAGGAGACCAGTCCTGGGTGTTCATTGGATGGACTGATGCTGAAGCTGAAACTCCAGTACTTTGGCCACCTCATGCGAAGAGTTGACTGATTGGAAAAGACCCTGATGCTTGGAGGGATTAGGGGCAGGAGGAGAAGGGGACGACAGAGGATGAGATGGCTGGATGGCATCACCGGCTAGACGGACGTGAGTCTGAGTGAACTCCGGGAGTTGGTGATGGACAGGGAGGCCTGGCGTGCTGCGATTCATGGGGTCGCAAAAAGTCAGACACGATTGGGCAACTGAACTGAACTGATATAATAATGGAGCAAAGAGACAAAGTTTCAGTTCTGTTGTTGGAAGTGCTTCCTTCCGATCAGCACTGTTTCCTACATTTTAGGCAAAGGGAGCAAGGCATGGTGTCATAGGAAGTGAATAATTAATAGGTTAATACACTTAAAATCTACCACTTCTTCCTCCTCTTAAGTATTTTTCCTCTGGTATTGACTATGGTTGAGGCTGGCCTCACTTCATCCCTGGGAAGTGAGAGAGACTTGAAAGAGAAAAATGCATGAGGAAAATTAAAGTTGTTTTAGGAAAATATACATAAATAAGTGTAATAAACATATATATGTAAAATAAATATACATGAATAAGCATTTATTATTTTTGAACATTAAAATTTATTGGCACATAATGTGAGTTTAATGGTTACTAATGTTGAGTGAACACCAGGCTTACAGGGCTGACCACATGTTGAAGCTGAATGTTGGGTTCATAAGAATGGAGGTTGGATTCATTCTTACTCTTCTTTCTACCTTTGGGTATGTTTGAAACTTTCCATAATAAAAAGTTTTGAAAAGACAGTACATGAGGTCTTAGGAACCTGTTCTAGATTGATTTATTCTGCAAAAGAGTCCTCTTTTTGTGTCCCATTATAAGTACATCTTAAATATTTTCATCAATGAAGTTCAAAGCTAGCTGGGATTCAGTATGTCAATGAAATGCTTCCACCCTGTATATGAGTCCTGCAGTTGACACTCTATAATTGAACCTGGAAGAAAATAGGCTCACATGAATTTCATGAATTAATTGAAGATAATAAAAATTTTAAATTTCAGTAAGAGATGACACTTATTACCAAGAACAAGTCATCAGTTCTCTAGTTATTTTTACTTTCATTTTATTTGTATCCACATATTAGATGGGGAGTCAGAAATCTATATAAGCTAATCTCTAGAACATACAACTTACTTTGTCTTAGTATCCCCATTTCATTCTCCAGTTAAATGAAAAGAAACCCTGTAACTAAACTTTTTATCTTCCAGAATCATTTAAGAAATAACCATGTTTAAAAGATTTTTCTAATGTATCATATAGAATTCTGTAGAAATCTATTACTACAGAGAGATTGTCTCCTCTGCTAAGAACAAATAGAAAATAAAGACTAAATGAATGAATAATTCTAAAAATCTGTTTCGTAGTGTCATCTCTTTGTGAAATTTCTCATACAAGGTGTCACATTTTTCATTTTCTTCTCATGTGGTTTGGACTTCGAGCAATGATCTGCTGCTCCTGTGTATCAAGTATACTCTGGAATATAGAAATATACATAATCCTTGCCTTGGGTACAATGTGAGTAAGCTGATAAAGCATAAGAAAGGCTTTGAAACCCTAGCGAGTTACAAATGTATTGATATCTAGGAACCCTGTGTGATAGGTGGGACCGTGACATGCTTTGTGAATTTTTGTGGTTGGTTTGCTTAAATTTCAATCAAATTTGAAGGTAACTATGTGGTGAAATGCTCTAAGGGACATTTCACACAGTTTCAGGAAGATGTGGAGTGGCTTTGCCACTCTGATGAAATTAAATCCTAAGAAACTCCAATACTTTGGCCACCTCATGGGAAGAGTTGACTCATTGGAAAAGACCCTGATACTGGGAGGGATTGGGGGCAGGAGGAGAAGGGGATGACAGAGGATGAGATGGCTGGATGGCATCACCAACTTGATGGACATGAGTTTGGGTGAACTCCGGGAGTTGGTGATGGACAGGGAGGCCTGGTGTGCTGTGATTCATGGGGTCGCAAAGAGTCGGACACGACTGAGCGACTGAACTGAACTGAACTGAAACGAACAGAATAAAGAGGGGAAGGGAAGACAATACCTTATCATCAAAAATCAATCAGATACTTACTGAGTGCCTCTTCTGAAGGTTTCTTACATTTCAGTAGCTAGCAAATCTTGGTTTACAAAATTCACATATGTTATCTTATTTGATCCTCCCTACAAACTGGTAAGGTAAGTAGGGCAATCTTAGGACAAGGAAATTGCATCTCAGAGGGTTCTGTGCTTCCTGCAGCCCTTATTCCCAGTGGAAGGGTGCAGGCACAGAGTCACTACCCAGGTCTCCAGACATAGTCCTAAGGTCATTTTCCTTTGACCACTAGTCTTGCACTCCTCCATTTTATGCTGGTCCTGCAGAGGATTCAAAAGAAGTAAAGACATTATCCCTGCTTTCAGTGAGTTTATGATCTAGATTGGGAAATTGCAAGTTTTACATAATGAAATATGTTAAAAAAGCAGAAAACTAAGTGTTAAAAATTATATGAAATGAGGTATAAATACAGTAATGTCCAAATTCTTTTAATTAGAAAAATAAGGTGCTATAAATTCTACCCAAACCCAGAAAAATATGTTTGTGGGTACCCAAGAACACCGGTGGCACAGTGGCAAAGACTCCTCCTGCCATTGCAGGAGATACAAGAGACAAGGGTTCGATCCCTGGGTTGGGAAGATCCCTTGGAGGAGGAAATGGCAACCCATTCCAGTATTCTTTACTGGAAAATTCCATTGACAGAGGAGCCTGGCAGGCTCCAGTCCATGGGGTCACAAAGAGTCAGACACAACTGAGCGCGTGTGTGCATGCGCGCGCACACACACACACACACACACACACACACACACAGATGCACACACAGGTCAACTGGATGTTTCTCAAGTCCTCCAGTTTTTCCTGGAAAAGCCCTGTAATTAATTCCTGACTGGGAAGAAAGCCTGTAGAGGAGAAATGGGTAGAGAATATATTCTCACACCTTATCAAGTACTTGTGGGTACAATCTTGCAGAGGTCCACAGCGTCACATGGTTGCTTGTAAGACCTGGTTCTTGAACTGTCGGATTCTTTCAGGCCTTTGTTGTGCCTCAGACTGAGAACTGGAGGCTTGTGAGAGCTAGTCCTGGGGGCCCTTTACTCCATCAGTGGAGGCCACCCGAACATTGCTTCTTTGCCTCTTCGTATTACCTAGCTGCAAAGGGAGTAAGGGGGAGAGTCCAGTATTTTGAAGAAACTTCTTGGAGACAAGAGAAGGGGCACATTTGTTCTACATTCAGATGGACCAGGGACTTGAAGACTCTTCAGGGACTCTGTGATCACTTTTATTTTCTTTTTTTTAAAATTATTTGTTCCTTTGTTTTTGGTGGCGCTGGGCTTTTGCTGCTTTCCTTTGGTTTGCGATGAGCAGGGCCTACTCCTTGTTGCAGCACATGGGCTTAGTTGTCCCGAGGCATGTGGGATCTCCCTGGACCAGGGATTGAACCCATATCTCCTGCATTAGCAGGCAGATTCTTAAACACTGGTCCATCAGGTAAGTCTCTCACTTTTATTTTCTAGTGGCCTAATGTTCAAATCTAAAACTTTCCAAACCTATGTCTGTTTCAAAAGCAAAATTCTATTGGAAATACCTGTTCTTTCTTTTTCAGCAGAGCAAGCCTGTTCTCAGAAGCGGCTGCAGGCCAGTTTGTGTCTGTGTCTTCCCCACTGAGCAGTGTACTGCCTAGGAGGCCCCATGGGGACTTCCAGAGTCATCAGTGAGTGACTGGCAACAATCCTGTTAAAAAATACACATGGCCAGCCAGGTTCACCAGCATGTTGGACATGCCTCTGTAGGCTTCTTCAAAATGTTAATTGGCTTAAGTGTTGATTTGAATGGGCCAGTGTAGATGGGTCTGCTTTATAATCCTACTTGCCACCAGGAAAGTCAAAACAGCAGTCACATGCTGGCAGAGCTGTACTGGGGTCATCCCTCAGGCATCAAGGCATGTCCACTCAAGAGCAGGGGAAGGCAATGGGAGAAACGTTTGGAGTTCAGTATCAACTGAAATGTTATGTGAGTAAATGTGAGGGTGCGCTGAAGAGACACCCGTCCACAACTTCAGTAACGCTGGTCATTTACACTGAGCACCTGAGGGCAAATGTGAATACAATTCTATCTGACTCCTAGGTTAAAGCTTATAACTGCTACCACAGCGCCTCCTGTATCATCAAAGATGTGTCCTTTGAATTACTTTTCCAGGAGTGGGAATGGATTTATGTTGAGTCACGCAAACTTTCATTTCATCCAGTGACTGTGAACATGGACCCTGAAACCAGCTCTGTCATGTACTAGCTGTGTGACCTTGGGCAAGTTACTTAAAAATTCTCCATGACTCCAAATTCCCATATATGAAATGGTGGTAATTACACTAGCCACCTCATAAGTCATTATAAAAATTAAAGGAGTTTAGACATGTAACGAGCTTAGAACATTACTTGGCCCATATTAGGTACTGCATAACTATTAGCTATTTTCATTCATTCATTCACCTAATATTAATTTACAATCTCTGCTCTGGACATTGCTAGGTGTTGAGAAAAAAGAAATAAGACACAGTGTGCCTTCAGACGGCTTCTACTCTATAGTATTTGGGTTTGTTTATTTTTTTTTTTTTAGTCACTAAATTGTGTCTGCTTCTTTTGTGACCCCCCCATGGACTATAGCCCACCAGGCTCTTCTGTCTGTGGGATTTCCCAGGCAAGAATACTGGAGTAGGTTGCCATTTCCTTCTCCAACATTACAGTATAAGCTTGTGTTTTATTTATCTTTTTTTGCCTAGCACAAGCATCGTGAGGTACTCAATATTTGTTTTTGAATGCACTATTGGATTCGAGAAATAGGCAGGTTTACCACTAACTTCAATTAAATGACTATATTTAACAGCATCTAGCACATAGTGAGTCCTTGGTACTGTATAAGCATTGCTAACTATTTTAATGATTAATTTAGTAGACTAAATGCTGAGACTGAATGTGCAGACTAGAGGCTGAGGGTGAGGTGGTGGAGGTGCACTCAGGGAAGTCTTCCAAGAGGCAGTATCATTGAGCTGAGTTTTGATCAGAGAGTGGGCGTTAGCCAGTAAGAGAAGAGGGCTAAGTGTGTTCCAGGCAGAAGGAACATTGTGTGCAGAGCTAGAGAGGCGTGAAATAGCACAATACATTCAGGGAGCTCCAAGTAGGCAAGTACAACTGGAGCCTCATCCTCACTGTGACATACAGCCGTGCATTTGTTAAATGAGTATCTGAGATTAAAGGCTGGGAAACGAAACAAAACAAATGAGACATTGCTTGTGTCACCCTGGCCTTTAGCATTAAGTAAATAACCAGTTATGGAGTGAGTGGCTACGGAATTTTAAGTTGTTCAGCATTGTCCTTGCCCTGCTACAAACGCTTTTAGTGTGTACAGCTTTGCTTTATAGTTAGCCCCTTCTTGTCTTCTGAGAGAGGAAATAAAGTCACTTAGTTTATTGTTTTTCAAAGTAATTGAGGTAAATTACAATAAAGTTGATGGGGTATAGGTGAAGATGTTTTTGCATAGTAACATAGGTTGCCCTAGATCAGGAGTTAGCAAACTGTGGCCTGAGGGCCAAATCCTATCCACTGCCTGCTTTTATAATTAAGCCTTTTTGGAAAAGGGCCATGCCCATTTGTTTACATGTAGTCTAGAGCTGCCTTAGTGCTACAATGGCAGAGCTGAGTCGTTGTGACCCGAGACTCTATGGCCTGCAAAGCCACTTCCATTATCAGGTAGTTTTAAAATTCAGTTCAGTTCAGTTCAGTCGCTCAGTGGTGCCTGACTCTTTGCGACCCCATGAATCACAGCACACCAGGCCTCCCTGTCCATCACCAACTCCCATGTCCATTGAGTCGGTGATGCCATCCAGCCATCTCACCCTCTGTCGTCCCCTTCTCCTCCTGCCCCTAATCCCTCCAAGCATCAGGGTCTTTTCCAATCAGTCAACTCTTCCCATGAGGTGGCCAAAGTATTGGAGTTTCAGCTTCAGCATCAGTCCTTCCAATGAACACCCAGGACTGGTCTCCTTTAGAATGTCCTGGTTGGATCTCCTTGCAGTCCAAGGGACTCTCAAGAGTCTTCTCCAACACCACACTTCAAAAGCATCAATTCTTCGGTGCTCAGCTTTCTTCACAGTCCAACTCTCACATCCATACATGACCACTGGAAAAACCATAGCCTTGACTAGACGGACCTTTGTTGGCAAAGTAATGTCTCTGCTTTTGAATATGCTGTCTAGGTTGGTTGTAACTTTCCTTTCAAGGAATAAAAGGAATAAGCATCTTTTAATTTCATGGCTGCAATCACCATCTGCAGTGATTTTGGAGCCCCAAAAAATAAAGTCTGACACTGTTTCCACTGTTTCCCCATCTATTTCCCATGAAGTGATGGGACTAGATGCCATGATCTTCGTTTTCTGAATGTTGAGCTTTAAGCCAACTTTTTAATTTTTTAAAACTTTTCAAGTTTTAAAATTGGTCACTGTCAAAGGCAACATTGCTATCTAGGGACATGGATGTGACTGAAAAAGTGGAATAAATACTCTTTTAAAAACTCGCTATCCATGTGTTGATTTTTTTTAAAGTATTGCTAGTATATCTTCATTGTTACCAAACTTGCCTTAATTACTTAACTTGCCTTTTCTGGCTCTTTACAGAAAATGTTTGTCAATCCTGCTCTAGAGTCCTCTCTTCTAATATGATAAATAAAAACCACCTAAATATTTAAAACACAGGATTGATTTGGTTTTAGAACCAACACAGCAGATAATAGATTGTTGATTTTTAAAATTTGCTACCAAGGAGAAAGAAGAGTGCAAATACATTAGCCATAAGGAGTACAATAAACATGAACCCTTTATGGCTAATAAATGAATGAACATAGATTCTGTGACTGGCCTTCCAATTTGACTCTAAGCTTCCTGGCAGTGAGGAAGAAAAAAAAAAGTAGAATTGGTTATCTGTATTGGTTACTTATTGCTTCATAACTTATTGCTTAAAAATTAGTGGCTTAAAATAGCCACCATTCATTATTTCTCATGAGACTGTGAGTTGGCTGCATGGATTCTGTTAATCTAGTGTGGGCCTGGCTGATCCTGGTGGGCTTGTTCATGCATTGTGATCGGCTGGTGTTAGCTCTGAACTGGCTGGTCTGGGATGGCCTCAGCTAGGAATGGTCCTGTCTACCCCTCAGGAGGTCTTGCCTTCCAGCAGACTAACTGAGGCTTGTTCATGTAGCAGTGGCAGTTTCCAAGACAGAAAGAAATTAGTACTACACATTTGAGCTTAGGCTAGGAACGGGCACATTATAACTGGCCTTGTATACCAGTAGTCAAAACAAGTCAGCCAGCCCAGATTCAGGGAGTAGGGAACTAGTCTTAACTCTTGAAGGGAGGGATTGCAAAATCACATTGCAAGGGCAGGTAAACAGTGGGGAGAGAATTGGGGCCGTGATTGAAATCAAACGGCATCTAAACCTGCATGTATTCCAACCATAAATTGAAAAACAAAGTCATCTCTGAGGTCTAAAGTGAAAAGGAGTATTCATCATATGCCTATTCAGCCCCACCCACAGATATGAATCATCATATCATTGTCTTTCACTAAGAGGACCAATATCTTCTGGCTAATGACAAATGCAGAGGAGTGGAAAGAAGCCTGTCAGAAATGTGGCATGTACTATATGAGCCCTAGGCCTATATTAAAATACCATCTGAATTTCACCAAGGAATCAGACTTGGGTTTAAAAAGGGGATACTTCCCTGGTGGCTAAGATGGTAAAAAATCCGCCTGCAATGAGGGAGATCTGGGTTCGATCCTTGCGTTGGGAAGATCCCTTGGAGGAGGGCATAGCAACCCACTCCAATATCTTTACCTGGAAAATCCCCATGGACAGGAGATCTGGCTGGCTACAGTCCATGTGGTCACAAAAATTCGGATACGACTGAGTGACTTTTACTCACTTAATAAGGTGATAGGGAAAATTGTTATCACAGAAGTAACCAATGGCCAAATCAAATGTTAGTCTTTGAGACTACAGACCTACAATACTCTTGCCAACCGTTCTTACTTCCCTCCACTTCCATGATCAGGTAGTTTTAAAATTGGTCAAAGGCAACATTGCTATCTAGGGACATGGATGTGACTGAAAAAGTGGAATAAATAGTCTTTTAAAAACTCATTATCCATGTGATGATTTTTAAAAAAGTATTGCTAGGATCTTCGTTAATTACCTAACTTGCCTTAGTAAATAATGTTAAATATAAATAGCAACATTAATGTCAGGAATCCTCTTCAACTGTTCTTTTCCTGGTACCATGTGTGGTTCCCTAGTCTATTCAGAATCTACTTGTAATACCCCAAAACTCTGGGGAGGTGGAGGAAAGACATTAAAAACAAAAACAAAACTCCCAAACCCTTTCAGACAAAGCCACACAACCTGGGTTTGGGAATCTTCTCTCTGGCCTAGAGCCAGTCAGGGTGTTTGGCCTTGTTCACAAGAAGCTGACATCTTCACATGCGGCCTTCCGGGGAGCTGCCACCATCAGACTTCTGTTGTAGCGGCGGTAGTACCTGGGGAGGAACATGACAGAATTTAGGGAACTATCAGATGCCTGTTGGCTCAGCTATCAGGAGCAGCTGTGAAGGGAAATCTATTTCAACTTAGATCCAGTGAGAAAGAACTGAGCCGTTGACATTATCGAAGTGGTGGGGATGAAACTTTGAGCATACGTGAAGATAACCAGTCTCTGGGTGGGTCTGAGGGAGGTAAGTCTGTCTCAAGAAGGATAAATGAAGCTTTCAAAATTTGGTGTGCAGAAAATCAGAAGTTAACCTTGGGCAGGTCACAGAAAGGTTAAGTGATATATAAAATACCTGGCGGGGTACTTAAAAGAGTAGACCTCAACAAATGTTGGTTCTTTTCTTTTGTGTCTCCCATCCACCTTGGAGATATCTTAAAAAACAAATGACCTGCCAGCCAGCTGCCATTGGAAAGATGTCAAACAGGATATGCTGCTGATCGGTGATTAACAATCAACAAAATTCACACTCAGGTGGATGGAGCAGAGCATGTCACCTTTCCTACTCCTCTCCTCATCGCAGCTGGGAGGCAGCACAAAGACATCCCTTCCTTCCTGCAGAGGAAGTGTGTGTGTTCTCTCAAACCTACCTTGGCATTCCTTGATGTCTTAGAGAAGCAGATGACCCCGGCTGAGCAAGACAGTCAGCAGAACAGCAGCCCTTGATGCTGCTTGGAAATTTCCATTCTTTGCTTGCAGCTCTGAAAAAAAAAAAAAAAAAAATCTAAAGAGCCCAGTAGCTGGGAAATTTCCACAATGGAAAATTTTAACATATTCTTTAGCTCTAAACTATGCAGGTTTATAGAGACAATTTTTTTTTCTTTTGGTAATTTCCTTCTTTAACAGTAATTTATGAACATGGTAACACTACAGCTGTGGGAACAGGGAGGGCAAGATGACTTGGAGAGGAATGGGTATGGTTTTGCTAGTGGGAGGCTGTGCTTTGTCACGTTTGACTACCTGGCCATGGAAATGCAGATTACTATCAGTGCAGTTACCAGTGGGTCCCAGACCCACTGGTTGGGAATCCATCCAAATAGAGACAGTTTGCTCAGGAGCACTGCAGAGAAATCTGTTTAGAGACTGAAAGTGCAAAGTGAATGGATATAACTGGAACAGGAGATGGTGGGTCCTGTTGCTGAAAAGAGCAATCTCAGGCAGATCTCTTTGACCACTGCTTCTTGAACCTAAATGTGCATATGAACCACCTAGAAATCTCGTTAAGTTGTAGATTCTGATGCAGTAGATCTGGGATGGGGCCTGGGACTCCGGTTCTAAATGGTTCCAAGGTGATGCTGTTGTTACCCTTCAGTGGTGCCCTTCTAAGGACTATTCTGTGAACGGCCAGACCAGAGAAAACATATCCTCACCATTGTGAGGCCAGCTGTCCTCCCATAGCAAAACACAGTCAAAGGACAGCTGGAAGTGAGCTCCCTTGGGGTTATTTTCTCAGATTACAGAGCTATGGTCTAAGAGAAGAACTGAATGTCTTCTGGAAAAGATGCTTCATGCAACTCTGGATACAATGGATCTTTTGAAATGTGGGGATGCAAGCAGTTATTGGAAACCCACCTAATCTAGCAGGTTCAAGTTGATGGCTTCTAGAACTCAATGCCTGTTCAGAGAAATCCCTGTAAGAAACTGTCAAAGACTCCTAAACTGGTTTGGTCTTCTGATTCTATAGCATTATGTCATATGGAGTGAAGCATAGATGAACTAACTCCTATTATTGAGGAAATACTGTTGGCCAGAAGAATATAACGGGCAGAAGGAATCTAGAAAATAAATTACATCCATCCCAGCCAGAGTAATTGTCTCATTTTTGATTGAAATAAATTGTGGATCAGAGGATTTTCCATTTTCTTAATAGCTGTCTTACCTTTATTCTACCTATTTTCCAGAAAGAAAAGGTGAGAGACTGAGAGAGAGAGATCAATCTGGCATCGTGTTACCTCCAGTTGAGCTGTAATATGTCTGTGTGTGTATCTTTAAAGTGACATTTGTCCTATTTTTCATTTTCCATTCAATTGAGTTTTGGATGGCTTATTACTACTTACTCTTCAAATTAAAGTACACAGGAGCATATGGGGGAAAAGGAGGAGGGAGACTACTATCATGAAAATGTAGTGTTGAAATCAGAGTGTAACAAGCATGAAATGAATTTGATAGTTAAAAGTATTAAAATATATATTAAAAGTCAACACCTATGCTAGTATCCCATCATTACATAATATTTATATATTCTAAATGGCTTATCAGATTATTTAGGGGTTTGGACTTCAAGAATTTCTAGAAGATTTTTAAAAATCTTCACTGTGGGGTTAAGGTATGATGATTCAGCATTGATGTAGACTTCCTAACTACTTAGGTAAAAGAGATCAGTTTGGGTATTTTCTTACTATAGGTCTCAGTGAGCAGTTATTCACCTAAGAGCCATCTGACAACTTACAGCCAATCAAATTAAATTTGTTTGATCCACTTAAAGTCATAGCTGCTTAACAATAAACAATAATTATTAAAAAATTTAACATTATGGAGTCCTTACAACAAATGAGGCATCTGATTCTTACAAAGTTATAAGTTGGGTACCATTATTATATAGATGAGAAACTGGGGTTTAGAGAGCTTAAATGAATTGTTTGGAATCCATGTATTATGGCCAAACAGGAATAACCATTGCTGGCCAACCCCACTTACTCTAGTGCTTTTTCCAAATGCCACAGCTACATCTCAGATTCATTTCCCTTATCACAGACAGATGGATAGATACTCCTTCTCAAGTTTAACAACTTCACAGAGCTTGATTCAAATACTGAATGTGTTGTTAGTTGCTTACAGCTGCTATTTCTCTAGCAGTGCAGTAAGTCCAGGCAAACTCTTTTGAAGAGCTCATTAAAACTGCTAAAATAAAGTCTTAGAAGCAGGTGCATTCATTAGCTGAAATGCAGATGATTATGTTAATATCGCATTCAGGTGACAAATTTAAAGCCATCAAAATCATGGAGGATAAAAGGACTTTTAAAGCTAAAGTTTACTTCTTTCTTTGTAGGGCTCTTTGCTCTATTAAACATGTGACTGCCTTTGCAGCTGTCAACATGGGGACCTCCAATGTTACCTCACAAATATAAAGCCAATTTTTGCAGTATCATATTTCCTTTACAATTTCTTGGGTCTCTATTCAGGAAAAGAAAGGTAAGGGGTTGCCTACAACCCTACTGCTAGTTTCTAAATAGGAAATCTGGCATGTGATTTACAATCTATTGTCAGATTGAGCCCAAGGGTAGAGGAGACGTGATCAAGTAGATGTTTAAAATATGTGGACAATAAGTTCAGGTTAGGATCAGATGGACCAAGAGCTCTTTCACTTTACCTTTTCTGTTTTCTCTTAAAGAAATATTGAGCATGAAATATGTATATAACCATACATCTGTATTTAGTAGGCTGTACATCAGAATGTGAATAGTTACACCAGGATGATCTTGATTTTTTTTGTTTGTTTGTTTTATATTTCTCGTATCGTCTACAGTGAATACATATTACTCTGTAAATTTAAAAATTTTTACAAATTATTACAGAGCAATTAGCCTCTCCACATTCAGCTGCTTTACCTATAAAACTGGGCTGCTGCTGCTGCTGCTAAGTCGCTCCAGTCGTGTCCAGCTCTGTGCGACCCCAGAGACGGCAGCCCACCAGGCTTCCCTGTCCCTGGGATTCTCCAGGCAAGAATACTGGAGTGGGTTGCCATTTCCTTCTCCAATGTGTGAAAGTGAAAAGTGAAAGGGAAGCTGCTCTGTCGTGTCCGACTCTTCCCGACCCCATGGACTGCAGCCCACCAGGCTCCTCTGTCCATGGGATTTTCCAGGCAAGAGTACTGGAGTGGAGTGTCATCGCCTTCTCCGTAAAACTGGGTTACTTACCTATAAAACTGCCTAATACATGGGAACCAGATGAGATGTTATCCCAATCCCCTTTCTTTTCAAATCTAGGATGTCGGTGGAAACATTGATTCCTCTTTTCAGAAGAAAATATAAGAAAAAGAGAAATAGTATCCAGTCACTTATAAGACAATTATAAACATGCTTAGAGATTTTGATATCACTCTTCAAAACCTCCATCAAGTGGGAATTCATCAAAGTGAATGCATCCACCACTTCCAAAGGGAAAACGATGGCAACATTTTTAGGCCAAATTTATCCAAATTTTTTTTAGTTATAGGTTCTGGGAAGTCTTTGTAAGCAAAAACTTGACAGTCTTTTTTTCCCCCAAATGGTATGCTATAGTGACTGTATTACTGATTGCAAAATATAAATAATGAAGCTACTACAGGACTGAAGCCATACAGTCACAGGGCATGTTTACATATTGTGTTTGTGTGTGCATGTATGTGTCTAAAGAGTTAAATTAACAAGCTGAAAGGCTACTTGTACCCTGTAACAGTCCTGTTTTTGCCTTCATTTATCTTTGACTTTTCTTCTTTCACCTCACCCTGTATATTATTGCTTTCTTTTTTCCTACACAATTTAAAAGACCATTGACCTCATTTAAAATGAAAAGCAATATAGAAAGCAGAAAATATCTCCTTGGGATGGGGTTGGATAAGCAAATACTTCTACATACATTTAAGCATTCTGAACACCTGTACAGATAGCTGAATTTCTGCTCCAAACTGTCCTAAGTCTCATTAGTTGGGACTTTGACTGCTGGACAGCTCCAAGTTTCCTATGAATATTTTCCCACCCATTCCATCTCCTGTTTAATTTTCAGAGATGCCATCTTCACAGAAGCTGCTGGTTCAAGACAGACTGAAGAGGGGGACCAGGAGAGACTCCTATCCTTTCAATATGGCACGTCACCACCCTATGTTTAGAGGGTGAACTTCAGAGCACAGAATTTAAAGATGAAAGGAATGTAAGAGGATACATGAGTCAAGTTTTCTGTATGTGTCTCTCTTGTAGATCATACCTGATAGTCATCCAGACTGACCTGAAAAATTTCCAATGACAAAAATATCCTACCTTTTTCATTTTTATGCTGATAGATGAGTATTTAGAGCACAAAAAGTGTTCAATCACAACGCCAAAAAGGAAAAAAAAAAAAATTCCTAATCCTGCCACCCTTTAAAATAACAACTATTTTTAACTTTTATTACTATGTTACTGATCCAGGACCCCCCAGTCTCAAGTAAATACAACCATTTAGGGTCCATGAGGAATGTAAAGGAGCTGAAGCATTGGGCTTAAAGACATTTGGGAGATTTTATTTGTCCATGGTACCAATCACACCATGAGAGTGAGATCTTCCAAAGAAAAGCTGTGTATAAAATTTAGAACCCTCAGTAGCACAGTGTTTTCTGAATCTCTTCCTAATTCATCCCCTTTGGTCACTCTGACATCCATACAATAAAAGAAAATTTCTGAGATTATCTTATTGAGGGATCTTTCCAACATTTACACATACTATCTAACAGTGTGTTTCCAAGTTGCCTAAACTGTACCACGTGATGGGATTCTTTTCGAAGGAAACTGGAGAGTTCAGCAGTATTCTGAAACAACTAGGTGTGACAACACAAAGGACAAAAATAGTGACAGAAAATCCTTCAAAGATAGTGTGCCCCCTGGAAACAGGCAGTCTGCCTTTTCACATTGGGCATATGGGAGATTCTTTCAAGCTGAATTGTAAGGGTGAAAGTGCTGTTGAGTTTTGGTGAAGCAAATTTAGAAAATCAGTTAGCTAATAGAGAGGGTAGAAGACTATGAACTACAATTTTGGCTGAGTAGAATGGAGAGATTTCTTTAATGATTATTATTTTTTAATTACTTATAAAGAGAAGCTATTGAAAAAATTCAAACAACGCACACACAACACACACAAAAATACAAGAAAGAAGGCAAAAACCATCCCACATCCCACCACCTAAAAATAACTGTCACAGATGTTACAGGAATGTTATTCCAGAGATGGGATAAGAGATATCTTAGAATTTTAAAAAGCAGTTTGCACTCAGGCAGCTAAACAGGGTCTTTGGAGGATGGTCTAAAGAGACTCTAGACCTGACTTTTGAAAATGTCTAGTTCTTCTGAGAAGTGATGAGAGGAAGTGAAGAGCAGAAGAATGATCAGTCCGTAAGAGTATGAGTTCAGTAGAAATAAGCAGATATGTTTATTTAGTCTAAATATCTGTGATTGACTCTCAATCTGGCTGCATCTGAAACATATTACAACAAGATATGTTTCCAACATGCTTTCAGTTTATGAGTCAACGTTACACTGACTCTCATAACCATGTAAAATAATCAGTTGATACTAAGCTGGTACATATTAGTTTGGTCATTCCAGTTGTTTATGGCGAAGTATCCTTTTTGCTTAATTAGACAGCTGTTTTGATTGTCCAGTGCTGATAGTTTACCAGCAATTAAATGAACATCACCTTTGGAGTAGGAAATGATGGTGGTGGTATTCAGTCGCTCGGTCAAGTCCGCTTCTCTGCGACCCCGTGGACTGCAGCACACCAGGCTCCCCTGTCCTTCACTGCCTCCTGGAGTTTGCTCAAACTCACATTCATTGAATCAGAGATACTATCTAACCATGTCATCCTCTGCCACAACCTTCTCCTTTTGCCTTCAATCTTTCTCAGCATTAGAGTCTTTTCCAGTGAGTTAGCTCTTCACATCAGGAGGCAAAGTATTAGAACTTCAGCCTCAGCATCAGTCCTTCCAATGAGTATTCAGGTTGATTTCCTTCAGGATTGACTGGTTTAATCTTCTTGCAGTCAAAGGGACTCTCAAGAGTCTTCTCCAGCACCACAGTTTGAAAGCATCAATTTTTTGGCATTCAGTCTTCTTTATGGTCCAACTCTCATGTCTGTATATGACTACAGGAAAAACCAGAGCTTTGACTATATGGACCTTTGTCAGCAAAGTGATATCTCTGCTTTTTACTGTGCTGTCTAGGTTTGTCATAGCTTTCCTTTCAAGGAGCAAGGGTGTTTTAATTTCATGGCTGCACTCACCATCTGCAGTGATTTGGGAGCCCAAGAAAATAAAATCTGTCACTTCTCCACTTTTTACTCTTCTAATCACCATGAAGTGATGAGATTGGATGCCATGATCATAGTTTTTTGAAGGCTGGGTTTTAAGCCAGCTTTTTCACTTTCCTCTTTCACCCTCAGCAAGAGGTTCTTTAGTTCCTCTTCACTTTCTGCCATTAGAGTGATATCATCTGCATATCTGAGGTTGTTGATATTTCTCCAGGTAATCTTAGTAGGAAATGATAGGCAAACCTAAACTCTTGCCTAGCACTTCTATTTATTTATCATCTGATGCCTACATTCTCATTTTACTTTCCCTTGTAGCAAATACTCTAGCAAAACCATCTTCCTGTGGCTCTTTGAATACACAATTTGGTGCCATTTCATATTTCCATTATCTTGGCAATATATTTAATTCCCATGAGAACAGCTTTCCAGGGGGTAGGGAGAAGTAGGGAAGGTCTTCCCAGGTGAATGACCAGTCATTTTGCCCTTGCTTTAGGCCAGAAAGGCTGTAGCAGGAGCTCAATACAGCAGATGCCAGGATATATAGAAATTACATTATTCCCAGTACAAGAGATTCTGCCCACTCTTCTGGTTAAGTTCATGCTTATCAGTAAAGGCAAATATACATTGTTGTTGTTCAGTTGCTAAGTCATGTCTGACTCTTTGCAACCCAATGGACTGCAGTACGCCAGGCTTCCCTCTCCGTCACCATCTCCTGGAGTTTGCTCAAACTCAGGCCTACTGAGTTAGTGATGCCATCCAACCATCTCATCCTCTGACACCCCCTTAGCCTCCTGCCTTTAATCTTTCCTAACATCAGGGTCTTTTCCAGTGAGTTGGCTCTTCGCATCAGGTATCCAAAAGATTGGAGCTTAAGCTTCAGCATCAGTCCTTCCAATGAATATTCAGGGTTGGTTTCCTTCAGGATTGACTGGTTTGATCTCCTTGCTGTCCAACGGACTCTCAAGAGTCTTCTCCAGCACCATGATTTGAAAGCACCAGTTCTTCAGTGCTCAGCTGTCTTTAGAGTCCAACTCTCATACCCATACACAACTACTGGAAAAACCATAGCTTTGACTATACGGACCTTTGTCAGCAAAGTGATGTCTGCTTTTTCATACACTGTCATATGCACTATTCAATCCAAATCTGCCACTTCAGTATTCACCTGAGAATAGTACTCTTTGTTTTAAATTGAAATGTAGTTGATCAACAGTAACACATTATTTTCAGATCTACAACATAGGGTTCAACATTTATAAACATTACGAACTGATCACCACAATGTCTAGTTAACCACCTGTCACCATACCAAGTTATTACAATATTATTGACTATATTCCCTATTCTGTATCCCCATGATTCATTTGTTTTTTTAACTGCAAGTTTTTGCCTCTTAATTTCCTTCACCTTCTTCACCAACTCCCAACCTGCCTGCCTTCTCACAACTGCCGGTTTGTTCTCTGTATCTACGAGTCTGTTTCTGTTTTGTTTTGTTTGTTCATTTATTTTGTTTTTTAGATTCCACATATAAGTGAAATCAAATAGTATTTATCTTTTTCATTTCACTTAGTGAAATATTCTCTAGACCTATTCAAATTGTTGCAAATGGCAAGATTTCATTCTTGTTTTTATAGTTGGATAATAATTGTCATATATTATCGAGCTGATGCTCTTATCAACTGATATTCTTGACAGTATATTTTCAACTGATACTCTTGAGAGCCCCTTGGACTGCAAGGAGTTCAAACCCGTCAATCCTAAAGCAAATAAATCCTGAGTATTCACTGGAAAGACTCATGCTGACGCTGAAGCTCCAGTACTTTGGCCAACTGATTCAAATAGCCGACTCATTAGAAAAGACCCTGACGCTGGGAAAGATTGAAGGCTGGAGGAGAAGGGGACGACAGAAGACGAGATGTTTGTAGGCATCACTGACTCAATGGACATGAGTTTGAGCAAGCTCCGGGACATGGTGAAGGATAGGGAAGCCTGGTGTGCTGCAGCCCATGGGGTCGCAAAGAACCAGACCTGACTGACTGAATAACAAGAAAAATCGAGTCACAGCCCTCTGGCTCTCCCAGATGTAAGCCTGCTGGTTTTTAAAGCCAGATGTTAGGGGGGCTCATCTTTCTGGTGCAGGATCCCCTGGCTGGGGAGTCTACCTGAGGTCTGGCTCTCTCCCTTCACAGGGAGAAAGCTCTGTGACTATGATATCCCTCCTTATAGTGGGTACCTCATGGGGGGAGTGGGTTCTGATTAGACTGTGTCTCTGTCCCTCCTACCCATCTCAATGGGCCTTTCCCTTATGTCTTGAGTTGTAGAAAATCTGTTCTGCTGGTTTTTGAGTCATTTTCAGAGACAGTTGGTCTTTGTGTAGTTGCAGTTTTGGTGTGTCTGGGGGAGGAGGTGAGCTGAATATCCTCCTACTCTGCCATCTTGATCTAGAACCCTTCTAAGAATACTATTCTTGCTTAGCCAAACCTGCTTCCCCTACGGGAAGAATAAAGAAGAAATCTTTTTCTTTATAAGTAAAACTATTCAATAATGGGGGAGGGGGGCTTTGCCACCTCAAGGTCCATTTTTACTGATTATGTTTCTTTTTCTGAGCATAGTAAATGTTTCCCTGAGTCAAGGTTTATTCTTTTGATTTTCTAATCTTTGACTTTTTAAAATATATCACTCTTAACTTCATTCATTTATTTATTGGTGAATGTAACCCATGATTCTTGCTGAGATGAAATAATTGTTATTTAATTATTTCTTTTTTTGATACATTTTTAAAATTTAAATTTATTTCTTTATGAAAAGGAAAGAGTGAAATTCCCCTTCTCCTACTGTTAAACATACCTCATTAAACTCATGTTTGGGCAAAGACTTAGCTGGAAATTGCTAAATTTGAAAGAAATTTTCTTTTCTTTATGTTTCAAAAACAAGGGACATTGTGATCTTCATTATGTGTGTTAAATTCGGGGAACATTGATACTGATTATCCACAAGGAAGATTATCCCAGTTATTTTTATTTAAAATTTTTATGCTAGCATTCCCCTCCTACTTATATTTGACCAATGCTAATACAAAATTTGATGCCATTTCCTGACTTACTCACCAACTTACACTGAGAAAATGCAGGTCAAATAGATGAAAGAGGAAAGCCAATGTATTCCCTTGGTACCCTGCCTATCACAATGAAAGGTAATTGCTTAATCAGAAGTACAGATATTTTCACCTAGTAATAGCTCTGTTTATCTGATTAAACTAGAATATAAGATCACCTGATTCATTTTCCAGAAAAAAAAGTGTCAATGGTTTTAGTAAATTAAATATTTTTTCACTGACATGTTCTAATCGAGAGTGGAACTTCACCTTTTTTTTTCACTATTGATATTTGTGAAAATCAAGCAGCAGGCTCAAAGTCCATGCCTATGTCACTTGTTTTTACTTTTATTATATATAAAGAGTAGGAGCCACATTCTATGTAAAAGCTTCTGTTGCTAAGTTGCTTTAGTTGTGTCCGACTCTGCGCGACCCCATAGACAGCAGCCCACCAGGTTCCTCTGTCCCTGGGATTCTCCAGGTAAGAATACTGGAGCGGGTTGCCGTTTCCTTCTCTGAACTATGTAAAGGAATTAAGGCCATATTTCGAAACACTTCTTCCTCCTTCCCTAGATTAAGTAGCCACCTCAGTGTTTGAAACGTCATTAATATTAGCTGATTAGGCATGTTAGAAACAGAACCAATTTGAATTAGTGAAAACTTTGAATGCATATAAAAATACATACTTTATCCCTTTATGGTATGATATGCCACTCATATGAAGTATTTCCAAGAAGAAAAGCTACTGCTAGGACTGTTTTAAAGATAAGATTTTTTCAATATTGTGCACTTTAAGCTTTTTCAGCAAATGAATGTTGGTTATCTGAATGTAGGTTATCTGAATATGTTGAGTTCACATTCACTGAGCAGTCACTGTATGCTCAGCATCATGCTAGAAAAATTTTGTCCGCTTTAGTCAACACTTCATTCTAAATGATTATTCATTTTGCGAGCCTGGTAGGCTGCAGTCCAGGGTTGCGAAGAGTCGGACACGACTGAGCAACTTTGCTTTCACTCTTCACTTTCATGCATTGGAGAAGGAAATGGCAACCCACTCCAGTGTTCTTGCCTGGAGAATCCCAGGGATGGCGGAGCCTGGGGGGCTGCCGTCTATGGGGTCGCACAGAGTCGGACACGACTGAAGTGACTTAGCAGCAGCAGCAGTGACGCTTTATCTCATGCTTTAATCACCACCTGTCTGAATTTACTCATTCATTCAAAAGACATTGAACAGTTATAATGGGTTAGGCACAGGCACAATTCAAAATGACTGAAGTCATAGGGTGAAAGTTATTTACCATGTGGACCAACACTAACCCTCATCAATCAATCAATCAACCCTTTGTTCTAAGTAATTCAGCTGGTTGAGAGTTTCTCAAGTTTGGCACTGTTAGCATTTCGGATCAGATAATTCTTGTTAGGCGGGGTTGTCCTGTGCACTGTAGGATGTTTAGCAATATGCTTTGCCTCTTCCATTAGATGCCGGTAGCACCCCCACTTCTAGTTCTGGTCATCAAAAACCTCTCCAGACATTGCTAGGTGTCCCGGGGTGAGGTGAGGTGGCGGGGCGGCAACATCGTGCCTGGCTGAGAACCATGGAGCTAATATGTACTTTATACCTTCTTTACTGGATTATTAAGACCTTGAGGGCAGAGTCTCAGTCTGATTCATCACTCTACTGCCCTCTCCCCACCAACTAAATTTAGCTTCTGGCACAGAAATGTGCTTCTTGATGAATGTTCTGAAAAGAACAAAATATCTCTGGAGTACCTATGCTGTCGTCAGCCCTGCACAAAGCACTTCAGTAAACCCAGAAGATGAATAGGTAACCAGGGTAAATCGTCTAACGAATTTCTATTATTTGAATAATCACTGCCTATTCACATCGTGTATACCCACTTTGGTGCCAAAAGCCTACATTTGTGTAGGGCTTTAATGTGTATGAAGCACATTTTACATAATGGCATTTGATCCAGATACAAAGATAATCACCTCTGTTTATAATTTAAGCTCCCAAGTCGCAGAGCCATAGTCTCAGGCAGGAGTGGGAGGTATTTTGATTTCAGTGGCATTGCTTTGGTTATTAAAACAAAACAAAACAAAACCCCCAAAATACTCAGTTTAAGATTGGTTTAATAATGTTAAATCTAAAGTTCAGGATTTTTTTTGTTTTTTTTTTTTGCTATGTTAGAAGTAGAACATCTCAAAGGCTCTCCTGTGATCTAAGTGATTCTGGTTTATTTAGATTCCTGGAAATTGCCAGAGGACTTTAAGGGAGGAGAGAAAAAAAAGTGAGGAAATTTTCCCTGTGGGCAATTGGGGAAAACAAAAATATTTTTGTGGTGTGGAGACTTCTCAGGAAAGAAGGATTGGCCAGCAGCGGCATCTGCACAAGGGGAATTTCCACATTTGGGAAAACATGGTCATAATTAATAACTTAGGAAAGCCAAGAAAATGGACCATGTTGGAAAAATATGATCTTCAATAGCCAAGTCATTGTCAACTGATTGGGGCAGAAAACTAGATTGTTTTAGAAAAAGATTTTTATTTGTGGATATTTGCCTGCAGGTCTGTGGCTCTAATTAGCAGTACCCTGCCTTTGCCTGGGGAATCCACTTCCCCTAGCCAGACCCACTCTCTCTGTCCCTCCCTGACTTAAGGGAGTGTTTGCATTAGACTTCAGGCCTGGACACTGGCCTGTAGTCTTTTGCTTTGAACATGATGCTTCGGACTAGCCAGCAGGGCTTTTAGCATGCATTAGAATAGAGATGATTATCCAGGATTCTTGGACAAGGGTGGAAAGATAAGATTGTATGATCCTAATCCAGCCATCATTTATTGAGAACTCCATGTTCTAGGCCAGGTGCTAAGAACACTGAAAAACTATCCTGACCTAGACAGGAGGAAACTGAGGCTCAGGTAATTTAAGTAATTGGCCTAGAGTCATCACGACTGAAGCGACTTAGCAGCAGTAGCAGCAGCAGCAGCAGCAGCATGCAGCTTTGACCCACCAAGCTCTACTTCTCATTTTGTATATAAAGTCTACTCCCCAAACTGGAATGTTCTTACCCTGAATACAACCTCTGATTTACTTAACTATGACCCCTTTCCTCTTCCTCTTCTCCGGTCCACTTTGTTTGTCTGGTTGTGAGGTTGTGCTCTTCAGAGAACTCCATGGTTACGTCTGACTCAAGAGGAGAAATCTGGGTTAGCAGGCTTAGCACCATTCATATCTATTTACTGAGTGCATGATTATATGGTCAGAATGTTCCTGCCCCACTTTTTGGTTTTCATCTGTCTCAGTGATCACTTTTATTAAAACAGGTATGATCATCTTTTGCCTCTCCGCTTATAGTTTTCTCAAGATCAGAATACAGCTTGCTAAATTTCAATGCATTTACCAAGGTGAAGGTCAAGATTTTTATAAAGAGAACTATAGCTTAAAAACAACAACAACAAAAAACCCCTATATTTGCCATGTAGATGTGGTATTCAGTAGAGTATCTCTAAAATGCAGCATCTTGTTTTGTGAAATGAAAACATGCAGGTTAAGCTATGCCCCCTGAAGCAACAACTCCACACTCTAAACCCTCATGATGTGGCTTCTAAAGTTAGCCCTGTCCCACAACTGCAGTAAATATGAGAAAACAAACCTATGATTAAAGAGTTCAGCTGCCTTGAAGCGAACCTCAGTGGCTATTATAAATAGTTAAAAAATCATAGCCTCTTGGAAATAATTCAGTATATTTCTTTTCAACTTAAAACACATTAATTAAATAATCTTATTAATATTTGTTGTCTAAGTGCTTCTTGGACTAGCCCGACATTATTACTTTTAGAGATGTGAAAAACCAAAGGGATGTGTTAATTTTCTACTGCCGTGTAGCAAATTACCACAAACTTGGGGGCTGGAACAACAGCTCATTTACTAGCTCACCATTCTCTAGGTCAGAAGACGGGGTAGGTTTGGCTGAATTCTCTGCCTGGGGTCCCACAGGGTGGAAATCATGGTATTCATCAGGCTGGACTCTTACCTGAAGGCTCTAGGGAGTGTCTGATTGCAGACTCATTCAGATGTCTGGCAGAACTCGGTTCCTTGTCTGGGTCACTGAGGTCCCTGTTTCCTTCTGCCTTCTAGAGGCCCCACCCATTCCTTCTCACTGGTTTTCTCTGTTTTCAAAGCCAGCAATAACTCTGGAATCTTTCTCATGTTTCAGATTTCTTTGACTTCCTCTTCTGCTACCAAGTGAGGAAAACAGATCTCTTAAAGGGCTCACTTCAATGGGCCACGCCCACCTACATATTCGTATCTTAAAAGTGTTATCTATTTTGGCTGGCACTGCGGGTATATGGGATCTTCGTTCTCTGACCAGTGATTAAACCTGTGTCCCCTGCATTGGAAGGGGCTTTCCAGGTGGTGCTAGTGGTAATAAAGAACCCACCTGCCAACGCAGGACACATAAGAGACGCAGGTTCGATCCCTGGGTTGGGAAGATCCACTGGAGGAGGGCATGGTAACCCACTCCAGTATTGTTGCCTGGAGAATCCCATGGACAGAGGAGCCTGGTGGGCTATGTTCCATAGGGTCACAAAGAGTTGGACACAACTGAAGAGACTTAGCATGCATGCCCTGCAGTGGAAAGGCTGAGTCTTAACCACTGGACCACCAGGGAAAGTCCCTAATCATGCTGCTGCTAAGTCACTTCAGTCGTGTCCGACTCTGTGCGACCCCACAGACAGCAGCCCGTCAGGCTCCCCCGTCCCTGGGATTCTCCAGGCAAGAACTCTGGAGTGGGTTGCCATTTCCTTCTCCAATGCATGAAAGTGAAGAGTGAAAGTGAAGTCGCTCAGTCGTGTCCAACTCTTAGCGACCCCATGGACTGCAGCCAACCAGGCTCCTCCGCCCATGGGATTTTCCAGGCAAGAGTACTGGAGTTGGGTGCCATTGCCTTCTCCCCCTAGATAATCATATCTTAAGGTAAATTGACAGGAGAAGGGGATGACAGAGGATTAGATGGTTGGATGGCATCACCGATTCAATGGACATGAGTTTGAGCAAACTCCAGGAGATCATAAAGGACAGAGAAGCCTGGTATGCTGCAGAGCATGGGGTCACAAAAGAGTGGGACACAACTGAGTGACTGAGCAACAACAACAAAACTGACCTGGGACTTTATTACATTTGCAAAATCTCTTCACAGCAGTACCTAGATTAACCAGGGTATTCAGGTATTGACTGGATAACCACGGCTGGTAATCTTGAGAAATTATCTTTAGAATTCAGATAACCCTGAGGAAACAGTTTCCCAGTTAACCTGAGATATAATCTGGAAATAAGTTCCCAACAGTATAGAATCAGATAATTTATTTTTTGTTTATTATTTATTTATTATTTTATTCTTTGACTTGCATTTTAAATATATATTTATATATCAGTTCAGTTCAGTTCAGTCGCTTAGTCATGTCGGACTCTTTGCAACCCCATGGACTATAGCACACCAGGCTTCCCTGTCCATCACCAACTCCTGGAGCTTACTCACACTCATGTCCATCGAGTCGGTGATGCCATTCAGCCATCTCATCCTCTGTCGTCCCCTTCTCCTCCTGCCCCCAATCCCTCCCAGCATCAGGGTCTTTTCCAATGAGTCAACTCTTTGCATGTGGTGGCCAGAGTATTGGAGTTTCAGCCTCAGCATCAGTCCTTCCAATGAACACCCAGGACTGGTCTCCTTTAGGATGGACTGGTTGAATCTCCTTGCAATCCAAGGGACTCTCAAGAGTCTTCTCCAACACCACAGTTCAAAAGCATCAGTTCTTTGGCGCTCAGTTTTCTTTATAGTCCAACTCTCACATCCATATGTGACTACTGGAAAAACCATAGCTTTGACTAGACAGACCTTTGTTGGCAAAGTAATGTCTCTGCTTTTTTTTTTTTGTCTCTGCTTTTTAATATGCTATTTAGGTTGGTCATAGCTTTTCTTCCAAGGAGCAAGTGTCTTTTAATTTCATGGCTGCAGTCACTATCCACAGTGATTTTGGAGCACCCCCCCAAAAAAAAAATCTCTCACTGTTTCCATTGTTTCACCATCTATTTGCCATGACGTGATAGGACTGGATGCCATGATCTTCGTTTTCTGAATGTTGAGTTTTAAGCCAACTTTTTCACTCTCCACTTTCACTTTCATCAAGAGGCTCTTTAGTTCTTCTTTGCTTTCTGCCGTAAGGATGGTATATATGTATATATAATGTGTATATTTTGCGGCTACATATCCCCACATTTTTTACTGATGCATGATCAAAAATGTTGTAAGGCTGTTTGGGGACATGAGTTTCAGGGCTCTGTCCGTGAATGTGTAGACATGGAGCTGGATGTGGGTGTGAGATGGGAGATGGTGATGGCAGATGAGGAAGGGCTGAGGTTGCCTTGAATACAGAGCAACAGTTCTTTTTTCTGTGTTTAATATATTCACTAAAGACCTTTGAAGATGAGAATCCTTTTGTTATTTTCTGTTGGCAAGTCTGGAAGTTCAGAAGCCCAGGATTCTTTGTGTGTAATTTATGAGCAGCATTTGGAGATGTTTCTAAACACAAGGGCATTTTGGAATATACTGGATTAGCATCACTAGGATGCTCTACCCCTAATGTAAATATGAATCTTCCCAAGTTTTTGTTGCACAATTTCAGTGTGCGATGGCCTGCCAGGTGCATGGGAGGCCTAGAACACAGGCTGAGCCTTGGGCCCAGTCAGCTGCTGATCCAAAAGCCTGTGCCTGCAGAGGGTCACCTTGGGATGAGATGGTATGGAAAGAGCGGAGTGGATCACAGAAAGGGAGATGAAGGAGGACTGCATATTCATTTCTCTGGTTTTAGCATTTTACCTGGAACACAGCCTGTTAAAAAATCTGGCTTTCAGGTAAAGGGAGTAAAAATGGTTTTAGCCTTTAGAAAGAACACATATAGGTATGTAAAAACATCAGAAGAAGGCAGAACTTTTCAGATGCTAAGTATTTCTCTTTTTCCAAGAACATTTGGGTTTTTTCCTTCTTAAAGTTCTGACCAAAATTAAAGGAGAGAAGGATGTTCCCCAAATGTTTCTTTTAAATTGTCCCAGACCTTCAGAAAATGGTGAGAAAATGTAATCATATGATTAGGCCAAGGAGAGATGTCAGGGGAGAAGGTACTCAATAATTGCATTGATAGAGTGCTATGATTAAGAGTATATGTGATGTGTTTAACTTTGAAAAGGAAAACACAGGAGGAAAGAGACTGGGTGGAAGAAATTAGTGTTTCTTATAATTATGATGTCTTTACATCATAACACATTTTATATTCCTTAACAAAGTGATTTTGCTCTATAAGGGATGACTCTAAGCATGCTAATAATATGTTACAGATGTTATTTTTATTGCTGAAGTTTCCACTTATAAATCTTCCCCCTCATTTATTCATTCATTCAGAAACAGTCAATGAGAGTCTACCAGGTACGTTGATCTACGTGCTAGGACTGTAGCAGTGAACACAACAGACAAGGTTTCTGCTCTCATAAAGCTGATATTCTAGTTGTGGAGGAGTTAGAAAATTAATAAATAGTTGTATTTCATGACATGATACATAAAGCTGCAGCTGCTGCTAAGTCGCTTCAGTCGTGTCCGACTCTTAGCGACCCCATGGACTGCAGCCCACCAGGCTCCTCCACCCGTGGGATTTTCCAGGCAAGAGTACTGGAGTGGGGTGCCATCGCCTTCTCGGATACACAAAGAGACAAACAAAATAATGTTAGATAGTGACAGGTGCGTTACAGAGAAACAAGATAGGCTGAAGTGGGAGATGACTAGAGGGCTCTTTTAGTTTGCATGTCCAGGGAAGACCTCTCTGAAAAGATGACGTTTGAGCAGTGATCTAAAACGACAAGGAGGAGGACTTCCCTGGTGGCCTAGTGATTAAGACTCTGATGCAGGGGACATGGGTTTGATCCCTGGTTGGGGAAGTTCCACATATCATGTGGCCAAAAAGATTATTAATAAATTTTTAAAAAATTATAAGGAGGAGCTGATGGTAATAAGATCAGAATGAAGAGCATCCTAGATGGAGAGAACAGATTGTTCAGAAGTCCCCAAGATGGTAAAGAATTTGAGTTTGAAGAAGAGATGTATATATCTATGGCTGATTCATGTTGGAGGTTTGACAGAAAACAACAAAATTCTGTAAAGCAATTACCCTTCAATTAGAAAATAAATTAATTTAAAAAAAGAAAGCCTAGATGACTGGAACTCAGTGGCAAAGAGAAAAGTGGTTACAAGATGCAGGTGGATAGCTGGATAGAGCCTAGATCTTATAGGCATGGGAGATCAAAGGAAGGAATTTGGATTTTAGGTGAAATGCAAAGCCAATAGGAAGTTTCATGCAAGGCAGTGATTTTCTGTGTGGGCAATGAATTATAGAGGGCAAGAATGAAAGCTCAGCGATCTTTAGGAGGCAGCTGAAGTAATTCAGGTGAATAGTGGTGCTAGGAACAGGATGGAAGCAGTGAAGAAGGGAAGAACACAGAGGATTAAAGGTATATATGGGAAGCAGAGTCAACAGAACTTTCCGATTGTTTGCATATTGGACATAAAAGAAAGAAAGGAATCAAAGTTCTCTCTTCTATTATTGGCTTGGGCACTAGATGGATGGTGATGCTATTTAGTGAGATAGGTCAGCTAGGAATGAGAAGTGTGGCAGACTGTGTTGATTTCCTCCCCAATAACCATTCCTCTCTTCCTCTTTGCTAACAGAGCCCAGACTTTGTTGAGAATGACAAGATGTCCAGCTTCAAGTGATGAATCATGAGTGGTATAATTCAATCGTAATAATCCCATTTTCTTTTGCTAGATATTCAATTCCCACATCTTCTTTGCAGCTAGGGGTGATTCACTTCTGGCTAATGAGACCAAAGTGAAAGCCTTCTGGGAATAGATATGGCTATCTTGAACACCATCACAATGCCTGGAGTCACAGCAGACTTCCAGTGAGTACAAGACAAAAGACTTGATGTTAAGCATGGTGAATTAGGAAAAAATACTGGGTCCTTGATGGTAGAATTGAGCAGTTGAGTTTGAGATGTCTGTTAGATATCTGTGTGAATGTAACTGCAATTCCTTGCCTTACACAAGGAATAAGGTTTTCTAGGCATCTTTATCTTTTCATATTACTGTAAAACTAGAATACAGGAGAGGATAAATATGAAAGTGAATGAAGTTGCAGTGACCATGAGGGAGGTCAAATCAAAAGCTGACCATCAGTAAATTTGGAGATTGGGCTTGATATATATACACTACTTTGTATAAAATAGATAACTAGTGAGAACCTACTGTATAGCACGGGGGTGGGGTACAAAGAAGGTACAGTCTGTTTGTAGGACATATATTAAGTTAACCTCAAAAATACATTCCAGATACTTCTCTGGTGGTCCGATGGTTAAGACTCCATGCTTGCAGTGCAGGGGTGATGGGTTTGATCTCTGGCCAGAGAAATAAGATCCCACATGCCCCGCAGTGTGGCCAAAAAAATTTTTTTAAGTGCATTCCAATATACAGTTGGTGAAGACAAATACTGATTCCACTCATCCGAGGTATCTAGACTAGTTAAATTCATAAAGTCAATAAGTACATTGGTAGATGCCAGGGGCTGGGGTGGGGTGTGGTGGGAGGGGGAATGGGGATTTAGTGTTTAAGGGGGACAGAGTTTCAGCTTAGGAAAGTGAAAAATTTGGGAGATGGATGATGGTGAGAGTTTCAGAACAATGTGAATGGACTTAGTGCCACTGAACTGTACAGTTAAATGTGATTAAAATAGTATGTTTTATTTGTGACTTTTATCACAATAAAACAAATTTTTAAAAACACTGACCATCAATATAGAAAATTGCCTCTTTTAGCACTGATGGTTAGCAAGGTAGAAGCTGCTAAAACAGGAAAGCTGGGATGATGGAGAAAGCTCAGTTTGAGGAGCAGTGAGGTTCCTGCATTTCCCAGTACTTTCTGTCACATTGGTGGAGAAACGTTGCCCTAGATTAGATCACATATTACTGTTAAGATACTTTCTTACTTCTACATCACAGTTTTCATGTATATCTTTATTCTCTCTTCTGAATATAACAAATAGCCTCACAAAAATGTCCCCAGTTACTTAAGCCAAGTAAAGGAAAGTAGGCCAAATGGAGCTTTTAGCACAATTTCTGGTCGCTGATACAAATCAGCATCTACAAACCCAATTGCACATATTTCCATTACAGCTATCATCCAGACTAGATGTCTAGTCTTTTAGATTAAAAGTTTACCAACACACATATTTTTTCCCTAAACATTTTACCGCATGCTGGATGATTTGGACTACATCTAGAGAAAAGAAAAGCAAATTTTTTATTTTTTTGCCAGTGGCCCATCAAAAAATAGCTATCGATTTTGTGTGTGTGTGTGGACAAGCAACCAAGTCTGCAAAATTGACTTCACAGGGTATCATATATTCTGCCCATATTGTGAGTCTGTGTTCTCTTGAGGCTAATTGGCTCATCATATTCTGCTTTCGTGTTCCCTCGTTTATCACCATGCTTGGGATTTTTACCTCTACACCTTTCATTTTGTTTTTCCATACTTTATTACAACCAACCCTTGTATTTTTTTCAATGGTTTTGAATCTGCATTAATTTTTGAGTCCCTGGAGGAACATTATGTTCCCAAACATTATGTTCTGCACTCTCACACTCATATCACTTTGTGTAGTGCCAGACACCTCCTGGGATCTCAAGAAATGTTGTTTCTTTTTAAAAGATAGGTGATTACTCTGCGATGGCCATAAAATATCTTTCTCAGTTGAGTTGCTCTCACTGTTTATTTATCTCTGGTGGCTTAGGTAAAAATATTGGTTAATAGAAAGAACCCCATCTTTGGAGAAGCTTTGCTAATCTCTCCTCATCTCTGTAAAAGCAAGAGGTGGATATTGACTTACAGGATTGTTGGAAAGAGATTATGAAAAGCATTAGGAATAAGAAATTTTCTTTAAAAATATGGAATGTTAGGGAGATGACAGTATCATTCATACTGAGCAGACCTCAGTGCAAGTGGCGCTTACTCCTTTGATAGATGCTTTTCATCGTTGTTACAAAGAATGGCTGTCCAGCAAGATTCCCTCTGCTGGTAGCCACTACTGCAGACTGTCAGAACCTCCTTCCAAATACTCAACACCTGCTTGTACCCACAGTATTTCCTCTTCTCTCAGCTTCTCAGTTTTATCTCAAACACTTCAATGTCTTCCTAAGAAGGCATGTTTGAAACTACCTCTGAGTGCTTCTACAGTTTGAGGGAGAGAAATAGGACCATGGACAGAGGTTAGCCTTCCAATTACTGGCGCAGCAGGAAAGCCAGCTCTCTTCCTGCCAAGTGTCCCTGGGAAAGGGTCTTTAAATGAATAGATTCTTCTTTATTCAGGGTTCACTTTCCCCTTCTATCATTTTCCTTTGGAGTAATATAGTTTGTTCTGGAAACACTGGCTCCCTCCACCATCTCCATGCTTCTGAGACATAAAGAATACTCACTCATTCTTGCAAACACATCTCGTATTTAAAAATGTTATCATTATAAAATATTTCAAACCAACAGGAAAACAGTGAACATAGTTGAACAAACAGCTATGTATAAAACACTCAACAAATCAAAATTTGACTTATTTGCTTTAGGGTTTTTTGTTTTTTATAAAAAGTTTTATAAGTATAACTTTAAGCCAGATCCCATTCATTTCTTTCTCCTTTCCTCTTTTCTCCAGAGTATCACTATCATGAAGTTTACTATGAATCATTCCTATGCATGTTTTATAATTTTCTGTTATATGTATATATTCATAAATAAATACAGTATTGCTTTGTATTTGTAAAATATCAAGGAATACTAATATCACTCTCTACATAACCTTCTGCAATGCTTTTTTAGTTATCATTATTTCTTAGATTTATCCATGTTGCCACCTGAGGAACTAACTCATTAATTATAACTGTTGTACATTATTCCTTTGTTTGAATATGCACAAGTTACTTATCCATCCTTCTGCATTACTGACATGTAGGTTATTTTGTTTGTTATTATTGTTGTTTGCTATAACAAACAATCCTGCAATTGATGTTCAAATACCAGCCTCCTGGTGTACAGACATCAAGTGAAAGTTTTTCTAGGCCAGGATTTTTCAACCTTGACATTATTGACATTTTGGACTGGATAATTCTATGTTGTGGAGTAGGACATTAAGCAGCTTCCCTTTTCTGCATGCATACTCAGTCACTTTAGTCATGTCTGACTCTTTGTGACCCTGTAAACTGTAGCCCATCAGGCTCCTCTGTCCATGGGACTCTCCAGGCAACAGTACTAGAGTGGGTTGCCATGCCCTCCTGCAGGGGATCTTCTTGACCCAGGGATCGAACCTGCGTCTCCTGCATTGGCAGATGGGTTTTTTTACCACTCGCGCCACCTGGGAAGCCCCAACCTCCCTCTAACCACTAGTTATTAGTAGCACTCTCAGGTGTGACAACCAGAAATATCCTCAAACATTGGAAAGTTGATCCTAGTTGAAAACACTAATCTGGGCAACGTACCTAAGAGGAATTGCTGGGTCTTAGGATTTCTACTAACCATCATTTTGGTTTCTAAGAGTCTTGTTTCCCCATCATGCTAACTTTTGGTATTTTCAGAATTAAAATTTTTGCCTACTTACAGGTACTAAATAGTAACTTTTTATTATTTTATTTCATTTTCCCTTAGTTTCTAGTGAGACTTCACATCTTCTTATATGTCTGTTGACCGTTAGTTTTTCTTCTGTTAATTAGCCTATTTAACTCCTTTGCCAAATTTTCTCTCTAGGTGTTTCTTTTTCTTTTTGCTTTGTAGGAGTTCTTTATAATTTTTGAATACTAATACCTTGGTTGTTTTATGTCTGGGAAAATATCTTTTCCCAGTCTAAGACTCTTTTCACTTTGCTAATAAATTCTTCTTATTTTAATTCAATAAAATGTACCAACTTTTTCCTTTATATTTTATGCTTTTTTTTTAATTTTTATTTTTACTTTATTTTACTTTACAAAACTGTATTGGTTTTGCCATACATTGACATGAATCCACCACGGGTGTACAATTTTATGCTTTAATAAATTTTCTAACCCAGGGGTGTAAAGATAATCTCTTTTATTTTTCTGTAGAAGTTTAAATATTGACAATTCACATTTAGGTCTTTAAACCAATAGAAATAGAAAATATGCATATAATTATTCCAACACATATTTCTTAAATAGTTCATCTTTTCACTGTTGGTTTATTATACCACCTCTGATTTTAAATTCAGGTATTCGGTAAGACAATTCCCCTGACTTATTCTTTTTCAAAATTGCCTTGAGTATTTTGGTTGGTTATCTGACCAAAGAATGTTTTTCTCCTTTCTAACTTGAACCTAAATTGTTTTCAGGTGTCCCTGAACCTTATCTTTATCTTATAATACTCAGTTTAAGTCCACTAAAGTAATTTCATTCCATTGGCATTGGCCTGGCCATAGCATATGCGATCTCTAGCCAATGAGACCTATGTGAAATTGTCCTATAGTGGAGATGGGATGGGGTAGGTAAGTTTTCTTCTTGCTTAAAAAGGTACATAAGAAAAAGATTTACCCTTCCTATCTGTATATAGATTTGGAGGAAAATGTAATGTCCATTACTGTGGCAGCTGTCTTGCCACTCTGAAGGGATGAGTATAATCCTACACATTGAGAATGGCTAAGTAGACAGATGAAAAGTTTCCAGCTTCCCATGATGTCGCTGTGCTGCTGAATTATCCAATACTGAAAACACTTACCAGTAGACATCCTGTGATGTGAAATAATAAACCTCTTAGTTTGTAAGCCACTTTGTTTTATGTTCTTTTCCTTGTAGCCAAAGGAATCCCCAACTGCTATAATAACTTTGACCCCTAACTCTAACACATAAATTTTGTGATCATTTTTCTGTGTTATGTAAGCAGGTTGGGATTTTTTAAATTGGGTTTGCACTGAAATTAAAAGATAACTTTAGGAGAACTGACATCTTCATTATAATGAATATTTGAATTCATGAATATTGTATGTCTCAACTTATTTAAATCTTAACTTTTCCCACAAGTCTTCCATACATAAATCCATATTTTGTTATAGTTATTCCAAAGCACTTTATTACTATTAAGAATGGAGTCTTTCATTTAATATTGAATATTGTATTGGATAAATGGCAACTCTGGTGGCTCAGATGGTAAAGTATCTGCCTGCAATGTGGGAGACCCGGGTGCGATTCCTGGGTCAGAAGATCCCCTGGAGAAGGAAATGGCAATCCGCTCCAGCAGTCTTGCCCGGAAAATCCCATGGATGGAGGAGCCTGATAGGCTACAGTCCATGGGGTTGCAAAGAGTCAGACACGACTGAGCGACTTCAATTGGATAAATATTGAGATGCTGCTGCTGGTGCTGCCAAGTCTATTCTTTTCCCTTACTGTGTTGATAGAGATGTCATAGGTTAGTCTTGGAGATCTATGGTTGCTTGATCCAACTTCCTATCATGTGTCCTATATTCCTGCCCCATTATTCTTTCATGAAAGGCCTGCCACTAGGCAGTGGTCAGCTTTTTTTTTAGCCTCTTTCATAAACTAATTTGTGAGTATGGGGGTGGGGTTCTCAGTGTAGTGCATAGCTTCAGGCAGTGAATCTGGTCTGGTTCTCACCTGCTTCCATCACCCCATGCATGTCACCTTCAGTCTCCCTTTCCCTGTACAAGATGCCTCTTTAGAGCATCTTCTGCATCCTTTAATACCTGGAGCCCAACAGGCACATCTTTAGTCTCACTCATTACTTTGCATGTCTGGTCCGTAGAAAAAGTTTACACTTGGGGCCAACTGTGTCTTTAATTTTTCTCTTCTACATTTTAAAAACCACCGCTTTATTTTTGGAGCTGAGCAAGTACTTCAAAGATTTGTGTACAACAATGCTACTTTGACCAGAAATCATAATTCTAAATGTCTGTTTTGAAAAGGATTACAGAACTAGCTTCTAAATCTGCTGATACTACATATAGTAATTATCAGCAAATACAGTGCTACTCAGAATGTTCGCAGCATCTTTTAGCTCCTCATGTTTTGTAAATGTTAAGAGTTGTGTCCGTGTTTGTCATGTGGGTTATGGGGAATAGAGGTAAATACTATTTTCTACACCTGACAAAACTGGGCCTTTTACTTAGTCGTGGCCAAGAATAACCACACATAACCACAAGGTAGAGCTCCTCCAGAGGCAGGGCTGCGCTTTGTTCATGCTGTATCTTGTACAAAATGACCCTTAGTGCAAGGCTTTGAACTGAGAAAACCAAACTTTAGGCCCATGCCCAGCTCTGTTCCACAGGATGTCCCCAAATTGGGCTTCCCTGTAGCTCAGTTGGTAAAGAATCCACCTCCAATGCAGGAGACCCCGGTTTGATTCCTGGTTCAGGAAGATCCCTGGAGAAGGGACAGGTTACCCATTCCAGTATTCTTGGGCTTCCCTTGTGGCTCAGCTGGTTAAGAATCTGCCTGCAATACGGGAGACCTGGGTTCGATCCCTGGGTTGGGAAGATCCCCTGGAGACGGGAAAGGCTACCCACTCCAGTATTCTGGCCTGGAGAATTCCATGGACTATATAGTCCATGGGGTTGCAAAGAATCGGACACAACTGAGTGACTGTCACTTTCACTTTCTCCTGAATTAAGGAGATCCATAGTGAGGTCCTCAAGATCCATGCAGTGCTATGACTTGAGGAAAAGAAAGAAAAGGAAGGTGAAAAATAAGAGCAGCAAGAGCTGATTTCAAACAAAGTGACTGAGGAGGAATTGTCGGTAGCATTTCATCTAGAAAGTGAATTTTGATTGAGCTTTATATTTTTTAATACTAATCCCCTCATATAAGCTAGCTTAGTATGTAAATATAATCAAAATAGCAGTCATTAAAATTGCAAAACTTATTTATTAAGATATGTAAAACAGCCAGCTGCAGCAGTAGTGACTAAGAAGTGTAAAAATAAATTATTTTGTTCAACAAATATTCATTGAGTTCCTACTATGTGCCAGCACTATATAGGAAGTTGGAGTTCAAAGATAAGCAACACAGGTCCTTGTGCAGCTACCCATCTATTTGGGCGAACTAATGGGCAAATAAATGATCCAAATATGATGGAATAAGCTCCTTAAAAGAGTGTTAATTCAAAGAGATATTTTAGACCCATGTTTATAGCAGCATTATTCCACCAAAAGGTGGAAGCAACACAAATATTCATCAACAGATGAATGAATAAACAAAATGTGGTCTACACATACAATGGAATATTATTCAGCCTTATAAAAGAAGGACATTTCAACACATGCTAAACATGGATGAACCTTGAGGATATTATGCTAAGTGAAATAAGCCAGTCACAAAAAGGAAAATACTATATGATTCCACTTATATGAGGAATCTAGAGTAATCAAATTCATAAAAACAGAAAGTATAATAGATTGTTGGTCACCCCTGCCTAGGGGGAAAAAGAAATGGGAATAGTTTCATGGGCATAGAGTTCTAGTGTTTACAAGATAGAAAAATTCTAGAGGGTATTTGCACCACAGTGTCACTGTTGAACTATACACTTTAAAAGAGCTGAGATGGTAGATTTCATGTTATGTGTAATTTACTATGACTTTTTAAAAAGTAAAAAAAAGAAAAAAGTGTTAGCTTTAAGAGGACAGGGGCATGTTTTGTTCACTATTGAATTTCTAGCATCTCGTCACTTTTCACTTTCATGCATTGGAGAAGGAAATGGCAACCCACTCCAGTGTTCTTGCCTGGAGAATCCCAGGGATGGCGGAGCCTGGGGGGCTACCGTCTATGGGATCGCACAGAGTCAGACACGACTGAAGCGACTTAGCAGCAGCAGCAGCAGAATGCCTGATACATAGTAGGCACTTGACAAATATTTGACCTTCCTCTAGTTTCTCCTCCCCATTCAACATCCTACACAACCCACAAAAGCCAAGTCATCTGTGAGCCAACTCAGCAAACAAAGGCACCTCTCTACTTTGGGCCCGGAAGGGAAAGAATTTCAAATATTTGTGATTTGGTATTTGTTGTCACACCAACTAGTCTTTACTTCTCAATTATGCTTATCTGAACTTTTCTGACTGTTAAATTTCCTAACGATAGATACTGTTTCAACTTCACAAAACAGAGTTGTGGTAGACTTTGTTAAGAAAAAAAAGTGGAAGGAAGTCTGTGAGCTGAAATCACTATTAGGCCGTGGTACAAATGGCTGTGGGGCCGTGCCTGCCAGTCACAGAGGAAGGGCGAGGTAATTAGCATGTATTTGCAGTTCTGCTGCCTCTTCCCTCCCTTCACTGGCTCCCTCTGATTCTAGCTTGCTCAGTGTATTCTCTGGGGTTTGTTGTTTTTCACTTGGTCAAAAATAGACAAAAAAAAAAAGTTTCCTTGCACTTAACTACTGCTTTTCTACTTTTTCCCGTGTATGGTGGGTTTCCCCTCTCCGTGATCCTTCTTCCTGCCTCCTGCTCATCGTTTCTCTGCTTTTCTTACTCTTCTGAGCTAGGGCTTTTCCTTGAGTTCTGTCATCCTGGCTTGGGGCAGCATTTAGTGGCAGCACAAGTGTGAAGCCTGCCAAGGGCTTGAGGGGTTTGCACTGAGAAATTCCTATTTCTGGCCCAGGCAGCAGAACGAGCTCCCCATCGGTGGCTCTGGCTTGGTCTCGGCCCTGGGCGGGCACAAGGTGAGAAGTGCCTCTGCCTAGTGCTGGAGGGGAAGCTGGAGGTGAAAAGTTCCAGGGTATCCTTCTTCTGTCTCCTCCAACTGATACGGTGGGAAGGAAAGTGCAGGCCAGAGCCAGCCAAAGGCGTTCTTGAAGACAGGGTCAGTCATAGAACCAGCTGAGGTTTTCAGTCCTAGAGATTTGATGGCATTACTTTTCACATGTAACACTTAAACAGTGCTTGCTGCAACACTGTTCTAAGTGCTTTAAGTATCTGCTCATTTAACCCTTTAAATATCAACTCATTTAATCCTTACAACAACCCTGTAAACTGAGAACTACTATTAGCTGAAGTTTTATGGATGAGGAAACTAAGGCTCAGAGAGGTTAAGTGACTTGTCCGAGGTCACACAGCTAATAAGTAATAGCGCTAGAGTCTGAACCCAGAAAGCTCGGCTTCTGAATCTGTGCTTTTAACCACTATACTATGTTTCCTGTCTGGTTTATTTATAGTCCCCCAGGATTTCCTTTAGAAATCTCATGTGCGATTTTACAAAATACCTCCTCCAAGGTATAACACCCTCTGGTAGGTGCTGCGCAATGTGTGTGTCCCTTTGAAATTTCTGTGGAGCTCTTGGGATATCTGCTAGCAGCCGTGGATTCAGAGATTACCTCGTGCAGAAGACATCAGAATCAGACCTTCTCTCTCTCTAGGGATAAGGGTGCAAGAAAGCAATTTCTGCTCATACAGATTTTAAGAAATAAAAATTGAGCATATGTTTAACAAAAATAAAATATCACACTATGTTATAGGCTTCTTGTGAAGTGCCCCCAGCACCTCACCCACACAAACATAAGCGAGACTCTCACCCCAGGAGCTGTCTGTCCCCAGTCGGGTGGAGTTTGCAGGAAGCTATCCACACCTTCTCTACCAAGGCCCTTACGAACAGTATCATGAATTTTTTACATGATTGGCTGGACTTGGGAGTGCAGCTCAGAGCTGTAGGACATAGCTTCCGGAGAAAGTAGCAAACTGGTCTGGAGAGAAGCCTGTGACCTTGGCCTCTTTCCCCCGGGAGACTATGGCCAAGGCCTGAATATCTGCAAATCCTCCGACCTTCCCTATTGTCCTCTGGGTGTGCCCCAGATGTCTTTCCCTGCTAAGACCTGGGTTAGCAGAGAAGAAAACTTCACAAAAGATTAGGATGAGCTTGGCTTTCAGATGCTGACTTACATTGAGATGCAGCTCCCAGTCGTCTTCTGGCCTCTTCCATGACTCCTGCCAGCTTCCCTGATCATAATTTCCGAGGCCCATTCTCTGTCTCCACAATCTTTGTCCTGGGTCTTCATCCCACAGGGCCGTAGTTCTAATCTGAATGGAATTGATAGAGAATTCCTGCTAAAAATATTAGCTGATTACATCTCAGGCAAGGGCTCTCTTCTATGTACCGTATTTGCATCTTAAAAAAGATATTCAAAACCAGAGAGTTACAAAATTCAAAGAAGTGAATATCTGGGGATAGATTGTCAAGCTCGTTTATGCAGATTGGTGGGGTTGGGGTGCTTGTGTCTTGTAGGTCTCCCCACATTTTTTGTATATATATCTAAAACTGGCCCTAATGTTGATGCCAGGTCCACTGACATCTTCAAATCCAGAATAAAAACATTCACTTTGGAGCAGCAATATTTTTCTCTGATTTTGTTCTGAGGACTTACCAAATTCTAAGGCCCAGATCAGGGCATGCTCATGAGTTCAGTTTATTGGCAGCTGGAGCAGGGTCCTTTGTCAAGTAGGGTATTTCCTCTGACGTCACTGGACTGCTCATCAGCTCCAAGGTGGGTCTTTGCCAGGAAAACCTGAATTGAAGGGGAGGCTTGGCCTTCGGGGAAGGGAGCCTGTGTCCTGGCAGTGGGGTGTGTCTGCTCCAGGCAGGCCTCTCAGAGCCGCTAACTCCCTGGAGCCGCTAACTCCCTGGGTTAAAGCACTTTTGACTCAAAAGGGAAAAAAAGGTGTAAAGAGTAGGAGCTACTGCAGTCAGCTCTTACAGGGTGGCACTTGTGAGCTAGTGGGATGATGATAGCCCTAACCCTACCTGCCTACCCCAGCGGAGGCTGCTGTCTTCTCTGCTCACCCTCCTGTCAACTTCACTCCCCTCCCCCACCACTTCTCTTCCTATTCTTCTGAAGAACAGCTGCCTAGGTGACACCTTTTGTTTCCAAAACCTTCTTTGCAGTTCTTCCTCGACTCTTTTCTCAAAATATTCTCTTTCAATGCCAGACTGTTGGCATCCGTCTCCCCGTCTTGTGCAGACTGCCATCTCTGGCTCACCAAGGTTTTATAATTGCCTCTGGTTAAAGTTTAAATAGATGGGTTTCAGCCCAAGAGAAAAATGTAAACAAGAGCTTTCTGCAGTCTTTCAGAACTGCTGACTTCCAGTGCTTTTGAATTCTCTGCTAGGAAATTCATTCAGCTCCTCCCTCACTGAGGAACTGAGAACCGCCACTGGGCTTTCAGAGACATGAGAGGCACTCTGAAACCATTGAGAGGCTTTTAGATGATCTGACCTTTTCCTTTTAACTCAATTAAGCCATCAGGATCCAGTTCCCATTCTAGGATGTTTGTCTGGTATATTGAGGTGACAGGACAGTTAAGCAATCTTCACGGGCTGGCTTCTGACGAAAGAAAGAAAGGAAGTGAAGGGAATTTTTCCTTTGAGGGTGAGGAAGGGATTATATTTGTTGCCCTGGGCCTTCTTGTTGACAAGTCTTAGGAATTAAGGGCATGGGACCACCTTTGGCCAATGCAGAAGAAAGAGGGCAGATGGGGTTTGAGCTGGTAATTCAGGTACATATCCTTTTATTTGCGGTTTTCTCAGAAATAAGCAAGCCATTTTGTTGAATCTTGACTAAGAATATTGATTTTCTATATCTTTCTGCTTTGTGTACTTGTGATCTGGTGTCAGAATGGATTCAGCAATACTTTGGATGTTTTAGTCAAGGATTTGGTTGGATCCTTGGCTTCTCCTAATCAAAAACCTTCAATAATTCCTCATTTCAAGTTCAGATTCCTATTCAAAGCCTTCTGTGGTCTGGCTGCAGACCACTTTCACCCTCCATCTCCAAACCATACCCCCTCCTATACACCAACCTCAGTGAACTTGCCACCCAGATCCTTTATATGTTCCTTCCTTATTCTGTAGTATCCCAACACTGGCTGCGTCCTCACTGGCCTCTTCAAAATGCTGTCTTCCTGTGTTCTGTGGAACGTTCCTCACCCTTCATGCATGAACAGAACCAACCACTCCTCCCTGCTGTTCTCAAGCGACTCATGACACTTCCCTTCGTTGGTGTTGTTCGGTCACTCAGTTGTGTCCGACTCTTTGCAACCCCAAGGACAGCAGCACACCAGGCTTGCCTGTCCTTCAGTATCTCCAGGAGTTTGCTTAAACTCATGTCCATTGAGTTGACGATGCCATCCAACCATCTCATCCTCTTTTGCCCCCTTCTCCTCCTGCCCTCAATCTTTCCCAGCATCAGGGTCTTTTCCAATGAGTTGGCTCTTCACATCAGGTGGCCAAAGTATTGGAGCTTCAACTTCAGCATCGGTCCTTTCAATGAATATCCAGGGTTGATTTCCTTTAGGATTAACTGGTTGGATCTACTTGCTGTCCAAGGGACTCTCAAGAGTCTTCTCCAGCACCACAGTTCAAAAGCATCAATTCTTCAGCATTCAGCCTTCTTTAGGGTCCAGCTCTCACATCCATACATGACTACTGGAAGAATCATTTGATTATACGGACTTTTGTCGGCAAAGTAATATCTCTGCTTTTTTAGTACGCTGTCTAGGTTTGTCATAGCTTTTCTCCAAGAAGCAGGTATCTTTTAATTTCGTGGCTACAGTCACCGTCTGCAGTGATTTTGGAGCCCAAGGAAATGAAGTCTGTTACTGTTTCCATTTTCCCCCCATCCCTTTGCCATGAAGTGACTTCATGGTCTACTGTTCAGCCCACATGTGTGTGTCAGCTTCCTGCACTAGGTCCTCAGCTCCTTGAGTGGAGGATGGTTTATTGCAGCCCCCACACTGCCCTGTGTGCTCCACCATCAGTGCTCAATCTTTGAGTTTCAATCTCTCCGAAAAGGTAAAGTCACTATTTTAAAAATAGCTCTTGAGAGAAACCAACAGCAGGAAGGATTTTGGAGTCAGGCAAATTTGGGTTCTAATCTAAGCTGTGCTGAGTATTAATACCAAGATGGCTTCCCAATTTTTATCTGTTCCAAGCCTGACTTTCTTCACCTCTAAAATGAAGACAATAAGATCTCTCTGTGAGGATTAAAATGAGATCAGGCAAATAGAGAACCCAACACAGTTCTGTCTCATCCTTACCCTCCTTTGATGTTAAAATATTTAAGATGTTGAAACATTTTACTCTGGAATATGAATCATATTCATCAGCTTAATACATGTGAGCCATTTTCTCATTGCTGGCATAACCTTCCTTGATATAACACCTTCTTCTTACTTGCACTTGGAAGTTTTTCAGAGGCTTACCTTGTAAGTAGGATTGGACTTGTCTGTTGTCACCTGAAAAATACCGGTGATGGGGGCAATGATGAGGCAACTCATTGCTGAGTTATTTCCACATGTGCAGGGTCAACCTCACAGCATGACACTGGCCTCTTTCCTTCCAAAGTTAACTTTAAAGAGGAGAATAGACACCATTAGGACACCCTTCTCTTTCCCCCCTCCACCAAAAATCAGTTGCTACTTTCACCCATGGAAGAGGAGCTGTGAATTCCATTCATCCATCCAACATTTATTCAATGCCTGCTACATGCTAGATACTGTGATAACAGACAGATGAATCAGTCAGGGTCGGTGCCTTTAAGAGTTTCAATCTAATGGGGTTTTTTGGAGGAAGATGAGCACCTAACTAAACAAGGGTTGTTTGGTAACAATCAGCTCGGCAGGAAAAGCTTCAAAAAGAGGTGATAGCTCAGCCAAGTCTCGAAAAATCAGTACATGGCTATCAACAGACAGTTAGGGCAGAGCACTTCAGGTGGAGGACCCCCAACTCTTGTTCCTCTTCCTCTGATCACTCTGTGCAGCCAGATGTACAGCTGTCTTCTCCTCAGTCTAAGGGTCTTAAATTCTTCCTTGGCAGCAGCCACATTATCGGTGCTGGTTCCAGTCAGAGGACTGACAGTAGACACTGTGCTGCTGCTTTTGTTGCCAAGACCACAAACAGCTGGAGTGGGTTGAGCCCCCTGGGGGATGGTGGAGGAGTGGAGCATGCATGTGTGTACCTGTGTCTATGTACATATGGGTCCAAGAGTGTGGGATCTGTGTCCATCTGGATGGCCAGCTAGATGTTCATCTGCAGGTGTTGCCACATAAAGCAGAAGTGGATATTCAGGAAACAAAGTGATAGCTTGGGATCTCACAGACAGCTAGCTGAAGGACTACTCAGAGAAGGGAGAGGTTGAAATAACCTCTACCAAAACAGCATGGAAGAGAGAAGGAAGTTATATTAGAAGAGGAAGAATGCCAATGTCATGCTGAAGAGCCACAAATGTCACAAATTAAAAATAAAATGGGGGATTCTTATCTTAGTCAAATGCTATTACAATATTTTCTTCCTATAGCATTATTAAAATTAGTGAAATAAAATTTAGTGCAGTGAACACAGAGAACACAGAAAAACCAAGAAATTGCTATAATTTTTTAAAGTTCTATTTATTTGGATCAGTGATTGATTATAACTTTGCTTTCTACCCCCATATATGAGTTGGGGTTTTTCCTTCAGCACTTAAAAAATATAGAAAACAAGTTCTGAGGTTGATTTACTGAAGAACATTTTAAAAGTCTCATTATTAGTACAAATTATGAAGTTTTGATAAAGATAATCTAATAATAGTGAAGTGATTAAAGGGGTCAGAGCAAGAAATATAGATCCCAGAGATGTTATTAATTTTTTCTTTTCTGTTCATGTAGAAATGTTCATCTCTACCAAAAAGAAGTGTAAGAGTAGGTTTCATTTTGATTAGATTCTTGTAACCATACAAGTGAAAAATTTATAGAATTGACTTTAGGTGAGGAGGGATTATAAAAAGTTAATATAATAGTGAAATAAGCTTGGCATCAGATCTCATATGAGTCTTTTGAATTTATTACTTTAGAATATAGGAATTGACTTTCCATTACCTTCTTAGAATTATAATGACTTCAAATGATTAACTGATTTGCCAATCTCACAAATAGTTAAAAGCATATGAGAGGAACAAACTACTATATATGAAATAAATAAGCTATGTGGATATATCATATAACACAGGAAATATAGCTAATATTTTATAATAACTATAAATGGAATATAATCTTTAAAAATTGGGAATCACTATGTTGTACACCTGAAACATAGATAATATCAAATATCAACTATACCTCAAAAAAAAAGCATATGGAATTTTGCACAGTGAACTAGGGAAATTTTGTGTGCTTTGGTCACAGTGCAAAACAGTACTCCCCAACTGGATGAACAGTTGGTCCATATGCTAATTTACCAGGTAACTAGTGAATAGATTTGGGGTGGACAGAATTGTGATGAATTGACTAGGGAGAGAAAAGTACCTGGTAAAGGACAAGCAAAGCAGCTGCTGCTGCTGCTGCTGCTGCTGCTGCTAAGTCGCTTCAGTCGTGTCCGACTCTGTGCGACCCCATAGACGGCAGCCCACCAGGCCCCACCGTCCCTGGGACTTTCCAGGCAAGAACACTAGAGTGGGCTGCCATTTCCTTCTCCAATGCATGAAAGTGAAAAGTGAAAGTGAAGTCGCTCAGTCGTGTCCGACTCTTAGCCACCCCATGGACTGCATGCAGCCTACCAGGCTCCTCTGTCCATGGGATTCTCCAGGCAAGCGTACTGGAGTGGGGTCTAATGCTCACTCTGTTTGCACATGGTAGGTACTCAGTAAATAATTGTTGAAGGAAGAAAGGAATGAAATGAGTGAATGAGTGATGAGTATGAAGAAAGTGGCAATAAACACCTAATTCAAAATGAAATTTAAATTTTGTCTTGTGATAGGGTTATAACATATTTCCTCTATGATAGTTGGCTTGGTGATATTTAAAGATGTATAATTTTTAGAAGTTATGAGACCTCTGAAAGACAAAGCATCTAAAAATTAGATTTGGGGGAAGTAGAAATCAATGAAAAATTTTTAGATTTTCTGAATTTTTTTACAAATTTAAATTCAATGTTACTTTAGAAACATGATAATGTATTATGTATGGTTTATTCATGAAACCATTACATGTTTTTTGATAAATATAATTCATTCACATAACATTTACTAATTAAAATTTTTTTAATGAATTTAAAGATGGTTGCAAGTTGATATCAAATATCATTTGGCTTTTTCTATGAGAAGAAACAGGAAAAAATTTAAATCGCGGAAAAAGAATAAATATCACAGAAATATGTATTTGTTTCTAGACCCAATGTATTCCTTAAGGAGTTTATTTTCGGGAAATAATCTAAGGATTGTGGGGAAAGGGAAAATAAACTTTATTGACTGCAACTTTTGAAACTGAAGTACAGTTGATTTACACTATACTGGATTCTGATGTACAGATTATGCTCCTTTAAAAGTTATTGTAAGATCATGGCTATTGAGTGCAACTTTTTCCCAAGCATCTATATTTTTGTTGAGTGAGTGATTGCCCCCAAATTTGCCAGTTTCCCTGCTTTCTGAGCTTCCGCATCTCCAGGGACCCTCCATCTAGATGCATTTTCTGACTCAGAACTTGGTGAGACTCTCAAATCCCAGTCCGAAGAAGTCTTACAAACTCCCTGCCCCAGCTTATGTTCTAGGAAGCAAGTCCTTCCCGATAGGGTGCCCAAGAATTGGAGAGAGAGAGAGAGAGAGGGTGCCAAGTTTTCTTTTACATTTTAAATCCGTAGATCTTTCCTTTCAATGAGTGGCAGGCCATTCTCAATTCCTGCTCCTCTGTATGGAAGAATTTAGCATCAGTTCCCGTGCTGATCCAAGAAACTTTGCTCTTTGTCCAAAATACAGCTCTCCCCTAAAGCAATTTCCCCTCCTCTGAGAAATGCTTTCGTGTCAGGCTGCACTGCCCTTGAACCAGACAACTTTCTCTGCTTGTCTTTATCTGTCTAAATAAAGCTAACCTACATTTGCTGTCTAATTCATTCGGATGCTTGCTGATGCTATTTAAAGTATCCCTCAAGGCTCCGTGGAAAACAAGATGCATTATCTTCCAGTTGGGAACCTTCAGGTTTGTTGGTCATTTAAGGAATTCAAGAATTGAAAGAATCCATTCACTCTTTAGTAGTTCAGATGTGTAGGACAAAGGAGTTCTCCGTGTTTTTTAATCCCAGGCAGTCTTCTTTGCCTTGTCCCTTGCTGGGATCAGTTGATGATGAAAGAGGGAACTAGAAAGTTAATCTCTGTGTGTGTATGTGCATGTATCTCTCTGTGTGTGTATGCACACACATGCATGTCTTTCCTTGTCTCTAGGCTTCAAGAAATTTGCGCAACAGAATGTATTTTTTATTCTGGACTCATAATTTGCTAGTCCATTGTGAGTTTACTTTCCCCTCTCAGGGAACAAAAGTGAAAGATTAAAAGGAAATGTCACCTTAGTAAATAGGCTTCTGGTGAGTTTTTGGCTTGTCTCTATCTCCCCCTCTTCAGCCTCCATCAGACATTAGAAAATTCTGTTACTTACGTATTCCAGGAAAAAAAAGAGGAAATTCTAAACAGGGAAAGGAAAATAATGGGATTGTAAATAGGACTCCACTGAGCATTTCTATAGGACTGAGAGTTCAGAGAGGTTTCAGATCTGTTGCTTATTTTTTCACATCTGGGATTTATGTGAGTCTGTCTGCTTGCTTAGTGGGAGGGAGAGCTGGTACAAATGGGATGGTTTTAACCACCAGTGCACTGCTTAAGCACATGCTTTTATCAGCATCCACTTGTTCAGCCACGATGCTCTGACGTCCATTGCAGTGAGTGAGTCAGAAGCCACAAGCTAACAGGTCTATTCCTTCCCGCCGTCACCTAGGAAACCAATGCATCATCCACAGGAAATGCAGGCCCCAATGGGGAGAGTGCCCAGATCGGGTTATAAAGCTGGCAATGAGTTTTTCAAAAGAGGTCAAATAATAACGTGTAGAATTTTAGTCTAGGGTAGAAAGTGGATCCAGCCTCTCAGCCATGGATCAAGGACTGTCAGAAATACTAGGAGGAATTAGTCAGCTAAAATCATGAAGGATGTCTGCTTTATAAGAAATTGGCCAAGGGCAAGGGGTATGGAGATATGGGTTGATTCCTCCAGACAGCAAACGCATTTAGTTGCTCATTGGCTGAGAGCAATTTTTTTTAACTGTTACAACAGTGTGTGAAGTAAGATGAGAAAATTGACATGATGTTAAACCAGGCTTTCCATTGAGTGAAATATATATCCCATTGTCATTGTCTCTATCTTAAAATAGTGATGGAGAGTTCCGTCAGAGAAAACCACACCCTGATTCCCCTCATGCTGTCACTGTTTTTTTCTGCTTGTGCCTCGATTTCTCCCTTCTTGACTCCTATAGTTCAGCACTGCCTATTGCCTTACTGCTCATATACAATCTACCACGCACTGTCCACATATCTGCAAAGATAAGCTTAATACCGCTGAGAAAAATTACCTGTGGAGTTTCAAGTTGTTTGACAAGCTTAATGTCTCCAGGTACATTTTACATGCTCATGCTGCTGTGGGTGAAAGAGCCCATGGAAAAGTACAACGTGAGCTCTACCAGAACTTCCTGTTTTAGGCTCAAAGAATATTAAAACAGGAAAGAAAAACAACTCAGAAATCATTGGGCCCAACACCCTCATTTTTCACATGAGAAATGAGTCCCAGACAGATAATTTGTTTAAGGTCATTTAGGGAATTAGTGTGTCCGTTGGGGGTCAGGAAGAGGAGAGAAGATGGGCTGGAAGCTCAACTACAAGCTCAGAATGAGTCAATAGGTGATATGGCCACCTAAGAGACTTATAATATTGAACTGCATTAATTGAAATATGAAATCCTTACTAAGAGGGGCAGTTGGTACCCTTACAGCCTGGTCAGCATTGCCAAGAAAATAACATTCTGTCCTGAGTACCCATCAAATAGGAAACAGTAACAAAACCAAATGTTCCCAGAGGAGTGTAAAGATGGTGATAGGTTTTAGCTCCATACAGGTAATTTTCCAATCATTTGAGCTGATTGAGATGTGTTAAACTGGCTGAGGGGACAGTGAATTAATTCTCCATTTCCAGAGGTGTTCAAATATTCATTCATCCATCCAAATACATTTATTGAGTGCCTGCCATATGCCACAAATTTATATATCTTATAAACAGGTGAATTCTGTAAAACTATTAGTAAGACAAAACTAGCTACTGGTGATTTAGGAAGACACATCTCTACAAAAAAGGGGTTTGATGGTCTTTCCAAGCTTTAAAACTAGATGGCATTCTAATCTCCTTGCTGATATCCATTCTACTGGGCTCCTTTATCCAAGATAGACCAGTCCATGTAAATTGAAAGGCGGTCAAGACAGTGAAAGATTGAAGGCAAAAGGAAAAGGTGGCAGCAGAGAATGAGAGATTTAGTTAGCATCGCTGATTCAATGGACATGAATTTGAGCAAAACTGTGCGAGTTAGTGGAGGATGAGGAGCCTGCGTGCTGCAGTCCATGGGGTCACAAAGAGTTGGAAACTACTTAGCGACTCAAGAAGAGCAAGACTGCCTCTGCCAAGTGTCATAATCAACTCTTTTTCATCTTCCATATAGAACTTATTGCTGAACAGATCGAACAGATCTTGAATCTATGGAACCATCACTGGCTTTCAGTAAAGGTTCCAGAATGAGAATTTTTACCACACTTGGCTTTTAAATGTTTGAACATATTTTTTTAGCCCTTGTGCATGCATGTTCAGTGGTGTCTGACTCTTTGTGACCCCATGGACTGTAGGCTGTCCATGGGATTTCCAGGCAAGAGTCCTGGAGTGGGTTGCCATTTTCTGCTCCAGAGAATCTTCTTGCCCCAAGGATAGAATCTGCATCTCTTGCATCTCCTGCATCAGCAGGCAGATTCTTTACCACTGCGCCACCTGGGAAGTCCTTTTTTAGCCCTTATCTGAATTAATATTTGGATTATAGGCATTCACATATTCCCAATTGTTTCCATTTCTTGGATTACTTTCCCTCATTTCTTGATGATTGATGTGCCTTGCATAGATCCAGCCAACATTTTTCACACGTTTTGCATCTCTCTTTGTCTTTCAGAATCACCTCTATTGACTAATGATCCTGCTCTTAGCCACATGCAACACTGGTGATTTTTCTTACCATTCCTAACATTCGTTTTTGTTAATCTCTTTCATTTTCATTTTTATTTTCATCATAATCATAAGCCTTTTCTTAATAGCACATTCAACATTCCCATTGCTTTTGCAATTGTCAGACATACTGGGCTTAATAATGTTGCAAAACACCCCAAATTAAATACAGTAAACCTGCTGGTAATTAAAAAACTAGTTGGCCAAGACTAAAACAACTGCATCCAACTGCCATTGCCGTCTGTTGGGGGCAGACAAAGCAGAAAAAATTTTGCTTTTGGAGCAAATTATTTTTCATCTTAGTGAAAATTCACAGGGGGCCAAGCTGGCAAAGAATCCCTTGTCTCTTCCACCGTCGTGCCATTCCGGTGAAGTGCCTTTGTGACAATAGTGACAATCATATATAAATATGTAATCAACCAAAATTATTTTTAGATATCTCAGTTCGCTTTCATTGCCTTGATGAGACTGAGGTCATGGGTTTGATCTCTGTATGGGATATTTAGTGCACAGGAAACTGTGTCACCCAAGTTGTCTCTACCTACATCTAGCCATCTCATAAAGGCATGATCTTTAGGGGACCTAGACATAACATGTGGTGGGACATATCATTTCAGTACAGTCCATAAAGGAAAATGCAATTATAAACCTTCATAACAATATTTGACTTTGGAATCTGCAAACTTGAAACCTCAAGTAGCCATTAATAAGAGAGAAGACGGTTCAATGGTATGTTGGTTTTACAGAAAACAATAAAGTTCTGTAAAACGATTATCCTTCAGTTAAAAAATAAATTAATTTAAAAAATCTATCTATAGACGTTATGGGGAGGGAGGTGGGTGGGGGGTTCATGTTTGGGAACGCATGTACACCCGTGGTTGATTCATGTCAATGTATGGCAAAACCAATACAGTATTGTAAATTGAAAAAAAAAAAAATCTATCTATAAGCATAGGTCACGTCACAGAGTTCTCCAAATGTAAAATACTAAAGAAAAAGGCTCATTTTTCTCATTGAGATCATTAGAAATATAGAGGGTAGTGCCTGGTTTACTTCTAGTCCCCAGGAAACTGATGACAATTAATTCCTATTGACTTAGTATTCTGAGATTTGCCAAGGAGCAGCTCGATGTCACCAGAGAATGTTACACATTTGTCAAAACTACAGATTCACAACTCAGTTTCGGCCTCAAATGTAATTTTCTCCCTCTGTTTTCAGATCTGCTCCTCCCTCATTGCCAGAGCTGCAGGCTGCTCTCTAAATAACACCATGTCCCTGGCCTCCTAGCTCCCATTTGAATGTTTCAGCAGGGCTCCTTTGAGATCTGCCCCCCACTGCCTCCCCTCTCCCAGGCTTGCCTTCATTTGTCTGAGTCAGCCATGAGTCACCTCACTCATTAGTGGAACTCAGAATGTCTTTCCATCCTCCAGATCCCTTTCGTCTCCCTTCTTGTAACTGGTTTTCTGGCAGCGTCAGATCAGTAGACAACCTTGAAGCTAGGGGCTGGGTCACTCTTAAGATGTTCTGCTCCATAAAGAGGTTGGCAGACTGCAAGGAGAACTAAGAATGACGATGATGATGATGGTGGTAACAATAATGATAACAGTGCACGCAGCTGCTTCGGATGCATTTTAACAGCCAGATTTGGTACCTTTGCCTGTGTCAGCTCATAGGACAGCACAGGGGTCCTTAATTCTTGGTCTCTTCCTCGTCTCTTCTTTCCCTCTTCACCATCCCTTCCTCCACACACATGCCCATATGGCACAAAGTGAAAGCTTAGAGACTCCACTCTCTGGAAAGGCAGGTAAAAGAGCAATGTTCTTACGTTGGTGGGCACTCTCTTCTCCAGGATTTTTATATTTACTCTCCTTTCTACTCATTCAATTTTACATTCCCAATTCTTTCCTTTTTGTGAAAGGTGGAACAGAGAGGACAAATCAGAAGGATTTATTCCTGTTGATGCCTCCTGGGCATATAAAGAAACCTAGTGAAATGACACTGATAATAAACTCTGAATTCACTGTAGAAAATTTCAACACCAAAACACCATTATTGAATTAATAATGAATTATCAGTTCATTATTAATGAATTATTAATCCTACTTAAAGCCCTTTGTAAAATAGCTGATACTTTACCCAACTGGATAGTGACTAGTTTTTAGTAAGTCAGATGATTTACTCTTGAAAGGGAATGCAGATATCCCCCTGTCCTGTCATTCATTTAATCAGCATGCATTTACTGAGCACCTGTGATGAACAGACCCTGAGCCACGCCCCCTAGGGCAGTGCTTTTCAAGCTTCACTGTGTGTGATATTACCTGGGAAAATTGCTAAAATGCAGATTCTGATTCAAAAGACCTGGAGTCAGGTTCTGCATTTCCATAAGCTCCCTGGAGATGTTATTGCTGCTGCCCAGGAACCACATTTTGAAGAGCAAGACCACAGGGGTTCCACACAGAGCCAGACAAGGCTTGGCTCTGTCCCTGAGATACATTGGGGACCCACAGCCTCTGGGATGCTACCCTGTGCATTCCTTCTCCTCAGCTGCTGACAATTATCTGTGAGGCCCGGACAATGCTGATCTGTTCTTCTCAGTGCTCTTGGCTTTCTCATGTCTTTATTCCCAGTGGAGGGTATTAAAATTGCAAGGCTCAAATTGGGATTAGGGCAAGGAAAAGGCCCATTTATCTTTAACCTTTGTTCTGAGAGCTAGTCTAGGCCACTTAACTAGCGATCTCTGAACTCACATTTTAAGCAGAGCCTGATTAACAAAAAAGTATTTATCTGATTGCTAGAGATGTCCTTTTATGGTTCGTTAGTTTGTATCCCTTGCCAACTTTTCTATTAGGGTCTTTGTCTTTTAATTAATGAGTTGTAATAGTTTTCTATTAAAATATTAAGGAGGATCTCTTTGCCCCTAATAAAGGATGTTTCAACCTTTCATCTATTCATTTTGGAGCTAGGAATCTTAGATTCTAGGTTAACTAATTTTCTTGCTAATCTGAGCAAGCTGACTTACCTATTATGACATGATTCCTTTACTTGTAAATGGAGGTGGTAAAGACTACATATTGAGTATATGTTGTGAATAAAACTGTTGGGTATAAAAAGAAAGTACATGTGGGATGATGCTGTATAATCATGGAACATGGGTACTTGGTTTCAGAGCTTATATTAATCTGATGGCATGATTGAACCTGTCTTCCCTAATAGCTCAGTTGGTAAAGAATCCGCCTGCAATGCAGGAGATCCTGGGTCAGGAAGATCCATTCGATTCCTGGGTCAGGAAGATCCCCTGGAGAAGGGATAGGCTACCCCCTCCAGTATTCTTGGGCTTCCCTTGTGGCTCAGCTGGTAAAGAATTCGCCTGCAATGCAGGAGACCTGGGTTCAATCCCTGGGTTGGGAAGATCTCCTGGAGAATGGGAAGGCTACCCACTCTAGTATTCTGGCTTGGAGAATTCCATGGACTGTATAGTCCATGACCTCGCAAAGAGTTGGACACGACTGAGTGACTTTCACTTTCACTTTTCATTATTGAACCTAAAGTGGGACATAGCTGACTGATGCTGACAAGTACCAGTTTTGTTTGTTTCATTTTGTTTTGCTTTTAGTTAGTTTTTTTTTTTTTTTTTTAACAGTTATTGAGCACTGTCAAGTACTCTGAGTGTGCTTATCTGGTTTTGGTAGTACATACATAGAGTTAGAAGCTGCCTGTTAAGAGTTTAATATGCGTGAAAGTGCCTATGCTTTCTGTTTTCCCTTTGCTTCCACAACTGCAACTTTCTAAGTTGTCAACAGACAAGATCTTGTCTCCTGACATGTCTAATTAAGAAACTATCTCAGTACTGAGGCTAATGACCCAGTTGTTCCTTAGTCTCTTCCTTAGCGGTCTCATCTCTACTAGAACCTTATACTTGTTAAAATTGTTTATTTATATAGTAGATGTTGAGTGGTAGTATTCCAGTTTAGACCGATAGGTTTTTGTCTAGCTTAGAGTAATAGAAAATGTGTACTTCCTCCCTCATCCGTGAGTTTAATGCCTATAAATTCATACCATTACTGCCTGAAAGAAAAAGAATATAACGAACCATTGTTACTAACATAGACATGTCTGAAAACAATGTGCTTTGCCTCTAGTTGGTGTTTGTTTTTTGATACAAAGGAAAGAAACTCCAACAGCAAGATTTTAACTATCATCCAGGTAGAGAATGCTCCCTCATTCCCACTGTTCCCCCCTATATTCTTCCTACACAAAATCTGCCTTATGAGTCCCTACACAGAGCATAGAGAAAAACAAAAAGAGTCAATATTATTGAATCTCATCCATTTGCCAAGCACTGTGCTAAGTGCTTTCAGGTACATTTTCTCATCTAATGGATCTTTTACTTTCTTACTGCAGGGACGATGGTGAGCTTGTGCCTTTACTTTGCTATTTCCTCTTCCTAGAGTCCTTACACCTCCCTGTCTGTGTCAGCCTTATACTGCAAGCAAGGGAACCTAGTTTTTGCAAAATCCCCCCTTTTTTTTTCATGTCATTCAAGTCCACAGCAAAAAATTGGTTGGTTTCTCATTCTGGAAAATGAGAGATGTGTTCATTCAGGGACAAGTGAACAGAACAGGGCTGAGGGCTAAATGCTGTTTTACACACATGGGTGGCCAACTACCTCTGGTGAGAAGTCTCTCTTTTTCTGGCTTCTTTCCCAAATAATACATTGAACTTTGCAGCAAAAAGCATCCATATACATGCAAATTCTCCTTGGATTTATTTCTTTATATATGAACACAGGTTCCTTACCACTTCTTTCACCCACCCACAACCCACCAAAAAACAAAAAGAGAAAAAAAGGAAACCTCTCCTAGAGAAACATGATGGATCTTATCTATTCCTGAGACTAACTGCCATTTTCTTCTCTTACCATGATTCCAAATTTTGGACTCCACTAAGGAAAACATAGTCTGTGTGACCTTGCATAACCAGAGAGGACGGAATCTTGCCTGGGCAATGAGAGAGAAGGGCTGAGTCACTATCTCAGCCCTCAGGAATGGCTCTCCAGCTGCTGACTGAGGCCACACGGGTTCAGCCACGAGGCCAGCAGGGACCTCCCCAGTGACTAGCGAAAAAGAGGCAACCAGGACTAGCCAGAGTGAACTGGGACAACTGACCCATTTGTAGATGGCCCCTCAAGGACAGTGGTCAGCAGTCCGAGTCGCAGTGTTCTGGTGGTATAGCAATGCCTGGTCCAGTCTGGTGGATGAATGATGCCTGACAACAGAAGACTCTGGAAAAGGATGTACTTGTAATTAGCATGTGGTGGCATTTTTATTCTAGAATTTTATTCTTTATTCTTTCACATATACAACAGACATTGAACAAACATATTAGGCACTGAACTAGAGGCTGGCATATTCCTTGCCCTTAGGGAATGGACAGTCAAGCAGAAAGGGAGTAAACATAGGACCTCTAAGAGAACATAGAAGAGGGACTTCCGATTTGACAGTTGGAGAAGCTTCCCCAAGAATGTGAAAGGCTTATGGAGCAGCGGGTAGGCGGGGTGGGGTGGTGCAGAGGGACGTGAAGTTGGGCCCCTCCAGGTGGAGGGTGCAGCAGTTCAAAGTCACAGAGGCGAGAAAGAACAGGAGGTTCACTGGAGAAGTAATGTGGTTTAGTGTGGCCTAGATTCGAATATGCAGGGGAATGGGCAAGAACTGACCCTGGAGAGGTGAGCAGGGATTAGGTTGTAAAGGTGTAATCCTGAATGTGTATGTAAGAGGGTCTGAATTCTATCCCGAGGCCAATGGGAATGACTAACTGACCTTCTCTGGGGGAAGGATATATCAAATATGTTTTTTAAGGAAGTTTTCTCACTGGTTGTAATCTAGAGATTGGATTCAAAGATGCAAGGAGTGTTACCAAAATGCAAGTCTGTGTGCCTGACTCACAGTGATACCAAACAATACCAAAACTTTGGAGTTTGAAACAGAGAAAGATTTATTATTATTGCAGGACCCTGCAAGGAGATGGGTAGCTCATGCCTGCAAAACCCCCAAACTCCTCAAAAGCTCTCAGCAAAGCCCTTGTCTAGGAAAGAGGAGGGAGGGATGTGGTGAGTTGTTGCAAACTTCTTGGTGTCAGAGCCTCTGTTCTTGAGGTCACATCATAGTCAGGTAATGATGTTTCTGTAAACCTCCACCAAATGAATGTTATTCTCTGTTCTGACAAGAAAGTGCCAGATCATGGCATCGGGTCCCATTAATTCATGGCAAATTGCTGGGGGAAAAAGTGGAAACAGTGGCAGATTTTATTTTCTTGGGCTCCAAAATCACTGCGGATGGTAACTGCAGCCATGATATTAAAAAACGAAAAAATAAATAAATTAATTAAATTAAATTAAATAAAAAACGCTTACTCCTTGGAAGAAAAGCTATGACAAACCTAGACAGCGTATTAAAAAAACAGAGACATCACTTTACTGACAAAGGTGACAGAGTCAAAGCTATGTTTTTTCCAGTAGTCGTGTATGGATGTGAGAGTTGGACCATAAAGAAGGCTGATTGCCAAATAATTGATGCTTTCAAATTGTGGTGTTGGAGAAGACTCTTGAGAGTCCCTTGGACTGCACGGAGATCAAACCATCAAACCAGTCAGTTCTTAAGGAAATCAACCCTGAATATTCATTGGAAGGAATGATGCTGAAGCAGAAACTCCAATACTTTGGCCACCCAATGTGAAGAGCCAACTAATTAGAAAAGACCCTGATGCTGGGAAAGATTGAGGGCAGGAGGAGAAGGGGACAACAGAGGATGAGATGGTTGGATGGCATCACCAACTCAATAGACATGAGTTTGAGCAAGTTCCAGGAGATGGTGAAGGACAGGGAAGCCTGGTGCTGCAGTCCATGAGGTCACAAAGTTGGACACAACTTAGCGACTGAACAACATCAGGTTGCTGCTTGAGACTTGGTTGATTGTGGGCAGGGCCTACTGTGGTGCCAACCAGTGGCTGAGCAGGACCCATTGCTTGGTAACAGAGTACTGGAATAATGGCCCACAGCAGCAGCCACCTGCTAAAGACTGTGTTTGGCTGTGCTTTGTTATAGGAGGACCAGGTTGGAGGAACTGAAGAAGGAAATAATGTGGACCTGAGCCATAGCAGAGGCAATAGGAATGCAAGAAAGATCAGACTGAGAGATACAAAAGCAGTTACCAAGTGACCTTGGTGATTAGCCACAGGTGGGGCCTGCAGAGTTCAGAAAGACTCTCACATTTGGTGGGTGGGGAGAGATGACGGGAGCTGAAGGCTTGCTGGAAGATGATAAGTTCAGGTTGAAGCAGGAACTCAAGATAGAAACGCAGCCATTGACCTGAATACCAGTGGTGGCAGGTCATGGCAACTTAGCCAGCACTGGGGATTCTTCAGGTGTACCCCAAAGGAGTCTTAAAGACAATTCCAGACCCCACCAGCAAGAGAGGATGGGCCTCCTAATACAAGTTTCTACTTAGAAGCCTGGCTTATTAAGACTGAATCTGTGCAGGATTGAGGCTGCAGATGAGAGGTCTTCGGAACCTGCAGCCAAACAAGGCCTGACAAGCTGTTTCCATGGAGATGCGGTGTGCGCAGGAGGGAGTGAGTAGGAGGGCTGATCCACTCCAGAGCCTTGGGTCACAAGGCTGCAGTGGGCTAACAGATAAACAGGAAAAAGGCATAGTCAATCAGAAAAGAATGTTCAAAACTATTGGCGGTTAATTGGAGATATAGTGTCATAATTCTTGATTAAGTCTAACAATTTGAAGGATTAGGGTAAGCCACTTTATGATCCTGCTAGTTATTTCAGGTACCACTTAATGAGGGCATGAGGAAGTGGATGCCAGCTGAGGCCAACTCCAAATGTGCATACACCCATCTTAAGGCTTTCTGCACCTCTGGACTCTAAGTAGCTACATATTATTTCCAAATTTCTGGGGAAACAGGCAGGGATATGGGAAGTTAATTTTTTTTTTTCTGTTTGCCATGTTGTTGGCACTAATAACTCAGGAAATCTTTGGAGCTCTTTGGGAAACTCAGGTGCTGGCAAAGCCTCAGATTAAATGTTATTATTAAACAATTTGAGGAACATTCTGGACAGAGAGCCAGCAGCAGTGGGGACCCACGTGTTTTGTGTTGGGGGGAGGATAGAATATACATAACATGAAGTCAACTATTTTGACCATTTTAGAATATGCTATTCAGCGGCAATAAGTATAATCATAATCTTGTGTAACCATTACCACTGTCTCTTTGCAAAACTTTACCATCATCCAAAATAAAAACTCTGTAACTGTTAAGCAATGATGCCCTTCTGGGCTCCAAATGTTTTTAACAACTTTATTATGCCGTGAAAACTCTGCCTCCCAGTCAGGAGAATAGTGTGACTGCTGCTAATAAGGAAACTAGCTCTGTCTTGGTTTGGTCAGTAGCTTTCAATTTATATCTGGGGTTTTTTGGCTAAAGACTCCTTTAATCCTGTGGGTGAGCCTGTTAAACCTAATCTCTGGAGGGAAGGAGCCTGATTTTTAAGCCACCTTAATGACTGATGGGACTTGTTAATCTTTATCTCCAAGGTATTCAAATGGCTTGTGGCAGTGCTTATTAAGAAGTCAGCAAAAACTGTCAGGACCACAGGATCTTATAAAGATTCTACTAGAGGCAAACTTTGTTCCAAAAATAGCTGGCAGATGAATTGTCTAGGAACAACTTCATTTTAAGTGACCAAAAATGATAGTGCCCAAGGAGGATAAGACACGATTCTGACTTGGAACAGTAGATCATGACTGAAAGACCAGAGCTGGAAATTCCAAGTTTCCTACTGTCTTTTCTTTCACAAATTAAAACATTTAGTGCGGGTAGGGATAAGCCTTTGTGATTTCCTTTCTTCGTCCAACAAGTTTGAGGTGTTTATAACATGATGCTTATCAGACAGGACTCAATCCGGAGTTCACAAACCCAAAGTAGCAATAGCTCTCAAAGCCCAGGCAGATATTTTCCAGATGCATGATGTCAGTCACAAGAAACAGCAGGAGGGGAAAAGAATAGGGAAGATTTAGTGAAAATCACTCCATCATAAATACAGTCTAAACCACAAGTCCTATTTGAGGGCCAGTGGTAAGACAAATAGTTTAAAACACTTTGCTATTCCTGGGAGCTAGAACTCAGAGGAGGTTAACTGGCTTACTCAGGGTCACCTGGAAAACCAGGAAGAGAGCTAAGATTTAGTACCTTTGTTTCCTGATACCTGTTTTAGTGGTTTATTTTGAGCAGGATCTGCTGGTATTCCTTGCTTGGCATGCACGAGGGAGATGGTTCTCAGATCTTCTCTATGAAGTTTTCATTTGGTCAGGGGTGATCTATTGGTAGCTTTACCTCCAAATTCACCTCCAGTTTAGTCTTCATATCATAATTGGTTCAAAACCCAAATTCTGCATAGTTCAGAAAAATGTTATTAGCAGTCTAGAAGAGATTTAATACTCTTAAGATTGCATTAGGGGATGATTTCCAAAATGGTAGTACGGAGAGCTTCACAGACTCACTCCTCAACAAAACAACCATACCTGGTGAAAATTATTTACCATTTAACATTGTTGTTCCATAAAGGGAGATGAAAGCCAAGAAGATCAAAGGCTACCACCCCAATCTGGTGCCTCACTTGTAAAAAACAAGGGTATCACTCCATGAGAAGTGGGTCACTGTTCCCTCAGAAGCTCTCAACAAGGGAACAGACTTTATTTGGAAAATAATGTGGGGAAATTCAAGCTGAAGAGAGTCTTGGAAAACAATGGAGATTTCGGTGATAAGCAGTTAAGGGGGAGTTGGTATCTCTTTGAGAACAACAAGCCTCACTATAGGCCAGTTAATTTTACTAGACAGGACCAGAGAAAAAGACAGCTAAGAAGAGCCCTCCTAGGGTCAGAACAAATCTCAAAGACTGGCCTCAAAAACCACCTCTGCAGAGGGTCTTAAAATTAACTGGATCAGACTGTATAGCAATGTATGCAACAAGCATTGTTGAAAACAATAGAGTGATTTGCTAGCAACTAATAGAGTCTAATATCTAAGGATCATAACAACAGAGAAAGACAATTTAGGGAGACTGGGGATAGAGACAGTCAAAGAGAACTATGCTAAAATCAACATTATCCCAGGATGACTGTGCATAAGACCAAATATGCATCTTCTGAGGAGCAACATCAGAGGTTTCAAACTGCAGGGAAATAGAATTTACTAAGATAGTTTAGCTCAGTCACGGAAGAAATAAAAAAGCAAATTACAACAATAAGCTCATAAGTTCAAAAATAAACAATAAGGTTGAGAGGATCAGTATCTAGCCTTGCTACAATATATTATCTAAAATGTTCAGTTTTCAACAAAAAACTTATGAGACATGCAAAGAAACAAGAAAGTGTAATGTGACCCAAACAGGAGGAAAAAAGCAGTCAATAGAAACACCCTGTGAGAGGGCTCAGATCCAGCTTAGCAGACAAAGACTTCAAAGCAGCTATTATAAATATATTCAAAGAACAGTAGAAAACCATACTTAAAGAAGCAAAAGAAGGTAGGATAAAAATCTCCCATAAGATAATCAGTAAAGAGATAGAAATTATTATTATTTTTGAAAGAACCTAATGGATGTCCCGAGCTTGAAAATTGTGACAATTAGAAAAAAAAATTCGCTAGAGGAGCTCAGTGATATAATTGAACTGGCAGAAGAAAGAATCAGCAAACGAGATAGATAGCTATTATTTGATCTCAAGAACAGAGAGAAAGGAGGATTAAGAAGTGATGAACAGAACTTCAGAGAAATGTGAGAAGCATTAAGTACATCAACATATGTATAATGGGAGTACAGGAGAAAGAAAGGAGCAGAAAAAATAATTTAAAAAGAATGGCTGAAGACTTCTCAACTAATCCCAAGTAGAATAAACCTAGATCCACCTTCAGACACATCATAGTAAAAATGATGAAGGAGAATATTTGGAAAACAGCAAGGATAAACTCATCACAAACAAGGGAATCCAAATAAGACTAATAGCTGACTTCTCACCAGAGACAATGGGGGCTAGAAAGCACTGAAGTGGCATATTTAAAGTGCTGAGGGGAGGACTTCCCTACCTGCAGATGCAGGGGACACAGGCTTGATCCCTAGTCTGAGAAGATTCCACATGCCCCAGAGCAACTAAGCCCATGCTCCTTGAAGCCAGGGCTCTACAAAATGAGAAACCACTGCAATGAGAAGCCCAGACACTGCAACTAAAGAAAGTCTGCAACAAAGACCCAGCACAGCCAAAAATAAATGAATATTAATATATCTTTATATATATATATATTTTAAAGAAACTAAAGTGCTGAGGGAAAAAATCTTCTCAAATCAGAATCTTTTATCCAAGAAACTATTTCTCAAAAATGAAAGTGAAATAGAGACATTCCCAATAAGCAAAATCTGAGAGAATTAATTGCTAGCTAGAGTTATATGAAACGAGGAAGTTCTTCAAACTGAACACAAGTAATCCCAGTCAGTAATTCAAATCCACACAAAAAACCAAAGAGCACTAGTAAATACAATTATGTAAGAATAAAAGACAGCATATCAATGCATAATTTTTCTCTTTTTTTCTCTTTAATGATCTAGAAAGCAATTGTATAAAAGAACACATTTCACAATGGAGATGGCTGGGAACAAAAAGCTATAGTAGAGTAAGAAATGCAACAAGATGGTAACTCGAATCCTCAGGAACAAATGAAGAGAACCAGAACTGGTAAATAAGAAGGCGATAAAACAAACCCTATATATAACCTGCTTTCCTTTCTGTTCTTAACTTTTAAAAAATGACATAAAATTGTATTAATTAATAATTAGAATATGTATTGTTGGGTTTGTAACAAAACTATAAACCAATTAGATCTAACAGATATCTATAAAATGCTCCAAAAACCAACAGCAAAGTACACATTCTTTCCATATGAATATGGACTATTCTCCAGGATAGACTATACTATAGGTTATAAAACAACCCTAATATATTTAAAAGGTTTGAAGTTATATACGGTGTGACTTCTGACCACAATGGAAATAAAGTAGAATCAATAAGACAAGGAAATTTGATAAGTACACAAATATCTCGATGGTAAACAATTTACTCCTAAATAACAAATAGGTCCAAAAAAACCTGCTAAAGAAATTAGAAAATACTTTGAGATGAGTGAAAATAAAAGCAAAGCATAACAAAACTTATGGAATGTACCGAAGCAGTTCCTAGAAGGAAATGTACAGCTGTGGATGCTTATGTTGAAGAGAAAAAAAGAAAAGGATCTCAGATCAATAACCTATTCTTCCATTTTTAGAAACTAGAAAAAGAAGAGCAAACTAAATCCAAATCAAGCAGATGGAAGGAAGTAGTAGATTAGAGCAGAAATTAATAAAACAAAAGATAGGAAAAACAATAGAGAAAATGAACAAAACCCAAAGCTGGTTCTTTGAAAAGATCAACAAAATGACAAACCTTTAGCTAGACTGACCAAGAAACAAAGAGAGAAGATTCAGATTACTAAAATCAGAAATAAAAGAGGACATTACTATCAACTCCACAAAAATAAAAAGGATTATACTAACTAGTTTTATGTATATCTATATATAAATGATTCATTTTGATGTACACCTGAAAATAACACAACACTGTAAATCAACTATACTCCAAAAAATCTTTTTTAAAATAAATAAAACCGTGTGAACCAATCTTAGGACCACATCAGGCATGCCCTACAAAAGCAACCTGGTTTCCTCCCAAAATGGACATACCCAGAAGACCCTAAATTGCCTACAAAAACAATAAAAATCAATCACATTTGATACCCTAAAAAAATAAAATCAACAAAGAATTTGAATAAACACTCCTTTAAGGAAGATATACAAAAACGGCCAATTAACAAGCACATGAAAAGATGCTCAACATCATTAGCCATCAGGGAAATACCAATCAAAACTAAAAGGAGGGCTTCCCTGGTGGTCCAGTGGTTAAGAATCTGCTTTGCACCTCAGAGGGCACTGGTTTGATCCCTGGTCCAAGAAGATCCCACGTGCCGCGGAGCAACTAAGCCTGTGCACCACAACTACTGAGCCTGTGCTCTTGAGCCCTTGTGCCACAACTACTGAAGCCCATGGGCTTCAGAGCCAGTGCTCCACAGCAAGAGCCGCTGCAGTGAGAAACCCACACACCGCGATTGGAAAGTAGCTCACACTCTCCGCAACTAGAGAAAGCCTGCACGCAGCAACGAAGACCCAGAGCGCCCAAAAATAAAATAAAAACTAAATGAATAAAATAAACGAAAAAAAAACATTTTTTAATCTAAACTGAGATACCTCTTCGTACCCTCTAGGATGGCTATAATCAAAAAGACAGATAATGTTAAGGGTTGGTGAAGATGTGGAGAAATTGGAATCTTTATACATTCTGGTGGAAATGTAAAATGGTATGCCACTTTGGAAATCTGTCTAGCAGCTCCTCAAAAGACTACAACAGAGAGATATTATATAACCCAGCAACTTCTCTCCTACATATACAACCAAAAGAAATGAAAATATATGTCAGCACAGAAACTGTATATGCATGATCATAGCTGCTGCTGCTGCTGCTGCTACGTCGCTTCAGTCGTGTCCGACTCTGTGCGACCCCATAGACGGCAGCCCACCAGGCTCCCCCGTCCCCGGGATTCTCCCCAGGCTCCCCCGTCCCCGGGAAATGGGTTACCATTTCCTTCTCCAGTGCATGAAAGTGAAAAGTGAAAGTGAAGTCGCTCAGTCGTCTCCAACTCTTAGCGACCCCATGACTGCAGCCCACCAGGCTTCTCCGTCCATGGGATTCTCCAGGCAAGAGTACTGGAGTGGGGTGCCAGCAGCAGTACTCATAATGGTCTAAAATTAGAAACAATCCAGAGAAGCTGATTCCTGAACTAGAGTCCTGCTTCTCCATTCTTTGGCTATTGAAAATGGTTATGCTTTTCCAGTCTACAAAAAAGAAAGAAAAGGAGGGAGGGAGGAAGAAAGAAAGGGAAAAAGGAAGGAAGAAAACAATCCAAATGTCTATCAGCTGATGAATGGTTAAATAAAATATGATATATCCATACAGTGGATGTTATTTGGCCATGAAAAGGAATGAATTACTGCAACATGGATAAACTTTGAACACACCATGCTATGGGAAAAAAGCTTGATTCCATTTATATGAAATATCCAGAAAAACTACTTTATAGAGACAGAAAATAGAGTAGCAATTGCTTAATTGCTGAGGTTTGATGGAGGAGGTTAGGAGGAAATGCAGAGTGACTGCTAATGGGTACAAAGTTTCTTTTGGGGGTGATAAAATATTCTAAAATTGACTGTGGTTATGTTTACACAACTCTGTAAATATAATAAAAATATTGAGCGGTATACTTTAAATGGGTGAACTGTATATTATGTGATGTATATCTCAAAAAAGCTGTTAGATATATATAGAAAGATGGATGAAAGATAGATAGACGAACAAATGGATGGTTGGATGAATAAATGGATAGATAGATTAAAGTATTATTAGGACACAGGATAAAAGAAAACATGTTTTAATCCAGATTTTGCCCAGATTGTAGAGTCAATACTAATATAATATTTTGTTAATCAGGCTGCACCTAAAATGTTAATACAGAGCTCTCTGTTAAACTGGTCTAGATCTTACAACCAAGTTAAAAGATTTAGGGGACATTTTTCCCTTGTCCTAAGTCCAAACTTGAATCTTGCAGTGTTATCACTCTCCACTGGGTATGTTGATTAGAGAGCAATCAAGAACGTTGGAGAGAATGGAGAAGAACAAAATAGCTGAACTTTGTAGTGTGAGGGAGAGTTGCCCTCGTAAATTGATGATGCTGCCTGGAAGGAGGAAAGAGAGGGAAGGAAGAGGGTGGAAAGAGAAGAAGGAGGATGAGGAAGGACCAGTGACCCTACTCACTGTAAATGTAGATCTCTGCCTACAATCAAGGTACTGTCCCCTCTCGCAGAATAGGAAGGAGAGGATAGAGAGAAGATTGATGTTCTCTCCTTGATGCTTGTAGTCAGAGGAAGGTTCCTGACCGAGATATAGAAATGCAGGTAGCAGAGAAGACAGGTCAAACCAAACCTGAGCAGAATACCTTGGTGAGTAAGAATGCGTCACAGTGCCATTAAAATCAAAGATCCAGGAGAAGAAGCTGTTCAAGATTTCCAAGGAAGATTTTAACCCATAGGGAAATTGAAGAATTATTAAAGTAATTTGTGTTTTATAGCAAGGTTACAATCATTGGTATAAACGAAGCACTTTGCAGATGTTATCAGGTATTTTGGGCAGGGGAAGCCATGAATTTACTATATTAGTGCTCTGGGTGGTTCTTTTTCAAAGTCTTCTTTTCTCTTCGGGGTGCACTTCTAGTCAGGGTTTACTAAAGTTCTCTTCGTGAAGTATGAGGATGGAGATAAACTTCAAAACTGTACAGGAGAGACACAATCTAGTGACTTGCATTATGGTGCATTGTTTTGTAAAAAGGAAGTGACCTACAGTGACTTTGGTGAAAATAGTCCTTTTCCTTTCTGTTTAGCTCCCAGAGCTGTAACAATTCTTGACCTTTCAGTGCAAGTAAGCAGCCCAAACCCCAAGGGAGGACGTAGGGGGTAGCAGAGGAGCCAGTTATAGCTGAGAGCAATGATTCTCTGCGCAGATTTCCGGCACTCTGGTTTTGGGTTGAAACTTTTGCTTCTCCCTTTTGAACTTTCTTTTCAGCTGCTTTTTTATATGTAACACCTCTGTTAGGGTTACATGACTCTAACCACCGACACTCATCCTGTGCCACCATCCTCCTTACCCTGGAAACTCTGGCCTTCCAGAGAGCATCACCTCAAAGTAACTTATATCTCCAATTCAGAATTCCAATCATTGTTTGTGCTGTTTTACAGAGGGGTGATTTGTCCATGATTCCTTTGCAAAATTCTGATAGAGAGAAGGAATCAGAATAGTATAATGAACATCCAATATTCATCACCTAGATCAAACAATTGCTAAAAGTTTGCCAGATGTTCTCAAGTTTTCTTTTTTCTTCTTTTTTGCTGAAGTTATTTAAAGCAAGTTATAGAAGCATATGGGGCTTTCCTGGTGGCTCAGATGGTAAAGAACCTGCCTGCAATGCAAGATATCCAAATTTGATCCCTGGGTTGGGAAGATCCCCTGGAGAAGGGAATGGCAACCCACTCCAGTATTCTTACCTAGAGGATTCCATGGACAGAGGAGCCTGAAAGGCTATAGTTACGAGGTTGCAAAGAGTCAGACACGACTGAGCAACTGATGCTTTCACTTTTCACTCATAGAAATATATATATATATATAAAATATATTTCCCCCCTAAATATTTCAACATTCATCTCTAAATAATATACACATCTTTGTTAGGTACACAGTTCCATTATCACATTTCACACAATTCATATAACTTCTCAATAGTATTTAAATACCCACCCACATTCAAATATTCACTATTTGTCCCCAAAATATCTTTTTAAAAATATGTGGTAAAGTATAATAATGTAAGATTTACCATTTTAAAGTATTCAATTCAGTGGGATTAAGTAAATTCACAATGTGTAATCACCACCACTATTTCCAAAACTTTTTCGCTATGCCAAACAAACTGTATACCCTTTAAGAATGTCTGCCCTTTTTTCCCTCCCCCCACAAATGTCTTTTAAAGATGGCTAACTCAAATGAGGTCCACATATCTCATTTGGTTCTGACGCTTCTTAAGGCTCCTAATCTAGACCTGTCTCATAGCACCACACCCACACGCATTTTCTTTCCATGACTTTGACTTCTCAGCCACTCTGGGCAAACTGTTCTACAGAATGTCCCACTTGCTAGGTTTGTCTGATTGTTTCCTCTTGGTGCTGTTAAACTTGTTCTTCTGTCCTCTGTATTTCTTGTAAACTCAAAGTTGGATCTAAAAACTTGAGAAGAATCAGATTAAACAGTTTGGTAAAATTCTCCTTTGGGGAATGCTGTATACTTCCTACTGCCTCGTATTAGACCTACGTTATATCTGAATGTCCCACTGCTAATGAAACTAATACTGAGCGCTAGGTGAAGGTGATGATAGCCAGTTTAAAAAATGGGCTTTTAAAAAGAGAGCTTGTCTACTTGCACTGTTTTAAAATGATCATCCCTACTTTGAATGTTCAGATAAAAGGGCTCTGAGTTGTTGCCTGACACCTAGGAGACAGCCTTTATCCTGTGTAAAGGATAAGAAGATTAAGACTGAGGTTTTATCCTCTTTATGGAGTTGATGCAGGAGCTCAAGTTTATCTCTGAGGTTGGTCAATCAGGGCAGAACTTTCTGGAATATGAAGTCTAGCAGAGACGACTTTTTCTCTGAGCCCAGCGAAAGGTACTCTGAAATCAGTCATTAGCCAGAATTTAGCTATGAATAAACAAATCTTTTTGCTAACACGTATTTAAGATAGAACACTTGGGGGAGTTCAGATACAGAAGACGCTTTTATGGCATTTTAAAATAACTCTCCCTTCGCCTTCCATTCCTCCCCCCAACCAAAACCACTTTAGACTCTAGAATAAACAGTTAAGGAAGAGCATTTTCTTTGGATGCAGAATAGCCAGATCTTTAGATGTTTCTTGAGTACTGTTCAAATTCAAGAGTGAGGAAAAAGCATGCATCTGTTCTCTTTGGTTGATGTTTACTTCTTATCTTTGAGTTGCTATAAATAACTAATCCATTGAAAATATAAGCAACTAGGTTAAAGGAATTCATTACTAAAAGTAAGAATTTGGGTTTCTAAGGAAGATGAGTTATTTTAAAATCTCCAAATAAACACTTTGATTTTACAATAGTTAAATACCCAGCCAGTTAAACTGCTCAAGGTTGTCCGGTATTTCTGGATACCCAGAAGGGCTTTTAGGTTACTATTGCTTGTTCGCTTTTTATGTTTGTTTTTGTTATTTGTTTTTCAGCTAGCACAAAAACAAGGGAGTTTTTGGAAATTTTCTGCATAGCAGGAGAGAACTTAATCTTAGGATACTGGCCTAACAATTTTCATTTTACTACTGGAATTAGTAATATCCTTTTTCTTTGTTTATTCTGTAATTTTTAAAGATTTTGGCTTGCAAGTTACCAGTTAGATAGGGGAGGTGGTAAAGGTACTTTTTCTAGGATCTCAGAGTCAGATAGTAATGGACTTACTTGAACCATGTCCAATACTTTAAAAAAGCCTAGAAGACATTGTATATGTATTCACAATAAAGCCTGAACAGATTGACTAAGTAATGCAAAGCTTTTCTCTTTTGTAGGGAGGCAGAGGTCTGGAATATGGGGGATTATGCCACACTGACTCATTATAAAGATTGTGCCTTCACAGTATGAATTTCTGGTTGGTTGTGTGTGTTATCTGTAGGGTAGAGTCTATTGGAAAGAATGTGGGTATGGAGGTAAGGCCAATCAGAATTTAGTTTCTAACAGTAAGACTTGGGCTATTTATTTAACACCTCTGAACTTCAGTTTACTCGTCTGTAAGAAGGGATAATCGTTTCTATTTTTCAGACTATTTGAGGATTTTTAGATAATGTGTGTAAAGCAGTCACTAATGCAATACCTGGTACCTAATAAATTCTTAGTATATTTTCTTTAGTAGATGAAACTCTTTCAAAGCATATAGCTTTGGGGGGAAAATGAATCTGATCATTGAGATAAGAGGTTGGGAAGCACTCATGTAACAGCTTACATGGTCACACAGATCCCCCCTGAAGAGCTCCTGCCAAGTCTGCACAAGGAGTCCACACATCCTTTGTGTTAATCTTGAGGGAGATAGCCTTAGGTCAGTTCCCTAACCGTACCTAATCAACATTTCCTTAAGTCCACCTGTTTGTCTGCGGGTGTGTGCTCAGTCGTGTCTGACTCTTTGTGGCCCCATGGACTGTAGCCCAGTTCCTCTGTCAATGGAATTTTCCATGCAAGAATAATGGAGCAGGTTACCATTTCTTTCTCCAGAGGATCTTCCCTACCCAGGGATAGAATCTGCATCTTTTGAATCCCATCATTGACAAGTGGGTTTTACCACTAGTGGCACCTGGGAAGCCTTATCTGTCTGCTGGATTCCTCTGTGATTTTAGACATAGCTGTGGTGATAAGCTTCAAGAAGTACCAGGTCTGTACTGGCTATCTAACTGTGTGTGAAAGTTGCTCAGTTGTGTCTCTTTGCAACTCCATGGTCTATACAGTCCATGGAATTCTCCAGGCCAGAATACTGGAGTGGGTAGCCATTTCCTTCTCCAGGATCTAACGGTAGCCAGAGATTTTAGGTGGGAAGACAAAGGAATGGAGTGCCTTGGAGAAAGGGATAGAAGATGAAGTTTTAGAAAATTTAGAGGATCCTTATAGCTTAGTTTGTACCGCTTGAAAATAGGGCAAGAGAATTCTTGAAAAGTACTACTTCAAGACTGATTCTTTCATCTAGGCCCTCAGGGACTCTTCCAAAAAAATGAGACTTTCTTCTCTTACCTTTCTACTCTTACCTTTTCCTCCCCCTGAATCATGACCAACTTGCAGTTCACCCCTTTATCTATGCACTTTCAAGATAGGGAGATCAATTGCCCCTTTCGTTAATGGGATCAGGTTTACAGGTAGAAGCTACCTAGCATTTCCTAGGGCTGTTGTCTCTGCAAAATTTCATTTGGTAGAGCATCAATACAATGATGACCTGTAGAATCCAGCTTTAAAGCTTGGTGTTTTATCAAGCAGGCCACATGAATTTGGTATATCCCGTTTCAAGCTGAATTTATCCCTTGTTATTTTAAAAACTATAATAAGTTGTTTTTTAAAATGTTTTCAATCAGCACATCTTATTTATTGTCCTTAACACCCGAGGCTACTTGAAGAAGGATTTAATTTTCAAAGTCTGGCAAGTAAACAAAAGTTTCCCAATAACATCTTCAGGCAAGCACTAAAAGGCCTCATTTTTTTTTTTTTTTTTTTTTTTGCCACAGTACTTGGTTGGCTCCCCTGTAATTTCATTAGTATTTTATTCAACCAAACCTTGCATAATCACTTTAAAAATATACCTTCAAACACAAAGTTACTTACTAGTTGATTTTTTCTTCATAATTGCCATGTTTAGTAAAAAGCAAAACAGGTTTTAACTGTTGTGCTTTCTGACTAGTGGCTTCACAGGTGGCGCAGTGGGAAAGAATCCGCTTGCCAATGCCAGAGACTCAGATTTGATTTCTGGGTTGGGACGATCCCCTGGAGGAGGTAATAGCAACCCACTCCAATATCTTTTGGCTGGGAAATTCCATGAACAGAGGAGCCTAGTGAGCTACAGTCCATGAGATCACAAAGAGTTGAACATGACTAAGTAAGCACACACATATTATCTGACTAGACCCTAAGCACATAAATTTGAATGGACTGTACTGAGGGTTCATATGATAGCTATGTTTGGGAGATAGTTATTCACTGTACTCGCAAGAGTATGAAAACCCCCAGAGGGGACTAGTTAGATAAGCAGAGACTCACATGCGTGGCTTTAGCTCTATGGGAATGTCTCAGCTTTAACAGTAACTCTAGAATTCCACTAAATATGATATTCCCTTATGTTGAGCTTTGTCTCTGCTATCTTCTTTTGTCTTGATCCTCTGAAGCTGTAGACTGAGACTCTTGAAATTCACCCTAGCCTCTCTTCCTACTTGTGACCAGGAGGAGCTACCTGTCTCCCCCTGTGGCAGGAACTGCTATGAGCTCAGCACAAAGTTCAGAAAAAGGATGTATTAGTCAAGATAAGCTAACTGTTATAACAAAGGACTTCAAAATAATGGTTTGGCCCAACGAAAAGCTATTGTTCTTGACTATATGCTAAGTCACTTCAGTCGTGTCCGAGTCTGTGGGACCCCATAGACGGCAGCCCACTAGGCTCCTCTGTCCCTGGGATTCTCCAGGCAGGAATACTGGAGTGGGTTGCCATTTCCTTCTCCAATGCATGAAAATAAAAAGTGAAAGTGAAATCGCTCAGTCGTGCCCGACTCTTAGCGACTATATAGTATAATATAAATTAATACGGGTGGGGATGCAGTGGTAAATCTATGCCGTAATTCACAGACTTCTTCCAACACATGGCTCTAGGTTCCTCTAGGTTCCTCTAGGTTCTCAGAATCCTCTTCATTCAGTCAGTAGGTAGGGAGAGAGCCTGCTATGTATTGCACAGGAGGCTTTCCATGGGCCAGACCTGGAACTGGCATCCAGTTCTTCCACCCATTTTCTATTTGCCAGAACTCTGGCATATGGCTCTGCCCAATTTCAAAAGAGGCTAGGAAGCTTAGTCCAGCTGTGTGCTGAGCTCATAGCAGTTCCTGCCACAGAGGGAGACAGGTAGCTCCTCAGGGCAGGCCAGTGGTTTCAAGCTCATGTATCATCAAAGGTTTACAAAAGTGTACTGTCCTATTTTTCAGGTTACTTGATGCCTAGACCTACCATTAATACCTTGGTCAGGTCATAGACAAAATCCGTCAGTATCAGCACCAACTTTGTTACCATCACAAATCAGTTCACACTGCAAACTTACTTGTTTATGTTTAGGACTTCCCAGAGTTTTGGGATACTTGGCCAAGCCGTGCAGAGGTTCTGATTGGAAGTTGCTGACGCTTTTGCACTTTGTCCCTCTCGTCAAATGCTTCTCAGGACGAAGTCTGGCAAGTAATCCACTTGAAGCCATCTGCAATGTCTAATCCAAACTTTGTCACATGGGACCTATGAGAATAAATGTATTATAAACATTGTAGAATTGTCTCTCATTTCAGTTCAGTTCAGTTGCTCAGTCATGTCTGACTCTTTGCAACCTTATGGACTGCAGCACACCAAGCTTCCCCGTCCATCACCGACTCCCGGAGCTTGCTCAAACTCATGTCCATCGAGTCGGTGATGCCATCCAACAATTTCATCCTCTGTTGTCCCCTTCACCTCTTCAGAAACTATGAAAAACATGTTTTTGTCTTTTCTCAATATATTTTCCACAGTTGTCACGACTCCGTAATTGTCTGCACTCTTGCTTCCTGCTTCTCTCATTAACCAATTTATAAAGGCTATTTCATAGTACAGCCATTTTAGAGACATCCATTTGTCATAATTTTACTCACAGGCAACTATTGCCACTGAGATTCTAGTTTCCTCCAATTATGTTCGTTCATCTCCTTATATAAAGAGGATGATGACATAGATTGTACGAAGTAATGATAGTAAGAGTCCCAATGTGCACTCTGTTCTGCCTTTCCAGTTGTGGTGTAACTTTTCACCTCCCCATCAACACTTTTCTCTTGTAATGTAAGCCATGTGTTTGTTGTGTGGCTCATGGGATTAAGGGTGCAGTCTTCATTCATTTCTATATCCATTCATTCTTCCTGAAATATTTACTGAGTTCCTACTATGTGCCAGACAGTGTGCTAGATGGTGGAGTCAGATCAAAGAACAAAACGTATACGGTCCTTACTCTCAGGGAGACACTAAAGCAATATTGATAATAATATAAAATATTGATTATAATTGTGACATTTGTATGGAAAGCTTATTTTCCTTTTAGCATTATGGATAAGATTGAATCATCAATATATTTTTTAAACTGAGGTTTTGTTCCTCTGTAAAAACCAACTTCTTTTCCTTAGGGCATTCATTCATATACTCACTGATAATATTCATTAACATTAATTCATTACATCTCATTATAAAACTACTATTACCAAGCACTCCGCAGTGGCGCAGTGGTAAAGAACCTGCCTGCCAATGCATAAGACACAAGAGATGCGAGTTCAGTCCCTGAGTTGGGAAGATCTCCTGGAGAAGGAAATAGCAACCCACTCCAGTATTCTTCCCTGGAAAATTCCATGGACAGAGGAGCCTAGTGGGCTACAGTTCAGGAGTTCACAAAGAGCTGGACACAACTTAGTACGCACACATGCATGCTAAGATTTCCAAATACAAAAATAAAAAGACAGTATTTTTGCCCTTAAGGCTCATAGTCCTACAAGCAAACCACACAGTACATTATGATAATTGTCATAATGGGAAAATGTGAAAGGTTCATGAGGCATAGAAAAAGAAAGACCTAGAACTGCAATGGAAATGAACTTGGGCAAACTCTGGGAGATGGTGAGGGACAGGGACGCCCAGCATGCTGCAGTCCATGGAGTTGCGAAGAGTCAGACACAACTTGGTGACTGAACAACAGAACTGCCTATGTAGGTCAGAGAAGACTTCACAACGAAGGTAGCACCTGGACTGAGGTTTGAAGGGTGAATAAGACATTACTAAGCAGACAGATCAAGGAAGGGCATGAAATGCCTAGCTGACCATCCAAGACTCATGCTCTTCTTCCATAGCATCAAGTGTTCTAGGAGTTGGCCTGACCAGTTTCTAATGCCTTATACTTCTGGGGGAATCAAATGGTTGGTTCTCATTAACTGGATGTGAGCAGAAGTGATGTACATCATTTCTCAGCCAGGATAAGAGTAGGTGTGCCTTTTCTTCCTTCTCTTTCCTAGCTATTAGCTTTGGAAGTAAAGGACTCTGAAACTTAGAGGATGGAGGAGCTGCAAAATAGAAGGACCCTGGGTGGAAGGTGGCTTGCCACACTGAACTGTTACATGACTAAGAAATAACCTTCTATTGCATTAATCTATTGACCCTACATAGCTTGTTTGTATAGCAGTGAGCTCTATTTTAATTAATATAAAGTAATACAATATGTGAAAAGACTTACTGATGTGTCTAGCACAGAGTACATGCTCAGTAAGTATTTGAAATTGCAGGGTGCATACAAATAGACCAGTATAGCCAGAACAGAATACATGATTGGTGAGAGCAAGAGGAGGGCAGCTGAATAGCTAGGCATGGACTGATTTCAAAGAACCTTGAACGTCATGCTAAAGAATTTAGGTTTAATCTTGTGGAAGGAAAGCCAATGAAGAATATTGAAAAGGTGAGAGGCAAGAGCTCCAAGAAACACGACACCCAAGAATCTGCTGTGATTTTCTTTAAATGTAAGGTGGGAATCCTAAGATGAAAGATAAGATTTCAGAACCAGAAGTCACCATGGTTTAATCCAACCTCATTTAACAAATGAGGAAAGTGAGACCCAGAGAATTTAAGTACCTTTGTCAAGGTCACCCAGCTAAAACTTGGCAGAGCCAGGGACTAGAAGGCTAGTCTCTTATTTCCGGCCCTACAGCATTGCTCTTTCCACTGTGCCACAGTGCTTCAAAGCAGTGGAGACCAGCTGGTGTGCCTGTGCTTTCAGTCCCCTAATGAAGACATTGGGGATTTGGAGGCTGGGTATTTACCATGGAAGGCTGTCTTCTCTGTAATTCCTCATCTGGTTTGAACCACTATTTTGGAAAAGGTCCATTTTTCAGCATCAGATTTCCCTAGAGGACAATTGGGAATGTGCTCAGTGGCCTGTGGGGTGCCCTTGCACTTTCTGAGCTTTTGTTGGGAGGTTGAGAAGAAAGTAACAGTGGTTTGAGCTCCTGGAAATGCTCCTGGTCCTTAGGCATCTGGGGAGTAGTTGGCCCTCTCAGTTGGCTGTGGTTTAGCCTGCCAGCTGACTGTCCTCCAGGGGTCACATCAAAACATCTTCTTCAGCTTGTCTCTTTAAAGGGTCAGCCCCTATGACTGGCATTTTAATATCATTTTCTGTTCATCAGTTCAGTACTTCTGGTTTTCATATACTGCTAAGCTGATTCATTATTCATCATAATTGTTCTTACTCCATGTGCTACCCAGAGCAATATGACATACATTTGTTTGTTTTTTTAATAGCAAGTGGATGCAAAAGGACAACTATGATGAGGCCAGTCTCAGGGAAGCACGACATGTGATCTGACCTAAGGAGGATTGGGTATTATTGAATTATTTTACAACTGGGGGAATCCAGAGCACAAGTTGGGGGGCAGGGAAGGCCATTTGTCCAAAAGTCCCCAAGAAAACTGGGGAAAAATACATTTCTTGATTTTTTTTGGCCTAGCATCTTTTTGTAATTTCCTTGCTCCTTGTCCTTTGGTTGTGTCCCGGTTTCCTCCCTTGTACTGATAGATTAAGGTTAGGATGATAGATCAAATGGTTAGGATGAAGTATTAAGATGGATAAGATTGCTGCCTCAGTCCCTGAGGAGCACCTTGGCGGCACCTGAAGACAATGTCTTATGCAGTGGAAAATGCTTGAGCTTTGAAGTCAAAGAGACATCAGCCACTCTTTAGCTGTGAGACTTTGGCAAATTCTTAACCTCTCTGAGCCTCAGTTTCTTTTTCTGTGAGATGGGAAAATAATGTAAAATATGGAGGTGGTTTTAGGGATTAAATAAGTGAACATACGTAAAACATGTCTTAGTGCTGGGCACGTAGCTGGCTCTTAACAAGTATTCTTTCCTTTTTCAGGTTTCTGAGAAGTTCCCATTCTTTTCCCCAATCCTTATCCTGGGTTCTGGTCAACTGGTAAAATGAAACAAAAGAGTGAGCAGATGGAGACCAAAATGCCACTTCGATTGTTGATAAAGGCTGTTTATTGTAAGAGATAATGATTACTAAATACTAAATGAGTTAGGTCAACTTGTTTACCCAGTCACAAGTAAAATTTGACCAGAATAGGACCTCTCATGCTGGGAGTAGCAGTGGGAGCAGGAAGGGGACCCTGCCCCTGGAGGAGTAAACTAAAGTGATATCCTCACTGTGGGCAGGTAGATACGTAACCTTCTGAAAGAAAGGAGGCGCTAAGCTGAACCTGCCATGTGTACTTTGCAATTCACAAAGCAGATTAAGCCCCTCCCCTAAGGAGGAGGAATAAGAGAGGGGCAGACAGAGGCCATGGAGAAGGCAATGGCACCTCACTCCAGTACTCTTGCCTGGAAAATCCCATGGATGGAGGAGCTTGGTGGGCTGCAGTCCATGGGGTCCCTAAGAGTCAGACACAACTGAGCGACTTCACTTTCACGCATTGGAGAAGGAAATGGCAACCCACTGTAGTGTTCTTGACTGGAGAATCCCAGGGACAGGGGAGCCTGGTGGGCTGCCATCTATGGGGTCGCACAGAGTCGGACATGACTGAAGCGACTTAGCAGCAGCAGCAGCAGACAGAGGCCAGGAGAGTCAAATGTCCACAAGGACAGAATCTTCAGAAGCATCTCCCTCAGTGTCTCCCTTCCCTTGACCCCCCTCCTCTCATTTTGTGCTACTTCTTAGCCGCACTGCTCATGAAGGACACAGCTATCAGTGCATCACTGTGGGTAGCCTCAGAGTACAAATATTGGGAGAAAGGTAGGGGAGAAAAAGGGGGATATTGAGTTGAGTCATTGGGAGAGAAAGAGAGGTGGCCACATAAATCCAGAAAGAGTAGCCTAAATTTAGAATTGGGAGTTAGAGGTCTGAAGGGAGGATCTCTGACAGATCTGACCTCTGAGTCCCGGAACCATATCTCCTGGAGATGATTCTCAGTCCCAGCATTGGGTTATATACCCTCTGCCTCAGTTTTTAGTTTTTAAAATGTAAGCATATTTTGTGATTATAAACTAATATGTGCTCACTTTGGAAAATTCAGAAATACAGAGAGGTATAAAGAATAAATCAAAAATAATCCATAGTCTCACCCCAAAGAAGAACTAATATTAACTCGGACTATATTTCTATTAAGTCTTCTATGTATATTGTTATACAGATAAGGTGATTCTATCTATACGTGTTGAATTTGCATGCTGAATTTTTACTTACTATTATAATCATTTCCCCATGTTATTAAAAGTTCTCAGTAATTAACATGATTTTAAATGACATTTTCCCTAGTTATAAGCAGATCTGGATCACTCTCTACCAATTTATGAAAATCCCATGGGTCTGGAGAGATTTTCTAAGTGTTTACCTTCTTGAACAGGTGAATAGGGCATTTTCAAAGGCCAGGGCTTTATGGACCTGCTCATGGTAACTATTGCACTAAACTTGAGCTTCTAGAGAGTTCTCATATTTCTAGCAATTGATTATATAAGTGATCAAAAGATGCCACTCTGCAAAATACAGTAATTCAAAGCATAGGCCTTTCTTATACACTGCAGCATTGTTACACGCTCAAAAAAACCACTGTGTTAGTTTGCTGTAGCTGCCATGACAAAATACCTTAGACTGGGTGGTTTAAACAGCAGCAGATTATTTTCTCACAGTGCTAAAGGCTAAAAGTCCAGGATGTCAGCAGGTCTCATTGCTCCTGAAACCTCCCTCCTTGGCTCGCACGTGTCTGCCTTCTTGGTGTGTCCTCAGATGTTCTTTTCTCTGGGCGTGGGCAGTCCTGGTGTCTTGCTGTGCATATTGAATTAGGGCCCACCTTAAAGACTTCATTTTAACTTCACCCCATTAAGGACCTTATCTATCAATACAATCTATTGTCTTTTGTGAATAGCTTCTTTTGCTTAGCATAATGTTTTCAAAGTTTATCCATGTTGTCACATACATCAGTACTTCATGCAGAAAATGTTCCATTGTATGCATGTAAAACATTTTGTTTACCCATTCATCAGTTTATGGACATAGGTTGTCTGCACTTTTTAACCACTGTAAATAACCCTGCTATGAACGTTCATGTATAAGCTTTTGTGTGGAGCTATGTTTTCATTTCTCTTGAGTATGTGCCTGGGAGTGGAATTGATGAGTACTAAAGTAAGTCCATGCTTACAATTTTGAGAAACTGCCAAACTGTTTTCTAAAGTGGCTGCATCATTTTACATGCCTACCCACAGTATATGAGGGTTCCAATTTCTCTATATCCTTACAAACACTTGTTATTGTCTGTTCTTATTATAGCCATCCTTGTGGGCGTGAAGAGCTATCCCTTGTGAGGTTTTGACTGGCATTTCCCTAATGACTAGTGATGCTTAGTGTCTCTTCTTGTGCGTATTGGCAATTTGTATAGATTCTTTGGAGGAATTTCATTCAAATTCCTTGCCCATGATTTAACCGGGTTGTCTTATTATTATTGAGTCATAATACATTTGTATATATTCTAGATATAAGTTCCTTGTCGATATACAATTTGCAAAGGTTTTCTCCCATTCTGTTGTTGTCCTCTTACTTTCTTGATGGTGTTCTGTGAAGCCCAAAAGTTTTTAATTTTGAAGTCTGATTTATTTTTTTGTCACATCTGCTTTTGGCAGCATATCTAAGAAATCTTGCCATATCCAAGGTCATAAACATTTTCTCTGTTTTCGTCTAGGAGTTTTGTAGTTTTAGCTCTTACATTTAGGTCTATGATCCATTTTGAGTTAATTTATTTGTATGGTGTAAGGTATAGCCCAACTTCATTCTCTTACACATGGATACCCAGTGGACACCACTGAGCAACTGAACTGAACTGAACCCAGTTGTTCCAGCAGTATTTATTGAGAAAACTACCTTTTGCCTATTGAATTGTCTTGGGTCCCTTGTCAAAAAAAATAAACTGACCATGTGCTGATGGTTTATTTCTGGACATTCAGTTCTATTCCTTTGATCTAAACATGAGTTCTTATGCCTTATACCTTGATTTCTGTAGGTTTTTTGTAAGTTCTGAAGTCAGGAAATGTGTATCTTCCAAATTTGTTCTTCCTTTTCCAAAATGTTTTGGTTATTCTGAGTTACATTTCCATATGAAATGTAGCATCAGCTTGATGATTTCTGAAAAAAAAATTTTAAAAGAAGAGAAAAAAGGAAAAAAGAAAAAGCAGCAAGATATGGAGAGGATTGCATTGAATTTCATTTTCTGACTGTTCATTGGTATTGTATAGAAATACAATTGATTTTTGTATATTGTTCTTATATCCTGCCACATTTCTGAACTTGTTTTTATCTTATATTCTTACTCATATGCTTTACTGCTTAATCTGTGTTAAATATTATAAAAAATACAAAAATGAACAAGATATAATCCCTATTCTGAAGAAGCTGATAGCCTAATTCAAGAAATAAGACATAAACTTATTGAGTGAATAATTGCCTGTTTCGGCAATGTGCAGGAAAGTACAGAATTGCCAAATGAACACTACAGATAATTAGAGCTCTAGAAAAGTTCAGGGGATGGAGAGACAATTAAAAGTTGGAGAGTCTGAAAAAAACAGAGTAGAAAGGATCTGAAGGCTCACTGATATGAGCTATCCCTATAAACAAACTTTGAATTTCAATATTTGATAATCCTAAAAATTCCAAGAGATCTCTCTGCTATGGATGACCCTCAGAGTTACCTGTGCAACATATATGTATTATCCAGATTTAATAAATTATATCAACTTGCCATATTTGCTTAAGATTTTTAAGCTATAAGTAAAACATTTTAGTTACAAAAAAAGGCCCTTTCATTCCATCTCTCCTCAGAGATAGCCAGTCTCTTAAAGATAGTGAGAATCCTTCCCACATGTTTTTACATTTTTGCTACAAATATATATATTTTGGGCGTTTAAACATGTACATAAATGGTGTACATATTTTTCTAGAACTTTTTTCAACATCATGCTTTTAAGATTTATCCATGTGATACTTGTAGAGCTAGTTCATTTTTTATAACAGAGTAATAACATATAGTACTACAATATAGTCTCATTGTATAAATATTCTAGAACGGATGATCTATAGGTGGATATTTGTTATGTCTAGTTTTTTGCCATTTCAAATTGTTAGATAATTAATGTTCTGGCGTATGCCTCCATAGGCTCCTGTATAAGAGTTCTTCTAGGGAATATATCTAGAATGGAAGTTATTAAGGAATAGACTATGCATTCTCAACTTCACTAGATTGCTCTCTAGATTATTCTCCACAGATGCTGAACTACTTCTTACTCTCATCAATGATATATGAGAATTTCTCTCATTTTACAGTCTAACCAACAGTGTCAAGATTTTTTAAAAACTACACATATCTGGGTCCTATTTTCACAGATTCTGTTAGGGTAACTCTGGAGTGTGGTTTGAAACAGGCCACAGGTGATACTGAAGCCCAGTGATCATGAATAAACTTGTATCATTGAGAGCACTAGCTCTATGTATGTATGCACAGTCTGTACATCAGTATGTGAACTGGTATGGTGAAAGGGCTCTAGCACTTTGTTGGTAACATCTATATCGGGTAGATCGATTTATCTGCACTTAGATCCTTGAAGATGGGTAGAGAAGTACCACTGCCCAACATATGTTGTAGATGTTGGGTGTATGATTGACCAGCCCACTGACTGGGGACTTAAAGTCCCACCTTTGACAGCTGGGTTGATGGGAGACTATGTTAGCTTCCTGGGAGCCATCTTGCCTCTCAGTAGGTGTGTGGCTGGGTGCCAGCTGTCAGGACTTGCATACGTGCCATTGCTTAGGGCAGGGTGCGTGTCAGCGATGTCTGCCAGCCCGCTGGGTGGTGTCACTGTGTGGAGCATTTGTGGCTTTTTCAAAGCCCTGAGGAATCTGAGAAGCAAGTGAGGGAATGCTGCATGAAAACAAAAGGCAGTGGAAAGAGTGACCAGCCAGCAGGCTCCAGCAGGCTAGAACGCTCTGTCCTTGTTATTACTGCTTCATGAAAATGCCGCTGGCTTCCTGGCAAGGTCTGGAAGGTAGAAGCTTCTTGAGAAAACAAGGACAAGCGATAGGTACTTTCAGGCTGGATTCTGATTGCCTGGCTTCCTTGTTTTTCAGTGGAAGCTGCAGGGTGAGGATGGGGAACCCTCTGCCCCTTGGTGGGTTTAGGTTGCTCTTTCCCTGTCTGCTGGCTGCTTTCCCGACTTTTCTCCTCCCACTCATACGCAGCACAGTTCTGGTCTCAGAGGCCCAGCAGGGCTGGGCTGGGAGAAACACTGGGCGGTGCCCTGGACAGAACTGTTCCTCAAGGAGCCATATGAAGGTCAGTCTAGGGGAGGACAGAGGGCTTCAGCCATAATCCTCCTTCAAGGGGGCTTTGCCACAAAGAAGGGCCTCCTGATTTGGAGCGGTGAGACCAGGGAGAGGTTTCATTCCTTGCCTGCTTTCCTCAGAGCTATTTATGCCCTGGTATCACACACTCTCACAGCATAGCCTGCCTCAGTTTTCAGAAATGAGGGAGAAGCTCAGGAAAGGCAAGAGTTTTCATTAACTCATTATAGGGTGGCTACTTGGACTCATCATTATTTGACTTGTCAGAAATCAACCCCTGCTTTCCCTCCTGATAATCTGTCAGTGACATATAAAATAACCTAGGTGCAAAACAGGGAAGTACCCAGCATTCTCTTCCTCTCTTGAAAAGAAACTATGAGGATAATGAATAAAAATAGGTCTTTGTGGATACAACAGGGCTGAACTGAGGGTGTGGTTTGCTTGGCAACAGCTCAAGCAAAGTTATTTCTCTTGGTCCCCAAGTGTTCTTGACTTTGCTCTGCCTGATAAAGTCCTAAAAGACCAGCTTGAATGCAACCTCTTTTTTTGGTGAAACCTTCCATCGATAGAGTTCCTTCTGGTCCCGTAGCATCTTGTTTTTATAAAAAGCATTCATCATGTTGTGTGGCAGCTGCTAACTTGGAATTACAGCATATTCTATGTGTGTGTACATGTGTGTGTATTCCCCCAGCATTTATGGACTGTACTTTAACATAATAGTCTTTTGATAAATATTTATTTGATGAATTAGAATTCCTGAGAAAAAACCAATATTCAGCTCTAATATTTTCTCAATTATCTTGCCTTTTCCTCCTTGGGGTAAAACTGCAAGCAGGTTTAGCTCCACATGGGATAGATAACACACTAAAACCAAATGGTTTTTCTTTTTTTTAAAGGAACTGCTCCAGCAGGAATGGGTGTTTCAGTTCTATCATTCTATTACAGGTACAGAAATTGTTTCCAGGAAACACTGCCATTATTATCTCTGAAAGGCAAGTCAGTGGAAATTGTTATTTTCCATTTATGGATGGACAAATGGAAGCTTTCTTTCTCATTTACCAATTACAGAATGTGCACTCTGTTCAAAGTACTGTGCTAGGATTTTCATGGGATACAAAGATGGGTAAGACAAGGTTCTTGTTCTAAAGGAGAATTTATAATCTAGTTAGGAGGAAAAAATATTTGTATGCAAAAGTAACTATAACTAGGGAGCTTTTTATCTGAATCATATGAGCGGTCCAAAAAGAAGTACCAAAGGGAATACCGAAGGTAGGCAAAAGAATTTCCAGTCAAAGTGACCGGGGATATCATGTTAGTCAACACAGCATTTGAGATGAATAGATTTTGCGCTCCTTATTCTCTATTTGGCCCCTGTATTAGTTTCTTGTGACTGCTGTAACAAATTACCAAACTGGGTGGCTAACAACAACGTAATTTTATTTTCTCAAAGTTCTGGAGGCCAGAAGCCTGAAATCAAGGCTTTGGCATTGCCAGGCTCCCTCCGAAGGCTCTCAGGACGAATCTGTTCCTTGTCTCTTCCAGCTTCTGATGGCTTCAGGATTCCCTGGCTTGTGGCCACTTGACTCTAGTTCTGATTCTGTGGACATGCTGCTTCCTCCTCTTCTCTCTCAGAACTCCGGCTGCTTCTCTTTTAGGATACATGTGATTGCACTCAGGGCCCACCCGTGTAAACTAGGATACGTGCACTCTTCCATCAGGATCCTGAACTCAATTACGTCCTTTGCATATACTATAATTTCCTCAGGTCCCAGGCAGTAGCATGTGGATATATTTTGTCAAGGTGCACTAGGTAGCCCGTGACAGCCTCCTATCCTCCTATTCCTTGCTCTGTGCCCCCTGAGGCTGTTACCTACAGATGACTCGCCTGGGCTCCATTGCCCTCTTGCTTACTGTTGGGTTTAGCCAATAGGAGGCATCAGCAAGTATCAAAGGGTAGGAGAAAAGAAGAGGTTAAGCTATTTCTTCTTCCTTCTTCTGCTTTAGCACCAGGTTCTGGCAGCAGCTATGCCCTTTTGCAGCTCGAGCTCCTTCAGGACTCTCATAACACCTTTTCCATCCCTTGTCTCTTCAGCCCTGGGCTTCGACTCTCGCTAGTCCTTGGGTGCCTCAATACTTCCTTCGCTCCAGAAACCCTGCCTACACCTTCGTTAATAGTGTCTTGATTAAATTATTGTCAAAATCCCAGTGGAGTGTGAGTTTCCTGCCATGATCTTGACTGATACAGACACCAGGAGGCAAAAATTTAATTTTCAGGACAGAGATAGACTCAAGTTGCCTCCATCTAAGTTAAAGTAATGACCAGTGGGGACTGAAAGGTGATTCAGCACATAAGACAGCCATAGCAGCTGGGTTATCTTGCGAGCTCTTTGGCAGTAAATATCTGTTGCTTTGTACTCTAATTATCTGCTATTATTGTGACTCTATTCTGTTGCCCTTGCTACTAAGTACTTTCTATTCTTTTCTCTGTCTCACACTTTCTATTGCTCATGGTTTCTGCTGCCACGTGATGTCAGCTTTCTTCCCTCTGTGAATCTTTTTGTTTCTCCCCACTGCTGACTCCCTCTTTGTATTTCACGTTCAACCCTCCAAAGGGCCTGACTGGTTTGGCTGCTCACCATCAAGTATAGGCAGTTAGGAAGAACTTCCTCTGACAAGTTGTTATATGAGCATAAGTGTACTGCTCTAGGGTAGGTGCCTGCTCCTGGACTAAATGGTTTTGCTTGAAATGGCAGAATAAATTGATACATAATTCAGTGTTCTGTCAATTAGATATCCCTGAGAAGTGGTTATGGGTGTGGCAAGCATTCTGACACTTCCCAGGGTGGTTATCAAAACTCACAAGTCCTTCTGTTGCCTAGTTCAGCAGCAGAGGCATGGTGGTCTCTGAAAAGCACAACACATGTTTGGAAAAAGCAAGCAGCCCAGAATAGCTAATGGTGTAATTAAAATGGAGAAACATTATCATTGGCATTAAAGCTGGAAATGTAGGTCACAACAGTTTGTGGAGGGCCTTGAGTGAAGATTTGTTTTAGAAGGAACTTTAAACATTATTTTATGTGCAGTGAAAAGTTTCTGAAGGTTTTTTGAAAGTGGGAGAGCAAGATAAAATCAGTTTTTAGGGCTATTTATCTGATGGCAGTGGTATTCAGATAGGATCAGAAGTAGGAAAATGTGGAAACAGAAAGACAAATTAGGAAGGTGTTATAATAGCATAAGTTAGAATAACGGGGAACCAAGCCAGAACAAGACTGGGAAGAAAGGGAAAGTTCTTGTAAGAACTTCAGAGCAAGAGTAGATTTAGGATCGAGACTGGTTTTGAGCCACTGGTTCAGAATATTTTTACTATCAAAGGTGACGGTATGTATTTGGAGGAATACATGAATTCTATCAGACATACTAATAAGACTGACAATATTTTTACCAGCTATTCTTTTAGAATACATTTTTTTGGAAGCTTGGCGCTGAGCTAAGGGAGGGTAGGATCTGATGGTTCCACTGCGAGAAAATGAGTCTGAATGTCTTAGCCTATATTTTCTAGAAAAACAGAGCTCAAAGCAAGAATTAATGCTAATGTTTTATTTAGAAGATGTAATCCTAGGGCAGGAAGAGTGAGCGAAAAAGGAAAGAGAGGCTGAGAAAGAGAGGAAGCAATGCAAGGTGACGTTTGAAGAATCTACAGAGGCAGTAGGGACACCTGCCTGTGCATGCAGAATATCTCTAGACATTCTGCATGGCAAAAACACGCTCAGGTAAGTTCTTGGGACAGAGAAAGTAAAAGTAACCCATCTTCACGGTTATCTTCCATCTCCTATTTCCCAGTGATCAAAATGTACCGCATCAAGAGTTTCTTTCCTCATACTTCTAAGTTATGTCATATGTTCCTATTAATAGTCTCTTAGCAAGCCACAGCCAATGCTCTACGGCATGGCCTCTAGTCCTAGTCGGGGAGCAGAGAGAGAAGCCAGAAATTCATGGTGTGTAGCTGATGAGCCTAGTTGCTTAGTGGGGAGGGCCAGTCTGGGAGAGTGGCAGATAAGTTCCAGCCCCAGGTAGCAGGATTCCGTGTATCCAGACAAAGCAAGCTAGCTGCAGTCGTGGCTGAGACAGAACTAGAACCACCTCCAGGAAGATAGTGTTCTGAGGGTTACAGAAGGAATAATCAGAGACAAGTACATTCCTAGACAGCATAGAATAAATGAGTCTCAATATGGGCTCTGGAGACTGGCAGAGCTGTGCTTAAGTCACAGCTGTATATGATCTTATGCAATTTACTTAATCTCTTTAAGCCAGTTTCTTTACTCACAATATGGGGATGATGATACTATATAGCTCATGCTTGTAAAGTATTTGGCATGATGCTAGGCCTACAGTAAATGCTAAGTAAATTATGGCAATTACAGTCATTAATATCATTCTTGGATGACTGCGTAATCTTCCCAATGCTTTCTTTTCTCCTTGCTGACTGTGCCATGTGCTGCTCCTAAATCTGTCTTGAACAGGTTGGGTGGCTTGAGCTTGAGTCCTTTGTTACTCTCAGGGGCAGCTGGCTCTGGAGCACTCCACACTTCGGGTCATGGAGCCGCACTGAAGTGGCTCCCTAAGGTCCTGACACATTAAGCCCTAAGAAAGTAGCACCAATAACCCATCACCTTTGGTATGTAGATAGGACATATTTTACATAACCATTTGCTTTTAAACATTTTTTTCCCTTCAAAATAGAGAAATAATGTTGCCTTGGTGCCCCAAGACAGCACAGTCAAATACATAATAATTGTTAGATCCACACAATAAAAAGGTTCCTATTAGACGCTGAAAACAGAAAAGATCACTCTTACACAAATGGCATTTGATGGGACATCATCTCTAAATTATATATATAAAAATTTCTTTGTTCCCATAAATTGAAATCTGTTTGACTTTTCATAAGCATATTAAACTCCAAGAGGAACACATATCTAAAGTTTGCAGGACAACAACAAAAACAGATGTATCACTCTTTTATTCAAAACCCCATATCACTCAGAATAAATATTTGAATATTTACCAATGGCCTTTAATGACCTATGGGCTCTAGTCTTCAGTTATTGGACGTCATCTTTTAATAACTAGGAGGCAGGAGAGCACACCCGGGTACTTAGGAGCACCAAATGTCTCTAGAGACTAACTACCTGAGTGCCAGTTCCATCTCTATCATTTGAGAGTTATGTGATTTGGAGACAGTTATTTGACCTTCCTGTGTCTCAGTTTCCTCATCTGGAAAAGAGAAAAAAACAGCACCCTTGTCACAAGTTGTTGGGAAGATTCGTTAATATTTTTAAGTGCTTAAAATAGTGCTACTAGTAAGGGTAAGTGTTAGTCACTCAGTCGTGGCCGACTCTTGGTGACCCCTCTGGCTGTAGCCTGCCAGGGTCCTCCCTGCATGGGATTTTCCAGGCAAGAATACTGGAGTGGGTTGCCTATCTAAGTGTTAGATAAATAACATACTTCCTCTTATTCATTATACTCCAGCCACAATGGCCTCCTTTCCATGCCTCCAGAAGGCCAAGCACACTCCTGCCCAAGGACCTTTGTATTTGTTGTTCTCCCAGATGGCCACATGCCCAACTTCCCCTCCTCCACTAGTCTTTGCTCAACTATCACCTTTTAAAGGGTGACAACCCTATTTAAAATAGCAATCTCCTCCTGTACACCCCTGCTTTGTTTTTCTCATAGCACTTATCTACTTTAATACTCTATACAGTTTTCATATTTACTTGTTTTTCATCTGTCTCCTCCAATTAGAAGATAAACAAGGGCAGAAACATTCATTTTATCCTCTGATGTATCTCAAGAGCCTAGACCATTGCATGTGCTAGATGCTCGATACTATTTTTAGAATGAATGAATGCACTGTTTTCAGGTAAAGAGTCCACATATTCTGAAGATTGATTTGTAAATGAGATTCCTATGCAAATGCAAAAGATCTCCTTGAAGTTGTTCTCTTAGGTTGAGTAGATAAGATCTCCTTCCCACAATATTTTTTAAGAAGTTCATTAGCAAACCTTTTTTTTCCCCCTTAAATACAGTAAAGGTAAATTTTAGCTGAAACTTAGGTAAAGCTACCTAAATTAGTAGTGAGCATATTCTGAATTAATAAAATTTATCAACTCCTGATTAATTGCTAGTGGACTCTGTGGCACAGTCATTTATCCAACCTGACCTAGAAGTCATGGCCTGTCATCAGGATATAGAAAGAAGAGAATTAGTAAACACTTGCTCTAGGTTAGATAAGCTGCTGGGTCAAACCTATGAGGAAAATATTATCATTCCCATAGTACAGATAAACAAACCAAGGCCACAGAGGCCCCAAATGACATACCTAATAGGTGATAGAGCCCATATACAAAGCACTGGCTTGCAAAATCCATGCTCCTCCAAGTGTCTCACTTTGAGCCTCAGATTTCACATTTCACATGTAGTAAGAATTGATGCTTTTGAACTGTGTTGTTGGAGAAGACTCTTGAGAGTCCCTTGGACTGCAAGGAGATCCAACCAGTCCATTCTAAAGATCATCCCTGGGAGTTCTTTGGAAGGAATGATGTTAAAGCTGAAACTCCAGTACTATGGCCACCTTATACGAAGAGTTGACTCATTGGAAAAGACTCTGATGCTGGGAGGGATTGGGGGCAGGAGGAAAAGGGGATGACAGAGGACGAGATGGCTAGATGGCATCACCGACTTGATGGACGTGAGTTTGAGTGAACTCCAGGAGATGGTGATGGACAGGGAGGCCTGGCGTGCTGCGATTCATGGGGTCGCAAAGAGTCGGACATGACTGAGCGACTGAACTGAATTGAAGATTACTGGGCTTCTCTGGTAGCTCAGCTGGTAAAGAATCCACCTGCGATGCAGGAGACCTGGTTGATTCCTGGGTCAGGAAGATCCCCTGAAGGAGGGATAGGCTACCCACTCCAGTATTCTTGGAATTCCCACTCCAGATTCTTTATGCAGATGGTAACGAATCTGCCTGCAATGTGGGAAACATAAGAGACCTGAGATCTATCCCTGGATTGGGACGATCCCCTGGAGGAGGGCATGGCAGCCCACTCCAGTATTTTTGCCTGGAGAATCCCCATTGACAGAGGAGCCTGGCGGGCTGCAGTCTATGGTGTCGCAAAGAGTCGGACATGGCTGAGCAACTAAGCACAGGACAGCACAGCACAGTAACATTACTAAGGCACAGTTGTTATGACAACGAAAAGAATATATGTACAGTAAAACACTCAATAGATGATGGGGTTTTTAAATGGTTATACTTTGGGAATGATGAGGAGACGTATCAGAGCCTCTCCAGGGAGAAATATGTGAGCCCCAACTTAACTGGACAAGCGAAGTAGGTCTTATGGGATAGATTAGTGAAGAAGTAACATTTTAAGAATTTTCAATTTAATGCAAATTTAAATACTTATTGTACTTTTACTTGCTAAGTTGACTTTGCTCAGTCACTCAGTCATGTCCAACTCTTTGTGACCCCATGGACTATAGCCCACCAGGCTCCTCTGTCCATGGGATTCTCCAGGCAAGAATACTGGAGTGGGCTGCCATTTTCTCTTCCAGGGGATCTTCCCAACCCAGGGATCAAACCTGTTTTTCCTGCACTCCTGCATCGGCAGGTAGCTTCTTTACCACTGAGCCACCAGTTTCCCTATGGTTGACTTTATGGACTCTAATTAACTAAATTTGAGACAATTCGATCACCACAATTCAATCGGTTGTATCAAAAGAAAGTCACATATTCAAAGTGATTTGAAAAGTTGGGAGGGAGAGGAAAGAAGAGATAGGGGAGAAATGGGAAAAACCAAATCTTCTTTACAGAAGAATGCCAGCTCATAAATGTTGACTAATTGATGAGGGTTAAGAAGAACACTGTTGTACAATTCTCAATATAATAACTTATTCAATCAAGGACTATCAGTGGATGATAAAACCTTTGGGTAAAGGGTAGATGGGTGTCATGGGCTGAATTACGTTTCCAAAAAAAGGTATGTTGAAATCTTACCCCCAGCCCTCAGAATGTGATCTTATTTGGAAATAGTTTTGTTGAGATGTAATTAGTTAAGATGAGGTCATGCTGTAGAAGGGTGGGATCCTAATCCAATGACTGGTGTCCTTGTAAGAAGATAGTCATGGGACGATATGGGGACACATGGAGAATGCCACAGGATGATTGAGGCTGAATTGAAGTGCTGCAGTTACAGACCAAGGAATGTCTGGAGCTAAAAGAAGCTGGAAGCAAGAATCAAGAAAGGATTCTCCTCTAGGGTTTCCGAGGGAGCCTACCAGCATGTTGTTTTCATACTTTTTGTCTCCAGACTATGATACAATAAATCCCCATTGTTTTAAGCCAGCCAATCTGTGGTACTTTGATACAGCAGCCCTAGGAAATCAACACCAAGCAGGACAGACAAAGTACACCAAAATATCACTTTGTTTATTTGAGAGAGAAAGCTTTCCAAAGGAGAACTGTCAGTTACCACTTAATCAGGTAACAAACTTAACATCACTAACAGTGGGACAATCTGACATGTATACCTCCTGGTATTATTCAAGAAGAGGTAAACAATATCAGTGTGATAGACTGAGTGCAATAGGCACATGTCTTGTAATGTGACTTTGCAGCAACTCCAATCAAGAGGTAGTTGATTGATTGACCACTTGAGTCTAGGCTGGCTTCGTTACCTTGTTACCTAATTGATATTTTGGGCCAAATACTTTTTTGTTGTGGGGGGTTGTCCTGTGTATTTCAGGATGCTCAGCAGCATGCCTGGCCTCCATCCACTTGATGCCAGTAGCACTCCCAGTCATGACAATCAAAAGTATCTCCAGGCATTGCTAAATGTCTACCTCAAAGCACTGGACTCGAGAGACAGAATCAAATGCAATGTATGGACTTTATTAAGATCTTGGACAAAAAAGAAAAGATGGTTATAAAGGATATTTTGATGATTAGAAGAATTTGAATGTGGAATTAAAGATATTAAGTCATTAATTTTCCTAGGTCTAAAAGTAGTATTGCAGTTATGTAGGAGAATGCCTTTACTCTTAGATGTATGCTGAATTATTTTGAGTGAAACCTCATAAAGTATTCCAACTTACTTTCAAATGCTTCAGTGAATAAAAGTGTATGTTTATAGAAAGAGATAAAGGAAAGGTGACAAAGTGTTAACAGTCGGTGAATCTGGGTGAAGAGTATAGGGTCATTCATCATATCATTCTTTTGAGTTACATGGGTTTGAAAATATTCAAAATGAAATGTTGGGGGTAAAAAGTGTTAGTCTCACTTGCACTGCATGACTCTTTACTGACTTAATATGATAGAAAGAGCAGGCTTGTTCTAAATAAATCTTGTGTTGTGTTCTAAATAAATCTTGCGTTCTAAATCATTCTGTGTTGCCTGGATAAAGAGTTAGCTCATACCAGGTATGAGGGGTTGGAGCTGTGGAAGGGGGCTTCTCCTAGCCTAAGGAACTATACACAAGCCCAGCTTCTCATGTGACTACTGGCTTCCTTTCTTTTGCATAACACCCCACAGGATCAAAAGCCAATGGCTGGGCAGCTTGTGTGTGTTTCCCAGACAACTCTGGTAAACAGCTCGCACCAAAATCCAGGTTGCCTGGTGCCAAAACAGTCTGGATATTCCTTTCACTGATAGGGCTACTCTCAAACTTGCCGTATACCAGAAGGAGACCAAAAGAGGGGCAGAATTCCCTTCTCTGGAAAACCACTCTGTGAGGCCAGCAGGTCAGCCAGGGACGCTAAGAGAATGGGGTCTCTCGGCCCTCCCTTTTGTTAAAGATATTGTGAATCTTCTCTTTTCAAAGTAAAATCTAATTATTTTTCATTTTATTTATTATTATTAAAAAAAAATTTTGGCTCAGACAGTAAAGAATCTGCCTGCAATGTGGGAAATCTGGGTTTGATCCCTGGGTTGGGAAGATCTCCCTGGAGAAGTATTCTTGCCTGGAGAATCCCATGGACAGAGGAGCCTGGTGCTCCTGGTGCTACAGTCCTTGGGGTCCCAAAGAGCCAGACACAACTGAGCGACTAACATGTTCACTTTCACAGCACGTGAGACCTTAGTTCCCCCACAGAAACAGAACCCATGTTCCCTGCATTGGAAGGTGAAGTTTTAACCACTGGACCACTAGGAAAGTCCTCCAAATCCAGTTTTTTTAGCCTATACTTATGATGTAGTAAAATGCAAATCATGCCTTGGTACACTAAAGCTTAGGCAACTGTAAAGAGACCCATCTTCTAAGACAGCTAATATTGAAAACATAGACAAAACTCAGAAACCCAAAAGGAAAGTGCTAATAAATGCTTTAGCGTAAAATACCTGAAACTTTTTAATGGTAAAAACAAATATGACAAAGGCAACAAAAAAATACTATAAATTGAGCCAAAAGACAAATGGCACAGAAGAAAATAATTAGTTGTAACACAACACAAAGTGTTTATTTTGTTACTGTATAAAGAGATCTTACAGTTTAACAAGGAAAAAATGAACAGGAAAAAGGGCAAAGAATATGAACAGGTATTTCATAAAGAAAATAAGAATGGCAAAACTACCTGGAAAAAAATACAATTTCATTAATACTTAGAAAAAATGGAAATAATAACAATGTGATACCATTTTTATCTACCATATTGACAAAAACTTGGAAGTTTGATAAAACTTCATTTTGACAAGGGTATAAGTGAACTTTTACTGTTGGTGGAAATGGAACAACTGTTTGGAGGTTACAATTTGGCAACATCTAACCCAATTTTTAAATGTATATATACTTTAACCTAGCAACTTCAGTTACAGGAATTTGTCCTAAGATAGAGCAATACAAATTTCCAATGATACATGTATAAAAATGTCCACAGAGACACTGTTTGTAGTAACAACCAGAAATTATTTAAATGTTCATCAATGGGGCAGTGGTTAAATAAATTGTGGCACATCCAATGATTAAAAGATCTTAAGATCTGTATGTGCTGACATGGAAATATTTCTGATATATTATTAAATGAATAAAACAAGGTATAGGTAATTAGGAAAAACTCACTCTTTCTCTTCCATTTCCTTCACTATCAATCACATTTACAACACTTCTGACACCAGATACATGGGAAATTTCCCCACCTCAAGCAATTCTCTATGACATGAGCTGGGTGTCCTACAATTTAATGCAATCTTGACCCAGGAGCTTCCCTTGCGGCTCAGCTGGTAAAGAATCTGCCTGCAATGCGGGAGACCTGGGTTTGATCCCTGGGTTGGGAAGATCCCCTGGAGAAAGGAAAGGCTACCCACTCCAGTATTTTGGCCTGGAGAATTCCATGGGCTGTATAGTCCATGCGGTCACAAAGAGTCAGACACAACTGGGTGACTTTCACTTTCACTGACACGATTTACCTGGACACTATCGCACAGGTTAAAGCCTCAGTTCTATGAGATTGCCCCCTGCCTCGCCTTCAGATTAACCAGGTTCCCAGATTATCCATGATTTCTGTCTGATTTGGCCACAAACTGGAGGTTCCCATGATCTCCTACCCCTTGGATTGCCTTATTGGCTACAACAGCTCAAAGAATTAAGAGAAACAGTTATGTTTATCAGTTTATTACATAACAAAGTGTAATGTAAAGGATCCAGATGAACAGCTAGATGACAAGACACATGGGGCAAGGTCTGGGAGGGTCCGAAGGCAGGAGTGGTTCATTCTCCCACTAGGTGGATGTGTTCACCTGTCTGGAAGCTCTCCAAACCCAATACTATTGAGATTTTTATAGAGGCTTCATCACACAGGAATGACCAATTAATTCCATTTCTATTCCTTTTTCCCCCTCTCTGGAGAATGGGTGGTGGGGCTGAAAATACCAAGCTTCTAATCCTGGCTTGGTCTTTCTGGAGACCAGGCCTCATCCAGGAGCCATCCAATAGCTCACCTCACTAAAATAAAAGAGGCTACAAACCCCAAGGAAATTCAAAGCTATTTAGGAACTCTGTCAGGAAGCAGTGTCGAAGACCGAATATCAGAACAAAAGATGCTCCCAGTGTTCTTATCGCTTAGGGTTTAGTAGCTCTGTGCTGGAACTGGACCACAGTTCAATGTATATATTTTCTATTATCTCACAATAGGATACTATATATTTGTATATTTTATGATCTGCTTTGTGGGAAAAACACATAGATAATATGTTTATGTGGAAAAAATACACAAGAAATAGTTAACAGCACTTACCTTGGGATGAGCGACTCTTGAGAGTCTCTTAGACAGCAAGGAAATAAAATCAATCAATACTAAAGGAAGTCAACTCTGAATATTCATTGAAAGGACTGATGCTGAAGCTTCAATACTTTGGCCACTTGATGTGAAGACCCAACTCATTGGAAAAGACCCTGATGCTGGGAAAGATTAAAGGCAAAAGGAGAAGAGGGCAGCAGAGGATGAGATGGTTAGGTAGCAATGGACATGAATGTTAGCAAACTCTGGGTGACAGTGGAGGACAGGGAAACCTGGGATGCTGCAGTCCATGAGGTCACAGAGAGTTGGACACGACTTAGTGACTAAACAACAGCAACAACAACTCTAGATAAAAGTGGAAAGATTTTTCTATTTTAAAGCTTTCTGAAGTTGACTTTATTTTCATTAGTGGTGTTTTCGGTTCAGTTCAGTTCAGTCACTCAGTCGTGTCCGACTCTTTGCGACCTCATGAACTGCAGCATGCCAGGCCTCCCTGTCCATCACCAATGCCCGGAGTTCACTCAAACTCATGTCCATCAAGTTGATGATGCCATCCAGCCATCTCATCCTCTGTCCTCCCAGCATCACAGTCTTTTCCAATGAGTCAGCTCTTTGCATGAGGTGGCCAAAGTATTGGAGTTTCAGCTTTAGCATCAGTCCTTCCAAAGAACACCCAGGACTGATCTCCTTTAGAATGGATTGGCTAGATCTCCTTGCAGTCCAAGGGACTCTCAAGAGTCTTCACCAACACCACAGTTCAAAAGCATCAATTCTTCGGCACTCAGCTTTCTTCACAGTCCAACTCTCACATCCATACATGACTACTGGAAAAACCACAGCCTTGACTAGACGGACCTGTGTCAGCAAAGTAATGTCTCTGCTTTTTAATGTGCTCTCTATGTTGGTCATAACTTTCCTTCCAAGGAGTAAGCATCTTTTAATTTCATGGCTGCAATCACCATCTGCAGTGATTTGGGACTCCAAAAAATAAGGTCTGACACTATTTCCACTGTTTCCCCATCTATTTCCCATGAAGTGATGGGACCAGATGCCATGATCTTCGTTTTCTGAATGTTGAGCTTTAAACCAACTTTTTCAGTTTCCTCTTTCACTTTCATCAAGAGGCTCTTTAGTTCCTCTTCACTTTCTGCCATAAGGGTGGTATCATCTGCATATCTGAGGTTATTGATATTTCTCCCAGCAATCTTGATTCCAGCTTGATCTTCTTCTAGCCCAGAGTTTCTCATGATGTACTCTGCATAGAAGTTAAATAAGCAGGGTGACAATATACGGTCTTGACGTACCCCTTTTCCTATTTGGAACCAGTCTGTTGTTCCATGTCCAGTTCTAACTGTTGCTTCCTGACCTGCATATAGGTTTCTCAAGAGGCAGGTTAGGTGGTCTCGTATTCCCATCTCTTTCAGAATTTTCCACAGTTTATTGTGATCCACACAGTCAAAGGCGTTTTATTTTTACAATGAAAAAATATACACAGATCATGCCTTGAAACAGTTTTTAAAATGTCAATCAGTGCCCCTTCTGATACTTCTGAAGAAAATATTTAAATTACTGAAGCAAGATGAGGCTGTGGATAGATAAATATGTATGAGGATGCAAACATGCCAGGAGTATCGAGCCACTGCAACTGGGTGTATGATTTTTAGAATCCAGCTAGCCTGGATCAGTGCAGTTAGCAACTTTCTTAAGCAGCCTCGGGTCATTCACCTTTTAGCAAGATTCCTGTTGGAAAGCCACAGTAGCCAGCAAGGCGGTGGGGGGCGGGGGGGGGGGGAGGGGGTTGCGGCGGAAATGCGACAGGACATTTTCTTTCTCCTTCTCTCCTGAGTTTTTTCAGGAACCTGGAAACTAAGATATAAACATGACTCAAAAGTACTGAGATATGGGGAAAATTTGCAAAGGTGTTCAGATGATTCTTGCTTTTTTATAAAAGCACCACATTCGCGTCTGGCTGAGTCTCTTTAAGACACCCCAGGTAATAATCTGAGAGCATAGCCTCTATCAGGGGAACATTTTCTGTTCCCAGTGAAGTGGCACATTCAGTTCCTGGTACAGGCTCACTTAATTCCTATTAGTCATTTCACAGCAGTATCTTGGGAAGAAAAAAATCTCAAATACTTTTGGGTGATTTCACAAGTAAATTAAAGACAGTCCCTCTTTTCTCACAGTTCCCATTTGTTTACAAATTTCAAGTCAGTAAAACATGTCTGCCTTTGTGGATATTTTTCTGCTGATGTACCTACCTGGTTTCCACTCTCCTTGGGTACCTAGATTTATGGCCATGACATAGCAGGTAGATTCTGGACCACACACCCTGGTTTCCTATTGAATTGATAATGAAATTTTTATTTCATAGTTTGTGATTTGAAGGTTGTTCTGGGACACTGCTTAGAAACACAGGTCACTGTAAGTAAGACACTGGATCTGATCAAGATATGTTTGTTATTTTCTATGTTGTTTAAGGACATTAGATAAATGCTTTAATTTGTTATTGAAGAGTTGCCATGAATCTTGAAGATGCCCATATGGGATTATCATTGTAGGTTGGTTTGTGACAGCTGGCCTTGATTTAGTTATTTCCTCAAGAAGACACTTTGAACAATTATTTAAATGCCTCCCCTCTGCAATTACAATAATAACGATGATGATGATTTTGCAACTGAATATGTAATTCAGGATGCATACACTCAAACTACTGTTTTTAGCTTGCTTCTCTTTCTACATTGATGTCAGCTGCTATTGTCAGGATGACTGAAGAACAGAGAACCATTTTTCTATTGAGGGTCACCAAACTACAAAAAAAAAAAGTAAGAGAAGGTCAACACAGGAAGTCCTAAGAAAAATAATGATTATAGTTAGTATTTAAGGAGTACTAAACTATGAGCACGGAGAAGGCAATGGCCCCACACTCCAGTACTCTTGCCTGGAAAATCCCATGGATGGAGGAGCCTGGGAGGCTGCAGTCCATGGGGTCGGTAAGAATCTGACACGACTGAGCGACTTCACTTTCACTTTTCACTTACATGCAGTGGAGAAGAAAATGGCAACCCACTCCAGTGTTCTTGCCTGGAGAATCCCAGGGATGGGGGAGCCTGGTGGGCTGCCGTCTATGGGGTCGCACAGAGTCGGACACGACTGAAGTGACTTAGCAGTAGCAAACTATGAGCAAGTATTTTTTCTCCTTGGAGAGAAAAATATCGTATTTTCAGAACTTATCTGGTTTTAAAATGAACAAGTTTCTTATTTAATAATTATAAATATCTGACAATGGTTTTGTTCTATAGCACAGTCAACAAAGGAGCCACAAGTGGGAATGATGGTGGAACAGAGGAGGGAGGTGTGTGTTGCCGATAACCAGGAGACAATATAGAGTAAAAGAAATGGAGTCAGATGCAGAAGGACAGGAAGATGCAGAGGGTCATATAGATAAACCAGGGGTAAGAGGAATAAAAGAGACAGTAATAGGATGGGAGAACAGGTGAAGGAGATTGGTAGGTAGGAAGAGAGAGGAAGTGGAAGAGAAACAGGAATAAAGAAAGAGCAGACAACAGACCGAGTAATGTGGGGGATTTTTTAAAAAGCATCTAAGTTTGTTTTTAAGATGAATGTGGGATCTGTAGAACGTGGCATTTATACCACCATCACCTGTTACCACTTCTCTGAAATACTGATCAACGACTGCTCACAATTCTAAGCACTAAAATCACTTTAATTGTAGACCTGGTGGATAAGGTGGGAAAGTTGACATGGAAACCTTATAAAATGGATGTCCAAGCTAGGTGCCATTGCAGTGTCTGGTTGCTGGAGGCTGCCTTCTCAGGAGAAACCCCAAAAGGAGGAGGAGAGCTCAGCTGTTAGTTATAACCAGCTTCTGGCCTGCCACTCTCCTGAGGCTTAACGGGAAAAAGTTTTCGACCTTGACTGCACAAAGAAATGTACTCATCAGAGAATCCCACTGTAAGGCCGGTTATTGTGGGGGGGCTATGAGAGCAGAGATTCCAACATTAAACTGGATAAAATTAGGCCAAAGGCCAGAGGTTCTCAAACTTTGTACTGTATGTTTAGTAAGTGGCATTGCTAAAAACTGATCCTGGAAGTGGGGGGAGAAGATTATTTTGAACTTATTTGGAAATATACAGGAAGAAAACAAATCAAAATTATCAACATGGTAACAAAGTCTGTATGAAAATCTACATTTGAGAAATAATTTGACCTGGTGTCCAACATCTGGTGTCTCTTTGAAGACAAGCTTCTGTTGATATGCTTAGATGGATCTAAGATGGGGAACCAGGAGAAATAGTTGGCTTCTTTTCTGTTTGTTTGTTGTACTCTATAGCTCAGTTCAGTCCCCTGTCCCACTGGGCATTCCTGTGTTCCCTTACTTTCTGACCTATTCGAGTTCTATTTCTTTGTGGAGCCTCCTAAAATTGCTATCACCATGCTCTCCTATTTCTGTCATTCCCCAGTTCCCTCTATCCAGTTCCCATTGTTTCAGTAACAATGGAACTTATATAACCTTCTGATCACCTATGCTTCCCTAGTGGCTCAGACAGTTAAGAATCTGCCTGTAATGCAGGAGACCTGGGTTCAATCCTTGGGATGGGAAGATCCTCTGGAGAAGGGATAGGCTACCTACTCCAGTATTCTTGGGTTTCCCTGGTAACTCAGATGGTAAAGAATCCGTCTGCAATGCAAGAGACCTGGGTTCGATCCCTGGGTCGGGAAGAAGTCCTAGAGAAGAGAATGGCTACTGTGCAGAAGCGCGCCAGCTGTGATGGACCGCGCAAAAGTGTGGCTCAGAGAAGCTACCCCATGCCCAAGGTCAGGGGTGGCAACCGAGAGCACCAGGCTGTGAAGGCGCAGGAGCAACCGCAAGGGGCTATCCCACATCCAAGGTCAGAGGAGTGGTGGCTACATTGGCGCAGGAAGGCAGAGAGGAGCTACTCCACGTTCAAGGACAGGAGGGGCGACCTCGTCCAAGGTAAGGAGCAGTGGCTGCACTTTGCTGGAGCAGTCGTGAAGAGATACCCAACGTCCAAGGTAAGAGAAACCCAAGTAAGATGGTAAGTGTTGCGAGAGGGCATCAGAGGGCAGATACACTGAAACCATAATCACAGAAAACTAGCCAATCTGATCACATGGACCACAGCCTTGTCTAACTCAATGAAACTAAGCCATGCCGTGTGGGGCCAAACAAGACAGACAGGTCATGGTGGAGAGGTCTGAGAGAATGTGGTCCACTGGAGAAGGGAATGGCAAACCACTTCAGTATTCTTGCCTTGAGAACCCCATGAACAGTATGAAAAGGCAAAATGATAGGATACTGAAAGAGGAACTCCCCAGGTTGGTAGATGCCCAATATGCTACTGGAGATCAGTGGAGAAATAACTCCAGAAAGAATGAAGGGATGGAGCCAAAGCAAGAACAATACCCAGTTGTGGATGTGACTGGTGATAGAAGCAAGGTCCAATGCTGTAAGGAGCAATATTGCATAGGAACCTGGAATTTAGGTCCATGAATCAAGGCAAATTGGAAGTGGTCAAACAGGAGATGGCAAGAGTGAACGTTGACATTCTAGGAATCAGTGAACTAAAATGGACTGGAATGGGTGAATTTAACTCAGATGACCATTATATCTACTACTGCGGGCAGGAATCCCTCAGAAGAAATGGAGTAGCTATCATTGTCAACAAAAGAGTCTGAAATGCAGTACTTGGATGCAATCTCAAAAACAACAGAATGATCTCTGTTCATTTCCAAGGCAAACCATTCAATATCACAGTAATACAAGCCTATGCCCCAACCAGTTACACTGAAGAAGCTGAAGCTGAATGGTTCTATGAAGACCTACAAGACCTTTTAGAACTAACACCCCAAAAAAGATGTCCTTTTCATTATAGGGGATTGGAATGCAAAAGTAGGAAGTCAAGAAACACCTGGAGTAACAGGCAAATTTGGCCTTGGAATATGGAATGGGGCAGGGCACAGGCTATTAGAGTTTTGCCAAGAACACACTGGTCATAGCAAACACACTCTTCCAACAACACAAGAGAAGACTCTACACATGGACATCATCAAATGGTCAACACCGAAATCAGAGTGATTATATTCTTTGCAGCCAAAGATAGAGAAGCTCTATACAGTCAGCAAAAACAAGACCAGGAGCTGACTGTGGCTCAGATCATGAACTCCTTATTGCCAAATTCAGACTTAAATTGAAGAAAATACAGAAAACCACTAGACCATTAAAGTATGACCTAAATCAAATCCCTTACGATTATGCAGTTGAAGTAAGAAATAGATTTAAGGGACTAGATCTGATAGAGTCCCTGATGAACTATGGACGGAGGTTCATGACATTGTACAGGAGACAGGGATCAAGACCATCCCCATGGAAAAGAAATGCAAAAAAGCAAAATGGCTGTCTGAGGAGGCCTTACAAATAGCTGTGAAAAGAAGAGAAGTGAAAAGCAAAGGAGAAAAGGAAAGATATAAGCACCTGAATGCAGAGTTCCAAAGAATAGCAAGGAGAGGTAAGGAAGCCTTCCTCAGCGATCAATGCAAAGAAATAGAGGAAAACAACAGAATGGGAAAGACTAGAGATCTGTTCAAGAAAATTGGAGATACCAAGGGAACATTTCATGCAAAGATGGGCTCAATAAAGGACAGAAATGGTATGGACCTAATAGAAGCAGAAGATATTAAGAAGAAGTGGCAAGAATACACAGAAGAACTGTACAAAAAAGATCATCACGACCCAGATAATCATGATGGTATGATCACTCACCTAGAGCCAGACATCCTGGACTGTGAAGTCAAGTGGGCCTTAGAAAGCATCACTATGAACAAAGCTAGTGAAGGTGACAGAATTCCAGTTGAGCTATTTCAAATCCTGAAAGAGGATGCTGTGAAGGTGCTGCACTCAATATGCCAGCACATTTGGAAAACTCAGCAGTGGCCACAGGACTGGAAAAGGTCAGTTTTCATTCCAATCCCAAAGAAAGGCAATGCCAAAGAATGCTCAAACTACCGCACAATTGCACACATCTCACACGCTTGTAAAGTAATGCTCAAAATTCTCCAAGCCAGGCTTCAGCAATACGTGAACCGTGAACTTGCAGATGTTCAAGCTGGTTTTAGAAAAGGCAGAGGAACCACAGATCAAATTGCCAACATCCGCTGGATCATGGAAAAAGCAAGAGAGTTCCAGAAAAACATCTATTTCTGCTTTATTGACTATGCCAAAGCCTTTGACTGTGTGGATCACAATAAACTGTGGAAAATTCTGAAAGAGATGGGAATACCAGACCACCTAACCTGCCTCTTGAGAAATCTATATGCAGGTCAGGAAGCGACAGTTAGAACTGGACATGGAATAACAGACTGGTTCCAAATAGGAAAAGGAGTACGTCAAGACCGTATATTGTCACCCTGCTTATTTAACTTCTATGCAGAGTACATCATGAGAAACGCTGGGCTGGAAGAAGCACAAGCTGGAATCAGGATTGCCGGGAGAAATATCAATAACCTCAGATATGCAGATGATACCACCCTTATGGCAGAAAGTGAAGAGGAACTAAAGAGCCTCTTGATGAAAGTGAAAGAGGAGAGTGAAAAAGTTGGCTTAAAGCTCAACATTCAGAAAACGAAGATCATGGCATCCGGTCCCATCACTTCATGGGAAATAGATGGGGAAACAGTGGAAACAGTGTCAGACTTTATTTTGGGGGGCTCCAAAATCACTGCAGATGGTGACTGCAGCCATGAAATTAAAAGATGCTTACTCTTTGAAAGGAAAGTTATGACCAACCTAGATAGCATATTAAAAAGCAGAGATATTACTTTGCCAACAAAGGTCCGTCTAGTCAAGGCTATGGTTTTTCCTGTGGTCATGTATGGATGTGAGAGTTGGACTGTGAAGAAAGCTGAGTACTGAGGAATTGATGTTTTTGAATTGTGGTGTTGGAGAAGACTTGAAAGTCCCTTGGACGGCAAGGGAGCCAACCAGTCCATTCTAAAGGAGACAAGTCCTGGGTGTTCATTGGAAGGACTGATGCTGAGGCTGAAACTCCAATACTTTGGCCACCTCATGGGAAGAGTTGACTCATTGGAAAAGACCCTGATGCTGGGAGGGATTGGGGGCAGGAGGAGAAGGGGACGACAGAGGATGAGATGGCTGGATGGCATCACCGACTTGATGCACATGAGTTTGGGTGAACTCCGGGAGTTGGTGATGGACAGAGAGGCCTGGCATGCTGCGAATCATGGGGTTGCAAAGAGTTGGACACGACTGAGCGAATGAACTGAACTGACTGACCCACTGCAGTATTCTTGCCTAGAGAATTCCAAGGAGAGAGAAGTCTGGGGGGCTACAGTCCATGGGGTCACAAAGAGTCAGACACGACTGAGTGACTAACACTTTCACAATTTTCAACTATGGTAATATTCTTAATGAGAAAAGATAGAGGAGGAAGCTGGAATTCCCAATCAGTCCCATCCTTTCATGCTAGGTAACATAGACATATGTCCATGTATAGTGGCCCGGAGTTAAAGTTTCCTAGTGTAGGAAGGGATTCTAATAGGCTGACTTTCATGTGAAATAGGCAGAATATAGATTGCTTTCAAGACCCAAAGGAGGGAATGCCAGTAGACCTATGGGATTGTTTCTAGATGATTCTACTATGTTCTGGAGGTAGCTTTAATAAAGAAATATGATATCTGGCCTGTGGCCTTGCAGAGATAATGCTACTGCTAACCACTATGACTACCATTATGCTCTTATATTATATATGGTAATCCTTTCTGTCTGTGTATTAACCTGTTTAATATCTGTCTACTTGATTGTGAGTTCTTTCACAGCTAGGTGCCAGCACCTGGCACAGAGTAGCTGTTTACTGAATGGATGGATCAAAGTTTAAGCAGTCCAGGCAATAAAAGTGAGAGCAAGCAGGATGAAACAACGGAGAAAAGAGAGGAGATAGTTCCATCTCCTCTTTCACAAAGGCCAGGTTTAACCCTGACAGTGATCATGGACAACTGCACTGAAAGATCCTAACTTGATGAATCCCCTTAACCTCAAACATTTCTACCCAGAGGGCTGGGATACTTTATTTTTTTGAGTCACTTTCACTTTTCCCAAAAGACCATTTGCTTCCAAATACAGTAGAAATCAGTGTTAATTGCTTTTTGGAATATTATTTTGTCGGCTTCATTTAGATGTGGTAATTTGCAAAGCAACCCCCAGCAGTTGACAGTTCATCCATAGCTGTATGGTGTTCAGACATTTCCTGGGATCCTGCCCACTGCCTAGGCAGTGTTTGCCAGGATTTGTGCTCACCTGGGATTAACTTGGAATCAGTAGTGCTTTGTTGTGTCTAGAATTTTTAAAATTCTGAAAGGGTAAAGGCCCAATCCTACTTAATCCAGAAAATAAAAGTGTACTAACTCATAATTTAAGATTTAGCAGGTGCATAAAGATCATCTCGTCCATACTTGCTGGAGGAGGAAATTGCAGCTCTGACAGAGTCAATAACAAGGTCAGTTGGCTGGTAGCTGGGAGGTTGGGATTAGAATCTATGTTCTTTGTGGCACCAAACTGTGAGCTGGGGGTCCTCTGGATTTACGCCTGTGTGGATATGAGTGTTCAAGTTACTATTTGTTTCTTTTTGAAGCTCTTTTCCCTGGCTAGAGACTTTCTGGTCCTCCTTCACACATGCTTCAAGGTCACAGCTCAGACCAAAGTGTTTACAGAAAAACTAGGCACTTATGAGAGGATTCATTGCCAGTCCCTGCACTCGCTGTGCCCTGGCTTCAACCAAGCTCAGCAAACCAAAGGAGGGATAAAGTGGTCCCTGGAAGGAGGAATTTCTCGGTTTAGATGCCAACAGGCGAAAGGATGAATTCTGTCTGACTTCTCTAGCAAGTGGAGGCTGCTGCCACTGCTGCCACCTCCTGGGGAAAGAAAGACCTGAGCTTTCTACCTGAAGCTAGTCTCAGGGTTCACCTGTGACTTGGGCAAAGGCCGCATTGGGGCTAGGCTGAAGTTCCTTGGTTCTAGAAAATAAAAGGGATATCCCTTTACTTATAAAATATTAGTATTTGCTTTTAATCTACTCCTTTTGGCAGCGTTGTGCTCAAAGAAATGATTTTAAACAGAGATGACAAAATTGCAATGAATTAATATGTAAACCATGAGAAAACAGAAGTAAGGCTGAGGCAGAGCCTTAGGAAAAGGCTCTGATTTGTTCTCTTGGCTTTCTGAATCCTAAATCCTGGGGGCATGTTAGGAATGCATCCACCTGAAAATTGTATAATAGTGAGGACACATTGGAATTTTAACTCCAAAAATCTGAGTTCACTTGCAGGGCTGTTCTGAGGATTAATTGAGATAATATATAGGTCCCATCACTTCATGACAAACAGAAGGGGGAAAAGTGGAGGCAGTGACAGACTTTATTTTCCTGGGCTCCAAAATCACCGCAGACAGTGACTGCAGCCATGAAATTAAAAGATGCTTGCTCCTTGGAAGGAAAGCTATGACAAATCTAGACAGCATATTAAAAAGCAGAGACATCACTTTGCTGACAAAGGTCCAAATAGTGAAAGCTATGGTTTTTCCAGTAGTCATGTACGAAATGTGAGAGTTGGACTATAACAAAGGCTGAGTGCTAAAGAATTGATCCTTTTGAATTGTGGTGCTGGAGAAGATTCTCTTGAGAGTCCCTTGGGCTGAAATGAGATCAAATCAGTCAATCCTAAAGGAAATCGACCATGAATATTCACTGGAAAGACTGATGCTGAATCTGAAGCTCTAATACTTTGGCCACCTGATGGGAAGGGTCGACTCACTGCAATAGACCCTGATGCCAGGAAAGATTGAAGGTAAAAGGAGAAGTGGATGGCAGAGGATGAGATGGTCAGATAGCATCACTGACTCAATGGACATGAATTTGAGCAACCTCTGGGAGATGGTGAAGGACAGGGAAGCCTGGCGTGGTGCAGTCATGAGGTCGAAAAGAGTTGGACATGACTTAGCAACTGAATAACACGTAAGTTCCTGGTATGCGAGAAATGTTCAATGGGAATTATACTGAGGCAAATTTACTCTTCTAATGCCCATGGTGATTTTCTTCATTTACCAACCAGAAATTGATTGACAGCTGCCATGTCTTTAATTCTTTTCAGTCTTCTGACTATAGATGGTCCCTAGGCTAACTCATTTTTTAAAAAAATATAGTCATAAATTACTGTTATGGACTGAATGTTTGTGGGTACCCCCATCCACAATTCATATGTTGAAGCCCTAATCCCATGTGCTGTTAGGTGGAGACAAGACCTTTGAAGTAACTAACTGTAGACACCATCATGACAGTGGAGCCCGTGATGGGATTAGTGCCCTTACAAAAGGATGAAGAGATGAGAGCTCTTCTCCTTTGGGCATGTGAGGATACAGCAAGGAGGCAACCATCTGCAAGCTAGGAACAGGGCTCTCACCAGACACTGAATCTACTAGAACATTGATCCTGGACTTTCCAGCCTCCAAGTGTGAGAAATAAACATCTGTAGTTTAAGATGCCCAGTAAATGTTATTTTGTTATAGCAGCCTTTGTTATGTTGACTAAGAGAAAAAGTGGTAAAAAGAAGTGGGGGTGCTGCTGTAACAAATACCTAACAATATGGAAGCAGCTCTAGAATTGGATAATGGGCAGATGCTGGAAGGTTTTTGAGCTGTCTGCCTAGAGGCAATTCTGGTGACAGCTCAGAAAGAGAAGAGAAGAGCTGGAGAGAATGCTTCCATCTTCTTAGGGAATATAAATAACCATGAATAGAATGTTGGTAGAAGTATGAACAGTAAAGACCATTTTGGTCTCAGATAGTAAAGGGGGAACATGTTATTGGAAACCAGAGGCAAGAGGATTCCTGTTATAAAGTGCCCAATACTTGGCTGAATTATGTTCAGGTTCTGGTGTTTTGTGGAAGGTAAGAATTGGCAGGTTATGAAATTTGGTATCTAGCTGAGGAAATTCCTAAGCAAAGTGTTGAAGGAGCTGTGTGGTTCCTCCTGATTACTTGCACAGCAAAATATAAGAAGAGAGAAATGAATTGATGATGGAACTTTTAAGCAAAAGGGAACCAGAACTTAAAGACTTGGGAAATTCTCAGCCTGTCCATATTACAAAAAATGAGAAGCATGTTCTTTCTCATTTTCATATCATAAAAAAAAAAAAACAAAACGAGAAAGCAGGACTGATGGACTTCTTGGATTTTACAGGAGTGGGACCATATAACTATTTAGTGGGAACATAAGCTATTCTTTAAGACAAGGGAAGACTCAAGATTTCCCTGGTGATCCAGTGGTTAGGACATGGCACTTTCACTGCTAAAGGCCAGGGTTCAGTCCCTGATAGAGGAACTAAGATCCTGTAACAAGCTACACAGTGTCTCCTCCCCTACTCCCTTCTATCCCGCCCAACAAAAGACAAGAATGACTCTGAAGGCAATTCAGAAATCAGTTTTTAAAAGCTATGTAGGTTGGGAAGGGGGGAGGATCACCTTGGTTTCAACAGGCCATACAGCCTCCAACAAAAGTCTTGAGAACAAGGCCGCCACTTGATAGAGCCCTGGGTGGGTGTGTCTCTGGCTTGGCAGAGCTCCTGGGGCAGGGCTACTCCAGGTGGGTCCAGAAGGTACAGTGTCAAGCCCAAGGGATTAATCTCTAGATTTAAGAGATCATGGAGTTTGCTTTGCTAGGTTTTGGACTTCCTTGGGACTCATTACCCCTCTCTTCTTTCTCCCTTTTGGAATGGAAATGTCTCTTCTAGTCCTTTTGGTTTTACGAGTTCACAGCTGGAGAGGAATTTTGCCTCAGAATGTCTCACTCACATTCGATTTAGATGAGTTCCTGGACTTTAGAGTTGATGCTGGAATAAGTTAAGATTTGGGGGACTGTTGGAATGGAATGCATGTATTTTGTCTGTAAGGACATACATCTTGGGGGGCAGGAGTAAAAGCAAGAAGTTGGCTGTCTACAAACCAGGAAGAAGGACCTCTCCAGATACCAATCTATTGGTGTCTTGATCTCAGACTTCCCAGTCTCTAGTATTGTGAGAAATAAATCTTTGTTGTTGAAGCCACCCAATCTATGGTATTTTTGTTATAGCAGCCTAAACTAAAACAATGAGTGAGAAGAAATTCAGGAGGAACTAAGAGATTTAATTCAGGAATATTTTGGGGGTATCTCCTGTGTGCTGTGTGCTAATTACAGAGGATTTAAAAAATAATGTAGGTGTAGACCTAAAAAGTTTCCATTAATTAGTGAGTAAGTGAAAGTCACCTAGTCGTGTCTGACTGTTTGTGACCCCATGGACTATACAGTCCACGGAATTCTCCAGGTCAGAATACTGGAATGTGTAGCCATTCCCTTCTCCAGGGAGTCTTCCCAACCCAGGGATCAAACCCAGGTCTCTAGGTAGATTCTTTACCAGCTCAGCTACCAGGGAAGCCCAAGAATATTGGAGTGGATAGCCTATCCCTTCTTGAGTGGATCTTCCCGAACCAGGAATCAACTGGGGTCTCCTATATTGCAGGCAGATTCTTTACTGACTGAGCTACCAGGGAAGCCCCTCCATTAATTATATTAGGGAAAAAGAGATGGAGAATTAGGTGCTTGGAGTCTAATAGATTCAGATCTGCAAACAGCCCACTTGTAAAATGACCTTAGATGTCACATTGAACATACTTGGGTATTAGTTTCTTCATCTGTTGCATAATAATATCGTGAAGAGAAATTCTTTTTACAGCACGGCTTGCCTACCACATAGCAAGCACACTGAGTATTGTGTTGTGCTTCAACTCTCCTAACCAGCTGGAAATTGTTAAAGAAACCATGAACTTTGAATGATCCTGGTAAGCTGAAGCAAGACCCTTAAAGGGCCTATCTGAAGACTTTTTTTCCTAATCAATGAAGTATGGGGCTTGTTTTAACCAATTATATGTACAAAGCTGTGGATTTAGTCCAGCCTATTTAGAATATTTGTTTGAATCTTTAATTAGTACAACACATTATGACAGCCCTTCCTAAAAATTAAAAAACACCTTTTCCCCCTCAGTCAATTGGTTATGTTCCTTTGCCTAGAAATAAAGTCAGCTGGATTTGTTTCGCTTTTAAACTCTTTATTATTTGACCATATCTTATCTTTTAATGGGCTTCCATGGTGGCTCAGATGGTAAAGTATTTGCCTGCAATGCTGGAGACCTGGGTTTGATCCCTGGGTTGGAAAGATTCTCTGGAGAAGGGAATGGCTACCAACTCCAGTATTCCTGCCTGGGGAATTCCATGGACAGAGGAGTCTGGCAGGCTACAGGCCATGGGGTTACGAAGAGTCAGATACGACTGAGCAACTGACACTTTCAACACTAGCAACACTGTCTTTGAATAGCACTTTACAGTTTGCTAAGTCTCTTCCCACCTGAAAGGAATGGGGATGCTATCAAACAAGATGGGCTTTTTGAAACAGAGATTCTGGCTCTGTTACTGACTAGCTATATTTCCTTGGATAAGTTACTGTAACAGTTAGGGTCCCAGCTGGAAACAGATGGCATTCTCAAACTGGGCAATTGGAGAGGTTTAATAAAGGGACTATTTATAAAGATCTGAGAACATACTGGGAAACCACAGGGAGCACGGGGAGGGGTTGGTTACTGGAACCCAGTACCAGAGAGCTGTGTAGAGAGGCCACTTGGGAGGACTTGTGAGCTTTGGTTGAAAGGACCAGTCAGCCCACTGTGCTTACAGTTAGAGAGGTCAGGGGAAGGCACACTCCAAGCTTACTCTCCTCCCTCCTACACATCTAGGAGGGCAAACTAAAGATAACAAACAATTATTTAACCTTTCTGAGTCTTATTTTTCTTATCTGTGAAAAAGAGAATAACAATATTTCTCTCTCAGAGTTTTTGTGAGAATTAAGATGAGAACTTAGAGCAAACAAGCTAGGCCCTCTTCCTTTGCTTGATGTTCAAACCCTCACTGTGAAGTAGACAGATTTTATTACAGCCACTTTGCAGTAGTGGAAAATGAGATGCTGAGAAGTTGTGACTTTCCCAAGGTCTCATAGCTAGAAAAGTAGCTGAACTGGGACTGCAAACAAGATTTCTGATGTATACTCTGGGTTTCTTTCCCTTATTACTCTGTATCCCTTGATCCCCTTCTGCAGAAGGCTGCCATAGATGGTTTCTCCTTTCTCGAGATGCTATATCCAGAGCTATACTGACTCTGCTATTTAGAGAAAAATTGATTAACCCAGGAATCAGTGCCTAAGCTTGCACTGATTGGTGAGATATGAGGAAGGTCAAGTGCCTATTTGAGGTGGTCTGATATAAGACTGACCAATATAGATCCCTACATTGGATGCTTGGCAATTCTACTTGGATATCCATTAGGCTTCCATTATAGTATATTGAAGTCAGAATTCTTGATTGCTTCTACCTCAAAACTGTTCTAACCCTAAATCTTCCTCTTTCAGTTAAAAGCATCACTAGTTACTCAGTTTTATATTCAGTGCAAATATAAAACCCAGGGATTTTCCTCTTTTCATTTCTTCCTGCCTTCCCTCCCTCATCAGCAAGTCTAGCTGGCTTTACTCCCAAAATACATGCCAATTCAACCACTTCTCCCTACCTCCTCTGTTAGTGCAAGCCACCATCACTTCTTGCCTTGGCTTAACCTCTTGTCAAGTCTCCTCCCTCCAACTCTTGCCTCTTTCCATTCCATTTTCTGTTTTGCAGAGTGATTTGTACAAAATGTGAAGTGGATCACATGGCTTGAATCCTCATACAGGTTTCCCCTTCACATTTCCATGTCATGACTCTTTACCACGACTATTAGGGCCCTATGTGTTCTGATTCTAGTCTCTCTCTCCATCACTATGCTACCATCACACTTTCTTCTTCAATAATTCCTCTCTCCCCTTAGGCCCATAGAGCTTACTTATTCTCTCTTCCCACAATGTTTTTTATCAGCCTTTGCATGGGTGGCATTTTTGCACTGCACAGGTATTAGCTCAAACATTACCTTCTTAGGGACAGTTTCCCATCTGATCTAAATATTACTCCACTGTGGGGTTGCGCTTCATGACTGAAGCAACTTAGCAGCAGCAGCAGCAGCAGTCTTTTATTAGCACCGAAAATATGCAGAATAAAATTATCTAGTTGACTTGTTTACTACATTTATTATATGTTGGCCTGTCAGGATGTAAGCTTCATGAAAGCAGGGTCCTTGTCTGGCTTATCTGTTTATCCCTGCCTCCCTAGACTCTAGCCTGGCATATCACAGCCTCTCAATAAATCTTTTTCTTTTTTGCAGGAAAAGGCAGTGAATGGTGATAAGCCAAATATAATCAGTTACTCTGAGCAGTGTTTGTTATGAGAAACTTGTTGAGACATTATCAGGGAGTAATAAAATCTTCTATTAGGAGATGACAAGATAACTGGATTACTAGAGCTGTCGATCCCTGAAAAATGATTATCCATTGTCCAGTTTTCCATGAGGTCATCAGTATATACTAATCTTTGAGTGTGGGGAACTAGAACGGCTGCCTACAGTTTCCAGGCCTTTCCCAGTATCCTTACAATAAACCTCATCAACTAAGGCAATTCCCCAAAGGCAGAGGAGGTAAATACGTACCCTTAAGAGATCGGAACTATGGGTGACTTCTGTAGATTTTGAAATTTCTTTAGTCTTCTATTTCATCTTAACACTTACATGAATTTTGGGTTCAGAATCATAACATCCCTATCTGTATTTTTGTTAACATGTGAATGCTTTAAATTATTCTACCATTTGTGAAATCTGTGGTGCAGGAAAGCCATGCTATTCTGGATCTTTACATTCTCTGAGGCGATTATACCTCAGGGATACATTTTTGTAGTTTGAGAAGTCCCTGGGATTCTTATTCCTTTGCAATCTAAGTACTCTTTTAGCACAATTAATTCATTTTTCAATAAATATTTACTGAACACCCACTATACATAAGACTAACAGGATTAAGATACATCTATGAACAAAATATGCATGAATCCTACCTTCAAGGGAGTTATAGTTTAGGAGGAATGAGAAATAAAGAGGAAATCAAAATGTATTGTGATGTTTGCTACGATAAGGAAGGAAGCTCAAGGTAACAAGAGAAATGTAAAAAAAATGGCACCTAACCCCAAAACAGGTGATGACGACCGATTTTCCAGAAGGAAATAATCTGGAAAACAAGCAGAAGTTAGCAAGATGAAGAAAGTGGGGAGAGTATTCCAAGCTTGGTTTAGACTAAGCCCTAGAGACCAGAGAGAGCACAGAATTATAGAAGCCAATTCAGTCAGTGTGTTAGTTTAGTCTGGCTGGAGTAAGGAGTGCAAAGGAGAAAGAAGAGAGGGAAGACTAGACAGGTAATCAAAGCAGGATATGAAAGGCCTATGCTAAGGACTTTCAGCATTACCCAAAGGGAATAGAAAGTCACTGAAAAGAGTCCAAAACTAATTCTGAGTCCCAAACTAACTGAACTGAGTTATTATCTTAACCTTTTCCTCTTAAAAGTATCTCCCTCCTCTTCCCCTGCCCAAATAACCACTAATCATCTTTGGAACTAATTTACCTTCTCTGGCCTCTTCCACTGCCTCTGTAGTCCCACTTTCATTTCTGGGATTATAGCATTACGTCAAGAACCAAATACTTTTCTAACATGCTGCAACACTCAGAACATGTAAGATTTTTTTAAAGGTTAACATACTGTTGCCTTTCTATTTGGCATTCTCCATCTGAGATGCTAGTGGAGGCCACTACCAAGTTCTCCCCTGTGGAAGCTGGAAGTCAGGAAAGGAAGTCTGGGCAGATTGGAAAAGGAAATGGCAACCCACTAGGGTACTTAATCACTTTGGGCAGATTAAGGATTATAATGGGAAAAGAATACAGCTTTGCTTGAGTTTTTCCATCAGTCAGGTCAGGTGGAGACAAAGATGCTGTTCAGCAGGAGTAGAACCTCTTAGACAAGGAGAGAAGAGTTCTTGGTATTGAAGTGGCTAAGACAAGGAATAGATATGCCCAACGCTAACCAACAGGTATTTGATGGGAACATGACCTAAAGCTGCTAGATATTTCAAGTCAAGTGTTCCTCTTTTGGTAAGAAGCTGGTGTGATGCCCATGGGCTTGCCTGGTGGCTCAGATGCTAAAGAATCTGCCCGCAATGTGGGAGACCTGGGTTTGATTCCTGGGCTGGGAAGATTCCCCTGGAGGAGGGGATGGCAACCCACCCCAGTATTCTTGCCTGGAGAATCCCATGGACAGAGAAGCTGGCGGGCTACAGTCCATGGGATCGCAAAGAGTCGGATACGACTGAGCGACTAAGCCCACACACGATGACCATATGGAATTCCGAGCATATGGGTAGTCCCTCTGTGGTCATCTTCCTGAAACTGTCTCTTGCTCTTTCAGAATTTGGGGGCTAAATAAGTATCTGTCAGCTTAATGTAGGCAGACTTACCAGCTGGAAGAATGACGACGCCCAGCTTCCAGATTCCTTCAGGGTTTTTCTGGTCTCTGGGTGAATGTCATTACCGGGCAAACGGATTGCGCAAGACGGGTCTGAGCGGGCTCCCAACAGATGCTTACCACGAAGGGCCTCACACACTGAAAACTGAGCAGGGTGAGGGGACACCCGAGACTTTCCTCTTCCTGCCTCCATGTGACTGTATGGAACTGGCGACAAGACATTTAAAACCAGGACAACTCCAGAAGGAAGGGCCGTTAGCTGTGCCACTCGTTTCCTTCAATGCGTTTCCTTAAAGAATTTAGAAACTGCAGTGAGCCGTGGTTTCCAGTCTCACTGGCGGTCCCTTCTCCAAGTTCTTCTCATTTTCCCATCCTGGCCCATAACTACAATTTATTTCTTTTCACAATATTTTTGGCCTTTCCCTTACCTTAGCTTTCAAGAAAAGTCATTTAAGCCATTCCTTTGCAAGCCCCACTGGAGAGCCCCTCAGGTGCGCACCCTCCAGTGCCAGTTCCCGCCAGTCAGTCATTCAGGAGGGTTCAGCGGCGGAGACCCCCGGAGTGAATAGCCAACCCTCGAGCGTCTCACTGCTTCACTCAGCGCTCACCACGCGAGACCCGGAGAGCTGAGCGCCCAGGCGGGCCGCGGCGCCTTTAAGTGCAGGCCACGCCCCCTCCCTCCTCTCGGCTAGGCGGGCGGTCGGTGGCGGCCGCTTCGGTGCTGACAAGATGGCGGCTGGCGGGGCTGTTGCTGCGGCGCCGGAGTGCCGGCTTCTGCCCTACGCGCTACACAAGTGGAGCTCCTTCTCCTCCACCTACCTTCCCGAGTAAGTGCCGAGTCCTGGGCTCGTGCTGCCCTACTGTTCGGCGTAAGCACGGCTCGGGCAGGAGGGCCGTGGAGGGCAGCCGCGCCGAGAGGCCCAGGCGGGGCCTGGTGAGGGGGACGCGCGGCCTCTGGAGTCTCAGTGCAGCTGCCAAGAGCCCTTGCCCGCCCCCGCCTCGGGGAGGGGTTAGGATTCGGAGAGCAAGGTCGGGGTGAAAGGGGCGAGGTGTGTGGCGGCGCCGGGGCGCGTAGATCAGCGGGGAGCCAGGTGATGCTGCGGCCGTGTTTGGGAGTTGAGAAGGGCTTGAGGGCGGGCAGCTCAGGGACGTGAGGCAGGAGTCGGGGCTCTCAGGGTCGGGACCGCGGACAAACTGGTGAAGATGTCTAAGGGCGCCGAGGGCTCCGGAGACGGGGGAGAAGGTTCAGTCGGTTGCTGCCGGGACAAAGTGTAAGGCTGAGAAGAGTGATTCTTCCTGGGGGAGGGGGGTGGTGGTCATTAAAAGCGATTAGCTCCAGAGGAGTGGTAGAAGTCACAGGCGGCCGAAAAGTTGTGAAGTCTTTGCAAGTGGGCATACATTGTAGGATTTGCAGAGGGTACCTTTTCCGGCTGGTTGTTCTGAACAGAAGAGTTCCATTATATGATGGCTCAGAGCTTAGATTTATGTAGACACAGACCAGTTTCCCAGCCCAGAAGCTCAAATACAGACAAAAAAGTCTGACTTTAATGAATCTGACTTCCAACACTCGCTCGGTCTGAATCCCCCAACTTAGGTGTTAAAAGGAATAGCAGGAAAACCGTATGTTCTTCTGTAGCAGATTGCTTCTGAAATGCTGACAGTACTTTGGTTCAGTATTTACTTAGCTTTAGCTCATCTTGGAGAGAAGGAGCAAATCGAACTCCAGTTTTATCAGTACATACTGATAGAGAAACGAGCTTAGTGAAGTTTTAAGATCTGTGCAGACCCTGAAGAAAAGTGCTGGTTGTCCCCCTGGACCATTATTTTACAAGTCCAGAAATGATTTTATGAGCAAAACAAGTTACAAGTCATATGTTTTTATGTTACTGAACAAATAAAGTGACTAGATAATGTGAAGCATGGCTCAGAAGTTTGCCACCTATATTTCAAAAGTTCTTTACTCTTTCTCAAATGTGATTTCTCTAGTCAAATCAGTAAAAAATCTAAAAATAGATCTATAACTGCAAGAATCGAACTCTCTTGACTGCCAGCCCGTTGTCCTGTTCTCCAGGTCAAGGGTTGGCAGTCAGGCCTTTAGTAGGATGTGGCTCAGTGAAGGATGCCAAGTGGCCTGATGTGGCCTGTGTGTCCTGTTGGTGGCTGCTGTGTGACTGTGTCCCTGATTGATAACGACATCCAGCTTTTAATGTGAGAGTGAACCAGGCAAACATTCCAGCCCTCAGCTGGAGTTGAAATGCGTCCCTCGGTACTTGACTTCTGATTTTCAGGGCTTACCAAATTGTTGAGTCTGAAGGTAATCATCATTTTTCTGTACCCAAGTTAGGATCACATAGAGTTGGGAAATGGTTTGGCATTGTTTGATCTAATAACTCTGGGAACATTTTCCTGGTTTCAAGTTAGACTGCTTCTAGGATTTCACTCCTTAAATTTCTGTTCATGGGGTGAGACTTGGGTATCATAAGTCTTATCTGAGTTAGTAATTAAAAGGGAAGTGTACGTTTCAAGCAGGCAATGATTTAGTGGGATGGCAACTTTGGCTTTGTCTCATTGTCCTGGCACCAGATTTGAAGTGGACAGCATACTAAATTTGGAGTTAACACAGCCATTTGTAATAGGAGAAATCGATCGCTGTTTTCTCAGATAAATTGGTAAACTAGTATTTAGTGCATATTTGACTTTCAGACAATTTCATTTATTGTGTTTTTAGTCTTTATGATATTCTGTTGACTTATGCAGTATAGTTTTTATTTTAAAGCACTAAACTATTATATTAGGGGAGTAATCTGAACTTTTTCTTTGAAGGAGTTGAGTATTATGGATCTTGGGTTTGAGAGTTTCATGTCTGCTGGATTGGTGTATGCCATACCTGAACTTCTAATTGCAAATAAGGATGGCTCTGAACTTCTATTGGCAAGTAAGGCTAAGTTGTAGCTCTGTATGCTAGGAAGCTTAAGGAAGGGATTGACTTTACTTACTTTGGTCCTAAAGTCTATAAACAGCAATTGCTGTACCTTTACTGGCAGTGAGAGTCATGTTAAAGTCTAATTTTAAGTAAAGCCTTTTGTTGAAATTGTCTGAAAAAAAGTGAAAATGTTCACTCAGTTCTGTCTGACTCTTTTCAACCACATGGACTATAGCCTGCTGGGCTCCTCTGTCCATGGAATTCTCCAGGCAAGAATACTGGAGTTGGTAACCGTTCCCTTCTGCAGGGGATCTTCCTGACCCAGGGGTCCAACCCAGTTCTCTTGCATTGCAAGTGGATTCTTTACCATCTGAGCCAACAGAGAATAATCCTCTGGAAAAGGGCATGGCTACCCGCTCTAGTATTCTTGCCAGGAGAATTCCATGGACAGAGGAGCCTGGTGGACTATAGTCCATGGGGTTGCAAAAAGTCAGACATGATTGAGCGTTGAGCAATGAAATTGTCTACAGAGTAGCAAATATTTATTGATTATAAGTCACTGATCAAGGCATCTTGAGGGGTAATAATAAGGCAGTAACAACAATGGGGAACATAATGTGCCTTCCATTTGCTAGGCTCTCTTATGAATACGTAAGTGTATTAACTCATTTCATCCTCACAGCAGTTATGTGAGAAATCTTCATTTTCAGCTGACATGGAGACATTACAGTTTGCCTCTGGTCAAGTTTTAACTCCAATACAGAATCAGGATTTGAACTCAGGCAGTCAGGCTTGGTCTAAACTTTGGAGCTGTTCTGCTTTTGCACAAAGGTGGAGAAGATTTGAAAGGGTTACTGTATTAAAGGCACTTACATTTTAGTTCTGAAAGATATTGTGAAGTCATAAAAAAGAAAAATTCAGATCTTAGATTTTTTTTCTAAAGACTTAAACTTTTTATTTCAAAGGCAGTAAGGGACATTTTTCTTCTAACCCTTTTAGTTTTATTTGGACTTCAAGAATGTTAAAGCAGATTGCATTATAGATAACAGTTTTATTTTGAAACTAATGAAGTATCCTTTGACTTTTCAGTTTGCTTAAAAAGTTTGCTTGTGTTTTACCTTTTTCTGAAGTTTACAACTACTCTGGGAATTAAGAGAAATGTATCTTTAAATGATGGTTAATTCTTAGATGCACTCTAATATGTAAAAATATTTTATAAACTGCTGATCTCTATACTCAGATGTGTATTGTTCTTGCTAATAGTGATAGTACAATTTATGGAGCACCTACTGTGTGCAAGATGATTTTTGTATATAATTTTACCAGATCCTTAACTGCAAACCTGGTGGATAGGTATTGTATCTATTTTGCATACGAGGAAACCGAGGTCCATATAGGTCAAGTAACTTGCCCAAGGTCAGAGTTTTCAGGAGGCTTGGCAAGTTCTCAGATTTAAAAACTCTTGTGTGTACCTCTAGTAATCACCCCCCTGAGTACCTCCTAACGATCAGGCACCATGTTTAGGACTTGGCATGTTTCCTTGGTTTCGTCTTCAGAAAACCTCTATGATAAATATTATCATTCTCTTTTATAGCTAGGGAAACTGGGGTTCAGAGAGATAAGAAAAATTGTCCACTTCTAAGAGTTGAAAGGGTAGGAGATATGACTGATCTTGGACTTCCTGACTTCTGTCATCAAAGCTGCTTCAGTGTTTTACATGGCTGTAATATGTTCCTAATTGGGAATACAGATTAAAAAGTGCTATAAGGTTAGAATGGAGAGAGGGAAAGATATTTAGATATACTATATTACCTTGACATTTAAGTTTTAATGTATTAATATAAAAATTGGGAGGACCTTTGAAAGTATGGGTACATGTTAAGTAATTTTATTAATATGGGATGATCCTTCTCTTGTTTACATATAGTGAAAGACTTCATTAGGTAGTAAAATTGGATACATTTTGAAATGTTAACCTTTTTTTATCTGTTAGTCTTTTGTATTAAAATCAAACATTATTTAAAACTGTATGTAGGATAAAAGATGAACCTATCTCAGGGCTTCCCGAGTGGCTCTGTGGTAACGAATCAGACATGAGTTTGATTCCCAGGATCTGATTCGTTACCACACGTGCTGGGGAGCAACTAAGCCTGTGTGCCACAAGTATTGAGCCTGTGCTCTAGATCCTGGGAGTCACAACTGTCGAGCCCGCATGCTGCAACTGCTGAGCCCATGTGCCGCAACTACTGAAGCCCGCACACGCTAGAGCCTGTGCTCTACAACAGGGGAAGCCACCGCAGTGAGAAGCCACACCTAGAGCACTGTCCCTGCTCACCTCACCTAGGGAAAAGCTCACGCAGCAACAAAGACTCAGCGCAGCCAAGAAAAATAAATTAAATTAATAAATAATAAAAAACACTGATTTGCATTTTAGAAGAGAGATGAACCTGTTTCGGCTATTTTAAAATTTTACATTTAAAAATGAATATGTTTTTCTAATTGCCGAAAACACCCACCCTGAGTTATGGGAGGAATATTTGCAAAATAGACTGATAGAAACAAAATTTAAATTATTCTCAATCCCACCACCCAGAGATAGCTAATCACCCTGAGATATTCCAGATATTCCATTATGTCTGTATCTGTTTTCCAGTTTGATATTGTTACCCTCTGTTGCTGTTCTGTATTCTTTTTCCTTCTTAATATGTGATAAATATTTCCTCATGTTCTTAAATATTCTTTTGCATTATCATTTGTTGTAATGATTTTATGGCATTTTATTTCATTGACCCCCTATTTTGGAATGTTTAGGCTCCTTGAGTTTGTTTTGCTTTTATTGTTCTTTGGCCATCAGGAGTAATAAGGCATTTTGCCTTATAGAAACAAATCTTGAATTCATTTATGAAGAGTTCTGAGATACTGAATTGTTGGATTAAAGATATCAGATTATTTTTCTGCTGTTTGTATAGGAAACTCTGTTTCTATATACCCTGGCTTTACTTTGGTATTACCCTTAGTAATCTGGGGTTAAGAATGTGGTTTTGGTCAGATAGGTCCTTAGAGATGTCTAGAGAGTGGTTACATAATTCAAAGGTGACATTGCTCCTTGTCATTTCTTTTTTCTTCTCTCTTATCTTCCTTTATTTTAGCTTTTAAATGGATTTTTAGTTTATTAATCATATACATTTGAAAAGTAGAATAGATTTGTGAGATTTATTATTTGTTTGGAATATAGACTGATTACTGTGCATATAAATTTGAGAATTTGTTACAATCCTGTAGGCGTCTGAAATCCAGGAGTTGTGAATCCCTAGTTTGGAGTTATTTGGACTCCCCTGGAGACTGGGGACTGTCATGCTCTTTCTTTCTTTCCTACTGCTTTTTCCCTTTCCCTAAACTAAAATTAAAATTAGTTGGGTTCCCTGACTTGGGAACCTTACTATTCACTGATTGTTCTAAGACTGATTTTCATTCTGGTGATCTTAGAACTTTAGGAAAATAAAGATACCAGGATATAGGAAAAGTTTGAGATGCATCATGAACTGGAGATTGAATCTGTGGAGCTGACTCCTAGGATTGGATCTTTGTGATTTTTATTAAGATGTTCTCTGAGCATTGTCAGTTTCCTTCTTTGTAGCAATACTTCTTATCTTGATCAAATACTAGGAGGTTTAGTATTATGTTTACTTTTTCTTTCTTTTTTTGGCAGATAGGCAAATAGCCCTGTTATTTGCATTAACTTTTTTTTTAAGGCTGATCCCGGGATGTTCTACATGTTGATAAGATACATTTCAGCTGTTGCTGGTGATCTGACTGCTATATTTCAGTTATTCAGTTACTCATCTTTGGAATTACGAGAGATTTTATTTATTTAGTTTTGGCTGCGCTGGGTTTTTGTTGTTGTTTGGGCTTTGCTCTAGTTGCAGTGCACAGGCTTCTCACTTCAGTGGCTTCTCTTCTTGCGGAGCACCGGCTGTAAGGCGAGCAGGCTGCAGTGGTTGTGGCCCCTGCGCTCTACAGCGCAGGCTCAGTAGTTGTGGCACACGGGCTTAGCGGCTCCATGGCGTGTGGGATCTTCCCGGACCAGGGATTGAATCCGTGTCCCCTGCATTGGCAGGAGGATTCTTTCCCACTGAGACACCAGAGAATTCCCTCCAATAGATTTTAATTTTAGAAATGTAGCTATTAGCACCTAAGAATGGTTTTATTTGTATTTATTCTGTTTGGGGTTTCTGATACCTCTTGAATTTATAGTATGACTCCCGTTAGTTCAGAAAAAATTTTCCAAACTAATTTTTTCAAATATTCTTTCTACCCCCTTTTTTTCCTTCTTCTTTCTCTGACTTTGGTTGAATCCATTCTATACCTTTTGTCTTGTCCCATATATCCTTTATGCTTTTTTCCATTTTTTAAATCTTTTTTCCTTCTCCTTGTTTCTCATTCTGGATAGGCTTTACTTACCTGTGTTCCAGGTTCACTAGTCCTCTGTTCTGGCATGTCTTGTCAGCTTTTGATCCCATTTATTTTATTCTCGATTTTAGCTATTTTTTTTTAGTGCTAGACTTTTCGTTTGATTTTCCCTCTTTAAAAAAAATAGATTCTAATTCTCTGGTGAAAATCTCCATATTGTGGTCTATTTTCTTGACATCAGCCAAATTGGTTAAGAGTCTGTCTGAAAACTCCACTGTCTGGATCACTTTTAGGTCTCTTTCTGTTTTCTTTATTCACACATTTTTATCTTGGTGGTGGTTATTACCATTATTTTGGGGAGTAACTTTTGATCGACTACCAGACATTATATTTAGAATTTTAGATACAATTAGAAATTATAGTTAGTTGCGTATACTGTTCTAGCATTTCTCTAGAGAAGGTTCACTCATCTTCTGGCAGGCAGATAAAATAGTGGCAGATCACCTCAACAGTTTGGAATTGAGCTGACTTGAGGCTGGGTTCAGATTTTGTAAACATCTAGCTTGTACAACTTTGGTAGCCCTCCAGAATAGCTGAGAGACTGGGTGTTTCTCGGGCTGCTTCTGCTTTTGCCTTCCCAACAGCATGAGGCTCTTAAAAGTAGGAGCTCCTTGCTTTCAGTTGTTTTCTGCTGGCTTTTTAGCTTTCTGCTTTTTTTCGTTTTAGGAATCGACAAATGCTTTAAGATGAAAATCAGTACACATTGTCAGGTTTGTTCTTTTATACCTTCCTTTTCTATAGGATCTTAATCCCTCAAGTCAGGCACGTCTTGGCAAGATCCAGTTACCAAGTTTTGTCCCTTTACCTCCTTGAAGATGCCAAAACCTCCGCTGACTTTTCTGCCCTTTAGTAGCTGTCCTTTCTTGACTTCTCAGCTCCTTATCTTAAAAAAAAAAAAATTAATTTATTGTTTATTTGGCTGCACTGGGTCTTAGTTGTGGCACATGGAATTTTTAGTTGTGGCCTGGGCGATTTAGTTCCTTGATGAGGGATTGAACCCAGGTCCCCTGCATTCGGAGCATGAAGTCTTAACCACTGAACCACCCAGGAAGTCCCTCAGTCCCTGTTCTGTGCCATTTAAAGAAATAGCTGGAATGCCCTGAGAGGGAAAGCCGCACAGAATCTGGGGCTTCTTTTAACAAGTTCTTTGTTATTTCAAATCCTAACTACCTCAGAAAGTCTCTGATACCTTAAGAACTTTGTTTTTATTTTATACAGCTTTTCTGGTTATAAAAGTTAATGTTGGTCTGCAGTGGGCTATTCTGTCATAACCAAAACCAGAAATCTTTTTGTGTTTGGTCCTTATGGAATAGACTTACATTTTGTAGGCTTCTGAATTCTTCATGGTTATGTTAATGTAGTATCCTAACACTTGGGTCTCAGATATTTTTGCTCAATGTTTTCCATCATTTTGCCCTTAGATACCGCAACTACTTATTCCTAATATCTGGTGGGAAAATTTAGGGACTATAAATAACATTATTTGTTAGCAGCTGTTTTAAATACTTATTGACTCTTTTGAGACTTATTTGTTTCTGAGGTCCAGAAATTGAGATTTTAATCTTTGTCGTCGTTGTTCAGTAGCTAAGTTGTGTCCTACTCATTGCAACCCCATGCCCCATAAGGAGCACACTTTCTCCCAGAGTTTGCTCAAACTGATGTCCATTGTGTTGTTGATGCCATCCAACCATCTCATCCTCTGCCACACTCTTCTCCTCCCACCTTCCATCTTTGCCAGCATCAGGGTCTTTCCCAGTGAGTTGGCACTTTGCATCAGGTGGCCAGGGTATTGGAGCTTCAGCTTCAGCAACAGTCCTTCCAATGAAGAAAATTCAGGGTTGGTTTCCTTTAAGACTGACTGGTTTGTCTCCTTGCTGTCCAAGGGACGCTCAGAGTCGTCTTCAGCACCACGATTTGAAAGCATCAATTCTTCAGTGCTCAGTCTTCTTTATGGTCCAACTCTCATATCCATACATGACTGCTGGAAAAACCGTAGCTTTGACTATGGATCTTTGTTGTCAAAGTAATGTCTCTGCTTTTTAATATGCTGTCTAGGTTTGTCATAGCTTTTCTTCCAAGGAGCAAGCATCTTTTAATTTCATGGCTGCAGTCACTGTCTGCGGTGATTTTGGAGCCCAAGAAAATAAAATCTGTCACTGCTTCCACTTTTCTCCCTTCTGTGGGACTGGATGCTGTCATCTTCCTTTTTTGAATGTTGAGTTTTGAGCCAACCTTTTCATTCTACTCTTTCCCCCTCATCAAGAGGTTCTTTACTTCCTCTTCACTGTCTGCCGTTAGGGTCGTATCATCTGCATATCTGAGGTTATTGATATTTCTCCTGGCAGTCTTGATTCCAGCTTATGATTCATCTAGCCTGGCATTTCACATGATGTACTCGGCATGTAAGCAGAATGACAATATACAGTCTTGATATACTTTTCCCAATTTGAAACCAGTCCATTGTTCCATGTCCAGTTCTAACTGTTGCTTCTTGACCTGCATACAGGTTTTTCAGGAGACAAGTTAGGTGGTCCGGTACTCCCTTCTCTTCAAGAATTTTCCACAGCTTGTTGTGATCCACACAATCAAAGACTTTAACATAGTCAGAGAAGCAGAAGTAGATGTTTTTCTAGAATTACTTAGCACTCTCCATGATCCAGCCAACATTGACAACTTGATCTCTGGTTCCTCGGCCTTTCCTAAATCCAGCTTGTACATCTGGAGTTCTCAGTTTAGGTACTATTGAAGCCTAGCTTGAAGGGTTTTGAGCATTACCTTGCTAGCATGTGAAATGAATGCAGTTGTATGGTAGTTTGAACATTCCATGGCATTGCCTTTCTTTGGGATTGGAATGAAAACTGACCTTTTCCAGTCCCGTGGCCCCTGCTGACTTTACGAAATTTGCTGATGTATTGAATGCAGCACTTTAACAGCATCATCTTTTAGGATTTGAAATAGCTCAGCTGGAATTCCATCACCTCCACTAGTTTTTTCATAGTAATGTCTCCTAAGACCCACTTGACTTCGCACTCCTGCATGTCTGCCTCTAGATGAGTGACCATAGCATTGTGGTTATCTGGTTCACGAAGACCTTTTTTTGTATAGTTCTGTGTATTCTTGCCACCTCCTCTTAATCTGTTCTGCTTCTGTTACGTCCACACCATTTCTGTCCTTTGTTGTGCCCATCTTTGCATGAACTGTTCCCTTGGTATCTCCAGTTTTCTTGAAGAGATCTCTAGTCTTCCCCATTCTATTGTTTTCCTCTGTTTCTTTGCCTTGTTCACTTAAGGAGGCTGTCTTATCTATTCTTGCTGTTCTCTGAAACTCTGCATTCTGTTAAGTATATCTTTCTTTTTCTCCTTTGCATTTCGCTTCTCTTCTTTTTTCAGTTATTTGTAAGGCTGCCTCAGACAACCATTTTTTCTTCTTGCATTTTGTTTTGGGGGGTTTTGGTCACCACCTCTGGTGTTATGAACCTCTGTCCATAGATCTTCAGGCACTCTGTCTACAGCTTCAATCCCACGAATCTATTCATCACTTCCACTGTGTAATCATAAGGGGTTTGATTTAGGTCATACCCAAATGGTCTTTCTTCAGTGTAAGCCTGAATTTTGCAGTAATGAGCATGATCTGAGTCACCGTCAGCTTCAGGTCTTGTCTTTGCTGAATGTATAAAGCTTTTCCATCTTTGGTTGTGAAGAATATGATCAATGATTTTGGTATTGACCATCTGGTGATGTCCGTGTGTAGAGACATCTCTTGTGTTGTTGGCAGAGGATGTTTGTTATGACCTTGTGTTCTCTTGGCAAAACTCTGATAGCCTTTGCCTTGCTTCATAGTATATAGTTATAGTTATTTTCCTTTCCTAAAATATGATTTTTGTATTATTTATCTCTTTATTTTTTTAGAACTTTCATGGGAGTATTTATGTGAAAGCATTGTTTAAAAGAAAGATCTTGGGTCCAATGTAAATTTTTTGAGTTGTAAATATTGTTAGTATTTAAGACTTTAAAAATATCCTCGCACTTCTTCCAGCTGACTGGTATTTATTATGGTTATCACCTCAGTGGTAAAGGATCCACCTGCTAGGCACCCACAGCCCGTGCTCTGTGACAGCCTGGAGGGGCAGGGTGGTGAGGGAGATAGGAGGGGGTTCAGGATGGAGGGGACACGTGTATACCTGTGGCTGATTCATGCTGATGTATGGCAGAAACCATGACAATATTATAGTGATCTATCAATAAAAGTAAATAAATAAGAAAAATAAGAACTCACCTGCCAATGCAGGAGATACAGGTTTCATCTCTGGGTCAGGAAGATCTCCTGGAGAAGGAAATGGCAACCCGTTTCAGTATTCTTGCCTGGGAAGTCCCAATGAACTGAGAAGCCTGGTGGACTACAAGTCCATGGGGTGGCAAAAGAATTGGACTCCACTGAGCGACTGAACAACAACAATGGCAACAATGTATTTGTTGTTAGGGCATATTGTTTTGGATAAATAGAAACGTTAAATTATTTTAAGCATCCTTGAATATGTCTCCTTTCCCCTTCCTTTCATTGTCCCCTTTCTTCCCTTTTAAATAGTGTGATCAAAAGAGTCCCAAAACCTAACTCATACTTATTATTCAGCTATCAGCTGGAATGTCACTCTCATAGGAATATATGACTGATCCCATCCCACCAAAGAACTCTGCACCCTTCTCTGCCCCTGTAGTTAAATGTGTTCTTACAGATATATACCCTTCTCATATATCACTTCATACAGTTTATAGTTATGGATTTATTTGTATAATTATTTGATTTATAGCTGTCCCCCAGTTAGACCACAAGCTCCATAAGGACTGTGAAATTTCGCCCCCTGCCATCATTGTAGTCCAGCAAGAGTGAGTGAAAGTCACTCAGTCATGTCCAACTCTTTGGGACCCCGTGGACTATACAGTCCATGGAATTCTCCAGACCAGAATACTGAAGGTAGCCTTTCCCTTCTCCAGGGGATCTTCCCAAGCCAGGGATCAAACCCAGGTCTCCTACACTGCAGGCGGATTCTTAACCAGCTGAGCCGGTAGTCCAGCATAGTGTTTATTAAGTGCATGGATGAATTAATTAACTAAGCACCTTGACTACTTTTCTTCTTTTAATAGAGTTTTATTCTGGGACTACATGGAGTCATATACTGGCTATGTTAAAAATATTAAATAATTAGTTTTAATGATAAGCTTTAAATCTGTTCTATAAATTTTCATGTTTTTCATAGTTTTTAGCAATTTCAGAGAGTGTTTTAAGTGAAATTGATTATCTTGGGCTGAAGATGTTGAGTTTTGAAGGACTTGGAAAAGAAAGCTTCTTATCTATCTTGGTATTTTAAGAATTTTTTAATGTTAAGGTTATTTAAAATTCTTATAGGCAGTTTTTCCAGTGAGACCTTGAGAACTTTAAAGCATAGTTTATTACAGAGCCTGATTTGGCTAATAGCTTTTAATAGTTTTAGAATATATTATGAATATTTTGATTAATTTTAGGATAAGGATCATTTCCTCCAATTCCTTGAATATAAGTATTCAATATGAACTATAAAAAGTAATATAAAAAGTTAGTTGACTTAACAATGTTTTGGGATTGGTAATTTGCATCCCATGCATTCAGCTACTTAAAAAGTACAATTCAGTGGCTTTTAGTAGTTCTGAGATATGTATAACATCACTGCAGTCAATTTTAGAACATTTTCATAATCTCAAAAAGAAAACTATACCCTTTGTTAATGACCTGCTTGCTTTCTTATCCTTAAGCAACCACTAATTTACTTTCTGTATAGATTTGCCTGTCTCTGTAGATTGTGGACCTTTTATATAAAGTTATATAATATGCATTCTTTGTAATTGGCTTCTTTCACTTAGCATATTGTTTTCAAGGTTCATTAATGTTGTAGCATGTAGGGTGTATCAGTACTACATTCTTTTTATGACAGGTAATATTCTGTTGTGTGGATATACAGCATTTTTATCCATTCATTAGTAGATAGACACTTAGGTTGTATCCACTGTTTTGGCTTTTATGAATAATGATGCTGTAAAAATTTGTGTGCAAGTGTTTTGTGTGGTTTTATGTTTTTATTTGGGTAAATGCCTATGAGTAGAATTTTTTGGTCATATGGTAATTCTGTGTTTAAGTGTTTAAGGAACTGCCAGGCTATCGTTGGTTGATTTTTTGTTGTTGTTAATGAAATTTTGTCAGACTGATTAGTGCATATGAGTTGAAGCCCAGTAAGGAGAATGACCATCTGGAATTAGACAGCAAATTGCTTGACTTCAGGTCTGTTAATCTAAGAACTTTCTGTCACAGTTGATCTAGTCCTTTATCTTCTTTTATTTTTGTTCAGAAGGCATGTGTGTGGACTGGCTCCATGTCTTCGTCTTTTAAGTTCCTTCCCTACTTATCAGTGTACATTCTTACACATACTTTGGTAAGTAGTTCATGGCGGGGATGTTAATTGAAAATCGGTATTTTTTCCCCTAAAGTTTGTATAGTTTGTTAACGTGTAAAATACTGAATGGGAGATATTTATGAAACTTATTTATGAATTCTTAAACAAACTGAGGCATAAATTTTAAAAGAGCTGAAAATGATGTCAAGTTTGACAGAATAATTTCTTTTCAAATTTCAGGTGATTGTAAAGTTCACATATCAAAATATAAAAGTTAAGTCTTTGAAATCTATCACCATCTCCATTTTCTCCAACCTCAAATGCTATTTTGGGTGACAGGTTAAAGAAGACTTTGTGTTTTTTATTGTTGTTGCTACATTGTGGTATTTGAATCACAATTATGGCTCTTCACATTTTTGGCTGTCTGTGTCATAAACAAATTATTCAGTTCAGTTCAGTCGCTCAGTCGTGTCTGACTCTTTGTGACCCCCGTGGACTGCAGCACGCCAGGCTTCCCTGTCTATCACCAACCCCTGGAGTTTACTCAGACTCCTGTCCATCGAGTTGATGATGCCATCCAACCATCTCATCCTGTGTCATTCCCTTCTCCTGCCCTCAATCTTTCTCAGCATCAGGGTCTTTTCAGATGAGTCAGTTCTTTGCATCAGGTGGCCAAAATATTGGAGTTTCAGCTTCAGCATCATTCCTTCCAGTAAATATTATTGGAACAAACAAATTATTAGGTGCCTCTAACTCCTGAGTAACAACTAGGCCTCTTTGAAGTTATAAGAGAGTATTTATTTATCATTTAATTTAATATTATTTATTTCTGGTGATGAACTATATATACGTTCAATAGTGCAGTAGAAGGTAGCAAAAAAGTTCATCTGAGTTCAGATGAATGACAAAAGCAGTAAATGTTACAGAAATCAGAAGTGAGATTCAGAGAATGAAGCTCTGTTGTTTACATGGGCTTGAGGGGAGACTTCCTGAAAGAGGTAAACCAGCTGTGACTTCCTTTGTGTACAGATACAATTTATTTAAGCATGCTTTAAATTCTTTGAATGCAGGATTTATATTTACCCTTGTGTGTATTTAGGAATTGCTCTTTGGGAAATTAGGTAAACATTTGGAGCTTGTGGAGTTAGTGTAGCGTATTAGAGCCAGAAAGATGCTTGGAGGTAGGCTTAGCCCAGATAGTGTACAGGGCACTTGATACAGGCTAGGTCATTGGTCAGGTGCTTCTTCCATATATTACACACATGGACTGGTGTCCTTGCCCACATTTCCCTCCAGATTCACCATTTTAAAAGGTGTTAAGTCCGTCTTTGTTCTTATTCAGGTTTGTTTCATATGTCAGTTACAAAAGATACTGTATACTGAAGGAAGCTTTTCTGATAGTATTCCAAAGTCACTGGCTTATATTCCCTACCAAATAGCTAACATTTATCCTATCCATTACTTTTCAGTGAACTCCTCTATTTATTTATACTTCCTTTATGATTTTGCATATTGGAAGACATAAGCATTCACTTATCACATATGCATTTAAGAAGCTTTCCTCTCTCTATGCAGAAATTTAGGTATAATATAAACAAAACTCTAAATTGTATTTCATTCTGTCGGGGGAGTGTGTAATTTCCTGGGTTCTGTCTCGTCACAACAAAAATTGGAAGCGATGGACCAGCATTACAACCGTCAGATTGGCCAGCTTTACAGCTCTCGGATGGACTAATGTTAACAGCTCAGTTTTATTTAGAAAATAAAGGAAACTACATCCTTGAGGCCTGAGGGCATGATGACCCAAAAGACACGAAGAGGAGAGAGAGAGAGACCCCCGGCCCTTTGGTGCCTCTTCTTGTGTGTTTTTCCTCCTCCCCCTGGGCCTGGCCTGTGTAAATCGGGCCAGCCAGGAGTGCTGTTTGTTCTGCCTGAGGCCCTCACTCCGGTCCTCGGACCTTCCTTTGTTCTGTTTTTGTGGGCATAGCCACCGCCATTTTGGACTCCCTTTTCCCTATTCTAACTACCTAACAGTTTTTTCAAGGAAACTTAGTAAGATATTTTGAATTTTTTATGGTATTCTAACCTGCTTTTCCATGGCATTTTGGGCAGTGATTATGTTTATATTATCTAAAATATAATGTATGGATTGCAAATTAATCCTCTAGCAAATATCTAATATTATTGATAGAGGGATGTTGTCCTGAGATTTACTAGATTTAACAGAATAATTTTTTTGAGATTATGATGGACTGTTTGGCTTCCATTAAAAAGTAAGTTTTAGAATATTTTTTAATTATATAGAGAAAATCTTTCAGGTATAATGGCATATAAAAAAACAGATTTAAAGAGCCTTTTCAAATGGTTTGCTCCAGTTTATCTTTAAAGATACACACATATTTGTATGCTTAGTCATATAGAAAAGGCTGCAAACAAATTAACTGAAGTCTTAACAGTGATTATCTTGGGATGTAGTAATTGTGTTGATTTTTATTTTTTAATGTCTGTTCTTTGGACGTTGCCCAGAGTTTTAAATTTTATTTAAATAAATAATACATTTAAAAAAAAATAGAGGTTTGTGGGACTGTATCGTATCTTCTGCATTGGTGGGTGGGTTCTTTACTATTAGCACCACCTGGGAAGCCCATTTCCTTGTTGGTGAGTTTGCATTTTGTTTTTTTGAAAATGTGGTGTCATCAAATAATTTAGGTAGAAAAGTGATGTAACTGAAGTCAGTGGTTTAAAATTTAAAAATTTAAACACCTGATTAACAACAAGATCCTACTGTGTAGCACAGAGAACTATATATTTAATATCCTGTGAAAAATGATAATGGAAAAGAATATGAAAAGAAATACATGTATAACTGAGTCACCATGCTGTACAGCAGAAATTAAACACAACATTGAAAATTAGTTATATTTCTGTAAAACTAAAAAAAATTTTAAAGCACTCTTAAAAGCCAGTAATTTTCATTGATTTTGAATAGCTGATTTCGTTGATTTTGAGTTACTGATTGTGAGTAGCAGTCTTCAGACTGGGGCATGCTTATTCCTGGGAGTACATGTAGACTTTCCAGGGGGTACGTTGGCAAAAATAGTTTGAAGGATTCCGTTTGCTGAGTTTTATTATTATTGTCTGTTCTCTCCTAAAAATTGACAAGCCTGAGAACCTGCCTATGGTTTAGGCTCTTGCTACTAAAAAGTGTGGCCCACTTCCCAGCCACATTGCCTTTACTAGGTGCTTGTTTTTTGGAAGGACTGATGCTAAAGCTGAAACTCCAGTACTTTTGTATCTGACTCTTTGCGATCCCAAGGACTATAGCCTACCAGGCTCCTCTGTCCATGGAGTTCTACAGGCAGGAATACTGGAGTGGGTAGACATTCCTTTTCCAAGGAATCTTCCTGAGCCAGGGATCGAAACCAGGTCTCCTGCGTTGTAGGCTGATTCATTACCGTCTGAGCCACCAGGAAAGCCTACAACCTAATGTAACAGCCCAGCACCTTCTGCCTGGTAAGTCCAGAATGATACCAGAAAAAATAGGGAAGTTTTTTAAGAAAGAGGAAAAATTTTCTGAGCTCAGGAAAGGTTCAGGCTATCCATTAGTTTGAAAAGGCCTGCTGAATGTGACGAGGCTAAACAAAAAAAATACCCACAAATATTGTATTATTCTGGTTTAGAAACTTGGTGCTAGAGAAGCTGGTCGCATGCACGTGTCAGCTGGGCTTTGGGGGGACTGCATGTGCTCTAGGAGCGGATGCTAGAGAAGCGTCTCTACTATAGGAACTGAGAGCTGGAGAAGCGCACCCGAGCTAGGAAGCAAAACAACCCTCGGTTCATTAGGGAAGAAGCAAAGACAGCCACTGTATGCAGAGATGACTCTCCTGCCTCTCTCTACTGACAAAACGACATTGTGCCAGCTGCCAAAGAAAAAAATGCTGAAAGGGCCCAAGTCAGTTTCCAAGAAAAGACAAGAAGGGTGAGTTTAGAAGTGAGAGTGAATACATCCATAATCGGCCCACCTATACTTTAGCTTTTGATGTTATCTATTAACCATTTTTCTCAGTGTTTTGTTTATACTTAAGCTAGTTAAGTCTGCTTAGTGTCTGAAGTTTTCTTCTTTTGCAACACCTTATGATGCCCATTATTGTTTCAGTTGAAGTAATGTTACTAGTAGGCTTCTGTGTTTTCATTTTCCGTTCTTATAATAGTAGAAATGCAGTAAAATATTTCAAAAGTTGTAAAAATGGACTCTGAACTACGAAGAAGGCAGTGCTTAGGAAACAAACACTGGCTGGCATGTGGGGCATGTTGGCATGTTGGTCCAGTCGCTTGGACTATTGGTTGGATCAACTGATAAACATTCTGAATTTGGTAAAGGAAAATCTGAGAGCTCTAAGCATGTAAGATACAAAAGTGTGGGTTGTCTGAAAGTTAAATGAGGAATGTTGCTTATCACTTATAATAAACTTGTTTTCAAGGTTAGTGTCATCAAACTACACAAATTCCATATAATAATTTTAAAAGTCAGAAAAAGCATTCATTCAAATTCTGTGCTACAGTGATCTGTAATGTGACATCTCCTTAGTCTTTGAGGAGAGTATTAGAACCAAACAGTTCTGAACCTTGTTCAGTTATTAATTACATTATGATTGTGAATTTATTTATGAATTTTACATGAACAGATATATGTAGAACTGAATTTAAGACTGGCATACGATTGCAGCTATATTTCAAAGTGATGTACTTTGAAAAGTTTGAAGAGGTACAGAGGTGTCCAAAGAAATTTACTCAGAACTTTGCACAGAAATAAGATAAACAAGTTGCAGTGGAGCATGGTATCCATTGTAGTAATGTTTGGTCTAGAATATTTTTGCATTTTTAATAGTATTAAGATTAGTTTAAAATATTTAAAAATACTTTTAAAAACTTAGATCCTGTGGAATCTCTCTGAGCAACAGAGAAAAAAATGCTGTGCTGTAGGATTTAGGCCTTGCTCAAAGATAACCTGTTAGGAGGATAAGAGGAGAATTCCCCCAAAACAGATTTGGGTTAGTTAGTATCCTTTGACCTCTCGCCATTAGTACAGTTTAAATTATTACATTAAGCTGGGAAGAAAGTTATATCCAATACAAAGGAAAACATGAAGAAAAGGGGAATAGTGTAGTACAGAGAGAACAGTGAACAAGAATAGATTTGGCTTCTAATCCCAGTTCTGTCATTAATTAATTGGTAATTTGGGGTCTTTAGTTTCTCCAGTCTTTTGTTTTCATACAAACCAAGAGGATCAGATGTTTAAGGTCTTTTTTGCACAGGATAGCGTGGAGTATTACAGAATAGTTTTTTTAAAATAAATGTAGCCCCTCCCAACCCATGACACATATAATAACTCAAGCTAAATTGTTGCCCAAAAAAGATATTTTGAGGAATCCAAAGATGATAGTGATTATTTCCATAAAATTATTTACATATAAGTGAAACCTTTGAGGGTGCTTGAAAACACTTTATTTTAAATATTTATAATTCCTTTGGTTATATAGTTATTTTGTCTGAGATTTGAAGAGTGTATGTATTAAGCAGCGTTAAACCTTTCCCACGGCTTCCCTGGTAGCTCAGTTGGTAAAGAGACCTGGGTTCGGTCCCTGGGTTGGGAAGATTCCCCTGGAGAAGGGAAAGGCTACCCACTCCAGTATTCTGGCCTAGAGAATTCCATGGAAAGAGTAGGACAAGACTGAGTGACTTTCACTTTCAGAGCTTTCCCAGATCATGTCCAACTTAAACAGTCTTTGCTTTTGGTAGAAAGAGACCCTTCTTAGCTTTGAAATATATTCTGAAGGGGCTAAATGTTTAATTTCAGAAAAGATTGATGACTCAGCCTTCTGAGATACTCAGCAAACGAGAACTATTTTTTATATGAATGTCTCAGCAGTTTTTGTTCGTTTGTTTTTTTGTTTTAGGGGGGACATCACATAAACTAGCTTTCCAAGTTGATTTTTTGGCTAGCCAGAGGTTCCTATCTTACTGTTCTTCTATAGAGGAATGTTTGTTTATTTCATTACCATTCTCTTTTCCCCATGGTTGCTGCATTTCTTTGTGTAGACTGTGTAGGTAGGTATATGTTCCCAATGTGCTTTGAGATAACTACTTTATATCAGACATTTTCAAGTGCTTGGTAATAATAAACAGAGTTGAGTTTTGCTCTGGGTAATGGTAAGCAGATGACCTACCAGTTACTAGACCATTGACTTCCTATAATTCTCAACAGTGAATCTTTGAAGTGTACTGTAGGTGTTGATTTACATATATACACTGAGGCCAATAAGAGTATAACAGTCATTTATGAAGTAAGCATTGGAGCTGAGTTTAGAATTCACATCTTTGTAAATTCAGTCATATTGTCTACATGATTTGATAAGAGCATATTAACAATGTGAGACAATTTAAGTTTTATTTAGATTTAACATAAATTTTTTGTCAATGAAAGTGAAATTGTTATATGTTCAAGTTACACTTAAGTGCTATGAAACTGATCTGTCATTTTCTCCATCTTTTTATCTATCAAAATGGGAGAGATCATTTTAGTTTTTTTTCTTATACTTTAGATCCGATTTTTATTTTATGCATCAGTTGACTCTTCTTTCCTGTGTTATCAACCATTCGGTTCCTATTGTTACCCCTCATTCAGTGCCCATCAGACTAATTTTCACTAATCGTTAAAAAAACTTTGCATTAACCCCATTTCTCTCATTTATCTGCTTCACAGCCAGAGGACATTGTGTTAGTTACTGATTGCTTCCTAACAAATTGGCATGAATTTAGCAGCTTCAAACAGTATTTATTATTTCATAGTTTATAGGATCAAGATTTCAGGAATAGCTTATATGAACCCTCTGTTTCATGTTTTTTATGTGGCTACTAAGTCAAAGTGTTGAGCAGAGCTGGGGTTTCATCGGTTGTCTTGAGTGGGGAAGAATCTGCTCCCAAGCTCCTGTGTGATTTTGTTTCAGCAGATTTCATTTTCTTGAGAACTGTTGGCCAGAGGCCGTCCTCTTTTTATTGCCATGTGGGCCTCCACAACATGGTGTGGAGAAAGTGGGAAGAGTGTGCTAACAGATGAAAATCACACTTTTCTGTAGCCTGGTCCCAGAAATGATACCTCATTACTTTTGCTGTGTATTCTGTTGGTTAGATGCAAGTTACTAGGGACTGAACAAGGGCTCCTTTGGAGTCATCTTTGGATTTCCCTGCTAGAGGCAGTTTTTTTTTTTTTTTTTTTTTTAAAATTATTAAAACCACCATGCCGTTATTTTGTGCTCCGTCCTGTCCAACTTTTTGCGACCCCATGGACTATAGCTTCCAGACTCCTCTGTCCATGGGATTTTCCAGGCAAGAATACTGGAGTGGGTTGCCATTTCCTCCTCCCAGGAGGGTTCCCAACTCAGAGATCAAACCCTTTTCTCCTGCATTGGTAGGCAGATTGTTTACCCCATGAACCACCTGGGAACCCGCTGTTATTTTACTTAATGGATTTAGCAGTAGTTCTTTAGTAATGTCTGATACCTGGCCTATATTCAGTTTTCTGTTTGTTAAAAAATGCCTTCTTATAGTTTATCTGAATCAGGATCCAAACACTTTGTATTTGTTGTTATAGCTTTTTAAAATTATTTTCAAGAGTAATTTTAACTATTCTGACTAGTCTCCTACCTTTTTTTTTCATCCATTGATTTGTTGAAGAAATCTGTCATTTATCCTGAAAAGGCTCCTACTTTCTGAATTTGTCCAGTTGCTTCTTTGTAGTAACATTTGACTAATTCCTCTGTCATACTTTTGTGTAAACTAGAAGTTATATGGAAAGACCTGTGTACCTTGTATCACTTTCAGAGACACAAATTCTAGGGGTGATAGCTTGGTCCCTTTATTGTAGTTTTCCATCCACCTTTCATTAATGGTTTTAATCTCCAGTGATAACTTTAGTGAAGTAGCTTATTCTAACAATGGTTATCAGTATCGGATTTTTCTGATTCTTACATTCCTTTCACATTTACTACCTGAATTTTTGCATACAGTTCTCCCTAATGCTCTGAAATAGTTTTATTGGAAAAGCAAGATAAATGCTTAATTCCTTTTAATGACCAGTTTTCAGAGTAATGAGTTGATATAATACCTCCAGGTGTCTGATTTTTTTTTAAGCATTTATGAACCTTAGATTTTTATGTATTCATTGTGTTTTTAAAAATTTCTGTAGTTATTCTTTTTAGTGCCACATTGGTCCATCCTTGGCAAATGGGAGCCCCTTCAGGTTGGCCACTCCTGTGTTCCTGTGACACAGTCTCATTAATCTTTGTTTTCTTGCTTTTCAGTATGGCAAAGTGTCCTTTGTTTATCATACCCTGATGAGGAAATGGTGCTTAGAGTTCACAGTTGGAAACTAGAAACATTTGTTACTGGATTGTCATTTCTTTTAGACTGTTTTAGGGACATAGCTAGGAATTTTTTTTTTTAAGGAAAAAAAAAGTATCTTGAGGTCATACGGCTGTTTCCAATTTAGATTTGATTTATGGGATTGTAAGTTATATAATTTTATAGTTCTGTTGTTTTTTTATGTTATCTTTACTATGTTGAGTCTTTCAATCCATAAATACCATATATCTTTCCATTTATTTAGGTTGCTTTTCATTCTTTCATTAGCATTTTATAATTTTTAGGGCAGAGAGGTTCCTTACATGTTTTGTGATATTTATATTTATTTCCTTTGAAACCATTGTAAATAGTTTTGTGCTTTTAATTTCGGGTTCCACTTGTTTATTGTTAGGCTGTAGAAATGCAGTTGACTGCTGTGTGTTTATGTTGTATCCTGTGACATTGCTGAACTCACTTAAGTTCTAGGAAGTTTTTTTTGTTGGTCGTTTGTTTTCGGTAAATTCCTTGGGATTTTCCATGTGACAGATCATGCCATCTACAAATAAGGAAAGTTTCATTTTTTCCTTTCTGAAAGTTGTGTTTCTTCTTAGTTGAATTGTCAGGTTTTATTTTATTTCTTCTGGCTTTTGAATTATAGATAGGGATGTTCTCAGTGTCAGGTTGTAATGGATTTGCATGTGTTTTTTTCCTAGTACTTACATGTTTTTGTATTTTGTTTTCTTATCTATTTGAAATTTAACCTGTATGCAGAATGAGATACAAATCTAATCATATTGTTTCTAAATGACTGTCCAGTTATTTGTCACTTAGGAATTTCATATTTTCCCTACTGACTTGTGGTGCTACCTTGATCATTTATTGACTTTTCTGAATTTTTATTTTGATAATTTCTCTTTTGTTCCAAAATGTCTATTTGCGTATAAAATCCTCCACTGTTTTAATCACAGAGACTTCATGACCTGCCTCACCCCCACCCTTCACCCCCGACCCTGTCATATCTGCTTTAACATCAGTAAGGTCTTCCCTTGTTGATCTTTTTTTTTCAGGGTTTTGAGACTGGCTTAATTTTTATATAAACTTTATTAACTGTGAATTATATCACCTGAGTTATATTAAAAATTTTTTATTGGAGTGTAGTTATTTACAATGTTGTGTTCATTTCAGGTGTACAGCAAAGTGAATCAGTCATACATATACATATATCCACTCTTTTTTGTTTTTTTAATTCTTTTCCCATTATAGGCCACTACAGAGTACCGAGTAGAGTTGCCTGTGCTATAGCAGCTTCTTATTAGTTATCTATTTTATATATTTATTATTCAATCACTAAGTCATGTCAGACTCTTTGCGACCCCAAGCACGCCAGGCTTCCCTATCCTTCATTATCTCCTGGGGTTTGTTCAAATTAGTGAATTGGTGTTGAATTGGTTTTGCTGTCTAATCATTTCATCCTCTGCTGCCCCCTTCTCCTTTTGCCTTCAATCTTTTCCAGCATCAGGGTCTCTTCCAGTGAGTTGGCTCTTAGCATCAGGTGGCCAAAGTATTGGAGCTTCAGCATCAGTCCTTCCAGCAAATTTCAGAGTTGATTTCCTTTAGGATTGGCTGGTTTAATCTCTTTGCAGTCCAAGGAACTCTCAAGAGTCTTCTTCAGCACTACAGTTCAAAAGCATCAATTCTTCCATACTCAGCCTTCTTTATGGTCCAACTCTTAAGTCTGTACATGACTACTGGAAGTACTATTGCTTTGATTATACAGTCCTTTGTCAGCAAGGTTATGCCTTTGCTTTTTAATACTTTGTGACTTTTTTTAGGTTGCTTTCATGTCTTGGTGTCCCCGGTGGCTCAGCTGATAAAGAACGTGCCTGTCAACACAGGAGACACAAGATGTCTTGTGTTCGAGACATCAGGTTCCATCCCTGCATTGGGAAGATCCCCTGGAGGAGAAAATGGCAACCCACTTCAGTATTCTTGCCTGGAAATCCCATGGATGAAAGAGCTTGGCAGGCTACAGTCCATGGGGTCACAGAGTTGACACTACTGAGTCCGTGTGCACAAACATGTCTTGGCTGTTGTAAATTGTGCTGCAGTGAACATAGGGGTGCATGTATCTTTTCAGTTATGGTTTTCTGTGGGTATATGCCCAGGAGTGGGATTTCTGGATCATATGGTAGTTCTCTATTTTCAGTTTTTTAAGGCACCTCCGTACTTTTTTCTCTAATGGTTGTACCAGTTTACATTCCCACCATCAGTGTTGGAGGGTTCCCTTTTCTCCACACCATCTCCAGCATTTGTTGTTTGTAGACTTTATGATGGTGGCTATTCTGATCTGTGTGAGGTCCCACCTCCTTATAGTTTTGGTTTGCATTTCTCTAATAATTAGTGATGTTGAGCATCTTTTCATGTGCTTTTTGGCCATCTGTATGTTGTCTTTGGAGAAATGTCTGTTTAGATCTTCTGCCCGTTAAAAAATTTTTTTTAATATTGAACTGTATGTATCACCTTTATTTATTATCTAGTTTCAGGAAAAAACTTGTTCTTATTTTTGAGTGTAATTAAACTATAAATTAATGTAGAGAGAATTGACATCTTTATGATGATGAGTCCTTCTCCATGAGGACACAGTATGCCCTTAAGTTTGTTTTAGGCTTACTTTATATGCCTTTTGCATGTTCAGTTGCTTGGTTGAATCTGACTCTTTGCAACCCTATGAACTGTAGCTCACCAGGCTCCTCTGTCCATGGGATTTTCCAGGCAAGAATACTGAAGTGGGTTGCCATTTTCTCCTCCAAGGGATCATCTGGAGCCAGGGATTGAGCCCACGTCCCTTGCCCTGGTAGGTGGATTTTTTACCATGAAGCACCCATATGTGCCTTTTAGGATTTTAAAAAATTTTCATACATTTTTAAGTTTATGCCTAGTATTTTATTTTATTGCTGTTGTAAGTGGATTTTTTCCCATTATATGTTCTAGCTGCTTTTTGCTTTTAAGTTTCAAGGCTTCTGAAACTTTTTGTATTTTAATTTGATATATATATTTAAAAACTAAATTAATAGTGTTTTTTTCTATTGAGTCTTTGGTGTTTTCTAGTATGTAATCTTGTCTGCAAACAAGTAGCTTTTTATTTTTCTTTCTAATATGTATGTTGTCATTGCTTTGCCTTTTTTTTTTTAAGTAAATTATAGACTTTATTTTTGGGAGCAGTTTTAGATTTACAGGAATATGAAGCAGATAGATAGTACAGGGTAGAAATATACTTCCCAGCATTTTTTACCATTATTAATCATATAACTAACATTAAATTACATATTGTACTTAGTTACTCAGTCGTGTCCGACTCTTTGTGACCCAGTGGACTGCAAGCCTGCCAGGCTTCTCTGTCCATAGAATTCTCCAGGCAAGAATACTGGAGTGGGTTGCCATACCCTCCTCCAGTGGATCTTCCCAACCCAGGGATCAAACCCAGGTCTCCCACATTATAGGTGGATTCTTTACTGTCTGAGCCACCAGGGAAGCCCAAATTACATATTATATTGATTTATTACAGTTAACGATCCAGCATTGATACATAATTATTACTGTAATCTTCAAATTTCCTTAGTTTTTACCTAACATTCTTTTTCTATTCCAAGATCTCATACAGGATTGTATTTAATTGTCATGTCTCCCAAGCTTGACTGGACAATTTCTCAGACTTTCTTTGTTTTTGATGATTTTATAGTTTGAGGAGGACTGGTCAGGTACATTGCAGGGCCCCTCTCTTGGAGTTTGTGTGATTTTTTTTTTTTTTTCTTCTCATGATTAAGATGAGTTATGGTGTTTTGGAAGAAAAAGCAAAGAGGTAAAGTTCCATTTTCATCACTTTATGCATATACTATTATCATGATTTTTCACTGTTGATTTTGACTTTGAATAACCTGGTTGAGATAGTGTTTGTCAGGTTTCTCTACTGGAAAGTTATTTCTTTTTCTTTTTTCCACACAATAGTCTTTGGGAGGAAATTACTACATGCACCCCACTATACCGCCCACACATACAGTGGGGAATTATGCTTTCCTCCTTTAGGGTAGCTTTTCTACATAATTTATTCAGAATTCTGCATGGGAGATTACCCTCTGGCCATTTATTAATTTATTCAATAATTTATATCACTTTGTACTTAATGTGTACTTACTTTATTCTTTGGGTTATAATCTAATATTAGTTTGTTGTTCAAATTGTTCCAGATTTGGCTATTTGGCTATTTGAAGCTTTTTTATTTGGCTCCTATGCCCTTTGGACATAACCCTCATCAACAGATTTTTTTTTTTTTTTAAACACTACTTTACTTTCTGGCACCACAAGATGCTCCAGACTCATGTATTTCCTGACCCTTTTCTTCATGGAGCCCTAGTTCCTTTTATTGGAAAATGGTATCAGAAACCAATGGTATTTCCACCAACTGTGGGAATTCAATCCTCAGTTCTCTTTGGCACTATCAGCTTTTTTTTCATTTGAGCCATCCTAATATGTGTGTAATGATAACTCATTACTGTTTTAATTTGTAATTCTCTTGAGAGTCCCATGGACTGCAAGGAGATCCAACCAGTCCATTCTAAAGGAGATCAGTCCTGGGTGTTCTTTGGAAGGAATGATGCTAAAGCTGAAACTCCAGTACTTTGGCCACCTCATACGAAGAGTTGACTTATTGGAAAAGACTCTGATGCTGGGAGGGATTGGGGGCAGGAAGAAAAGGGGACGACAGAGGATGAGATGGCTGGATGGCATCACCGACTCGATGGACATGGGTTTGGGTGAACTCCGGGAGTTGGTGATGGACAGGGAGGCCTGGCGTGCTGTGATTCATGGGGTCACAAAGAGTCGGACACGACTGAACGACTGAACTGAACTGAACTGAACATGTGAAATATCAATAACCTCAGATACGCAAATGACACCACCTTTTGGCAGAAAGTGAAGACCTAAAGAGCCTCTTGATGAAAGTGAAAGAGGAGAGTGAAAAAGCTGGCTTAAAACTCAACATTCAGAAAACTAGTATCATGACATCTGGTCCCATCACTTCATAGCAAATAGATGGGGCAACAATGGAAACAGTGAGGGACTTTATTTTCTTGGGCTCCAAAATCACTGCAGATGGTGACTGCAGCCATGAAATTAAAAGATGCTTGCTCCTTGGAAGAAAAACTATGACCAACTTAGACAGCATGTTAAACAGCAGAGACAGTACTTTGCTGACAACGGTCCGTCTAGTCAAAGCTATGGTTTTTTTAGTAGTCATGTATGGATGTGAGAGTTGGACCATAAAGAAGACTGAGCGCCAAAAAATTGATGCTTTCAAATTGTGGTGCCAGAGAAGATTCTTGAGAGTCCCTTGAACAGCAGGGAGAACAAACCAGTCAATCCTAAAAGAAGTCAACCCTGAACATTCATTGGAAGGTACTGATGCTGAATCTCCAATACTTTGGCCACCTGATGTGAAGAGCTGACTCACTGGAAAAGACCCTGATGCTGGGAAAGATTGAAGGCAGGAGGAGAAGGGGACAACAGAGGATGAGATGGTTACATGGCATCACCAACTCAATGGACATGAGTTTGAGCACTCTTCGGGTGTTGGTGAAGGACAGGGAAGCCTGGTGTGCTGCAGTCCATGGGGTTGTGAAGAGTTGGACACGGCTGAGCTAAACTGAATGATATGCGATGTTGACATCTTTTCATTTGTTTAGTTTTCATCCTTATACAGATGTGTATTCACATCTTTTGTCTGTTTTTAAATTGGGTGGGTTGTTTTCTTATTTTTGAATTTTAAGAGTTCTTTTGTAGATTTTGGATACAGACCTTTATCATATAAGTGTTTTGCAAGTATTTTCTTCCCATCAGTGGCCTGTTTATTTCTCTTAACAGTGTCTTGCAGAGCAAAAGTTTTTAATTTTAATAAAGTCCAACTTAATCAGTTTTTTTCTTTAATGGATCTGCTTTTGGTGTTTAAAGTCATTGTCAAACCCAGGCCACATGCAGGTAATGTTATTCCTCAACTTTGTATTTCTTTAGTGTTGTGTTGGCTACCCTGGGTCTTTTGTCTTTCCATATGAATTTTAGAATCAGTTTGTTAATATCCACAAAATACTTTGCTGGGATTTGTTTGAAATTGGGTTCAGTGTACAGATCAAGTTGGGAAAAACTAGTATCTTAACAATATTGAGGCCTATATCCATGAACATAGAATATCTCTTAATTATTTAGGTTTTCTTTGAATTCTTTCATTAGAGGTTATAGTTTTCCTTATATAAATCTTATATATATATGACTTAGTCTTTAAGTATTTTGTTTTTTAAGTGCTGATGTAAATGGTATTGTGGTGTTACTTTTATTTCATTTTAAAATTTACATGTTTATTTCTGGCTGCGCTGGGTCTTCATTGCTCTCTGCAGGCCTTCTTTAGTTGTGGTGAGCAGGGCTCCTCTGGTGCAGTGTGCAGACTCCTCACTGGAGGCCTCCCCTGCTGCAGAGCACAGGCTCCAGGCACACAGGCTTCAGGAGTTGCAGCACGCAGGCTCAGTAGTTGTGGCTTGCAGGTGTGGTTTTACTTTTAAATTCCAGTTTATTGCTAGGATGTAGGAAAGCAGTTGACTTGTGTATTAACTTTCTGTCCTGCAACCTTGCTGTAATTGTGTGTTAGTTCTAGGAGGTTTTTTTTTTTAATTGTTGTTGATCCTTTGGGATTTTCTTTTTTGTCAATCTGTGTACCTTGTATTTCCTTCTTTAGTTTTATTACGTTAGCTAGAACTTCCAGTAGGACTTCCCTGGTGGCTCAGACAGTAAAGCGTCTGCCTGCAGTGCGGGAGACCCGGGTTCCATCCCTGGGTCAGGAAGACCCCCTGGAGAAGGAAATGGCAACCCACTCCAGTACTCTTGCCTGGAGAATCCCATGCATGGAGGAGCCAGTATGATGTTGAATAGGAATGCTTTGTTCCTGGTCTTAAGGAGAAACATACAACTTCTTACCTTTATGTTAGCTACAGGTGGTTTTTCTTTAAATAGCTATAGGTGTTTTGAGGTGTTCTTTATCAATTTGATGAATGTCCTTTCTACTTGTTTGCTGAGATTTTTCATTGTGAATGCATGTTGGATTTTGTGAAGTGCTTTCTGCTGCAGCTATTGATAGATGACTCTTCTTTTGCGTGTTGGTATGATGAATTTCATTAATTGATTTTGAATGTTGAACTACTCTTGCGTGTGTGGAATAAATGCCATTTGATTGTAGTATGTAATTAGTTTTACACATTGTTAGATTTGATTTGCTGATATTTTGTTGAGAATTTTTGTATCTGTATTCATAAGATGGGCTGGAATTTTTCTTTCTTGTAATGTCATTATCTGGTTTTGGTATTTGAATAATGCTGGCCTCATACAAAGAGTTAGGAAGTTTTCACTTTGTTTTTAGTTTCTGGAAGAAATTCAGAGAAGTGATATCATTACTTTCTTTAAATATCTGTTAGAATTCACCAGTGAAACCATCTGGGCCTGTTGCTGTCATTTTTGGAGGATTATTAGTTACTGATTTAATTTCATTAATAGCTATCAGCTTATTCAGAAGATGTTTCTCCTTGGGGAGCTTCTCTGGTGGCTCAGACGGTAAAGAATCTGCCTGCAATACAGGAGACCTGAGTTTGATCCCTGGGTCGTGAAAATCCGCTGGAGAAGGAAATGGCTACCCACATCAATATTCTTGCCTGGAGAATTCCATGGACAGAGGAGCTTGGCAGGCTACAGTCCCTGGTCACAAAGAGTCAGATAGGACTGAGCGACTAACACATTTCTCCTTGAATATTGGTAGTTGGTGCCTTTTAACGAATTGGTCCGTTTCATCTCTTACAATGTTGTAGAAATAGAGTAGTGTATAATATTTATTTTATTAACCTTTTAGTATCCAAGTGATCAGTAATGATGAGCTTTCTTTCATATCTGATATTGGAAATTTGTATTTCTCTGTTTTTTTTTTTCTTGATTGCTTTAGCTAGAAAGTTGTCAATGTTACGGTTTTTTCAAATAGCCAGCTTTTAGTTTTGTTGATTTTTTTTCTCTTTTTCATTTCCTGTTTTCAGTCTCGTGGATTTTTGCTTTTTATTGTCTATCTTCTCTGTTTGCTTTATACTTAAATTGTTCTTTCTCTAGTTTCCGAAAGTGGAAGCTTTGGCCATTGGTTTTAGATCCATCTTCTGATGTGTGCATTCAGTACTATATTCACTGTTTCGCTTTAGCTGTCGCCCAGAGTTTGATGTTTTATTTTCATTTAATTCAATACAATTTTAAATTTATATTGTGACTTGACCTTTGTATTTAGAAGAGTATTGTTTACCCTAAATATTTTGGGATTGTCCACCTCTCTTTCTGTTACTGATTAAATTAATTCTACTGATTAAGTATAACTAACTTTTAATTCCATTGTGGCCTGAGAGCATACTTTGAATAATTTTCTGTTCTTCTACACTTATTAATATGTATCTTGGTCAATATCCCAATGTGAGCTTGAGGAGAATGTGTATTCTGCTGTGTTGGGTAAAATACTCTATAAATGTTAATTAGATCCAGTTGATTGATGGTGCTGTTCAGTTCAACTGTATTGCTGAGTTTCTGCCTCCTGGATCTGTCAGGTACTGATAGAGAGATGTTGATGTCTTCAATTATAATACTGGATTTGTCTTTTTTTCCCCTGTAATTTTGTCAGTTTTTCCCCTCAAGTATTTTGACATTTTTTTGGGGGGAAGGGAGTACAGATATCTTAAAGATTGCTACATCTTTTTGGAGAATTTGACACTTTTCATTATGTAATGCCCTTCTTTATCTATCCCTGATGCTTTTCATTGTTCTTAAATCTTTTGCCTGATAGAAATATAGCGTCAGCTTCCTTTTGAAAGCATGGTTTATCTTTCTCTATTTCTTTACTTTTCATCAGCCTGTGTCTTTACGGTGTGTTTCTTGTGCATGTGTGTTCGACTCTTTCTGACCCCATGGACTGTAGTCTGCCAGGCTCCTTTGTCCATGGAATTTTCCAGGCAAGAATACTGGAGTGGGTTGCCATTTCCTACTGCAGGGAATCTTCCTGACCCAGGGATCAAACTGCATCTCTTGCATCTCCTGCATTGGTAGGCAAATTCTTTACCATTGTGCCACCAGGTAAGCCCATAGGGTTTCTTACAGGCAGTATATTCAGATCTTGTTCTTTAGTCCACTCTGACAGTCTCTATCTTCTAATTATTTGATTAAGATCATTCACATTTAAATTGATTATTAAATTGATTATTATTTTCTATTCTTTGCACTTGTTCTTTAGTCTTCTTACTTTTTCTTTTTTCTCTGCCTTCTCTGATTTGAAATGAACATTGAATATGCTTTTATTTTTTCTCCACGTAGCATGTCAATTATACTTCTTTTAAATATGTTTTTAGTGTTTGTCCCAGAGTTTGCCTTGCTATATTTACAACTAATTTAATCCAGCTTTAAATGACATGGGCTTTCCTGGCGGCTCAGTGGTAAATAATGTGCCTGCTAATGCAGAAGATATGGGTTTGATCTCTAGTCTGGGAAGAGCTGCTGGAGAAGGAAATGGCAACCCTCTTCAGTATTCTTGCCTGGAAAACCCCTGGCAGAGGAGCCTGTGCAGAGTCAGACACAACTGAGTTACTGAACAACAATAATGATGCTTCATGGGTAGTTCAAGTACCTTATATTAGTACCAAAATATTTCTGATTCCTCCCTCCCTTGTAACATTTCTCTCATTCATTTTGCTTTTCTGTATGCTCTAATCACCCCATACATTACTGCTTCTATTTCTTTGAACCAGATATCTATCACTCAGTTAGGAATAAGAAAATACAGGTTTTTTATGTCAGCATCTTATAGTGCTTTTCTGTCCTTCTTTGTGTTGATCCAGGTATCTGACCTATATTATTTTCCTTCAGAGAAATACTTAACATTAATGCAAGGCAGATCCTCGTGGCGGTAGGTTTTCTCAGTGTTTGTTTTGTGTGCATATGTGCTAAGTAACTTCAGTCAGTCCGACCCTTTGCTATCCTGTGGACCGTTGCCCTCCAGGCTCCTCTGTCCGTGGGCTTCTCCAGGCGATCCTGAAGTGAGTTGCCATCCTTCCTCCAGGGGATCTTCCCCACCTGGGGATCCAGCTCACGTTGTTTATGTCTCCTTCATTGGCAGGCAGGTTCTTTACCACTAGCGCCATCTGGGAAGTTTTATTTTTCCGTCACATTTAAAAGATCTCATTTGTTTCTGTTTCACTGCATACAGAATTTTAGGTTGGTGGTTTTTTTCTTCTTTCAACGCTTCTAAGTATTTCATTCTACACTTTCTGGATTGTATGGTTTCTGGTAAGAAACCTGACACCATTGTTATGCTTGTTCTTATGTAGGTAAGGAGTTTTCCCATTGATTACGCTCAGATTTTCTTTTTATTTGATGTTCTACAGTTTGAATATGATAATGCCTCTGTGTAGATTTTTTTGCATATATCCTGGTTGTGTCTGAACCTTCTGGATCTTAGTTTCTTGTTGTCATTAATTTTGGAAATTTTCCAGTTATTATCACTTCATATATTTCTTCCACTTCTTACTCTCTTTTTTCTCCTTCTCTTATTGCAATGATGCACATATTATAGCTTTTGTAGTTTTCTCACAGTTCCTTGAAATTCTTTTCCTTAATTTTTCTTTCTCTTTCAGTGTGGGAACTGTCTGCTGACTTAACTTCAAGCTTCCTGATTCTTTCCTTGATATATTACCCATCTATCTTGCATTAGTGCTCTTAAGATGTTAATTGTAATTATTTCAAATTCCCTATCTAATAATTTCAAAATCCACATCATATTTGAGTCTGGTTTTGACGCTTGCTTTGCCTCTTCAGACTGCTTTTTCTTGTCTCTTAGCGTGCTGAAGTTTTTTGTTGGAAGGATCTAGGATGTATTCGGAGAAGGCAGTGTTACCCCATCCCAGTACTCTTGCCTGGAAAATCCCATGGACGGAGGAGCCTGGTGGGCTGCAGTCCACAGGGTCGCTAAGAGTCGGACACGACTGAGCAACTTCACTTTCACTTTTCACTTGCCTGAATTGGAGAAGGAAATGGCAACCCACTCCAGTGTTCTTGCCCGGAGAATCCCAGGGACGGGGAGCCTGGTGGGCTGCCGTCTGTGGGGTCGCACAGAGTCGGACGCGACTGAAGCGACGCAGCAGCAGCGGCAGCAGGATGTATTGGATAGTAGGAACTGAAGTAATTAGGCTTTTTGCTTGAAGTTTTATGTTCATCATGTTAGAAGTTGGGCTGCTAGTGTTAGATGTAGCCCTAGGTGCCAGAGGCCTCGTTTTCCTCTAGTGTCCATGTTCTCTCTCTCTTTCTTCTTTCGGGGGAAGTGGGTCGGTGGCGGAGTTGCTCCCTAAGCTCTTACGTAGTTTGCGCCTTGGAGCTCTCCGTTGTAATCTCCTGTAATCATACATTACCGCTGTTGTGGTGGCTAGACGCGGAGGGAGGGGAGCATTCTTTTATCTTATGGCTAAACCCCGGTTTTTACTGGGTCTGAGTCCCTGTACTCTTACTTTGCAGAGTGTTTCTAGCCTTTGTTCTTCTCCCCTAATGTGAGAAAGGAAAGCTAGAGGGGGCTGGACTTGGCTAGTTGCCTTTTGTGATGAGGAACACTCGGTCGATATTTTTAAATGGTCGCTTCTCCTCTGCTCTGTTTCAGGCAGGGTTTTTCTCCTCTCACCTTCTTTTATTGGAAGTAAAACCCACAAAAGTAGGCGAGATCCCTAAAACTGTGCCCCCAGAGTTTCTGTCAAACTGCCAGCTTTCAGTCTCCAGAAATTTATCAAAATGACCTTGTAATTTTTCCTACCAATTATTGGCTCCAGTCGCTTCTGCTTCAGATAAGGTGATCTCAGCTGTGATTATCTGTCTTTTGCTCTTCTCTCCAGATTACAGGGTGTTTCTTCCCCAGTGACCTCAGCTCTTTGAGGAATCTAAAGAAAGATGTTGATTTTCACCTTGTTCTGCGTTTATCTTCTCTCAATAAGAATGAGAGAAAGCAGCTAAGCTCTTAACATTTTGGAGCTGAATCTGGAAGTCCTTTTGCTTTCCTTTGTAAAATCATATTAGCTAATCCCTTCATTAGTAAACGTTTCGAAAGATTTCCTTTCTGGAAACAATTTACCTACCTAGTGTTTTTTGATAGTTGGGTTCTGATAACTTTTTTTTTTCTTCTAGGGAAATTTCTCTGTTTCAAATTTCTGTATCTACTAGGGTCAGTTGGTACATTTTTTCCCACAGAGAGTTGTACATTTCATCCAAGTTTTCAAATTTATCTTTGTAGACTTGCAGAATAGCTGTGTGATTCTTAAAATAGTCTCTGCCTAGCAGGTTTTTTTTTTAAATTTTGCTGGCTGTTTTTCTCTCTTTAATTTTTCCCGATATTAAATTTTTAGTTTATATTGACACAGTTATTAAATTTTGAGTTTCTGGTGTACTGTAGAGAGCTGCACTATTCAGTGTGACAATTACTAGATTGTTTTGTTGTTGTTTAGTTGCGTAGTCATGTCTGACCTTTTGTTTCCTCATGGACTGTAGCCCACCAGGCTCCTCTGTCCGTGGATTTCCCAGGCAGTAATACTGGAGTGGGTTACCATTTCCTTCTCCAGGGGATCTTCCCCACCCAGGGATGGAACCCGTGTGTCCTGCATTAGCAGGGAAATTGTCGTATCACTGGGCCACCAGATTTTGTTGCTGTTCAGTTGCTAAGTCATGTCCAACTCTTCGCAACCCCATATGGCTCCTCTTTGACTTTTATCAAGAGACTCTTTAATTCTTCTTCACTTTCTGTCATTAGGGTGGTATCATCGGCATATCTGAGGTTAATAACTCCACCAGAGTCAATGAGGTTATCTGAGGTTAATGACTCCACGTGTAGCAATACGAACTGAATTTTAGAACTCAGTTCCTTAGTCTCACATTAGGCATGTTTTAAGTATTCAGTAGCCACGTGTGTCTAACAGCGATTGTATTGGTCAGTGCAAATACAGAAGATTTTTATCCTCACAGAAGGTTCTGTTGGCCACTACTGCTGTGTTATTTGTCACACTGCTATTAGCATTATTTTGTAGGAATTTTGCAGTTTGCTTTGTATTTCTCCTTTGACCTAATAATTTTTAATAGAATTTTTTTATTCACTTGGAGAGATATTTTAGATTTTGGTGTTTTTTGAAAAAATTTGTTACTAATGTCTAGCATTACTTGGTATTATAAACTATAGTGTTTTATTATAAAGTACTCTTATTTTTGCTTAAGGCTTAGTATTTCCTCTTGTCTGAAATCAAATTTGAACCTTGCTTTATTTTTATTTCATTTGCTTGGTCTGTCTTTGCTATTCCTTTAAAATGTAATGTTTTATTTATGTCTTTTATATATGTGATAGGATTGGAATTTTGCCTTGCTACCACATCTTAAAAATTAAGAAAAAATGTGTTAAGGCCATTTACGTTTACTGATATGTTTGATGTCAATTCTGCTCTACTATTTTGTGGGATATTTTATATAAACTTGTAGAATCTTTCACTATGTTGTCTTTTTTCTTTGATCTTTCTCTTATTAAAACATGTTTTTTTTGGCATTTAGGATGGCTTGTGATTTTGTTTTTTAGTTTCCTTCAATCTAGTGTCTCCCTGAGGAAATTAGCTGGGAACCTCTTCTTCCTCCTGTCTCTCCCAGTATCTGATTGTAAACGATGATCTTTCCTTCTAAGAGACAGTATTTGTGAGGCAGTTAATAAGTCTATTCTGACTTCTACTTATTCCCTCCATTCTTCTCCCGTTTTTGATGGATCTGTTCTACCTTGTTGTAGAACATGTCTGTATACTGTTATGTTGTTGTCTTCATGGTTAGTTTTGGTTCTTTAGTTCAGTGCCTTTAATTTATGTGATCAGATTTTACTGTGAAGCTTTTCAGGTCATTTCTTGAATATGTATAGTTTGTTTTTTAGCTGTAGGAAAGTCTCAGGAAACTTTATATGTTGTTGACCATCTATGCCTGTAAACATGAAGGACAGTTTAACTATATATGAAATCCCAGGGTCACATTTTGTGTGTGTGTGCTTGGGTATTTTACAACTTTTGGTTTCATTTTATTTGTGTACAAAACATAGCTGTTGTGAAGTTCCTTGAAACCATAATCTTCTTTTTCTCGTAAGAGACTTGGTCTTTCTACCTGGATGTTTAAAGTCTTTAAAGTCTAATAGTTTATACTAGGAATATTCTCAGTTGAATTTCTCTAATATGTGTCCTTTATAATGTGGATTCAAATTTATTTTAGGGAAATTTGCTTCTAGCACAGTTTGAAATACCTGTCTAGTTCCACTTGCGTATTTTTTGGACTGTATACTTACTGTTGCTTTCTATTTTTTGTATGTCATTATTTTTCAGTTCAGTCGCTCAGTTGTGTCCGACTATTTGTGACTCCATGGACTGCAGCATGCCAGGCTTCCCTGTCCATCACCAACTCCCGGAGCTTACTCAGACTCATGTCCATCGAGTCAGTGATGCCATCCAACCACCTCATCCTCTGTTGTCCCCTTCTCCTCCCGCCTTCAGTCTTTCCCAGCTTCAGGGTCTTTTACAGTGAGTCAGCTCTTCCCATGAGGTGGCCAAAGAATTGAAGTTTCAGCTTCAGCATCAGTCCTTCCAATGAATATTCAGGACTGATCTCCTTTAGGATGGACTGGTTGGATCTCCTTGCAGTCCAAGGGCCTCTCAAGAGTCTTATCCAACACCACAGTTCAAAAGCATCAATTCTTTGGCGCTCAGCTTTCTTTATAGTCCAGCTCTCACATTCCATACATAACTACTGGAAAAATGATAGCTTTGACTAGATGGACCTTTGCTGGCAAAGTAATGTCTCTGCTTTTTAATATGCTGTCTAGATTGGTCATAGCTTTTCTTCCAAGGAGCAAGTGTCTTTTAATTTCATGGCTGCAGTCACCATCTGCAGTGATTTTTGGAGCCCCCCCAAAATAAAGTCTCTCACTGCTTCCATTGTTTCCCCATCTGTTTGCCATGAAGTGATGGGACCAGATGCCATGATCTTAGTTTTCTGTATGTTGAGCTTTAAGCCAACTTTTTCACTCTCCTCTTTCACTTTCATCAAGAGGCTCTTTAGTTCCTCTTTGATTTCTGCCATAAAGGTGGTGTCATCTGCATATCTGAAGTTATTGATACGTCTCCCAGCAATCTTGACTCCAGCTCTAGTCCAGCATTTCTTATGATGTACACTGCATATAAGTTAAATTAGCAAGGTGACAATATACAGCCTTAACGTACTCCTTTCCCAACTTGGAACCAGTCTGTTTTTTCATGTCCAGTTCTAACTGTTGCTTCCTGACCTGCATATAGATTTCCCAGGAGGCAGGTCAGATGGTCTGGTATTCCCATCTCTTTCAGAATTTTCCACAGTTTGTTGTGATCCACATAGTCAAAGGCTTTGGCACAGTCAATAAAACAGAAGTAGATGTTTTTCTGGAACTCTCTTGCTTTTTCAATGATCCAACAGACATTGGCAATTTGATATCTGGTTCCTCTGCCTTTTCTAAATCCAGCTTGAATATTTAGACGTTCACGGTTCACATACTGTTGAAGCCTGGCTTGGAGAAGTTTGAGCTTTACTTTGCTAGCATGTGAATTGAGTGCAATTGTGTGGTAGTGTGAACATTCTTCGCCGTGGCCTTTCTTTGGGATTGGAATGAAAACTGATCTTTTCCAGTCCTGTGGCCACTGCTGAGTATGCCAACTTTGCTGTCATATTGAGTACAGCACTTTCACAGCATCATCTTTTAGGATTTGAAATAGCTCAACTGGAATTCCATGATCTCTACTAGCTTTGTTCATAGTGATGCTTCCTACAGCCCACTTGAGTTCGAATTCCAGGATGTCTGGCTCCAGGTGAGTGATCACACCATCGTGATTATCTGGATCATGAAGATCTTTTTTGTACAGTTCTTCTGTGTATTCTTGCCACCTCTTCTTAATATCTTCTGCTTCTGTTAGGTCCATACCATTTCTGTCCTTTATTGTGCCCATCTTTGCATGAAATGTTCCCTTGGTATCTCTCATTTTCTTGAAGAGATCTCTAGTCTTTCCCATTCTGTTGTTTTCCTCTATTTCTTTTCATTGATCGCTGAGGAAGGCTTTCTTCTCTCTCCTTGCTGTTCCTTGGAATTCTGCATTCAGATGGATGTATCTTTCCTTTTCTCTTTGCCTTTTGCTTCTCTTCTTTTCTCAGCTATTTGTAAGGCCTCCTCAGACAGCCATTTTGCTTTTTTGCATTTCTTTTTCTTGGAGATGGTCTTGATCCCTGCCTCCTGTCAGTGTCACGCACCTCCGCCCATAGTTCTTCAGGCACTGTGTCTTTCAGATCTAATGCCTTGAATCTTATTTGTCACTTCCACCGTATAATTGTAAGGGATTTGATTTAGGTCATACGTGAATTGTCTAGTGGTTTTCCCTACTTTCTTCAATTTAAGGCTGAATTTGGCAAGAAGGAGCTCAGGATGTGAGCCACAGTCAGATCCTGGTCTTGTTTTTGCTGACTGTATAGAGCTTCTCTATCTTCAGTTGCAAAGAATATAATCAATCTAATTTTATTATTGACCATCTTGTGTAGAGTCTTCTCTTGTGTTGTTGGAAGAGGGTGTTTGCTATGACCAGTGCATTCTCAGGGCAAAACTATTAGCTTTTGCCCTGCTTCATTCTGTACTCCAAGGCCAAATTTGCCTGTTACTCCAGGTGTTTCTTGACTTCCCACTTTTGCATTCCAGTCCTCTGTAATGCAAAGGACATCTTTTTTGGGTGTTAGTTCTAGAAGATCTTGTAGGTCTGCATAAAACCATTCAACTTCAGGTTCTTCAGCATTACTGGTTGGGGCATAGCCTTGGATAACTGTGATATTGAATGGTTTGCCTTGGAAACGAACAGAGATCATTCTGTCATTTTTGAGATTGCTTCGGACTGCGTTTCAGACTCTTGTTGACTGTGATGTGTACGCCATTTCTTCTAAGGGATTCCTGCCCACAGTAGTAGATATAATGGTCATCTGAGTTAAATTCACCCATTCTAGTCCATTTTAGTTCGCTGATTCCTAGAATGTCGACATTCACTCTTGCTATCTCCTGTTTGACCACTTCCAATTTGTCTTGATTCATGGACCTAAATTCCAGGTTCCTATGCAGTATTGCTCTTCACGGCATTGGACTTTACTTTCATCACCAGTCACAGTCATAACTGGGTGTTGTTTTTGCTTTGACTCCCTCTCTTCATTCTTTCTGGAGTTATTTCTCCACTGATCTCCTGTAGCATATTGGGCACCTACTGACCTGGGGAGTTCATCTTTCAGTGTCCTATCTTTTTGCCTTTTCATACTGTTCATGGGGTTCTCCAGGCACGAATACTGAAGTTGCTTGCTGTTCCCTTCTCCAGTGGACCACGTTTTGTCAGACCTCTCCACTGTGACTCGTCTGTCTCGGGTGGCCCTACATGTTGTGGCTCAGTAGTTCCATTGAGTTAAACAAGGCTGTGGTCCATGTGATCAGATTGGTTAGTGTGACTGTGGTTTTCAGTCTGTCTCCCCTCTGATGGACAAGGATAAGAGGCTTATGGAAGCTTCCTGATGAGAGAGATTGACTGAGAGGGAAAATGGGTCTTGTTCTGATGGGCGGGGCTGTGCTCAGTAAATCTTTAATCTAGTTTTGTAATCTGTTTTTTCTTTATTGGGTGTTTTTGGGCAGGGTTGGGGGAGGAGGGGTTATATTCTGTGTGTGTGTGTGGTTTAGTTGAGGTACAGTTGGCATACATTATATTAGTTTCAGGTGCAACGTAATGTTTGATATACTGCATAATGGTTACCACGTTAACGATTTAGTCTAATTATTTCTAATTTAGTTTGTTTTCTGAAAGAAATCTATTTCCCCTCATTTGTGAGTCTTTTTTCCTCTCCAACCAGGTTTATTAAACATAACATAATTATGTATACAAGGTGACCTAAACCTGCTGCTTCAAAACATGACGCTTTTTAACTAGTATCTTGATAAGTTAGTTCAGAGTGTCAAAAAGCAGCTCACTCTAAAATTAATAGAAAAGGGCCCAATGCATATTACACGAATGGGCTAATTACTGGAATTCTAATAGTTCTGTAAGATAATCAGCATCATGTAGGACTGCATTTCTGTGACAGGCTGCTGGAGAATTGACACAGGATGTCAAGAGGCCGTTTTGTGCACTGTTACCATGATGCCATCGTGTTTCTGGATCATAATGTTCCCATTACCTGATTCTAGATACACCAAAGGAGTGTCAGTGGGGTCTGGGCTTACCTTAGCTGCTTGCTGGGCTAGAACTGATAGCACCCGAGCATGCTCATCTGATCGGATTCCGTGGCAGCCCATACTGAGCCCTTGTGAATCTGCACAGGACTCCAGCAGTGGGCGGCTTCCTCATTACGTCTTCCAGCTGCTGTGCTAGGGTAGCCACCACCCACCCACGGGCTGCCTGCTTCTTCGCTGCCGGTGTCCCATTTGAGTCTTAATAGCTCTTAACTGTTGTCTAATATTTCTGAAATGTCATAATTTTGATTACTGCTTAATAAAGCTTTAGCTATTTTCTTAATTTCTTTCAGCTCATGTTGAAACACTAGATAATAATGTTCATCATTTTTTGTGGCCACATTTTTCTCATGTGTTTTTATTATCTGTTAGAATGTGATTTATTTTACATGTATTATTTTTCCTACAATTTCTTCATGTGGACTTTCATTTTAACTTTCTAATGTTTAAACAAGTTCGGTTTTCCAGTGGTTTTATTTATTTATTTTTTTGGCCATCCCGTGTGGCTTGTGAGATTTAGTTCCCTGGCTGAGGATTGAACCAGCACCCTCAACAGGGAAAGCATGGAGGCCTTACTACTGGACCACCGAAGAATTCACTTCTAATAGTTTTAGATGGAAGAACTTCTGTAGGCTGAAGGAATGGACAAGTATAGTTTTTGAGCTTTGTGGCTCAAGACTTCTCTCCTTTGGGAAATATTTGTAAAATTTGGACTTTTGAGATATAGTAAAGCTATTTGCTTTTATATCTATATCTGTGCTTTGCAAATATTTTGCTTTTTGGAGAGGCATCTTCGAATGTATTTTGCTCTGTGATATGTCTTGAGTTCTATATTGCTTGGACTTTTGCCAACTTAGCATATGAATCTTACCTTTCCTAGGAGTTGTCATTCTTTACCCTTTGCTTAATTTATTTTCTGTTCCTAGTAATTTCTCTTCAGAATGGGTTTCTGTCTTCCTAAAAATAAGGAAATATTTGCAGGATAGTTGTGAAATCCTCTTACGGTCTAGATTCAACATTTTATGAATGTTCTCAGGACCCCTTGGAGATTTACCTTCTTTGCGTTTATCTTATCTTAGAGCCTGTGAGGCCATTATCGGACTTAGTCTAGTTCTCAGATTTCCATGGTTTCCATAGACTATTTCCTCTTGTTCTGATTTTGAGCTTGTTGATTTCTTTGTGAAGAGTTGACTTTTCTTTTGTTTTTCCAGGAGTGGATCCTTTCAATTAGCATTTTGGGGACCACCTCAAATAAAAGAACTCCCCTGCCCTAGTGCATCTCCCTGTTTATTTCTCTTACATCATTTATTATGATCTGTCATTACCTTGTCTACAGCTGTTCCTGTTTACTTTCTGCTAGTTCTCATTTGAACCTTAGCATCACAAGTGGGAATTCTTTCTGTCTTATTTATCAGTGTATTCCTAGAGCCTAGCGCAATATCTAGCATTTAGAGATGAGTAAATATTTGTTGAATAACTTCAGCTTATGGTCAGGCCTCTTCACCATGCTCCTGTGTGAAAATTAGGAAGTATTTGAAAGTGAGTGTACAAGTGATTTTTTTGGAAAAGCTATAATTTTTATAGTATACTCTTTAACACTGTACAACTGTGGATATTCAAAATTGTTTGAGTTGATTTCTGTTTTGCATTTTGAATTGGCTTTTTATTATATATGGTTTTTGTGTCTCAAACATTTTATGCTATATACATTTACTATTTATTAAATCATAATATCCTTGGCCACAGGTACCCCTTCTATACTTTTGTGGTGTTACCCTATTTAGTGTTTACACATAATGGAAGCTGTTTTACAGTCAGTGGATTGTGTGTTGTTATTGACTACTGTGTAAGAGGAGAATTATACATGATGCCTTGAATGAAATATGTGAAATCCTTTCATAGACTTGTAGAATATTAACATGGCCTCATGAATGGTGTTTTCTAGAGTTGTGCAAATGCACTGCTCCTATTAGAGCTGGAAGAAACTTGAGATCAAGGAATTCAACCTTTTGCATTACAGTTAAAGAAATTAAAGTCCTGAGAGATTATGTGATGTGCTTAACCTTACCCAACAAATTAGTGACCAAGCTCCAGGATCTTATCATTCCTAGTCAGAGGTGATTTCTTTTGGATGCGTTTTGTCACATTATTCAACCAACGGGCACAGGTTTTAGTAGGATATTTTAAAATTACCAGAAGAAAAATATTCTCAGACTTGGCTTGACTGACTTTTTCACATTGAAATTAGAGGTAGCTTTTGAGTATCCAAAACTCTCAATTTAAAATCGACTGGATTTACTGTTAAGTATCCTGAGCATCCATTAGCAGAAAAAAATGTTAAGTGCTCCATTTTTTTTGCCCAAGTGCTGCTTTTTTTGCGTTTAAGTATACTTAAGAGCAGCAATTTAAAAGATGTTGCCAGGCAGGCTTAAGATTTGAACATGTTTAATCAAAAGAAGATTTTCAATTTGCTGACTTGAACTCAAAATGTCCAGTAAATTATCTTCTTATAATGCATTTCAATAGTTTGTTCCTGACATGTAGTTGGTAGTATAATTAAATATACCACCTTAAAACATTTGCAAAATAGAGACATAAAACTTGGGAAAAAATTAATGTTGCATCCCCTATTTCAGTTGTACGTGTGTTTCACTATAGATTTTTATGGTCCTAATAGAAAAATTAATTATTCACAGCCTTGCCTTTTTTAGCCTATATCTAAGAGACTTAGTATGGCTCATTTTTATTTCCTTCAGTTTTCATCTTGCATTGGTAGGAATAAAAATGTACCTTTTAAAATGAACCCTGATGAAAAAGGGAAACCATTTTAGTCTTTAGCCCATCTGTTTTACCGGTTCTTCTTAACAAGTTCTCTGATAGTTGTTATTTGTATTTTGCTTTTTAAAATATATTTTAGAATGGCATATATTGAGCTTAATCTTAGTAGATTACTTTTCATTATTTGGATCATATAGTTTCTATACTGAATTCTGTCTTCTGTAATTCTTTTTTTTTTTTTTTTTTTTTTCTGATCATTTACTTGTTTTCTCAGACAATAGTTAAAATGTTAAACATTAGTCATGGAGCACCTAGAAGTATGTTTTGATCACATATTTTGGTGGCCAGAAACAGCCTCCTGTAAGCTAGACCCAAAAAGCCATTAATTTCTATTCTCTGTTATTCCTTGGAGTCTCTTCTATTTCATGTCTGCTGCAGTCTTACCTTACTACTGACTGCCTTATTCCCTCTCTTTTATCTCTTATTCTGTATACTTTTCCCTCTGTTTCATTGGTTCTACTTTTTATACATTATTTTCATATGACCCATTCTCTCTCTTAGCTAGGCTAAGAGATTGGCTGTCACTGACGTAGTTGAGTCACAAGTAAAAACATCACTGTCTGTCTGTGATTGCTTCTTCAGCAGAGGCTGTGGATGGGATGTTTCCCCTTTCAGAGATTAGGGCTAGTGAGCTAGTATCATGATTGACAGTTTGTAGTGAAAGAGGTTAATGCCTCTCGAGTGTTAGAAGAAGGAAAAACTATACCAGTCAGTAATGATGGTGGGTTCTATAGATCTTTGGGAGTTATGAGTAAGGATACTTAAGCACATGTTTTATAGAATGCTATCATAGTGGCTATGTCCCTGTTGATGAAGAGTAACGTTAATAATAGTCACTGTCACAACTGGTTTCTCACTTGCTTTCCAGGAGAGTGCAAATGGATTTTAGGAAGGAGCATCTGGGAGGAAAAACTAAAATTAATCTGTAGTTGACTTTAAGCTTTGAGGGATAATCTGTCACTTAAAAATTTTAAGAAACAGTTATATCTTTATTAATTGCTTCTTTATCATCTGTGTCTTCAAAAAGAAAGAAAAGTTGAGCCCGATTTGACCATCTGATGATGATGTAGTCAGTTTTCCATAAATATGAAAAGTTTGTCATAATATTTTTACAGTACTTTAATGCTTATATAAATAATGTTTATATATTTGTTTATATAATATGTTATATATTTATATAATGTTTAAAATCTGAATATGATAAGTAGAAGAAGATAAATAAAACTCAATAATGGTACTTATGCTTCATTTTGGGGATTCCTTGATAGCTCAGTTGGTAAAGAACCTGCCTGTAATGCAGGAGACCCCAGTTCAATTTCTGGGTTGGGAAGATCCCCTGGAGAAGGGAAAGGCTACCCACTCCAGTATTCTGGCCTGGAGAATTCCATGGAATCCCAAAGAGTTGGACATGACTGAGCAACTTTCACTTTGACTTTCATGCTTCATTATTGGCTTGTATCTGTGCTTTGTATATTTGATGTAAATTAGGTAATACCACACATGCTTATTAATTCAACTGGATACAAGTGAAAATCTCTGTCGTGTTGGACTCTTTGTGACCCCATGGACTGTAGCCTGCCAGGCTCCTCTGTCCATGTAATTCTCTGGGCAAGAATACCGGAGTGGCCAGGGGATCCTTCTCCAGGGGATCTTCCCAATCCAGGGATCAAACCCAGGTCTCCCACAATGCAGGCAGATTCTTTATCATCTGAGCCACCAGGGAAGCCCTGGAATACTGGAGTGGGTAGCCTATCTTTTCTGCAACAGATCTTCCCAACCCAGGAATCGAACCCTGGTCCCCTGGTCTCCTGGTGCATTCTTTATACCAGCTGAGCTATCAGGGAAGCCACAGTTGGATACAAATATATATAAATAATAATTTTTTAACAATAAAATCATGCTTCCTTCTTTTTTTTTTATATTGCAGAAATCCCTACAAGTTAGCTGGCATAGATCTGGCAGTATAGTGTTTTATGATTTATTTCCCTGCTATTGCAGCTAGACTCATAAGTGAGTCTCTATACATAGATCTTTATATACTGATGATTTTATTTTTATAGGATAGATTCTGAGAGTGCTAGGTGAAAGAATATGTACAGTTAGAATTTTGATAGATATTGCAAATTGACTTTCCATCAAGGTTGGAATAATGGACATGTCCACAGTTTCTCCCTGAGATTCCCTGTTAAGTAAAGATTTAACTTAATCAATTTGAGGGGTGAAAAAAGATATCTTAATGTGTTAATTTGTTTTCCCTGACACAGGGATTTAGAAAAAAAAATTTTGTTGTTATTTACTAGTCATTAAATTTTAATGACTCTTCAGTGACACGCATTCCACTCATTTTTTCATTTTATTCTCAAGTGAAACCCTGTTTTACTTATTTTGGATATGATTACTAGCTTGTTAGTCATATGAGTTGCAAGTACTTTTTCCTGAACTATTGCTTGTTTCCTGTCTTTTTAAAAAAGTTTTATATATTTTAGTTGGAGGATAATTACTTTATAACATTGTAATGGTTTTTGCCATACAGCAGTATGAATCAGCCATAGGCGTACACGTGTCTCCTCTCTCCTGAGCCCTGCTTCCACCTCCCTCCCCACCCCATCCCTCTAGGTGGTCACAGAGCAACGGCTTTGGGTGCCCTACGTCATACATCAGATTCACACTGGCTATGTATTACGTACAGTTGTGTATATGTTCCAATGCTATTCTTTCAAGTCATCTCACCTTCTCCTTCTCTCACTAAGACCAAAAGTCTGTTCTTTGTGTTTTTGTCTCCTTTGCTGTCCTGCACATAGGATCATTGGTTGCATCTTTCTAGACTTCATGTGTTTGTTAATATATGATATCTGTCTTTCTCTTTCTGACTAACTTCACTCTGTATATTAGGTTCTAGGTCCATCTACCTCATTAGAACTGACTCAAATGCATTCTTTTTTAAGCTAAGTAATACTCCATTGTGTGTATGTACCACAGCTTCCTTATCCATTCATCTGCCGATGGACATCTAGGTTGCTTCCATGTCCTAGCTTTTGTAAATAGTGCTTCAGTGAACATTGGGGTACATGTGTCTTTTTCAGTTATGGTTTCCTTAGGATATATGTCCAGTATATATCCCCAGTAGTGGGATTGCTGGGTCATATGGCAGTTTTATTCCTGGTCTTTTAAGGAATCTCCATACTGTTCTCCATGGTGCTTGTATCAGTTTGCTTTCCCACCGACAATGTAAAAGGGTTCCCTTTTCTCCACACCCTCTCCAGCATTTATTCTTAATAGACTTTTTGATGATGGCCATTTTGACCCATGTGATTCCTATCTGTTTTTATGGAGTTTTTTTTACAATACAAAATTTTAAAGTTTTTTAAATAAAATTTTTGTTTTAAAGCTTCTGTTTCTTGACAGAAAGATCTCTAACACTTTTTTGGTTGTATATATTGGCCCTCAGTTTTTTTCTGAGATATTTATGTATGTTTGTATGGTTATGTCTTTAATTGGAATTAATTTTGTATATGATATTAGGTAGGGGTTAACTTATTTTCTTCTTGTGGATATACAGTTGTATAAGCATCATTTAAATATGAAGTATCATTTCCATTGAAATAAAATATCACCTTCATAAAATATTAAGTTCTCATCCACACCGGGCTCAATTTCTGGATTTTTGTTTCTTAGTTCTTGGTTTGTTCCTATCCCTACTGTTTTAATTATAAAGAATTTGAAGTGTTTTAAAAGCTGATAAAATGATCTCTTCTCACTTTTTAAATAAATTTTCTTGGCTCTTTTTGTACATTTTTCTATATGAACTTTTTTGTATTGTGTACTCTTTGGGTAGAGCTTCTGATACCTCAGATTATGGACAGCCTGGCAGTCTTTGTCTTGTGGCCTGGCAGTCTTTGTCTTGTGGCTTTTTGTGTAACATTTTGTATATTGTTAGCTCTCTGTGGTTCTCCATGGGTCACTGGGAGCCACCTCTCAGCAACTAAATGCCTTCAGCTAAGAGAAGTACGTTCTTATATTCAGCAGTAAAGTTCTCCTGAAGCTCTTTGTGGGCCAGGGAGACTAGCCTGTTGTTCCAGGAGTGCTTGTTTAGTTACCGTATTTCTCTTGGGGAAAGGTGCATCCATGGATCTCGTGGTCCTCCTAGTACTAACAAGCTTTTGTGATAATTCTTAAAAGTTCTGGTTCTGGTCTCTGTTACCTTCTGGGCTTAGGAGAGGTACTTGGTAGTTGACTTAGTGTTGGAACTAGAGAGAAATCATCAGGAACATTTTCAAGCTTCCATCTTTCCAAGGCACCTTAGACCTGACCTCATTTCTGATCTGCATCATATTTCTCTTTTATCTATTTTTTAAATTAATACAATTGATTTACAATATTGTATAAGTTTCAAGTGTACATATTTCTCTTTTATCTTAGTATAAGCTTTAAATTACAGATAACAAATATATTAATATATTTGTTTAATATAATCAATATACTCTATGCTTTAATAGAATCACTTGAATTTTTTTCCTTTTAGTGCTATTTATGTATTTGCTATTTGTTCATATCTATCAAATATTTATTAAGCACTCTCTGTGTGGCAACTTTTAAGTTTGGAGTTAGGCAAATGAAGTGAATACCACCCAAATCCTGTCTTCTCAGCAGCACTGAACATAGTTTTTCACTTCTTTGTTCTCAAAGTACTTTCTTCATTTGACATCATGGTTTCTAAGTTTTCAGTTTCTTCATCTTTGGTCCATCTCAGTCTCCTTTGCTTGATCTTTCTCTCTGGCCCCCCAAATAATGGACCCTCCAGAGCATAATCAGTCCTTCAGCTTCTCTGTGCATGCCAAGTTGCTTCAATTGTATCCAACCCCATAGACTGTAGCCTGCTAGGCTCCTCTGTCTGTGGGATTCTCCAGGCAAAGATACTGGAGTGGGTTGCCATTTCCTCCTCCAAAGGATTTTCCAGACCCAGGGATTGAACCCATGTCTCTTATGTCTCCTGCATTGGAAGCAGCTTCTTTACCATTAGTGCCATGTTGGGGGGGGAGGGGGTGCAACTTCTCTTCTACCTCCTTTTTATCCCCTGAGTTATTTCATTCAGTGTCATAGCTTTATATGTTTTAGCATTTGATATACTGATGGCTCTATTTTTTCAGCTATGGCATTTTCCTTGAATTTCGGCCTCAGTTAATCCAGCTGCTGAAACTCCAGTGGGTTGTTTAATAGGCATTTCAAAATTCACAAGACCGTAACATTCTGTAACTATTTGCCCCTTCAGCTTTGCATTTAGTGATCTATCTGCTCATGTTTCAGATTATGACATGGCTAACTCCCTCACATTATCCAGGTCTGTTTCTCTTCTACTTTGTTTTGTTTTTCTTCATAGTACTGTTAATACTTACTGCTGCTTCGACATTGTATAGATGTTTGTTTATTAATTTTCTAGATGCTGAGAGACTTTAATCTCCTGCTATTGTTTTATTAGTTTCTTCTGTGTTTTTTACTTTATTTTTGTTTTCATTTAATTCATTGACTCACAATCTTAGCTTGAACTCTTATTATCTTACTGTTTTCCTCCAGTCCAAACTTTTTTTAAATTTTATTTTTTTATCTCTACCTTTGAGCCCTTTAATCCCAGTTAATACTGTTTCTTTAAGTTCCTCCTAGTTTTGCAAAGATTGTATCTGTCATTACTAGTCACTCTATTAATGTTTGTGTGCCTTCATGTGATAGTAATGTTACTACTATAACACCCAGTTCAAAGGATATCTTACTATGTTATTTTAGGCCATTTATATGTCTGACTGTTTTAGATTCTTTGTATTAATATTGTATTTAAAATTTTCTGTTTTCAGCCTGTCCTGCTTTCATTTAATCTTCTGTTAGCTCCTTTTTGCTATTTTGTTGTTGTTGGTATTCTGTCTCAAATAACTTATAAGATAGGTAGTATGTTTTTATTCTGAATTTCCGTATTCTTGAGTCTCTTTCTTTTTATCAGTTTCGGAAACATTATTCTTAAGAGCTATGAAAATGATGAAGTTAACTCACATGTCATTTGATCTCCCCTCCCCCAATGTATTATACTTTGTGATTTTTGTGGTCCCAATTTATCATAGTTATATTAGATTTTCTTTCATACTTTCATGTCAGAGTGATTTTTTCCCCCTAGTTTTATAGCTTTAGTTTTTAACAGTACTACAGTCTTTTCATAGAGTTCTTATCTTTGTTTTGTAATGCTTAATAAAACACATCTTTTTTTTCTGATTATATGTTGATGTGTTAGTTTTAGAATATTTGAAAAGTACAAAAAAGTGCAAAGAAGGAAGAAAGTTATTGTAATCTCACCACTGATAGCTACATTAGCAATTTAGCATATCTTCTTGGTCTTTTCTTTTCATGCACGGACATTATTATTACTTACAATGCTTGATTCAGTGTACATACTCTGTAAACTACCTTTTCCCTTCACTCACTGTGTAATAAACATTTGCCAACAGCGTTAAAGTGAGGCCATAATATACATTATGCTTACATGTTATTCTGTAACATAGACATTTCATAAGTTTTTTTAACACACCCTCTCGTTAGACAATTTGTTTACAGTTTCCTGTTATAAATTGAATTGTGATGAATATGGATGTTTTAAATCCCCTGGATTATTGTTTAGGTTAAGTTCCAGGAAGTGAAATATGCTAAAACTGTGTACTATGGTGATTAAAAGCATTGACTTCGGAGTCAGATCGCCTTGGGTTGAGATTCTTTTTTCGGTGTGTAGAGGGGCTTCCCTTGTAGCTCAGTTGGTAAAGAATCTGCCTGCATTGCAGGAGACCTGGGTTCGATTCCTGGGTTGGGAAGATCCCCTGGAGGAGGAAATGGCAACCCACTCTAGTATTCTTGCCTGGGAAATCCCATGGACAGAGGAGCCTGGCGGGGTACAGTCCATGGGGTTGCAAAGAGTCGGATGCGACTAAACCGCCACCACCACTTAGGTATATTAATTTATCTCTCTCAGTTTCTTAATCTGTACGTTAAAGGTAATAGTTTATATATGGAAAGCACTTAGACCAGGATGTCTTAGTCTGGGATGTCATAAAAGCTCAGAAATGTTAGATACAAACATCATCGTTGTCATCATGGCTGTTATCATTTTTATTTAAAAGGATATACATATTTGAAATGTTTTTGATATATAGTATATTAAAATTCTCTCTTGAAAAGTTGTATCAGTTTGCATTTCTGCCAGCAAAATAGGAGAGTACCATTTTACCAGCTCTGGCCAACAACTGCAGTTATGATTCGAATATGTTGTGAGTATAGGCTCAATTTTATAGGGATAATGTGTATCTTTGTTTCAATCTCTAATTTTTGGTTATTATTGATTTTGAATGGTTGGGTTTGCCAGTTTTTGTAGGGGCTATTTATACTTAGTCACTCAGTCGTGTCCAACTCTTTGTGACCCCATGGACTGTAGCCCACCAGGCTCCTCTGTCCATGGAATTCTCCAGGCAAGAATACTGGAGTGGGTTGCCATGCCCTCCTTCAGGGAATCTTCCCAACCCAGGGATCAAACCTGGGTCTCCCACATTGCAGGCAGAGTCTTTACCATCTGGGCCACGTGGGAAGGCTGTATTTATGATTAAGTGCTGTTTAAATATTCAAATTTTAATTAGCCTTTTGTGTTTTACATTGCCTATATTTTTCTAGCTGGTTTTTACCTTTTAGAATGCTTGAGGTCATTTCATGTATTCATGTTTTATCTTTGTAAAATGTGTATGTAAAGAAAATTCTTTTTCTTATAGTTCTATCTTTAAAAAATTTCATTCATCTTTTTGACATTTATTAAGTACCTTTTCTGCGATACGTATGCCTCTCATCTAGTTTCTCCTGTTGATGACGCCTTATATTACCATGGTACATTTGTCATGACCAAGATACCAACACTGATACATTACTGTTAGCTAAATTTCACATTTTATTTGAATTTTGTTAGATTTCCTATTAGTGTCTTCTGATCCAGGATCCCATTCAAGATACCATTACTTTTACTTATTTTGTTCCTTTACTCTCTTCTGGTCTGTGATGGCTTTTTGATCTTTCCTTATTTTTCATTATATTGATAGTTTGAGGAGTACTGGTCATGTATTTTGTTGAATATTTGTAAGTCTGAATCTGTTTGATGTTTTTCTGATTGTTAGACTAGAGTTATTTATATCACTAGAGACTCAGGGATATTTGGGTTGTAATCCAGTACCTCATTATTTATTTTGCTGTTTAGTTATTTTAGCTTTGGCCATTCATTCTCTCAGGTTGGCTCCTCTGTGTCCCTTTGACATGCCCCACCCCCCCGACCTTTGTGGTTGTTTTGAGCACTACAAGATGTTCTAGACTAATGTTCTGAATTCCCTGCTCTATGCCTAGAATCAGCTCCTTTCCCAAGAATCCCTGTTTCTTTTTATTGGACTGTGGTCTGTAGAAACCAAGAATTGGTATTGAGTGTACTCACTGCTACTGGAGTGTCACTGATTGTAGTCCCTATTAGTGAACAGAGCTGGGAGTACGTGCCAGTGTGTGTGTGCACACTCACATATAATTATTGAATCTCTTTATCTGTATCTATATAAAGCTGAATATTAATATGAGTTCACACTGATGTCTCTGACTCTATTTCAGTACCCTTGGATTCATTCCAACCTTCATCCCCTTGCTTTTCTGTTACTTTCTACTCCAAAGTGAGAAGCTTGACTCCCATCATCTACTGTCCATTTACTGTTTGTTTGACACCAGTATAAAGTGTTTCAGAATTAACCCATATCCCTCTGAGAAATAACTGTATCAAATAAAGTAGTTTTTTTAATGTGTGATTCTGTTTGTCTTTAGCCTTACAATTTCCAGTGAAAGCACCACCTTCCAAAATTACATATATCAGTTCCTTTTTTCATAGGTCTGTTTTAGGTGCTGGGGTTAAAAGAACTTCTTGATTCAAAGATTGAAAAAAAAAGATTTATATATTTATATAAACATATACATATATGTGTGTGTATGTATGATATCATATTATATTAATTATTAGGTCTTTTATTTATTTACCTTAAATTCCTAAATATAAATATATACACACATATATATGTGTGCATAAATTTATAGTATTATTAGTATTTATTACTTTGTTTACCTTAAATTCCTAAGTACACCCGCAGTTCATTTTGTCACTTGATATGAAGTAGAGCTCTCTCTCTGTGTGTACACATATATATAAATAAAATGCTTTTTTTCAGTTGTTTAAAATACTACCTTTATCATATTTAAAAACCTTAAAACTGCTAGACATTTTCTGTGTTTCTTGTTCTGTTTCCTCTTTTTTCTTCTTATTCAAGTTCCCAGTGTTATATAACTTAGTGATAATTTTAGCATCTGGTAGATTATTCCTCTTTACATATTTTTGTTCACTTATTCTTTTTAATTAAATGTATAATTTCCTTTTTTTTAATTTCAGGAACATTTTAGTTGATAAACCAAATGACCAGTCTTCAAGGTGGTCTTCAGAGAGCAACTACCCTCCTCAGGTAAGATTATGTTTAATTCCTGATTCCATTTAGAAGTCATATTTTAAATAGGCAAGTACTGAATGGTTAACAGTTATCTGGGTTACATCAGTAGTTTATTCAGTCTTTGAAACTGTTAGGTAAATTTTTATTTCCCCTTTTTTTGTTTGTTTACATTTTGGAAGAATTTTTATTTCACAGGCAAATGTAGTGTGGGGTTTGATGAAGCATAGACTTTATTTCTCTCTACTGGAACATTTAAAATCTAATTTTAGAGGGGGGCTTACTAATGATACAAAACTTAGTCTCTTGTTACATTTTGAGAAAAATGTTAACTAAAAAGAACAGGTTATGGTCCTGGTTACTGTTCTGAATAGTAACTGATCAGAGTACAGATCTGAACAGTTTGTGGCTTCTACTGCACTTAAACTCAAGTCATTCTGTAAATATTTAATGTGATGTTAGTAAATTGAACTTTTACTCAGTGATTCAGTAACTGCCTTTTAGAAAAAATAAACTTAACGTAGTTTGTTATTTTACTAAAGAAGTGTACTTAGATGGTATTAGGACCGTGAACTAAATTGTTTCCTTGACAAATAGTGTCTGAAATCATCTGAAGTAAAAAATAATCATTTTTCATTTATACACTTTCAGCATTTACACTTATTATGTCCATATCCTGGAGGAAATTAATGCTCTGATAGGTAAAGAAGTTGGATAAATAAAACTTCATTTTTAATTTTACAATAATTCTTGGAAACCTAGTCTCTGTACTTATTTTTCCTTTTAATTGCTTTTTACTGTGTACAAACCTTTTTGGATCACCTCATGTTTTAAGTGTTTCATTGCAAAATATGCTATATTCAAAGGGAAAAAATATACATACTTATATATAAAATTCAAAGACTAATAAATACTTATGTACTCTTCAGCCATCTTTAGAAATGGAAAACCACTGCAACCTTTGAAGCTTCCTGTGAGCCCCATCTTGCATCTGTCCTCTAATCCCACTTCCATAATTATTATTTCATATTTGTTAACCATGGGCTTCCCTGGTGGCTCAGACGGTAAAGCGTCTGCCTGCAATGCAGGAGACCCGGGTTTGATCCCTGGGTCAGGAAGATCCCCTGGAGAAGGAAATGGCAATCCACTCCAGCACTTTCGCCTGGAAAATTTCCATGGACTGAGGAGCCTGGTGAGCCACAGTCCATGGGGGTCACAAAGAGTCGGACACGACTGAGTGACTTCACTATTTGTTAACCGTATTCTCACAATATTATATATGTATATGTTTGTAAATTCCTGTGATTTAAATTTTGTCTGACTTTCAGTTCAGTTCAGCTGCTCAGTCGTGTCCGACTCTTTGTGACCCCGTGAACCGCAGCATGCCAGGCCTCTCTATCTATCACCAGCTCCTGGAGTCCACCCAAACCCATGTCCATCGAGTCAGTGATGCCATCCAACTATCTGATCCTCTGTCGTCCCCTTCTCCTCCTGCCTTCAATCTTTCCCAGCATCAGGGTCTTTTCAAATGAGTCAGCTCTTCGCATCAGGTGGCCAAAGTACTGGAGCTTCAGCTTTAGCATCATTCCTTCCAAAGAAATCCCAGGGCTGATCTCCTTCAGAATGGATTGGTTGGATCTCCTTGCAGTCCAAAGGACTCTCAAGAGTCTTCTCCAACACCACAGTTCAAAAGCATCAATTCTTCGGCACTCAGCTTTCTTTATAGTCCAACTCTCATATCCATACGTGACCACAGGAAAAACCATAGCCTTGACTAGACGGACCTTTGTTGGCAAAGTAATGTCTCTGCTTTTGAATATGCTATCTAGGCTGGTCATAACTTTTCTTCCAAGGAGTAAGCGTCTTTTAATTTCATGGCTGCAGTCACCATCTGCAGTGATTTGGGAGCCCCCCAAAATAAAGTCAGCCACTGTTTCCACTGTTTCCCCATCTAATTCCCATGAAGTGATGGGACCAGATGCCATGATCTTCGTTTTCTGAATGTTGAGCTTTAAGCCAACCTTTTCACTCTCCTCTTTCACTTTCATCAAGAGGCTCTTTAGTTCTTCTTCACTTTCTGCCATAAGGGTTGTGTCATCTGCATATCTGAGGTTATTGATATTTCTGCCGGCAATCTTGATTCCAGCTTGTGTTTCTTCCAGTCCAGCGTTTCTCATGATGTACTCTGCATAGAAGTTAAATAAGCAGGGTGACACTATACAGCCTTGACGTACTCCTTTTCCTATTTGGAACCAGTCTGTTGTTTCATGTCCAGTTCTAACTGTTGCTTCCTGACCTGCATACAGGTTTCTCAAGAGGCAGGTCAGGTGGTCTGGTTTTGACTTTATGTAAATATAATAGAAATTGAATCCATTTATACATTTTCTGTGGCTTTTTGTTTGTTTGTTAAACATTATGATATTAATGTTGCCGAGTATAATTGTAGTTTGTTAGTTTTGACTGACCTTCCCCAGTGGTGCTAACTTGTAAAGAACCAGCCTGCCAGTGCAGGAGACATAAGAGACATGGGTTCGATCTCTGGGTTGGGAAGATCCTCTGGAGGAGGGCATGGCAACCCACTCCAGTATTCTTGCCTGGAGAAGCCCATGGACAGGGGGACCGGGTGGGCTATAGTCCATAGGTTGCAAGGAGTCAGACACAATTGAAGTGACTTAACACATACAGTTTTAACTTTTTGGTAGTTTAGTATATCAGTATGCAAAAATATATTTATCCATTTTTCAATTTGATAGGCTTTTTAGTTTTTATAGTTTTTGCTGTTAGGAACAGAGTGCTATGAACATTCTTGTATGTTTTTTCCTGGTACACACATACAAGAGTTTCTTTAGGGTATATACCTTGGCATACAGTTGCTGTATCATAGAGGATATGTGTATTTGAGTTCTATCTGGTAATGCAAAAATTTTTAGAAAATGTCTCTCTGGTTTGTACTCTGATTGGCAGTGTATGAAAGTTGCTGTGTCTTGTACTCTCCCCATCACTTCTATGACTGATTTTTAGATTTTGCCAGACTGGTGGATTGTTCATTGTAACTCAGAGTTAGGTTTCTGTGAGCCTCTTGTTACTCTTGGTTACTGGATTTTTATCTACCAGTCCATACAATAATGTTGCTTTATATGCATTTCTGTTTAAAGTCATCTTACTTTGTGTATATGGTTTATTCATTTCATTGAACTCACAGCCAATAGCACTGTAACTCTTGCCCGAATAAAGCTTATCTGACAAAGATATTTTCTCTATAAGGCACATCGCTGCCTTGTATTTAAAAACACCAGGCAGCACTTCAGCACTACACTTTGGGGGCCCTTTTAGCAGTGAAACACCAACAGCAAACACAAAAATATTTTAAAATGTGGCACTAAATAGACCATGAGAAAGACACTTGTATGAGAGCAAGTATGTAGGGTCCCTTGTTTGACCTTAAGCTCAGAGAGTGTGCGTGAATGCCAGGTCAGTCAGTAAGTTGTAGCCACCTCTTTGCAACCCCATGGACTAGCCCACCCGGCTCGTCTGTCCATGGGATTGCATATGGCCACTTCAATTTTTTGCTGTTCTGTGCATGTCCAGGAATGACTTGAGAATATTGATTTGATGTTACAAATAAATTTCAATGAGTAGATGAATTTGCAAGTACCAGATCCGTGAAAAGATAGGAACAGCTGTACTGTAACCAACAATTCATTTATCATATTTTTAACAGGTCTGAGATTAGAAAGAAAGGAAAAGAGGACTCTGAAAAATCAAAAACAATGTGATGAGATTTTTAGGTTCTAATAGCCTTTTCTTAAGAATCCACTTTGCATTTAATGTTATTCTGTTTGGTTCATTGTTTCTTCAGGTTTCAGCAGCTGGAAGCAGCTTTATGCATGGGGACTATAGCTATGAAAGATAAGCACATCAACAGCAAGTTGATAACTGGCAAAGTGTCATAAAAGGGAAGATAGAATAAGTAACAAATAGAAAACCAACAGTATGACATTTAGTGGGTCTTTAGTGCAAGAATACTCTGTATTTCATTAACCTCTAGGATATTGTTTATAGTAAACTTTCTACGGTGATGAATATATTCTTATAATCTGCACTGTATTGTATGGCAGTTGCTAACAGCAGATAGCTGTTGAGTATTTGAAATGAGTCTAGTACAACTAAGGAATGCAGTTTTAAATTTTACTTAATTTTAATTAGTTTAGAATACTTAGCCCCAGGTGGCTAGTGGCTATGTATTAGACTTCATAGATCTAAGGCATTGCTGTTATTAGGATATACGGTTTGATATATAGTGCTCGACTTTGTCAGTAAGATATTGTAATTATGTTTAGTATGTGCAGCTTAAGTGGATACAGAAGTTACTGTGTAGTTATTTAGAAAAGGATGGGAAACAAACTCAAAGCCTCTCAACTACTCCTTTTTTAACCATAAAGAGGAAGGACTATGTGTATACATGGGTGTTAGGAGGTATGGCATGTTTTGAGAATGGCATCCCAGAGTGAATGAACTCTAAACAGTTTTCTAAAGCTTGTGTTGGACTATGAATGGGGTAGATAAAAATATAAATATTTTTCTTGTAATGTATGTTAAGAATTTTTTTTCAGGTGGTACTCAATTGTCAGGACATGAATACTTATTGTTTGGATGTAACTACTTAGTAAGTAGAACTGTTAATATTTCTTTTGACCTTGGAGTCTATATTAGTCATTCAGTTGCTGTGTAACAAATTACCACAGAAGTTAGCAGTTAAAAACAAACATTATTTCACCCTGTTAGGGTCAGATTTTGGCTCAGGAGAAAAAGAGTACTTATCTACAAGGTAATGGCTGAATACATTTTTCATGGAGTATTGTCAGTCATTTAAATACAGTGAACTGGCTTCATACCAGTTAACTTGGAGGAATTTCCTCCATAAAATGAAAAAACCATGATGCAGAGAAACATCTGTAATAGGATCCTACTATTGTTACCTGAATAACAACTCTCTGTCCTTCAACAGTGTGTATGTATGTATATGTGTGTATTTTTATTTGATACAGTGAGACCAGGTAAAGATATGAAAGGATATATATCTGGTTGTTGACATTGGTTATTTAAGAGAGGAGGAGATGAGAGAGGAAAGAGAGATAAAAGAACCATTTGAAAGAGTTATTCCCATGAAAAACAACATATATGATATTCAAATTATGTAAAGTGTATGTCTGTGTAAGTGTGTACAACAGGGTTCAACTGAATCATCAAAATGGTGGTGGTTGTATCAGAATAATGGAATTTAGGAATTTTAATTTCTTTTAAATTTTGTTCTTACACTTTTGTTGTGATTCTCATTTTCAACTTACAATTTATATAATTAGAAAAAAGAGTGAAAGCCATTTCCATTGTGGAAGGAAGCAAATACTTGGCGACTTAGTGAGGAAAGCATTGCTGTCAATTTTGGATCGTCTGTCCATACTGGTAGAGAGTAAATGTAGCATGAACGAAAACCCCATACCTACTTTAAGATAGTAATTTCCTCCTTCTCCCACATCAGATATGTTTTATAGAAGTTACTAATACTGCCATGGAAAACACGTCTTTCAGGGTGACTGGGGAGTGCCCTAGGGTTGATTAAAATGTCCAGGTGGTTATATATGTCTTGATAATTGTTTTAAGAAAGATTAAATCATAATTTTTCTGCTACAACTATAATTTCTTTATGAGGTAGTTTAAATAAAAGTACTATATTAGGTAATAGTCTTTGCTTTCTGGGCCTGGAGAGAGAAGAGTTGAAAGTTTAACAGATTGTGGGCATTCTGCTATTGAAGGTCAAGAAACTTCAGTGATTATTTAATACAGTTGGGGTATGTGTATATTATAGCTTTTGCAATACACTCCTGTTATTCTTTCTGTTAGGTGAACCATAACAATATTATGGGAATAAGATTTTGTAAAGTGAGGAATAAACAGAAAATATATGTATTTCGATGTAATTTCTATCTGTGGAACCAGGGTGCCAGCAAATTTATGAAGTTTCTCTATGGTGTTTTGCCCTGGTTTGTGAAAAGAACATTGTATGTGTTCAATAATACAGTTTTGTTTAATATAATTTACATATAGTGAAATGCATGAACCTAAAGTGCATGGCATTCATTTTGAAAAATGCACACATTAATTTATATGCTTATCAAGAAGTCAAGCATTTTCATTACGTCAGAAAGATTCTTTCTGTCCCTTAGCAGTGAATCCTTCAGTCTCCCACCCTTTACCCGGAGGCAAGAGGATTTCTTTTGCCACAGATTAGTTTTGCTTGTCCTGAAATTTAATAGAAATGGAGTCAGAGCATATACACACTCTTTCGTATATGGCTTTTATACTTCGGATTTTGAGGGGGGGTTGCTATCCACTTCATGCGTGCATCAGTATTTCATTTCTTTTCATTAACAGAATACCGTTTTTTCCTATGGATATACCACAATTTGTTCATATGTTTTCCTATTTATGGATATTTGTTACATTTAAGTTTTTGGTGATTGTGAAGAAAGCTTATATAAATATTCTTTTATAAGATTTTTTAAATGATACGTATTTTCAATTATTTGAGATAAATGTTTGGAGGTAAAGTTGCTACATCACAAGGTAGAGATACAGTTGATCCTTGAACAATGCAAGGAGGTGGCAACTCTTCTTCAGCTGAAAATTTGCATGTTAACTTCTGACTCCCCCAAAACATTATTCATAGCCTACTGTTGGTCCAAAACCTTATTGATAACATAGTCAATTAACAGGTATTTTGTGTGTTATATGTATTATTTATTAATACTGTATCTTATAATAAAGTAAGCTAGAGAAAAGAAAATGTTAAGAAAATCATAAGGAATAGAAAGTACTTTTACTCTACTATGTTTATTGATATCATAAGTTTATGCTGTGTACAAGATGAATGGTCTGTCCATATCTACATCAGTATTTTATTACATGATACAAAACTCTGTAGATGTATTACCAACACTAGAGACCAAAAATGAAAATGTGGAAAAGAAATTTGTATATATTTACAGGTATAACCATTCATTGATAAATGAAGAAGCAGGAATATGATTGCTTTATGGTTCGGTTCAGTTCAGTCGCTCATCGTGTCCGACTGTTTGTGACCCCATGAATTGCAGCATGCCAGACCTCCCTGTCCATCGATCGGGACACCTGTGGTGTGCACCCAAACTCATGTGCATTGAGTCAGTGATGCCATCCAGCCATCTCATCCTCTATTGTCCCCTTCTCCTCCTGCCCCCAATCAGGGTCTTTTCCAATGAGTCAACTCTTCGCATGAGGTGGCCAAAGTATTGGAGTTTCAGCCTCAACATCAGTCCTTCCAATGAACACCCAGGACTGATCTCCTTGAGGATGGACTGGTTGGATCTCCTTGCAGTCCAAGGGACTCTCAAGAGTCTTCTCCAACACCACAGTTCAAAAGCATCAATTCTTCAGTAGCATTGTAATTGATACAGTTGCTTCACAGTACCTTACCCTATATACTAATGAATGAGTATACCATAAAATATTTATGGTATATTTTATTGCAGTTGTATTCATAATACAGTACTTAAAACATTATTGACATTGTCTCAAAAGCCTCTTGCCAGGGTCCAGCCCCGGTGGATCTAGGGTAATTTGAAGGGGAGACGGAATCGGCGTCCTAGGAAAAAACTTATTTAATTACAGATATAAAGAGAGATTAGAAAAGAATAGTGTAGTAGGAAAATTAGTGGAGAAAAAGAGGCTGAATAACTTGGTTTACGTGGAATACCAATAAAACTCCAAGACAAGGAATTTGCACCACCTATGTAGGCCACAGGCATCTTTCCGTTCTCCCGAAGGAGAGGAGGCACTGAAGCCTCCCCGGTCCGATCTTAGAAGCCCAGGCAAAATTAGCAGGCTTGGTGAGTACCCACGTTCCAGATGGGAATTCAGCCAGAAGGGGAAAGAAAGAACGACATGGGGGAAATCAGTCTTTCCAGAAACTGATCCGATTTCTGTATTTTTCAGGTTTGCTTATATACTTTTTGTTATACATAGGGATGAATACAGAGTCACGTGGGGGTCAGCAGACCTGACCCTTGTCACAATCAGGTGCTTCATATAAAATTATACAAAGGTCTTGGGGTTTTACATCATCTTCTGGCCATGAGGCCTGCTGACATTTTATGGCCCTTTCTGATAACGGTCAGTCAACCAGAAAACTTATTTTTTCCAGGGGTGATTTTTTTTCTTAAACCAAGCGCCACCCTCCAAATAAAGTTGCATTCCTATAGGGTGAGGGTGTAGTGGGTTACAATCAAGAAAAGGAATTTACTTAGCCTAAGGTTTAACATGATTACTCTTAAAGGTTAATACTTATTTCTCCTATATGCTAGTTATATTCATTATACGGGCAGGGAATTTGGAGATTTAGCAGCAAATATTGGCTCAACAAATGAAAACCCTTCACCAATATAATTTCTAATCAATGTACTATACTATACTAATAATTTTCTAACTTCTCAAGAGTCTGTATATAGAAAGTTTAAAGCATCTCGTGCCTCTCACAGTTGGGAGGCTGTAAACAATCACATGTGGCTGGACGAACCTGCTCAGGCAGGCTAGAGAACCTTCAGAGGAGTTTGTAAGTTGAAACACTCTTGTCACGCCCAGGAATTTTTATTAACTGGAGCTGCAAGTTAACTCCTTCTCCGAGAGAAATGGTGATGAGGGAGAACCCCCCGTAAAGTCAGAGGTGTAGGTGAGAGCATAAATCAGACTCTGGTTTTGGGGGTAGATGCTCGGGAACAGGGGGTTTCCTGAGGCTCAATCCCACAGCCGAAGCCTCCTTCCTCATGACCTTTGCCATGGGCGGAGTTCCTCACGCTGGCTCCCGGCAGCCTCTTAACTGTGTTGATAGGTTGATATGTAATTTTTCCAATTACTAAAGAGAGAGGGGGCATACTGTATGATACTGTTGATATCAAATTATCAAATAGTGATAATTATTTGAAAATAAAGTTGCAAAACAATAAGAAAACTATTAATTTTATATAAAATGTTAGTCACCTCATGCCTATGTAAGGATTGGCTATCTATTTCAGTACAAGTCTCGTACAAAAGTCAGAAGTGTTCTATACAATGAATACTTAGGCAGTGATGATCACACAACAGTGGCTTCGTATAGTTCTTGCTGGCCAGTTACTAAATGTTCACGCAATGACACACACATGCGCAGCAGAGAGGTTTGTCAGGTGTGTGGCATGATGATTGCTTACTGCTCATTGAGTGGACATGGGTCATCGTAAAGTTCTTGGTTCCTGTCATGTTCGTGTTGAGTAGGCTGTGGAGGAGGAGGAAGATGAGGGGTTGGTGTCACTGTCTCAGGAGTGGCCTCAGTGGAAGACAGAGAGGAGTTGCCAGGAGAGGCAGGCACACTTGTGTAACTGTGCGTGAATACCTGGTAGCTTCTGACTTTTCTGCTTTTCCATTACTGTAGACATTTTTTTATACAGTAGCAATCCTTCTTCCACTCTTTGTTTTAGTTTTAGTGCCTCTTGTCATGAAGGAGTCCATGCCGTAAAAGAAGTCACAAGCAGTATTGAATAACTGGAACCCTTCTTTCTGTCAGGTCGTCTGTTGTCAGTTTGTTTTCTGGCACAGCTTCTTCTGGTGTTTCTTCCTCGTCGTCTGGCGCTAGTTCGGAAGCACTTAATCTCCATCAAGTTATCTACTTTTAATTCCTCTGGTTTGATGTCTGTTAGCTCTTGAATTTTTCTAAGATCTGTATTTTGAAATCCTTCATCCCTCACCTTTTTTTTGATATCAACTCTCTCTTTCAAGATTTCCTTGATTGGCTCTGCTATAAATCCTGTGACATCATATGTGAAATCTGGACACAGTTTTCACCAGCAGGAATTTATTGTTTTGGGCTTAAAGGCTTTCACAGCTTTTTCTACAATAACCATGGCATCTTCAGTGGTGAAATTTTTCCAAATGTTCATGATGTTCTATCAGAGTTTTCTTCCATAGCATTGACAATCTTTCCCATGGAGTATGAGCCTTAAAGATCTTTATGACTCCTGATCTAGAGGCTGAATTAGAGACACTGTATTTGGGGGCAAGTAGACCACTTTGACGGAGAAGTCAGTGGCAACCCACTCCAGTATTCTTGCCTGGAAAATCCCATGGGCGGAGGAGCCTGGTAGGCTGCAGTCCATGGGGTTGCACAGAGTCGGACACGACTGAAGTGACTTAGCAGCAGCAGCAGCAGACCACTTTGACACCTTTGATGTTGCACTCACAGAATTCTAGGTAGCCAGAGGTATTGTCCAGTATGAAAGGAGCTTTAAAAGGCAGTTTCTTACTGGCAGAACAATTCCTGTATCAAGGACAAAGCATCAGTGGAGCCAATCCAGAAAAAGGGTTTTCACCCAAGCCTTTTTATTGTACAACCAAAAGACTGGCAGGTAGTGTTTATCTTTTCCCTTCAAGACTTGGGGTTGGCAGCATTATAGATAACGACAGTCCTGATCATAATCCCGACTGCATTTACGCAAAACAGTAGAGTTAGCCTACCCTTCCTGCTTGCAGGGCCACCAAAGATGGACAGGTCATAGTGAAGAGTTGTGACAAAATGCGGTCCACTGGAGGAGGAAATCACAACCCACTCCAGTATTCTACTGTGAGAACCCCATGAACAATATGAAAAGGCAAAAAATATGACACTAGAAGATAAGGCCTGCAGGTTGGAGGTGTTCCGTACGTTACTGGGGAAGAGTAGATGGCAATTACTAATAGCTCCAGAAAAAATGAAGGGGCTGGACCAAAGCGGCAATGACACTCGGTTGTGGGTTAGCCCTCATATTCAACAAAAGAGTCCAAAATGCTGTACCTGGGTGCAATCTCAAAAACGACAGAATGGTTTGTTTCCAAGACAAATTATTTAGCATCACGGTAATCCAAGTCTGTCCCCCAACCACTAATGCCAAAGAAGCTGAAGTTGACTGGATCTTTGAAGACCTATAAGACCTTCTAGAACACACACACGAAAAGATGTCCTTTTCATCATAGAGGATTGGAATGCAAAAGTAGGAAGTCAGGAGATACCCAGAATAACAGGGAAGTTTGATCTTAGAGTACAAAGTGAAGCAGGGCAAAGGCTAACCAACTTTTATCAAGAGAACATTCTGGTCATAGTAAACATGCTTTTCCAACAACCCGAGAAACCTTTCTACATGTGAACATCACCAGATGGTCAATACCGAAGTCAGATTAATTATTTTCTTTGCAGCCACAGGTGGAGAAACTCTATACAGTCCATAAAAACAACATGATCTGACTGTGGCTCAGATCATGAGCTCCTTATTGCAAAATTCAGGCTTTAAATTCAAGAAAATAGGGACAACCACTAGACCATTCAGTTACAACCTAAAGCAAATTCCTTATGACTGTACGGTAGAGGTGACAGGGATTAGGTCTGGTAGACAGAGTGCCTGAAGAACTATAGATGAAGGTTCATAATATTGTATAAGAAGCAGTGACCAAAACTATCCCAAAGAAAAAGAAGTGGTTGTGTGACGAGACTTTACAAATAACTAAGGAAAGAAGTGTCTGAAACAACAGTCCCCTCCTGTCGACAGAGGGTAAGAGGGGATGACAGAAGGGGACTGTTGTGTTCAGTTCAGTTCAGTTCAATCACTAGGTCATGTCCAACTCTTTGCAACCCCATGGACTGCAGCACTCCAGGCCCTGTCCATCACCAACTCCTGGAGCTTACTAATACTCATGTCCATTGAGTTGATGATGCCATCCAACCATCTCATCCTCTGTCGTCCCCTTCTCCCTCCTTCAATCTTTCCCAGCATCAGGGTCTTTTCCAGTGAGTCAGTTCTTTGCATTAGGTGGCCAAAGTATTGGAGTTTCAGCTTTATCATCAGTCCTTCCAATGAATATTCAGGGTTGATTTCCTTTAGGATTAACTGGTTGGATCTCCGTGCTGTCCAAGGGACTCTCAAGAGTCTTCTCCAACACCACAATTTTTTGGTGCTCAGCTTTGTTTATAGTCCAACTCTTACATCTATACATGTCTACTGGAAAAACCATAGCTTTGTCTAGACGGACCTTTGTTGGCAAAGTAATGTCTTTGCTTTTTAATATGTTGTCTGTGTTGGTCATAACTTTTCTCCCAAGGAGTAAGCGTCTTAATTTCATGGCTGCAGTCACCATCTGCAGTGATTTTTTGACCCCCCCCCCCCAAAAATAAAGTCTGTCATTTTTTCCACTGTTTCTCCGTTTGCCATGAAGTGATAGGACTTCATGAAGTGACTGTTGTTTTAGACACTGATTTATTACACTGAGATTTACACAGATATATAATCTTGGACTTTTCTAGTGTCATTTCCATGCTGCCTATTTCTTTGTCAATCCTTCCCATCAGAGTAAATGATATTTCAATTACCCTGTTATTCAGGTCAGAAACTAAATCACCACTATTGCTACTTTCTCCCCTCCCTATACTTTGGCCACCTGATTCGAAGAACTAACTCATTTTAAAAGACCCTGGTGCTGGGAAAGATTGAGGGCAGGAGGAGAAGGAGGTGTCAGAGAATGAGATGGTTGGCTGGATCACCGACTCAATGGACATGAATTTGAGCAAACTCCTGGAGATGGTGAAGGACAGGGAAGCCTGGCATGCGGCAGTCCATATGGTGGCGTAGAGTAGGACAGGACTGAGCAACTGAGCAATCCATCCCTATATGCAGCCATTACTTAGTCCCTTTCGTTCTTGCTCCAAAATATATGTCAAAACTGTCTAATCCTCTCTGTCTCCACACTTCCTGAGTGTAAATCTCCTTCATCTCTCCTTTTTTGGAATTATTATAACTGTATCCAATTCATCGGCCATTTCCTCTGATCCATTTTCTACCAGATAGACTGTGTGTGATGTTAATCATATCTTGGCTTTCCATTGTGCTTAATAGATTCTATGGCATTTATGATGGATGATATGGTAACTTCTCTTCAATCTCAACATATACCATTCTCTACCTTGCTTACTAGGCTCCAATCATGCTGGCCTTTTAGCAGTTTCCAGAACTCATTTTTCATAAGCCTTTTTGCCTGACTGGCTCTGTGTAGTAGGTGATTAGTGCTCCCCACTACCCTCTGGGGGGAAAAAAAAGATATGTGCAACCTCAGAATGTAACCTTATTTCAAATGAAGGTTTTAGCAGATGTAATTAAGATAAGGGTCTCAAAGTGAGATCATCCTGGATTAGATTGAGCCCTAAATCAAATGACAAGTGTTTTTATTAGACACAGAAAAGGAGAAAACACAGAGGGACACAAAGAAGAAGGTCATGTGACGGATGGAGACAGAGGTTGGAATTAACGCTGCCACAAGCAAAGAGCACCAGGAGCTACTAGATACTGGTAGAGGCAAAGGAGGATCTGCTCTTAGAGCCTTCGGAGGGAACATTGTCCTGCTAACATCTAGAGTTCAGACTGCTGGCCTTCAGAACTGTGAGAGAATAAATTTCTGTTGTTTTAAACCACCAGGTTTGTGGTAATATGTTATGGCAGCCTGAGGACACTATGCTGCCTCATCCTTTAAGGCTCAGCTCCTGGGAGATACTTTTGATGATAGACCTGTCTAAAGCAAAAGTATTCTCCTTTTATATCATCTTATTTCTTATAAATTGTTAATATTCATATGATTTAAAATGATTTTTATATATATTTTATTTTTAATATTGAAAAATCACTGTGGGCTGAAATTGTGAGCAGTTTTGAACATTAAATTTTTTTTATTGTTTGCTTAATTCTATGCCTAATTTAAGAATCATGTAATAGATAGTTCTTTGATCCTTTATGAACCTAAGTTGCTTTGATAAAGAGATTGTGAGTCATTATGTTTTGTTTTAAAATTAATTTATTAATACATAATTTAAAGGTTGGTAATAGAGATTGTAAAATAGTTTTTTTCAAATGTTCATTCTCTTTTTTTTTTACAGTTTCTGTTACTAAATCTACAGCAGTTATTTCTTTAAATTAAAAGTGACAGAAATCTATTTAACTATGGGATAACACTGTTTAATAGTAACATATTCATCATTGAGGCCAAAGAGTTTGAAAAATGAAGTCACAAAATTTATACATAATGTGGTTAAACACTAAGATTTTTACCTGTAGTGTATTTGTCAGATCATTGTGCTTTACTTCAGTTAGAGAATTTACATTTTGCTTACATAATTTTTAATAACAAAATCCTGTTTGGCATAAATAAAATTATATATAGACAAATGCTTTCTATTGTATTTAGAGCTGTTGTATATGGGGTGATGGATAGTGTACAATAGATTGTATTAATGTAAAGATCTGTTTTTACTACCTGACTAACCAATAGTCAGGGAAAACTGACTTTTAAACTTGAGAATTTAAAGAATGACCAAAGAGAGAAAGAAGGGGAAAGAGATGGGAGGAAGTGGAATTTCATGAGAAACCTAGAGATATGAATACTTTCTTACCTGGCTGTGTAGTCTTTTCTCCAATATACAGCTGTATTCTTACGAAACTCAATGAACCAAAAATCATGTTACCACACCTATTAATTTGATATGGATGAGAAGGATAATGATTTAAGACTAGCAAGCTCAATTTTCCTATGGCAATTTCTATAATAAAGAAATCCTAATAGCTCCTTAGAATATAAACATTTTATAAACCTAAGCAGTTGTGATTGTATAGTGGTTAAATAAAGGTTCGACTGTGAGGTTAGTCAAGCAGTAGGAATGCTTTTAGCATCAAATAACAGAAGGTCCTATAACAGTGGGTTAATAAACAAACGAGTTTTTTCCCTATCACCGTCCCTATCTCTGTCCCTGCCAGCACAAGAAAACTAGAGTTAGGCAGCTGCTGGTGAAAGTTGAGTGTCTCACAGATGACTGTTAGTAGATCTTTTCTTACTTGTTGCAGGGGGGTGGGGGGTTCAGTTCAGATGGTAAAGAAGTAACATTTGTTTTGAAAAGCAAAACTTATCCCACTACTTCTACTTACATCTCATTGACCAGAATTTTGCCATGTATCTATTTTTGCCTGGAAGGTGACTAGGAAGAATTGGATTGAGAATGGAAATTGGGTCAGCCAACCAGCAGTATCAGACAGTCAGATTGACTGATTAAAAAAATTTTTTTTTAATGGCATCCCTGGTGGCTCAGATGGTAAAGCGTCTGCCTGCAATCCGGGAGACCCAGGTTCGATCCCAGGGTTGGGAAGATCTGGAGAAGGAAATAGCAACCAACTCCAGTACTCTTGCCTGGAAAATTCCATGGACGGAGGAGCTGGTAGGCTACAGTCCATGGGGTCACAAAGAGTCGGACACGACTGAGCGACTTCACTTTTTTTCACTACAGTTGATTTACGGTGTTGTGTTAGTTTCCTGTGTATAGCACAGTGATTTGGTTTACATATTTATATATAATTCTTTTTCAGGTTCTTTTCCCTGATAGGTTATAGTGTAGAATTTAGTTCCCTGTGTTATGCAGTAGATCCTTGTCGTTTGTATATTTTGTATGTAGTAGTGTGTGTCTGCAAATCCCAAACTCCTAGTTTATCTCTCCCCATTATTTCTTCTTTGGTAACCATAAGTTTGTTTTCTGTGTGTGTGGATCTATTTCTGTTTTGTAAATAAGTTCATTTGAATCATTATTTAAAGATTCCCCATGTAAGGGATATCATATGATATTTGTCTTTCTCTGGCTTACTCATTATGATAATTTCCATGTTGATGGAAATGGCATTATTTCATTATTTATTATAGATGTGTAATATTTCATTATCCATTCTTTATCCATTCAACTGCCAGTGGGCATTTAGGTTGCTTCCATGTCTTGGCTATTGTAAACTATGCTGCTGTGAACATTGAGGTGCATGTGTTTTTTCAAATTATAGTTTTCTACAGATGTATGCCCAGGAGAGAAATTTCTAAATCATATGGTAATTCTATTTTTAGTTTTTGTAAGGAACCTTCATAGTGTTCTCCATAGTGGTTATACCAATTTACATTCCCACCAGCATTATAGGAGGGTTCCTTTTTCTCCACACCCTCCCCAGTAGACAATAGACTTTTTGATGTTATCATTCTGACTAGGGTGAATGATACCTCCTTACAGTTTTGATGTGCATTTCTCTAATAATTAGAAATGTTGAGCATTTTTTCATGTGTTTGTTGGCCAAGTATGTCTTCTTTGGACAAATGTCTATTTAAATCTTCTGCCCATTTTTTGTTTGGGTTGTTTGGTTTTTTGATATTGAGCTATGTGAACTGTCTATATATTTTGAAAATTAATCCCTTTTTGGTTGCATCGCTGTAAATATTTTCTCCTATTCTGTGGGTTGTCTTTTTGTTTTTGTTGGTAGTTTCCTTTGCTGTGCAGAGCTTTTCAGTTTAATTAGGTCCCATTTGTTTTTTTTTGTTTTTATTTCTAGTACTTCAGGAGACAGATCCAAAAAGATACTGCTGTGATTTATGTCAAAGACTATTCTATGTTTTACTCTAGGACTTTTATAATACCTGGACTAACATTTTGGTCTTTAATCCATTTTGAGTTTATTTTTGAATATGATGTTAGAGAATGTTCTGATTTTGTCCTTTTGCATGTAGCTAACTGTCCTGTTTCCCCAGCACCACTTACTGAAAAGCTGTCTTCTTTCCATTGTATATTCTTGCCTCCTTTGCAGATAGACTGATTTTTAAACTGCTATTTTTTAACTGTGTAACAATGGCAAGTTACTGAGCCTTTCTAAGCCAAAACTTTTTTATCCATAAAATGAGGATGAAGAGGATGATTATTGTTCTTAAAATACTACTCCTGTTCCTCCTACTCCTATTAAAATGAGATAAGTGAAAGTGTTAGTCGCTCAGTTTTTCCAACCCTTTGTGACCCCATGGACTGTAGCCCACCAGGCTCCTCTGTCCATGAAATTCTCCAGGCAACAATACCGGAATGAGTAACCATTCCCTTCTCCAGGGCATCTTTCTGACCCAGGGATCAAACCCAGGTTGGTTCCCTTGTGGCTTAGCTGGTAAAGAATCCGCCTACAATGTGGGAGACCTGGGTTCAATCCCTGGGTTGGGAAGATCCCCTGGAGAAGGGAAAGGCTACCCACTCCAGTATTCTGGCCTGGAGAATCCCATGGACTGTATATGTATAGTCCATGAGGTCGCAACGAGGCAGACACGACTGAGCAACTTTCACTTTCACTTCTGAATTGCAGGCAGATACTTTATGTCTGAGCCACCAAGCTTTACTGTCTTATCTCACCAAAATGAGATAAAATACATAAAAATCTGAGTAATCTGTAAGTCAAGGGAATTAATACTCACGAGATATTATTTCTGATTATATCATCATCTTTCGTGTTACCACCAACTTCATTCTTTTGTTTTACTGAGGTAAAATTCACATAACATAAGATTAACCATTTTTAAGTGTTCAAATATACAGTGTTATACAACTGTCATTTCTACTTAGTTTTTTTCATTACTCTATAAAAAAACCTGGTACCAATTAAGCATTCTCTCCTTTTCCCATAACCCAGCTCTTGGTGACTAATGATGTTGAACATCTTTTCATGTACCTGTTGGCTATTTGTTTCTCTTCTTTGGACAAAGGGCTATTGAGGTCCTTTGCCCATTTTAAAATTAGGTTGTCTTTGTTTTTGTCATCGAGTTGTACAAATTCCTTATATATTCTCGATACTAAGCCCTCATGAGATAAGTATCTGCAAGTATTTTCTCCCATTCTGTAGATTGTCACTTTTCTGTTTTGATAGTGCCTTTTGACACACAAAACTTTAATTTTGATAAAGACCAGTTTATTTTGTATTCTGTTGCTAATACTTTTGGAGTAATATCTCAGAATTCCATTGCCAAACCAGAGTCATAAAGATATACCCCTATTTTTGTCTAAGAGTTTTATAGTTTTATCTCTTACCTTTAGGCCTTATCAGTTCAGTTCAGTCGCTCAGTTGTGTCCGACTCTTTGCGACCCCATGAATCGCAGCACGCCAGGCCTCGCTATCCATCACCAACTCCTGGAGTTCACTCAGACTCACGTCCATCGAGTCCGTGATGCCATCCAGCCATCTCATCCTTGGTCGTCCCCTTCTCCTCCTGCCCCCAATCCCTCCCAGCATCAGAGTCTTTTCCAATGAGTCAACTGTTCACGTGAGGTGGCCAAAGTACTGGAGTTTCAGCTTTAGCATCATTCCTTCCAAAGAAATCCCAGGGTTGATCTCCTTCAGAATGGACTGGTTGGATCTCCTTGCAGTCCAAGGGACTCTCAAGAGTCTTCTCCAACACCACAGTTCAAAAGCATCAATTCTTCGGCGCTCAGCCTTCTTCACAGTCCAACTCTCACATCCATACATGACTACTGGAAAAACCATAGCCTTGACTAGACGGACCTTAGTCGGCAAAGTAATGTCTCTGCTTTTGAATATACTATCTAGGTTGGTCATAACTTTTCTTCCAAGGAGTAGGCGTCTTTTAATTTCATGGCTGCAGTCACCATCTGCAGTGATTTTGGAGCCCAAAAAAATAATGTCTGACACTGTTTCCACTGTTTCCCCATCGATTTCCCATGAAGTGATGAGACCAGATGCCATGATCTTCGTTTTCTGAATGTTGAGCTTTAAGCCAACTTTTTCACTCTCCTCTTTCACTTTCATCAAGAGGTTTTTTAGCTCCTTTTCACTTTCTGCCATAAGGGTTGTGTCATCTGCATATCTGAGGTTATTGATATTTCTCCCGGCAATCTTGATTCCAGCTTGTGTTTCTTCCAGTCCAGCGTTTCTCATGATGTACTCTGCATATAAGTTAAAGAAGCAGGATGACAATATACAGCCTTGACGTACTCCTTTTCCTATTTGGAACCAGTCTGTTGTTCCATGTCCAGTTCTAACTGTTGCTTCCTGACCTGCATACAGATTTCTCAAGAGGCAGGTCTGGTATTCCCATCTCTTTCAGAATTTTCCACAGTTTATTGTGATCCACAGAGTCAAAGGCTTTGGCATAGTCAATAAAGCAGAAATAGATGTGTTTCTGGAACTCTCATGCTTTTTCCATGATCCAGCAGATGTTGGCAATTTGATCTCTGATTCCTCTGCCTTTTCTAAAACCAGCTTGAACATTAGGCTTTATATTTTATTGTAAAGGATTGATTTTGAATCATTTTGGTTACATTTGAGTTAATTTTTGTGTTTGGTACAAAGTAAGACCATCCACTTCATTCTATTCTCCTTTATCGTGAGTATTACCCATTATTACAAAGCATGAAGCCACTGCAACATAACAACTGAGTTGTTGTCTAAATAGCGTTCCTCCCATGTATTTGACTATAGGTAATTTCCTTTTTAATGTTTATAATTGAAAACAGTCTGCATAATGTAAAATACGTTCCCTAAGTAACTGATCCCATTTTATTCTGTGTATACTTAGAAAACTTGAGCTGCATTAGACATGTCTATGGTAGGTCTGAGTTTTTTAATTTATAAAATTGTCAGGGGTGACTGGTGAATCTTTTTTCTAGGTTAAAATTTTATCACTGATTTTGAATATTGAATTTATTAGTGAAATGTAGTCATTGAGAATATGTAAGTGTTACTTTTGTATTCTAATTTTGTATTCTAGTTTATTTGATTATTCGTAGCCTATTTTATTAAATGCTATTCCTTGATTAGAAGTTATGTCACTAGTCCACTTTTCCCCCTTTCATCTACATTGTTCAAAATAATGTAGTTTCCTTGGTGAAAGTGGTGATGTTATGGTAGCCTGGGTGTTGCATGCTATCCTTTCACATTAAAAAAAAAAAATCTGTTGGTGTAGGATGGACAGGATAAACCTTATTCAGTCCATTGTCCAATATTTTAATTATTCAGATTGTCTAACCATTTGTTTTAAGTGGAGGAGGATATAATTTGGTTGTTCCTTTTTGTAGTACTTGATTCTGAAGCTTGAAAGGCCTGCTATAGTCCAGAATATCACATTTGGAAAATATGAGAAAACTCATGTCTGCAATTTGAAGAAATTTAAAGTCTTTGGTGGAATGAATGAAGAAAACATGACAGAGCTGTTGTCCAGGTGGGTTATGATTATGGGGAGGAAGGAGCTGTCTTCTCAGTGTAGTCTTAGTTTAGTCTCTTTGTAGCTAAATCTTCATGGCTTGATATTTCTTACAAGGGAGAAAAGAATACTTCTACTATTTTATTTCTAGTGCTTTATTTTAATATTGTGGCTTGAGTCAACTTTTTTCCACTGAGATACTAATTAATATTGTTACCAAAGCAGAAAGAATAAAATTGGAGTTATTTTTTTTACTTCTTATTCTTCAGTCTTATTTTTAAAATGTTAATGACTTCAGACATACTTTTGAGCTATAATTGAAATCTTTGCTGTAATTCTTGCCATAAAAATATATAATCTGTTGAAAACATTAAGATTGGTTGCCCTGAGAGTTTAGTATAAATTGGAGACTAAACAGAGTAAAATTATGTGATTGCACCAAGTGCAGAGCATACCTCTTGAAAAAAAAAAGAAAAAATGAAAGTGTCAGTCATCCAGTCATGTCTGACTCTTTGCAACCCCATGGACTATAGCCCACCAGGCTCCTCTCTGTCCATGGAATTCTTCAGGTAACAATACCTGAAGTGAGTAGCTATTCCTTTCTCCGGGGATCTTTCCTACCCAGGGATCGAACCCAGGTCTCCCGAATATGCTTTACGAGCTGAGCCACCAGAAAGCCCCACCTCTTGGAAGGAACTCAGTAAATTTGAGTTTTGACAGCATAGACCACCAGGAATGAATGTTAATTTGCCCTCTAGATGATGAAAAATGGATTATAAAATTGAGCGGACAAATGAAGTCATGCAGTTTTAGAATATATTTGTGACATAGTGTGTCCCATTAGCACAGTATTTTATATAAGTATTATTACATCTAGAGTGCATTTCATTTAAGCCATGAAAGTATGTCAGTTGAATATAAGGCAGCCTGAAGGTAAGTGACTTTTCCATAAATACTTGAATCAGTCCTAAGTTGTTTAAGTACAGAAATTATATTAATTTCTTTTTATATAGGATAAACTGGATGCTATTAAACCAACAGAGTAAGATTATCTTTGAAAATGTATTGAGCTATAAAAAGGAACATTGGCATCTCAGTCAGAATTTAATGACTTAATTCTTTGGCAAATTCAAATATCTGGCTCTGTTTAGGTTGTAAGATATGAGTATGAATTGTTTTTCAATTTTGTTACTGCTTGAATATTTTATATTGTATTCAGTACTTCCCTGGTGGCTCAGACGGTAAAGCGTCTGCCTACAATGCAGGAGACCTGGGTTCAATCCCTGGGTCAGGAAGATCTGCTGGAGAAGGAAATGGCAACCCACTCCAGCATTCTTGCCTGGAAAATCCCATCAACGAAGGAGCCTGATAGGCTAGAGTCCATGGGGTCCAAAGAGTTGGACACGACTGAGCAACTTCACTTTCTTTCTTTCTACACAACGGACACTGGATCTTGTCACACATTTTCATGCACTGTAGTCACATTCTTTAATTAACACTGAACATTTTCATTATCCCTCATTTAATTAAGAGACCACCATATAGTGCAGTTGATGTGAATATACAAGCTTTGTCCTATAGTCTCATGTTCAACTACTTCATTATATTATCCCTTTTGTATTTGTCAAACCTTAAAATCTGGGTATGTTATTAATCTTTGTTTTAGTATGTTTACTAAATTATGAAATCAGATTTAATAACCTTATTTTTTTTCCACAGTGGCTTAAAGAATGATTATAACAAAGAAACATTTACCTTAAAGCATAAAATTGATGAACAGATGTTTCCGTGTCGATTCATTAAAATAGGTAAGGCTTTTAGCATTCTGGAATAGAAATAAATTCTTTATTCCATTAATCAGCAAACGACAGCCTGTGTGGGCCCAATCCTGTAGGTTCACTGTTTTCTTTTTGTTTTTGTTTTTAATAAAATTTTGTGGCAACGCCTCCATGCCCGTTTTTCACATAGTATCTCTCTGTTTTTGCACTCCAGTGGCAAAGTTGAGTAGTTGCAAAAGACAGTATAGACCACAAAGCCCAGAATGTTTACTGTTTGGCTGGCCCCCGGTTTATAAATCTGTACCTGAGTGACAGTTATTTCAAATAGAATCTTTTCTAAATACTTTATCGTTTAATGAGATACAGTGATTTGAGAGCCTTGATTGTATTATGGAAGGTTTATCAGTTCTAAAGTTGCATCATTCTAAAACCAAATACTGATGGATTCCTTAAGGCAGTATATTATGGTTATTTTCTTATTTTTTCTTTTGTATTTCATTTTTGTGTGTGTAGTAATGTTGGTCAAACAGATAAAACTAATTTCATAACCCACTAATTAGTTTCAAAGTAATTCTTGAAAAATGCTATCTAAGGCATTTATCTTTTTAGCAAGTGTTTTAACTTTAAAAGTATTTGTAATACCTCCTCAAAACTAGTGTTTTTAGGATTATTTTGTTCATAAGTTGTGTTAGAGGGTGTGAAAGTTGAGGACTTCACTGTTAATTTCCATCTTTATTTCATACCTTTGAAAATAGTATGTTAAAATTATAATTATGGTGAATCATATTCCTTAAAGAATAGTAATAAAAGCCAGAATCCTGTGTTTTGATTTGGGAGAAAAATCCTCTTTCGAAACGAACAGCTCCATTATTATTTGCCAGTCTGTTGCAAGTTGGCCTGTTCATTTCATTGAGTCAAATAGTTTCATTGTGTGTGTGTCTGACTCTTTGATGCCATGGAGTATAGCACACCAGGCTCCTCTGTACATGGAATTAGACCAAAAAAAATCTGAAAAGACTATTTATAGAGGGAAAACTATCTTTAGAATCATTGGACTTTTTGGTTTTTTACTTTCTTTTATAAACAGGCATGCGTGCTAGTCACTTGAGTCGTGTTCAACACTGTGCAACCCCGTGGACTGCAGCCCGCCAGGCTCCTCTGTCCATGGGATTCTCCAGGCAAGAATACTGGGGTAGGGCGCCATGCCCTCCTCCAGGGGACCTTCCCAACCCAGGGATCGAACCCAAGTCTCTTATGTCTCCTGCATTAGCAGGCAGGTTCTTTACCACTAGCACCACCTGGGAAGCCTGAAAGAAACAGGAAGCAGGGAAATGAGCAAACCCCAATCCTGCTTCTTGAACCGCTACCAACTGAGGGAGAGAAGGAATTCTGGAGCAGAGCCCTGCCCCTGTAAGCTGCCTGAGCAAGGTGGCCTCTTGCCCTTTGGACGCTGCCCCCACCCTCACTGCGGGCACGGCTGTCCAGTCTCTCTCCCACCCTTCCTGCTGCCTAATGCAGGCTATCTACCTGAGCGAGGGTGGGGGAGAGTGGATGGTTAGAGGGCCTCAGGCTGTCTTGGTGCCGGGGTCCGCCTCCGTGTGGGCCCAGAGCTCCTTGTGCTACTTCCAGCCAAAGCCTTAGTCGTAGTTCCCTTTGCTCTTAAACAGCTGCTGATAGTGGGGGTTTGCAGTAGAACCCTCCTTTGCAGCACCATATAGCTGCCCAGGTTGAGCTTGGTGTAACAGTGCTTGAGGCAGAAGCTATAGTTTGTTATAATAAGTAATTGGAAGTAAAAACCTGTATCCTGTTTATCTGTGAAAATTGATGAATAAGCTAATTTTTAAAATAAATTCTTTAGTTGTTCTTCTTTCATGCTAATATATAATTCTTTCCTCAGCATGCATGCCAGCCATTTCTTATAGATTCTTACATTCTTGAACAATGCTTGAACAATTCTTACATTCCAAATGTAGCAGCAGTGAAAATATTTTATATTTTCATGTAATAAATTTAGATTTAAAAATTTTAAAGTACTTATCTACATCTGATTGCTTAGTCATGCAAAATGAAATGTTCTCTTTTTTTAAGTTATTTTATTTGAATTTTCAGAGTACATTTTCTATACCCATCAGTTTTCTTTGAAGGAAAGTACTACTGCTGCTTCTAAAATTCTTAATCCTCTAATATTATTCATTAGAAGAACTATGAATAGAAGCCTGTTTAGGGTTGTTGAATAGTTTGTTCCCTTAAAAAATTTATAAGAGAACAGAGGTCCTCTTATGCATCAGTTAGACATAGAAAAAGTATATGCACATGATTTGAGCCTTCATGTCATTTCAGCAGTCTTTACTTAGAACTTCATATGTTTTTAATGGGCTTCCCAGGTGGCTCTGGTAAAGAATCCTCCTGCCAGTACAGGAGAAAAAGGAGTTGCAGGTTCAATCCCTGGGTCAGGAAGATTCCCTGGAGAAGGAAATGGCAACCCACTCCAGTATTCTTGCCTGGAAAATTCCATGAACCAGAGGAGCTTGGCAGGCTACAGTTCATGGGGTTGCAGAGTTGAATGTGTTATTTTTACTGCTTTTGCATTTGTAAGTGTTTTCACAAGTGGAATCTCATTTGAGCATTTCAATGGAAGATAAAAAATCTTGCCTTTTTTGGTTAAGGAAAATGAGACTTGAAGTCAAATGATGTGTCCCAGGGTATATAGCTAGTAAGTGATGGATCAAAGACATAGCATTTGGTATATGCTTTTGGATATGTGCTTATATTACTTTAAAGTGATAAACAGATGTTGGTTATGAAACATCTAACACTCTGTGAAATAGGTATATTATGCTCACTTTTCAGATGAGAAAACTGAAGTTTAGAGGTAGATTGAATGATTAGACCAAGACTGTACAGTAGAACATAGAGATAGGATACAAACCTAAGTCTGTCTTTTTATGAATGTTGAATTCTTTTACTCTGTGATGGGTGAAAGTTTTGTTTCCTCAAGTAGATTCTGAAATCCTTGGTGATAGCAACTGTCTTCTGTTTGCTCATATTTCAGAAGCATCAAGCAAACTGCTTGCCTCATTAGAGACATCCTATTTTTACTTTTTGAGTTTATTATACAGAGATTTATAGGGATTAATCAGTGGCTGTGTGTTACAGCTTTGTGTTCTCTAAACTCTTAGCATTTTCTTCAATTATGAATATAGGCAGTAGCTTACAGTATTGGCATTACCTGTGACTTGTTTTGGATAGAAGTTATAAATATTTCTCATCACATTACACTGTGGCAAACATTATATCTTTGAAAGTATGATAATTATTAGACCTGCCACTAGAATCTTGTTAGCTAATATGCTAATAAAAGCGTATATATTTCTATATCATAATTTTGTATCTTAGTTATTTTTATAGCTATATTTCAATATAGTTTGCTTACTCTGAATCCTTTGTACTTTTCATTTTACATTTAAATCTGAGAGGGATTGGGTCACAGCGTTCATTGAATATCCAAGGGAAATCACTAAACAAAAAACCAAAGAGCCCATACTGGAGTGAAGTCTTCAGTAGGACTTAGTGTGAAAGTTGAGAGTTGGCCTTAGGAAGAAGCTTAGTTTCAGGTAAGCTTTGTAAGTAAAAAGAAAGTTTAGTAAGGAAGGAGAGTAGTTATTTGGGTGGTTAGATTCAAGAGAGCAAGTTTAAAGTTTGGAAGGGAAAACCTCAGTGGGCGATTAGATCAGATGGCTGAAAACATAAAGTTGAATGGGATAAGGTTATTACTTATATGGTGACTAGAAAGATTTGTATTAGGAAATAAGGTGATGTGAAGGCAGAAGGAAGTACTGATTTTTTGAAAGGATTCTGGAGGAGTTCTGGTTTTTGGTAGATGAGATGACTTAGATTTCTATGAATTTTTTGGATTTTTGTAGCCTGAGTGGGTGTCGGAGGTTCAGAGAGAAGCTTTAGCTTTGACCAGACTCAACCTGCATTCTGGATCCTCAGGAGTCTGGAAGTCTAGGATGAGTACTGTGTCTTGTCAGAGGGAGGTGGGGAGGTGGGGGAAGAACGTACCCCAATGGTGGCTTTCATGAGAGCATGTAGAGAGAGGTAACATTTTAAAAGTATACTATTAAGAAGAAAGTTATTATAGGAATAGGAGTTAATAATACTAATATATAGCATTTATTGAGCACCTACCATATGCCAGTTACTGTGCTGAGTGTTTTGTGTACTTACTGCATTCATTCATTTTAAGTAGAGTAGACGCTTTCTTTCAGAGAGGTTAATCTTGAATTTTTACAGTCTTCCAAAGCTTTTGACTGTGTGGATCACAACAAACTGTGAAAAATCCTTCAAGAGATGGGAATACCAGACCACCTGTCCTCTTGAGAAATCTGTATGCAGGTCAGGAGGCAACAGTTAGAACTGGACGTGGAACAACAGACTGATTCCATATAGGGAAAGGAGTACGTCAAGGCTGTGTATTGTCACCTTGCTTATTTAACTTATATACAGAGTACATCATGAGAAATGCTGGGCTGGATGAAGCACAAGCTGGAGTCAAGATTGCTGGGAGAAATACCAATAACCTCAGATATGCAGATGATACTGCCCTTATGACAGAAAGTGAAGAAGAACTGAAGAGCCTCTTGATGAAAGTGAAAGTGGAGAGTGAAAAAGTTGGCTTAAAACTCAACATTCAGAAAACTAAAATCATGGCATCTGGTCCCATTTTTTCATGGCAATAGATGGGGAAACAGTGGAAACAGTGGCTGACTTTATTTTTGGAGGCTCCAAAATTACTGCAGATGGTGATTGCAGCCATGAAATTAAAAGACGCTCACTTCTTGGAAGGAAAGTTATGACCAACCTAGATAGCATATTGAAAAGCAGAGACATTACTTTGCCAGCAAAGGTCCATCTAGTCAAAGCTATGGTTTTGCCAGTAGTCGTGTATGATGTGAGAGTTGGACTATAAAGAAAGCTGAGCACTGAAGAATTGATGCTTTTGAACTGTGGTTTTGGAGAAGACTCTTGAGAGTCCCTTGAACAGCAGGGAGATCCAACCAGTCTATCCTAAAGGAAATCAGTCCTGAATATTCATTGGGAAGAATGATGCTGAAGCTGAAACTCCAGTACTTTGGCCACCTGATGCAAAGAGCTGACTCATTTAAAAAGACCGTGATGCTGGGAAAGATTGAAGGTGGGAGAAGAAGGGGACGAGAGAGGATGAGATGGTTGGATGGCATCACTGACTCAATGGACATGAGTTTGAGGAAGCTCCAACATGAGTTTCAGGAAGCTCCAGGAGTTGGTGATGGACAGGAAAGCTTGGCGTGCTGCAGTCCATGAGGTTGACTGAGCAACTAAACTGAACTGAACTGAGTAAGAGTAGATGCACTCTTTCAGCGAAGTTAATCTTGAATTTTTATAGTCTTCCAGAACCTGAGCTTAAAATTACTAGCATCTTCTAACAGCTGTTTAGTCATCTAGACCAGAGCTTTCCAAATGATACTGCCAAAGCATATTGAATGTATATGTACATATGTACATTGACTCCCCGCCAATCCTAGAATCACTGAATCCTAAAACCTAGTGTGCTTGTGTACTAAGTATCTTGTCATTGTCTATGCATGCCATTTTATGAAAATCTGTGAGAGGTATTGATCCTGATCTTGTCTTTGTCTGATTATCCCATTGGAAGAACTAATAGTGAATCTTAGGATACAGTCTTAGCCTTGGGATGTGAGGAGTTTCTAAAAAAAATTTTTTATTTGAGGTGAGAACAAAGGCATCTTTTATTAGGGAGCAAGGAAGGTGTGCTTGGCGCTCCAGTTCACATTTAGATTGCTGATATACAGCACAGATTGGGTCTGATATTCAGTATTAGTGTTGTTAATGCCACCAAAAATCATTTGTGTATATTTGAAATGGGTATATATCATTCTCCTCATCCTGTATATATGCTTTCAGTTTGTTAAAAATTCACTGTACTCTTTATTCGTCTAATATAAGATCTTGTGACATGATTTCCTAATTAACCTCCCTCCCACAGTTGCTTATAAGGATTTAATAAATGAACATTTTGCTGACTTGAATAGATGTGATAGGAAGCTTTTTTTCCTCCTGATTTTATTGAAATTGGAACTTAAGAATGGATTTCAGATCACTAACTAATAAGTTACACTTACAGACTGTTTTCTTGGGGTCTTGGGTTTAGAATGTTGTTTTATTCTGATATTTATACTGCTTAATGGTTATTGCTGTGATGTAGTAGATAACGCTTTTAAAATGGTACTTCTGAAAAAATGCACACCAAAGCAGTGATGATAATTCAGTATTTGTTGGTATAAAACTTCTTGAAGTTTGTGCTATTTGCACATATAAGCTGAAGGTCATGTTAAACGTTCCGGGAACCCTGTGTATATCCTGCTGCTTTTCTCTGTCTTTACTCATCCAGCATCCTTTAGATGGCAAAAGCAGGAAAGCATCTGACCTAGTACATCTTAGCTCTGCACTGAGCCTCATATGCTAGGAAAAAGCAGTGGACTTGGAAATTAGTAGACCTGATATTAAATATTGTAGATATTTTGTTTTGATACTTAATCAAAAATTGACAAGCATTAGTTTCTTAGTTACATTATTCAGTCTGAACCATGTTGGTGTGATACTAAAATCCATTGTTCTGTTTTGTACCTTGAACCAGTCTTTTATCCATGTATGGTTTTGTAAAATCATTTATTGGTAATTTAGAAAATGTGATTCACTGAGTTATACAAATCTTTCAAATGTTGGAACATTTCTTTTTTTTTTTAATTTTAATTTTTACTTTATTTTACTTTACAATACTGTATTGGTTTTGCCATACATTAACATGAATCCGCCACGGGTGTACATGAGTTCCCAATCCTGAAACCCCCTCCCACCTCCCACCCCATATCATCTCTCTGGATCATCCCCGTGCACTAGCCCCAAGCATCCTGTATCCTGTATCGAACATAGACTGGCGATTTGTTTCTTACATGATAGTATACATGTTTCAATGCCATTCTCCCAAATCATCCCACCCTTTCCCTCTCCCTCAGAGTCCAAAAGTCTGCGCTATACATCTGTGTCTCTTTTGCTGTCTCGCATACAGGGTCATCATTACCATCTTTCTAACTTCCATATATATGTGTTAGTATACTGTATTGGTATTGGTGTTTTGGGAACATTTCATTATATAATATTTTTTTAAAAGTCACACTTGTTATTATTACCGCCAATCTTATCAGAAAAGTATTGGAAAGTAACTCAGCTCACAATGCTGAATACTGAATTTCCGAAATTCTAATTTTTCCTCAAAAGCTTGAATTTTGTCCATGGCAACAAATACTGTTATTTGTTGTCTTTGAAATGACAGGTAAATGTCTGGCAGATACTGAGATCTAAATACTAGATGTCAGCTTTTCTTTTAAGAAAAAATAGTATCCTACAGAGCTATTTCAATGGCTGTTTCAGCTCACAACTTACATAGGTTCTTTTCCTTGAAAATGCCATCATACTTTCATGTGCAGCAAAAGTACTTTTTGTACCACACAGAATATTAAAATGATGTGTACTTAATGATAGGAGTTTACTAAAATTAATTTTTACACATCATCAGAGACATTTTTTCATGTTTTAATCATATTATTTTAATTAGAAGGATGAATGTACAATTAAGCATTGCAGTTAAAATTAACATTAAACTGATAATGCAGTCACGATTTTAGGAGTTTATATTGCGTTTTTAAGTGTATATTACATACAGGCAAAATGACATTTTATTAAAAAAATTTATGTGTTTCTAGGAGCTATGAAAGTGAGCATCATTTAAGAAAATTTAGAAAACTTTCCACAAACCAAGAAATAAATTTATATATATATTTACTTTTTATACTGTTTATTGAAGTATACTTGATTTATAAAATTATGTGGATTTCAAGTGTACAGTGTTATGATATAATATATCTTATGGTCCATTTATATCTTATGGTCCATTTAGACACGACTGAGCGGCTTTACTTTCACTTTTCACTTTCATACATTGGAGAAGGAAATGGCAACCCATTCCAGTGTTCTTGCCTGGAGAATCCCAGGGGTGGGGGAGCCTGGTGGGCTGCTATCTGTGGGGTTGCACAGAGTTGGACATGACTGAAGCGACTTAGCAGCAGCAGCAGCATGGTCCATTTAAAGTTATAAAATGTTGGCTATATTAGCTGTGTAGTAAACTATATTGTTGTAGCTTACTTTATTTATGTTATTTTCTTTTTTATGGAAAAGCACTTTATTTTTTTAATAAATTTATTTTTAATTGGAGGATAGCTGCCATACAGTATTACGCTGATTTCTGCTATGCATCAGCATGAATCAGCCATGGGTATGCATATGTCCCCTGCCTCTTGAACTTCCCTCACACCTCCACCCCATCTCACCATCTAGGTTGTCAGAGAACACTGGATTTGCGCTCCCTGCATCATACATCAAATTCCCACTGGCTATCTATTTGCAGAAGACATTCTTAAATGAATTGTCATTTTGTATTTTAACTGCAGGTGTGTGATGGCGAGGAATACAGTTCAGTTCACACTCTATTAAGGAATGAACACTGGAACACTCTCATACTACTACTTTTTATGGCACTACCAAGATGCCAACAGTTTTATTCAGCATTGCCTTTGTACCATGAGTGCAAATGTCAGTACAGTTTAGGAAAAAAATGAAAGGCTGTAAAGCCTTAGTCTTATTACTAAAAGTAGTTTTGACCACATGGGACCTCCTGAAAGGGTTGTGGGAGCCTATCAGTCACAGGTTAAAAACTTCTGTCTGCTGTGTCCTGTCACTACTGATGTGAAATGTTATCTTGATTCTATGAAATTCTGTGGACTCTTCAGAGATTTTTGGACACTCTTGTGCTTCCGTAATGTTACTTTGTTTTCTTTCACTAATACCAAACTTAAAATTCCTGTATCTTTTAGTATGTTTATTTTCTTATTATTTGTATTATTTAGATATTTTGTCTTGTTGATATTTTTCATATCAGCTTGTCAGATGTCAAAAAAAATAGGATCTATACCATAAGGATTATGAGATTACATTAAATTTATAATTAATTTGAGGGGAATGAACATGTTTACAACCTTTGAGTTTTCCCATCTAGAAACATATTAAATGAAATATTTATGTTTTAAAATTTTACTACCTTACATATTTTAAAGTTTATTCTGAGATATTTTAAGCTTTTTCTGTTTTTCTTGCATCAGTTCAGTTCAGTTCAGTTGCTCAGTCGTGTCCGACTCTTTGCGACCCCACGAATCGCAGCACACCAGGCCTCCCTGTCCATCACCATCTCCAGGAGTTCACTCAAACTTACATCCATCGAGTCAGTGATGCCATCCAGCCATGTCATCCTCTGTCGTCCCCTTCTCCTCCTGCCCCCAATCCCTCCCAGCATCAGAGTCTTTTCCAGTGAGTCAACTCTTTACATGAGGTGGCCAAAGTTCTAGAGTTTCAGCTTTAGCATCATTCCTTCCAAAGAACACCCAGGGCTGATCTCCTTTAGAATGGACTTGTTGGATCTCCTTGCAGTCCAAGGGACTCTCAAGAGTCTTCTCCAACACCACAGTTCAAAAGCCATCAATTCTTCGGCACTCAGCTTTCTTCAGGTTCAACTCCCATATCCATACATGACCACTGGAAAAACCATAGCCTTGACTAAACGGACCTTTGTTGGCAAAGTAATGTCTCTGCTTTTCAATATGCTATTGCATATAAACTTTAAATAAAAAAGTTTTTCAGTTAAATGTCTTGAATTTTTTAGGTAGATAAACTAAATCATCTTCAAGTGATATTTTTTTCTCAATTTGCAGGGGTTTTTCCTGATTGCACTGGCTAGGATCTCCCATATAGTGTTGACTAGTAAAGATATTAGGCCTCTTTGTCATGTTCCTGATTTGAGTGGGAATATTTAATGTTTCTCTGTTAGTTTTTTGTTTTGTTTTGGTTTGTTTGAGGGGGGTGGTGGGTTGAGGTTTTGATACTTAAGAAAAAAATCCAGGTAGCAAAGTTTTCTTCTGCCTCTGTTCCTTAAGAGTTTTGGTTTTTTTAAGTAAATTTTATTAGTTTGCTCATAGCATCTGTTGAAGTAATCAAATGTGCTTCTCTTTTACTTACTTAACATGATGAATTACATTAATATCACTCCTGTTGAACCAACCTTCCATTCCTTGAACTAATTCTATTTAGTGCAGTGAAAACCTGGTAGAATTAATTTGCTTTTTAAAAAAAAATCAGTATTATTTAAAATTTTGAATATATACTCAGAGCTGATATTATCCTTAAATCTTTTCTGGTTTTGTTTTCTGGGATATGCCACTTTGCTAAGCAATTGAAGTTTGTCTCTTTCTGTGCTCTGATACAGCTTAAATTATAAATAACTTTTATAGTAATTATTTGTTTCTTGTGGCATTGATAAAAACTAACCTGCTAAAATAAATCATCTAGCCCTGGCCCTGTTTTTGGGGGAATAGATACATGACACTTTGAATATATTGTCATGTTTTTATAATTAAAGCAGCCTCATAATGGCATAGATCATATGCTTCATTTTGCTCCTGTGGCCCTAGCACCAGTAGTACAGTGCTGGGCATATAGAAAGTATTCAGAAAATTTGCTATCAAGTTTGAATTGTTGTTTTACTTTGCTAAAGTTTTATTTGAACTATGTTGATTTTTTTTCTTTCTTTTTTCCCTTCTCCAAGTTCCACTCTTATCGTGGGGACCCAGCTTTAACTTCAGCATCTGGTATGTTGAACTTAGTGGCATTGATGATCCTGATGTAGTACAGCCCTGTCTCAACTGGTATAGTAAGGTAGGACCGTATTTTAAAATCCTGATTTTATGTTTCAGATGCCTGTAATAGAGAATTGTGTCATGCTCTTGTCTTGAGATTAATTTAAAATATTGAGAACAGCAATGATAATTAAAAAGATGAATCAGTGTTTATTAAACATTTGCATTTTGCCAGGTTATTACGTTCTTTGTCATTTATTCACTCATTGCCACTGTATGAGATAGGTACAATTATTATCCATATTTTACAGATGATGAAGTAGAACATAGAGAGGATAAGTATTTTGCCTCAGGACACACAGCTGTCAAGTGCTCCAGGCAGTGCATCAGCGCAGGCAGGGTGGCACCAGAATCTGCTATTACATTAATATACCAAATCTGTATTGATAGAAACATTTATACATAGTTTTCAGTGGGGTAGCTGTGGTTCTGGATTGCTCTTATGTATTCCTCCTTTGTGTTTATGTCGAGTAAAATAGCAGTGTTTACTTTTCCTTTTAAAGAACTAAAATTTGAGATAGTTTCTATAAATAGTGTGATCTTATTCTTATAGGAAGTATAAAGATAATATTTAATAATTTTATTCATAGGTCATTTTATATAATAAATGCAACCTGAGAAGTATGAATTTAAATTATTAAGAAATGGGTCTTTTTTTTTTAAATTTATTTATTTATATATATATTTTTAATTTTAAAATCTTTAATTCTTACATGTGTTTGAATACCTCTAATGTTTCGTCTTTGTTTCTGATGTATATCCATTTAACTCTTTTGGCTATGTTTTTGTTGAGGGGAGGACTGTGTCTCGTTAGGGAAGTGATAAGCTTTAATCTAATCACTGCTTCCTGACTTCTTGGACTGAACTGTCAACTTATCTCTTAGGAGGTTGGGAAACAATATAGGTTCTTTCTAAGATTTTTTTTTAAAATAGAATTTCGGTTCTTTTCTGGTCAGTGTAATTGAGGAACTTTTTGTTTGACTAATTTATTGTGGGGATTTGATTATATTCAGTTTAAAGTAGATGCTGGGTTTTTGTTTTTCTGTATTTTTAATATATTTTCTGGGATTACCTGTAATATTCTAAATTATTTCAAGGTTGAGATGATATTCTTAAACATTAAAAATGATAATTACAGTGTTATACATATAACAGCACTTAGCAGATACTTACAGTCTTCTCAATTCTATTGGTTCTTTTTTTAAAAAATTAACGAGTAAGGATACTGGTAAAAATTTTCTCTTTAGCCTCTGATATGTACATGTGCTTTCTTTAATATATTCACAAATCACTTGATACTTTGAGAAATTGGAGATTGCACCTTTCCCCCCACGTTGTGGACAGATTGTATTTGAGAACTTAAAATTGTTTGGTCATTCTTTCGTCAAGTTCTCTGTGTTATTGTAAACCTTTAGAAATTAAAGTCAGCATGATAACAAGGTATTACTGTTTAATATGGTTCCAAATAGTTAGGTAAATCTTTATTTAGAAGCCACTCCACTCCAGTACTCTTGCCTGGAAAATCCCATGGACAGAGGAGCCTGGTAGGCTGCAGTCCATGGGGTCACTAAGAGTGGAACACGACTGAGTGACTTCACTTTCACTTTGCACTTTCATCCATTGGAGAAGGAAGTGGCAACACACTCCAGTGTTGTTGCCTGGAGAATCCCAAGGACGGGGGAGCCTGGTGGGCTGCCGTCTCTGGGGTCGCACAGAGTCAGACACAACTGAAGCGACTTAGCAGCAAGCATATGAAGCTATTAATGTCAAGTTAGTTTGTATATAAATTATTCTTTTGTTGATTGATGAGGGAAAACCTTGCTATAGTGTTTAAGAAAAAGTGTTTTGGTAACCTGTCATTAATAAAATATCAGAAACTATAAACTGATTAGTATTTTGAGTCTTGTAAATTTTCCTGCCTTATTAAACAGTAATGCTGACAAGTAAATTATATTTTTATTTGGTTATTATGCATTGGTTCCATGTCAGTTTGTTGTATTCTTATTTAGGAAATTTGTGGAAGTCTTATAACTTATTCTTTTTTTAAATAATTATTTATTTTTGATTGATGATTGGTTTACAGTATTGGTTTGATTTCTGTCATACATCAACATGAATTACCATAGGTATACATATGTCCCCCCTTCTCTTGAATCTCCCTCTTCCCTTTTGCCCATTCCCACCCCTCTAGGTGATTACACAGTCCCAGTTCGAGTTCCATTGGCTGTCTATTTACACATGTTAGTGTACATGCATCCGTGCTGCTCTCTCCATTTATTTCACCCTCTCCCACTTCTCCCCTGCCCTTGTCCATAAGTCTGTTTCCTGTGTCATAACTTACACTTGAAGTTAAATTTTCTTTTAAATTCTATATGTGATCTTATTTTTTGGCATTCGTCTTTTTAGGGAAGAGACTTAGTACTTTAAATATTTCTTTTTGGATTGTAATTAATTGAGATTTTTTTACTTTATAGCTATTTAATCAATGAATTAGCTCAGGGTTGGTAAAAAATTATGAAACTTAAATAGTTTCTCCCTGATGATTTTGAGTCATAAAACCTGTTTGTGAATTTGAAATACATGAACATTTGATAATATTTGTCATTCAACTAATAACTTATTACTAAGAACAAAGAGCATGTATTTAATGGTTTCTGTGCTTTCAGTACCAGCGTTGTAGCCCGATTAGTAAAAAGCTTGGAAGCTATTATTTTTACCATCTTAAGTAAGATTTGATAAATATTTTTTTCTGGCTCTTTTCTTGAAAGTTCAGAATTAGGCCTGGTTTCATCTTTTGTTATCTTTTATCTTCATGAAATAATATGCCAGTAATATATCTGTATATCTTCATCTCTTTAATATCTTTCTGCTATATACTTTGTGACCTTTGGCAAGTTATTACAATTGACTAAGCGTCAGCTTTGCCATTTAATAGTAGAATTAGTAATGATACTAATGAATAGGATTAGTACAACGCTAAGTTATGCTTAGTATGTTTAGTTAATGTTTAAAATGCTCACTTTAGGTTAGTAATTGTCACTTCTTATTTCCTGAAGTAATAACTAACCAGATCTCTTTTTTTCATACCTTCTCTTGTGTTCCAGTAGTACCGTGAACAGGAAGCTATTCGTCTTTGCCTAAAACACTTTAGACAACATAACTATACAGAAGCCTTTGAATCACTGCAAAAGAAAACTAAGATTGCCCTGGAACATCCAATGTTAACAGATCTGCATGATAAATTGGTATTGAAGGGTGATTTTGATGCCTGTGAAGAATTGATTGAAAAAGCTGTAAACGGTATGTCATAAATATGTAACTTAGATTGGTTATTAGGGCGATTTTTAAGTATATACAAGAAACAGAATTTTTTTTTTTAAAGAATATATAAGTTTATGTCAGTTCTTAGTTTTCTTTTCTTTTTTCCCTTCTCCTCCCCCATCTTTTTACTCTAAAGATTTAGTTCCTTGAGTTAGGGACTTATTTTCTTTAAGACAGGTTCATAACGTGATAATGAAACTTGAAAAATAAGCAAATAACATACTTGAACTCACGTATCTAAATTTAAGTTTTCATCTTGGAAAACCATGTACTTACAGATGCTAACATTGACTAGCACTGAGCAACTTAGAAAAATTCTTTTAATGTTACCTTCAGTACCAGTGACCTAGTCCTTTACATATTTTTGTTGATAACAAGTTGTCATTTTTTAATAGTGTAATTTGGGGCTTCCCTGGTGGCTCAGATGGTTAAGAATCTGCCTGCCAGCACAGGAGACCCAGGTTCAATCTCTGGGTCAGGAAGATATCCTGGAGGAGGAAATGGCAACCCACTCCAGTATTCTTGCCTGGAGAATTCCATGTTCAGAAGAGCCTGGCAGACTACAGTCCATGGGGTCGCAAAGAGTTGGACACCGCTGAGCGCCTGATATATACATACATACAATTTGGGGGTGGGGAGTGCTTGGATAAGCCAAAAAATTTTATTAGTATACAGTTAATAATGATAAGTTGATAATGAAGACATTTGTATTAGAAACATTGTCTGTATAATGTGAATGCTACATAATTGCTAATTTTCTTGGCTAGCCTGTGATCTGATTCTGAAAGAAATGTGAATGTTAGAGCATAATATTGTTGTAGAAAGGAGAACCCCTTCCAGGGCCTGAGAGTGGGCTCTTGTCTAACACTGGAAAATGAACTATCCCAGGAGACACATGTGCCAACAGAGCAAGAGACTTTATTGGGAAGGGGCGCCCAGGCAGAGAGCAGTAGGATAAGGGAACCCAGGAGAACCGCTCTGCCATGTGGCTCGCAGGCTCAGGTTTTATTGTGATGGGATTAGTTTCTGGGTTGTCTCTGGCCAATCATTTCGACTCAGAGTCCTTCCTGGGGCCACACGCATTGCTCAGCCAAGATAGATGCCAGTGAGAAATCTGGGAGATGGTGGGACACATGGTCTCCTTTTGACCTTTCCCGAACTCTTCCGGGAAAGAGTGGTAGGTAGCTTATTAATTCCATGTTCTTTACTAGGACCTCCTGTTGTAAAATAACTCATGCAGATGGTTACTATGGTGCCTGACCAGGGTGTGTGTTTCCCCTAACAATATAATCTCCCAAGGTAATTGTTTTGGAGGATGATACCAATTAAATATTTAAGGTCTTGTGTTTTGTTATTTAAGGAACTCTGTCTTAATGCTTTTAAAAAATTTAACTGTCATAGTAACAGAGTACAGAGTAGATGCTTGTGTTATAATGAAAAATAAGTATTTGGTCTTTTCTGTTTCCTGGCACACAACTCCTAAAACCCTTGGGATCTGCAGAGTGATGTGTCTTTTGTATGCTGAGATGACTGGTGCTGAAGTCCCTAGGTAACTTCAGATCTCCATAAGGATCAAACCATGTAATTCAGCCCCATCCCTGATCTCTGGGGAGTGAAGCAGAGTCAAAGATGGTGTTCAGTCACCTAAAACCATGTTTTAATCAGTCATGCCCACCTGATGGTATCTCCCCAAAAGCCCAGAACAGTGGGGTTCAGACTACTTTAGTCTGATGAACACATTGAGGTGCTAGGGAGCGTGGCATGAAGGATATGGAAGGTACACAAACACACACTTCCAGTCACACACACACATGAAGCTGCACACACTTCCACACACACACATGAAGCTATACACACTTCCAGTCACACACACACACCCTCTACCCTCGTACCTTGCCCTACAGTTTTCTTCCATTTGGCTGTTTCAGATTTGAATCCTTTATAATAAACCAGTGATAGTAACTACTTTCCTAAATTATGTAATTACTCTAGACTCAATGACTCTGAAGGGTGCTGTGGGAAACCCCAATTTACAGCTGGTAGGTCACAAGTACCAGTGGAATGGAATTTACGATTGGAATTTGAAGCGAGCATAGTCTTGTCAGACTAAGTCCTTTAACTTAAGAGATCTGACACTTAACTCCAGGGAGATACTGTCAGAATTGAGTTGAATCTCTGTTGGATATCAAGTTGGAATCAGAGAATTGGAGAAATGGTTGGTGTAAAGAGAAAACCCACACATTTGGAGTCAGAAGCACTGAGTGAAAAAGCTTAATGCTCAGTATAAAACTTGTGAAATGATGCAAAAAGTTGTATAGAAATCCTATTGCTTTAATAGAAACAAAGAATAATAAACTTTTCTGGTCCTCTTTTCATATATTTTAATCTTATCACTATCTTTCATTATTATTAGGCACTCACTTATCAGAGTTGTTGTTCTTGTTCAGTCACACAGTCGTGTCCAACTCTTTGTAACCCCATGGACTGCAGCACGCCAAGCTTCCCTGTGCATCACCAGCTCCCGGAGCTTGCTCAAACTCATGTCCATTGAGTTGGTGATGCCATCCAACCATCTCATCCTCTGTCATCCCCTTCTTCTCCCACCTTGAGTCTTTCCCAGCCATCAGGGTCTTTTCCAGTGAGTCAGCTCTTCATATCAGGTGGCCAAAGTATTGGAGCTTCAGCTTCAGCATCAGTCCTTCCAGTGAATATTCAGGACTGATTTCCTTTAGGATTTGGTTGAATATTTTACAGTTAGAGAAACAGAACCAGTGCCTTCTTTGAGTTTATAAATTTAAAGTTAAGTTAAAATGAATTGCTCCCAGCTTCACTGTGTAATAACAACAAACCTACCTCTCAACCTTAGGCATTGTTACTGTTTATCTAATTGATGATGATACTTTCAAATAAATGATTACTGTGTTTAAATAGAATATACTTTGGACTATATACAAATAGAACATATGTAATAATCTCTTATAATCAAAATGCTACTAATGAAAGTATATACGTGTGTGTGTGTGTATATATATGTTATGTATACCATTTCTGAGAATCAGTTTATATTTTTTTAACTTTGTAGGTGAAGGCACAAGTAACTTTATGTTCTAAGTCTTTTTATGGCATTTAATATTTTGTTAAGGTAAACAACAGACCCACCAGCAATTTTATGTAATTAGCTAAAAACAGGTTTTAGAACTGCCTGTTTAGCAATAGACTCATTTAAGAGAAGTTAAAATCATGTGTAACTCTGCTGTTGCAGACAGTTAACTTATCCTTCTGACTCTAGGAAGGAACCAAGTTTAGGGAAATTGGTAGTAATTGTGCTTGAGACTTAAAGCCAAGTCATACTTTTTTTACACTTCACTGGCCTGGAACAGTGTTTAGTTAATAAACATTCCTTCCAGGGTTATTCAGTTTGCTGCTGACTTCACTGATGATGATTTGTTGGACAAATAAGGAAGTAAACACTGCAAAGTTTTTTGGCTTGTGCTCCATTAAAAACATAGTAGAGAAGGTAAGAAGTTTCTGCCTGATCATAAGAAAGTCTAGGGAATCCAAAGCATTTTTCAGACTTCTTATGGTGGAGGAAACAAAAACTACTTTTAGTGTATTTGATATATTAGTATGCTCTTCTTCAAGTATAGTCTGTATTTTAAGAAAATGTTGGGCTGTATTTATTTCTTTAATAGACTTCCTGTTTGCCTAGAAACTCCCTTTTTTGCTGTTCAGTCGCTCAGTCGTGACCGACTCTTTGCAACACCATGGACTGCAGCATGCCAGGCTTCCCCTTCCTTCACAACTCCCGGAGCTTGCTCAAACTCATGTCCATTGAGTCGGTGATGCCATCCAATCATCTCATCCTGTGTTGTTCCCCGCCTTCTCTTCCTGCCTTCAGCCTTTCCCAGCATCAGGATCTTTTCCTGTGAGTTTGCTTTTTGCATCAGGTGGCCAAAGTATTGGAGCTTCAGCTTCAGCATCAATCCTACTAATGAATATTCAGGACTGATTTCCTTTAGGATTGACTTGTTTGATCTCCTATATTTTATAGGCTTATGCCCTATATAAATATGGATAGGGTAGAATCTGCATATTTTATGCTTTCATGACATACCTAATTAGACTAATACCTATTAGACTAATTCACGTAAAATGTGTAGGATTTAACCTTTTCTTCCTGTTTTCTGAATAAATGTAAGATGTGAATTATTTTTTTCTCAGATGCTTGGTTGAATTTACCATTGAACTATCTGTGCTTGAGATTTACTTGCAGGAATAGTTTTAGGTTACCAATTCAGTTTCTTTAAACTTTATAGGACTATGCAGAGTCATTTGATTGGTTGATTGAGGTTTAATAAGATCACCTAAAGTTTCAAACTTACTAGCATGAAACTGTACCTAATACCCCCCTATTATCTGTTTAATGTTTGTAGGATTTCTTAAAATGTGTTAATATTATTTATGAATTATTTCTCCCTCCCCAATTCATTACTTTTACCATAAGTTTATCTTTTGAGAGAACCAACTTCTGGTTTGTTGATTCTTTATGTTAACTTTTATGTCCTTGACTTATACTCTGTGTTTAATATTGTCTTCTTTTTCTCTTTGAGATTAATATGCTTTTTATAGTTTACTGAGATGGATACTTAGCTTTTTAATTTTCAGACTTTGTTATTTTCCTGTTATATGCATTTAAGGACATAAATTTCCCTCTTCTTATTTTTTAGTTGTGCTATGAACTGTTTTCATTTTTATCCAGTTCATTAATTTCATTAGGAAATGATACTGCTCTTTTGTGAGTCATAGTTATGTAAGAAATATAGTTTTTAATTTCCAAATACATAAAGGTTTTCTGGCTCTTTTCTTTATTACTTCTATCTAACTAAATGCATAGTGGTCAAAGTATATTTTGCACATTCCAGTTCTTCAGAATTTGAGAAGACTTACCATGTTGCCTCCTTTTTCAATTTTTATAAACATACTATGTGCACTTGGATGGAATCCAGTCTTTAGTTGCTGGTGCGGTGCTTCATCGCAGTCCAGCTAGTCTAGTCTGCTGATCATGCTGTGTAAGTCTGCCTTCCTAGTAAGGTTTCCATCTGATTCTCTCAATTACTAAGAAAACGTGTTAACGCTTCCAACTATGATTATGAAATTCTCTCTTCATGTAATTCTGTCAGCTTTTGCTTGGTATATTTTGAAGCTATATTACTAGATGTACACAAATTTTTAATTTTTTAATTTTGGATGAAAGCTTTTGTATTAAAGTATATTTTTATCTCTAGTAATGTTTTTACCTTGAGGCATAGATTGTCTTACATTAATATAACTGCTTTTATTTGGTTAGTGTTTACGTAGCATATCTATCTCCATGTTTTAATTTCAAGCTTTCTGTATCCTTTTTTCAGAGATGTATTGCCTGTAAATTTAGTTGGTTGTTTAAAAAAAAAATCTGTCTTCTTTTGATTTGAACATTAATTTACTTACTTGATTGAATTACTGGTAAATATATGAGTTTAATCCTACCATTTTACTGAAAAATTTTGTCATGTCCTTTATTTCTTCTCTTTGGTTCTTATCTCTTATTTTTTTTTTTAAATTTTAACCGTTCTATTTTTTCTGTATTTATTTGGAAGTAGTGCAGCCTGTTTATATTCTTTTATGGTGAGTCTGTAAATGACTACAAATATAAATACTTAACAAAATTTATCAGTACAAGAATGTAATAGACTTTCAACTCCCATCTACTTACATTCCAGCTCATATGCTATTGTTCCTTATTTTCGTACTATGTTCAGAGATCCTAGAAGACATTACTAATCTTGATTTTATAGTATCCATTAATTTTATCAAATTTTACTGATTTTTTGCTGTTCATTGCAATTTGAATCTTTGATTTTATATCTAAGATCATATTCCTCTGCCTTAAGCACATCCTTTAGAATTTCTTCTAATGAAGATTAACTCAGTTTTTGTTTGCTTGAAAATTTGCCTCTTTTCTCAAAAGATATTTTACAGGGTATAGAATTCTAGAGAAAATGGCAACCCACTCCAGTATTCTTGCCTGGGAAATTCCGTGGACAGAGAAGCCTGGCAGGTTGTGGTCCATGGGGTCCCAAAGAGTCAGACATGACTGAGTGACTAACATTTAACTTACATGGAATTCTAGATTGACAGTTATTTTCTTCAAGTACATTTTGGGTATCATTTCACTGTTAATCAGTTTTCATTATTGGCAGTTTCAGCTATTGCTTTTTTAGATGCAGTCTGTCTTTTTTCCTATGGCTGTTTAAATATACAAGTATATTAGCTGTACCTTTGTTTTAGATTATTTTATAATTATGTAAATAGGGCAACTCCAGTGTGGTGATCCTGTTAACTATTATGTATTTTGGTTTTCTTTCAAGTTAAAGATACATTGCCTGTCTATTTTTCATTTCTTTCATTTTCTCATTTTAATTGCACATTTATGTTTAATTTTTTAAGCTTCTCTAATATCTTTATCTCATTTCCATTACTATATTGTTAATGTTTTCTTTCTTTGATCTTCATTTCTGTTATGTATTCTTCTTTTCCTATTTTCCTTCGACTCTGACATTCATGTTTTATTTACCTTTGTTCTCAAACCTTATCTTTTCCATATCTCTGTTTTCTGTTTGTATTTCTAACTGTGCTAATATTGTATAAGAGAGTTTCTTACTTTTTTATCTTCATGGAAAAGTATTTGGCCATTTTCATCTATTACATGACTACGTTTTGATGTTGAATCAGATTTTTTTTTTGCCACTTCAAAACTTTTTCTTCCTTTTCTTTTTTATATGCTCATAAAAATCTTGAATTGCTTGTTTTTGGCATTTAGTAATCTTTGAAAGAAATAAATTTTTCCTGTTTTAAATAGGCTCTTAGGACTGTGTTCTAGAACAGAAAGATTTTTTCTTATGGTATTGCTTTTCTCTTGGGACATTGTTTCTTCTCAACAGTACTCCTAATGCAAAATCTCTCTCTCTGTTTTTTTTTCTACCAGACTGCTTCCGGAAACATGACTTGTTTCCCTAACTCCTGTTCATTCATGTCTTTTTCTTAAAATTAGTTTTCATTAGTGTATAGTTGCTTTACAGTGTTGTGTTAGTTTCTGCTGTACAGCAGATTGAATCAGCTATTTGTGTGTGTTATTTGCTTAGTCATGTTCAACTCTTTGCCATCCCATGGACTGTATAGCCCACCAGGCTTCTCTGTCCATGAAATTCTCCAGGTTAAGAATACTGGCGTGGGTATCTGTTCCCTTCTCCAGAGGATCTTCCTGACCCAGGGATTGAACCTGAGTCTCCTGCATTGCTGGCACATTATTTACCATCTGAACCATCAGGGCCTTTGTACTTTCGTTTGTGCTGTATTTGCCTTCCCTGATTACTTTACCTTTTTATCACTGTTTGCTTCCAACTCATTCCTCAAGGCCAGCTCTTTCAAGCTACTTTTCCAGAATTATTCCTGCACTTCAGTTGCTCCTCCATCTCTTAATTTCTGTTTGCCTTTATGCCATTTTTCTTATTTTGTATATAAAAAATTATTAGTTTTCTGCCATATATAGTTCCAAATATATCTTTTTTATATTATTATATATCATTATTATATAATTATTATATCAAAGGCAAATATGCCATCTACTGTAATAAATACTATGTTGTTTAGTTACTCAGTCGTGTCCAACTCTTGGCATCCCCATGGACTACAGCATCTGTAGTCACCATCTTAGTCAATGTCAGCTATTAAATTGAAATAACAATACTTGCCTAGAAAGTAGGTATGATAATTAAATAAATTAATTCATATATAGTATTTATTATGTATTAAAAAGAAGAGACATCAATTTGTTCCCTGTCCTTCACCATCTCCTGGAGCTTGCTCAAACCCATGTCCATTGAGTTGGTGATGACATCCAACCATCTCGTCCTCTGTCATCCCCTTCTCCTCCCGCCTTTTGTCTTTACCAGCATCAGGATGTTTTCTAATGAGTGGGCTCTTCACATCAGGTGGCCAAAGTATTGGAGCTTCAGCTTCAACCTCAGTCTTTCCAATGAATATTCAGGGTTGATTTCCTTTATGATTGACTGGTTTGATCTCCTTGCAGTCTGAGGGACTTCTAGAGTCTTCTCCAAACCATAGTTCAAAAGCATCAATTCTTTGGCACTCAGCCTTCTTTATGATCCACCTCTCACATTCCATACATGACTACTGGAAAAATCATAGCTTTGAATATATGGACCTTGGTCGACAAATTGTTGTCTCTTCTTTTTAATACATAATAAATACTATATATGAATTAATTTATTTAATTATCATACCTACTTTCTAGGCAAGTATTGTTATTTCAATTTAATAGCTGACATTGATTAAGTAATTTGCCTAAGACAGTGTACTTAGTAAGTGGCAGAGCTAAATTTTAAGTCTGTTCACTTTACCACTATGCTTTGCCATCCAGGTAAATATTTACTGGTTTAGTTTCCCCAGTATTTATTGTTGTAATGTAAATTTTTATACGTCATGTATTTCTCTTGTCAGAATTTGATCGAACTGCTGAAATGCATAATTTTAAAAAAAATCTGTTTTACCCATCCATTATTCTTCTTGAACTATCAAAAACTTTTTTATGCTGTACTTATAAGTGAATTTTTAATCTTATAAAAAAATTTCTGTGTTGGTAAAAAATCAGTTTGATAAAAGTTTGAATGTAGGCCCTAATACTGTATTCAGTACTTCTTTTTTTTAATCTTGGATGAAGTTTGACCATAGTATTTTCCTTTTGATTAAAATTTCCTTCCTAAGTTGCTTTTTTTTTTTTAACCATGTCCTTTTAAAAACAATATTCATTCTTAGAGACAGAATCAGCTTGTGCCTGGTTAAGACTTAATGAAATGTGTTTATTATAGTCGTAATCATAGAGGAAAAATGAGATGGTATTGGGCTGGGAGACTCTCAATAGTTTGAGAATTGTTAGCAACTAGATCTTAGTGTGATTTCTCCGAAGTCATATTTTCAGTTCTTTTTGATAGTTTATTCTTGGCAGACCCTTCTGATTTCCTGGTTTAGGTTTTTGTCAAAAATAGACATATAAGAATATTAGCAACTGCCTGACTTCTTAAAATATGAAAATAATCTTTTAAGTTGAATAGTTCTTAGCCATTTAAATGCTGTACTTTTTTTGTTTGGGGGACTTTTAAAATAATATAACAGTTGTTTTCATAGTTTTGTAGATGAGAATGTCATTGTTTCAGTAGAAAGCTCAGTTGTTCGTGTTCAATCATTTAGAACATATACAAGTAAATATACCAGACAAAAGGCTTATTAACTAAGCAAGACCTTTCTATAATTAGAAATTTGGGAAACATAGGGAAATTATTTGGGCAGCAGAGGTGTAAACTTTTCATTTGTTATTAGATCTTGAAAGGAGTTCTTTAACATTAAAACAAGGAACTGAAAGCAATATATTTTGAAAAAATCTTTACCCTGCCTTTTTGTTTTTTTCTATTTTTTAATGTGGGATCTTAGTTCCCTGCTGCTGCTGCTGCTGCTAAGTCACTTCAGTTGTGTCTGACTCTGTGCGACCCCGTAGATGGCAGCCCACCAGGCTCCCCTGTCCCTGGGCTTCTCCAGGCAAGAACACTGAAGTGAGTTGCCATTTAGTTCCCTGAACAGGGATCAAATGTATGCCTCCCATAGTGGAAGAGTGATGTCTTAATTACTGGACGGCCAGGGAAGTCCCATCTTTACCCTGCTTTAATAATGTTTATAGCATTTTTATTGATCACCTCAAGTATTTCAAGCTTATGACTGTTTAATTTTGAAAATTTTAACTTATCCTATTAAAAAATAAAGCCTTTTTAGCATGTCTCCTGGAGAAGGCAATAGCACCCCACTCCAGTACTCTTGCCTGGAAAATCCCATGGATGGAGGAGCCTGGTGGGCTGCCGTCCATGGGGTCGCAAAGAGTCAGACACGACTGAGTGACTTCACTTTCACGTTTCACTTTCATGCATTGGGGAAGGAAATGGCAACCTGTTCCAGTGTTCTGGCCTGGAGAATCCCAGGGGCAGCGGAGCCTGGTGGGCTGCCGTCTGTGGGGTCGCACAGAGTCAAACACAACTGAAGCGACTCAGCAGCAGCAGCATGTCTCCTATGGGTTTGAAATGACTGTTCACCAAGAAAACAGTATATTAATAAACTTTATATTACTATTCTTTTTTGAGGACATGAAAGAAGATTCTTAAGCATGTTATTTCATTGAAATTAGCTACTAAATATAATTTGCTTCAGATCTGATCTGGACTATTTAACGATAACCCAGTTTCTCTCGCAGTAGGCAATAATATGTATTCTAATAGATTAAATGAGGGTAATCTTTAATTTATCATGTTTCTCTGCAAAATGCAACATTTTAAGTAATTTTAAAATTTTGAGTCATGATACAGTTTAATATTACAAAATGAAAGTACAAGAATTTAGAGTTGAGTGTGGAGAGGTATGAGAGAGCTGGAATTATGTTTATAGCTTTTATGTCTTATGGTATCTCCAAAAGAGGTGTTGTGTTTTGGCTTGGTTTTGTTTGGTTTTAGTTTTAGTTTTTGGTAGAACAGTTAGCTTATGAAACTAGCCATTTGTTTTCTGGAACAACTTCCAACTGACATGAATACTTCAGATAAGAAAGTGATCTGGAGTAGTGGCAAACCAGTGTTGCAGAGAGAAAATGAAACATAAGAAGTTAAACTTGAGCTTCAGTGTCCAATAGGTCTTTTATTTAACAGTGAGATTACATTTTTTCCTTTAAATTGTAATTAATGTGACATATTTCAACTGTTCTATCCCACTTTTATTAGAATATTTAATATTGTGTGTGAGTTTTGTTTCCCAGACTCTTGCCTTTTTTAAAGTGTTATTGAATAGGTACATTGTTGTCTTTTACTACAGTGTTTAATCTGAGAGTGTAATTTAACAACTATTATTTGTGTTAGTTATATGTGTGTGTTTATTTTTATTTACATGCTCTCTATAAAGACTTGAAAATACTTTAGACTTTGGAATTGGGCTTTTTACCTTTTTCGTTAGAGTCTTTCAGTTCAGTTCAGTTCAGTCGCTTAGTCGTCTCCGGCTCTTTGCGACCCCATGAATCGCAGCACGCCAGGCCTCCCTGTCCATCACCAACTCCCGGAGTTCACTCAGACTCACGTCCATCGAGTCCGTGATGCCATCCAGCCATCTCATCCTCTCTCGTCCCCTTCTTCTCCTGCCCCCAATCCCTCCCAGCATCAAAGTCTTTTCCAATGAGTCAGTTCTTCGCGTGAGGTGGCCAAAGTACTGGAGTTTCAGCTTTCGCATCATTCCTTCCAAAGAAATCCCAGGGTTGATCTCCTTCAGAATGGACTGGTTGGATCTCCTTGCAGTCCAAGGGACTCTCAAGAGTCTTCTCCAACACCACAGTTCAAAAGCATTAATTCTTCAGTGCTCAGCCTTCTTCACAGTCCAACTCTCACATCCGTACATGACTACTGGAAAAACCGTAGCCTTGACTAGACGGACCTTAGTCAGCAAAGTAATGTCTCTGCTTTTGAATATGCTGTTAGGTTGGTCATAACTTTTCTTCCAAGGAGTAAGCGTCTTTTAATTTCATGGCTGCAATCACCATCTGCAGTGATTTTGGAGCCCAAAAAAATAAAGTCTGACACTGTTTCCACTGTTTCCCCATCTATTTCCCATGGAGTGATGGGACCGGATGCCATGATCTTCATTTTCTGAATGTTGAGCTTTAAGCCAACTTTTTCACTCTCCTCTTTTACTTTCATCAAGAGGCTTCATAGTTCCTCTTCACCTTCTGCCATAAGGGTGGTGTCCTCTGCATATCTGAGGTTATTGATATTTCTCCTGGCAGTCTTGATTCCAGCTTGTGTTTCTTCCAGTCCAACATTTCTCATGATGTACTCTGCATATAAGTTACATAAGCAGGGTGACAATGTACAGCCTTGACGCAATCCTTTTCCTATTTGGAACCAGTCTGTTGTTCCATGTCCAGTTCTAACTGTTGCTTCCTGACCTGCATATAGATTTCTCAAGAGGCAGGTCAGGTGGTCTGGGAGTCCTATCTCTTTCAGAATTTTCCACAGTTTATTGTGATCCACACAGTCAAAGGCTTTGGCATAGTCAATAAAGCAGAAATAGCTTACTAATTTCTCTGAACCTTGATTTTCTAAACTTTGCAATAATTAGTAATAGCCATTGCATAGATTTATTTTAAGGAGTAAATGGGTTAACCTTTCTGGTGTCTTGTACACAGTAAGTATTCAATAAAAGTCAACTCTAACTTGGTAAGATCTTTTTAAAGATTTGCTTCCAGGTTTGATAATTCTATATTGAAGTAACTTTCTTCAAGTTTTCTGATTGTCAGTCAAGGCAATGGTTTTTCCAGTAGTCATGTATGGATGTGAGAGTTGGACTGTGAAGAAGGCTGAGTGCCGAAGAATTGATGCTTTTGAACTGTGGTGTTGGAGAAGACTCTTGAGAGTCCCTTGGACTGCAAGGAGATCCAACCAGTCCATTCTGTAGGAGATCAACCCTGGGATTTCTTTGGAAGGAATGATGCTAAAGCTGAAACTCCAGTACTTTGGCCACCTCATGCGAAGAGTTGACTCATTGGAAAAGACTTTGATGCTGGGAGGGGTTGGGGGCAGGAGGAGAAGGGGACGAGAGAGGATGAGATGGCTGGATGGCATCACGGACTCGATGGACGTGAGTCTGAGTGAACTCCGGGAGTTGGTGATGGACAGGGAGGCCTGGCGTGCTGCGATTCATGGGGTCGCAAAGAGTCGGACACGACTGAGCGACTGAACTGAACTGAAGAACGAATAAGAGATACCAAAGAGAACTGTGTGACCTTTAGACTAGTGAAGAGGAAAGGGATTTATTTGAGATAGAGGGAGGCAAATTAATAAGTTCCCCAAACAATGTTTTTTAAATATTTGCTTGACTACTTTGCAAGATGGTGTGACTTATTAGGGAGCCATTATGTACTAGAAATTGACTTCATTGGAAGTAGGAGTTTTATGAACAGTTTGTTGAAATGTAAGGAACTTAGTAACACTAAGATGACTCAAAGGAAATGTCAACCATGTGGCTAGGAAAGTCCCTCCACGTCTTGCTCTTTTTTCCATTCTAAGCATTTATTATATACTGAACATCTCTGATGTTATTCTCTTAAGTGTCATTATTCAAAAGAAGGTTAACTGTATCTATAGTAAAATCATCATAATCTCTAATTTTAAGTTTGGAGTACTTAATATTTAAATTTTGGAAGTAAGTTCCTCTGCATGCCTGAGTATAAATCCTTTGTGCATGCTTAGGTCTCTTTGTCCTTGTTAAAACAAGCTAATGTCAATGTACAAAGCACTGCTTATAGAAACTGAATATGTCTAGTGAGCCTTGAAGAACAGATATTTCAAGGGTAACAAAGTATATGTGATAATGGTTTATATTGGTAATAACAGTATGTTGCAAAATTCTCCCTAAGTTATGGGAAAAAATCCTGTATCTAGTTGTTTTGTGGCTTTTCTTCGATAGTAGTAGCGCTCAATGCAAAAAAAAAGGGGGGAGGGAGACAAATAAATACGAAGGCAAAAATCAAAATTATTCTACTCCTGCCAACCAAAGAAAGTCGCTTTTAAGTTTTTGATGTATGTCACTGTGTGTTTTTCTGTCTGTGTGTGGTATTTACAAATTGATTTTACAAAAATTACATAACGTTTTGAGAATTGCTTTTTTTACTTTGAAAAATTCCTGACAATATTTTCATAAGACGGTTGTGTTTGATAGAAGAGAAATTGTGAAGCTCTTGATGGATAAAGTATTTGTAAGCTTTTCAGGTTAGTTAAGAGTGAGGATAGAAGGATTGGTTGAAGAAACAGAATTTTACCTCCAGTGTTCAGAATGACTTTAAAGATCAGGAAGTGCTTCATCTGATTATGTTCCTATGATCACTACCTTAGGGGCTCTTAGAAGAATTTCCCCCAGTGGATTGTGATTTCTTTTTCAGAATAGTCACAGAAGACTTTAAGGAGAAAGAGGAGATGGAGACTTTTCTAAGGTGAACATAAGGTGGAATCAGCCAGACACACACAGTTGAAGTAAATAAATATATTGGTTCTAACAGTGATGGAATCCTAGAATGGCAGAATTTGGAAGGAACCTCAGGCTCTATCCAACTCTTAGACACCAGTTTTATAGATGAGGAACTTATCAAAAGTCCTGTAATAAATTATTGTCGGAGACTTAGGCAATAGGACAGTTGCGTGCTATGTCGCTTCAGTCTTGTGTGACAGTGTACGGCCCTGTGGACTGTAGCCTGCCAGTCTCCTCTGTCCATGGGATTCTCCAGGCAAGAATACTAGAGTGGGTTGCTATGCTCTCCTTCAGGGGTCTTCTTGACCCAGGGATCGAACTTGCATCTCTTATGTCTCCTCTGTTGGTTTGGGCTTCATTGATGGCTCAGATGGTAAAGAATCTGCCTGCAATGCAGGAGACCCAGGTTCATTCCCTGGTTCTCGAGAATCCCCTGGAGGAGGGCATGGCAAGCCACTCCAGTATTCATGCCGGGAGAATTCCATGGACAGAGGAGCCTGGTGGACTACAGCCCATGGGGTCACAAAGAGTTGGCCACGACTGAGTGACTAACACGCAAAAAAATACAAAATGTATTACTTTTCTAATTGTCTCTATTGTTGCTTTGTATTTTTCTGCCGTTTTCTTATCTCCCTCAGTTTTCTGTTTATCTCTGTATAGTTTCATCTTTTACTTTTTCCTCTCTCTCCTCTGCAGTTAGCCATTATGTAGAATATTTTAAAATCATTATTTATCTTAAATAATTTTATCTTGTCCTGTTTACAGTTTGTAAGAAGGATCATTTAACTTTTATGTGCCTTTCACAAAATGAACTAAAATGTACTGTTTTATTTCTAAATTTGTAATTATTATATTTATTGTCATCTTATCATTATTGTTAGTAGGAGCGCCACAACATTTTGTCTGGATTAAAAAAGATTTCACACTCTTGTAATGGGAAAATACTATTGGCCAGAATAGACTGAATGGGGCAAGAATTGTCATGAAAACCTATGGGAGTAGATAATACTGATAGAAACACTCAATAAAACATGCTGTAAGTCTGTTTGTTCCCCTTACTTTAACATTTAAAATATAAATGCTAATTTGTGAGTGCTAATTTAAGAAGGAGAGAGCTTACTTTTTGCAGTAATTTTTTAAAGTCCACAAGCAACGAAAAAGAAAGTAGTTGAGTTTATGAGATAAGCTTTTCTTCTCAAAGCCATGTGAAAGGACTTGAAAGCTGAAGGGTGTGGTAGCAATTGAGCTTCATAATTGCCCAGAAAAAAAAAGACATTAGGGAGGTTCTGTAAATTACACAGTCTTTGGCAAGTATACAAGTCAGGGAGAACATATAAGTTCTTTGCAAAAGTATTTGCTTTCAGTGGCTAAATGAAGCAAAAGGAAAGCCTTTATTCAGATTGAAATCAGAGTCAAATGACAGAATTTACAGTAAAAGTAACTGTAAATTATAATCTGTTTGAGCTCATGTAAAAGAAAACCCTAGTTTGAAAAGTAAGGGAATCTTGTTTTATCGTATAACAAGAAGTCCAGAGGTAGGGGAGATTTCATGGTTAGTGGATTCAATGATCCAGTTTCTTTCTCTCTCTCTGTCCTGTCATCATTACAGAAGTTGATTTCATTCTTGAATGTAGCAGTTATGTACATTTGCATGTTGATATAAACATTTCCAGGGAAACAAAAGTAGATTTTTTTCTTCCTTCTCTGTATATTCATTTAAAAGTAAGAAAATATTTCCCTAAAGCAAACCTAACAGAATCAGAAGATATTAAGAAGAGGTGGCAAGAATACACAGAAGAACTGTACAAAAAAGATCTTCACGACCCAGATAATCACGACGGTGTGATCACTCACCTAGAGCCAGACATCCTGGAATGTGAAGTCAAGTGGGCCTTAGAAAGCATCACTATGAACAAAGCTACTGGAGGTGATGGAATTCCAGTTGAGCTGTTTCAAATCCTGATAGATGATGCTGTGAAAGTGTTGCACTCAATATGCCAGCAAATTTGGAAAATTCAGCAGTGGCCACAGGACTGGAAAAGGTCAGTTTTCATTCCAATTCCAAAGAAAGGCAATGCCAAAGAATGCTCAAACTACTGCACAATTGCACGCATCTCACACTCTAGTAAAGTAATGCTCAAAATTCTCCAAGCCAGGCTTCAGCAACATGTGAACTGTGAACTTCCAGATGTTCAAGCTGGTTTTAGAAAAGGCGGAGGAACCAGAGATCAAATTGCCAACATCCGTTGGATCATGGAAAAAGCAAGAGAGTTCCAGAAACACATGTATTTCTGCTTTATTGACTATGCCAAAGCCTTTGACTGTGTGGATCACAATAAACTGTGGAAAATTCTGAAAGAGATAGGACTCCCAGACCACCTGACCTGCCTCTTGAGAAACCTGTATGCAGGTCAGGAAGCAACAGTTAGAACTGGACATGGAACAACAGACTGGTTCCAAATAGGAAAAGGAGTATGTCAAGGCTGTATATTGTCACCCTGCTTATTTAACTTCTATGCAGAGTACATCATGAAAAACGCTGGACTGGAAGAAACACAAGCTGGAATCAAGATTGCCGGGAGAAATATCAATAACCTCAGATATGCAAAGGACACCACCCTTATGGCAGAAGGTGAAGAGGAACTATAAAGCCTCTTGATGAAAGTGAAAGAGGAGAGTGAAAAAGTTGGCTTAAAGCTCAACATTCAGAAAATGAAGATCATGGCATCTGGTCCCATCACTCCATGGGAAATAGATGGGGAAACAGTAGAAACAGTGTCAGACTTTATTTTTGGGGGTTCCCAAATCACTGCAGATGGTGATTGCAGCCATGAAATTAAAAGACGCTTACTCCTTGGAAGGAAAGTTATGACCAACCTAGATAGCATATTCAAAAGCAGAGACATGACTTTGCCAACAAAGATCCGTCTAGTCAAGGCTATGGCTTTTCCTGTGGTCATGTATGGATGTGAGAGTTGGACTGTGAAGAAGGCTGAGTGCCGAAGAATTGATGCTTTTGAACTGTGGTGTTGGAGAAGACTCTTGAGAGTCCCTTGGACTGCAAGGAGATCCAACCAGTCCATTCTGAAGGAGATCAACCCTGGGATTTCTTTGGAAGGAATGATGCTAAAGCTGAAACTCCAGTACTTTGGCCACCTCATGCGAAGAGTTGACTCATTGGAAAAGACTTTGATGCTGGGAGGGGTTGGGGGCAGGAGGAGAAGGGGACGAGAGAGGATGAGATGGCTGGATGGCATCACGGACTCGATGGACGTGAGTCTGAGTGAACTCCGGGAGTTGGTGATGGACAGGGAGGCCTGGCGTGCTGCGATTCATGGGGTCACAAAGAGTCGGACACGACTGAGCGACTGAACTGAAGTGAACTGAAAGCAACCCTCCCCACCCGCCAGGAGATCCTCATGATTCAATAGCCAGAGATTGGTTCATACCATTCAATCTTTGGTGAAGGGCACAGGATTAGGACTTGATAATAATTTTTAGTAGAATGGATGTATGTGGGGAGTTCAGTCTCCATCATAGTACCTAGTATAGACCATCATAGTACCTAATATAACTAGTCACTATTCTGTAAAACTCCTGTTAAGAACGAGATTTAGAATTTATTAAACGAAGAAAGTAAAGCATAGTGAAACATGAGTCCCTGCCCGACTAAGGAGCTCTGTTATTTGGGTTAAATTCATTGATGACTCTTGAGTACGCATTTCTACATCTATAAAATGAAGGTGATAATGTGTAATTCATAAAGTTGATTTTAGAATTAAATCAGATAAGATTGCACAGATTCTAATGTTTAGTATTCAATAAATATACTATTACAGTTACTGGTACTTTTATCTCTGTACAATTTTATACTTAAACTGTAAAAATGGTATTTTCACTTTAAAGGACTAGTTTTGTTTTTTCCCGACGATACAAGGGCCTAGTCCAAAGTTGTTGGAGCTCCCATTTCCTTTTCTAGTTTTTTGGGATAATAGTACAAAAATGGGGAGAACTTAGTAAGTTTAATAGCTGTCACTGAAAAAATTTGTGTACATGGTCGTGTCAACTTATATTTTGCTATTTGAGGTAGCATAAAAACTAAAGTGACATTTTATGAAAATGTGCTGTTGTTTTAGTGTCATATTAGTGATTTTCTTTAATGTAGGCTTCCACATTTTGGTCTTTTTTGCTGTAATAAAAAGTGTAAGCTATTAAGATGTAATTCTCTCTCCTTTAATATTTGCAGATGGCTTGTTTAACCAGTATATCAGTCAGCAGGAATATAAGCCACGATGGAGTCAGATCATTCCCAAAAGCACCAAAGGTAAGTCTGACCTTCTAGGTTGTGGGTGCTTTTGCTTTAATGTTCCAGTTCATTTGTACTCAAGTTTCACTGTACCCTACTACTGAAAATCAGGTGCTTAAAAAAAGACAAAGGTTCCTCAGCAAGATGACAGAGGTATTTTATTACATTAACTTTTTCTTTTAAATTTTTTTGTTTTATGGCTATAACAGAAGGTTGGGCATTATTTATAGAGAATAACAGCACAAACTGCTTTTATATAGAGTCTCTGTAAAATTATAGGTTATGGTATTATAATGCCAAACATGTGTCCCTCAAAAACCTTAAATTCTGCAAAATTGCTCACTAAAGCTCGTAGGACTTAGGAGAGATGTAGAAATGGGACATACCATTCTAAATCTATGGAACTTAGTAGCTAATAAAAACTAGTGTAGTAATTCTAATAAGAACGAATGCTAGTATGTAGAGAGTCTGACGTGACTGAACAACAACAGTTAAATATAGGCGTTTATATTAAGCATCACGGTGATTTTGGAGCTTTAAACCTCGGGTCTCACACTTCTTTCTTTGAGCTGTAGACACTAGAGGACATTTGATGCTAATGACTATTTTTATCAAAACTTAAAATCTGACCTTGGGTGTGATGTTCTTCATTAATCTGTCTTTTCGTATGGGAGGAGTTTTTGTCACTCCTCCATCGGCACTCACTGCTTTGTCAGATGGTTAACATAATGGAAAGTGTAGCAGTTCTTAAATGCAGCTACTTGTGGTAAAGGAAGGCAGGTCTGTGGATGTTCAGCTTTCTTCCTCTGGTCTTCATACATTGTCAAAGCCTTCATTTTGTTTGTGAGAAAGCTTTCCCAGATAGTGTTAAACATCAGTATACTGGAGAAAATTGCTTATGAACCTCCATAAGTTCTGAGTTACATTGGCATCATTTTCCTGTTTTATCAGTCACATACAAGGTAATTTTCTTCAAAGATGAAGAAAGCATGTTTCTTCAAACATGCTACCACATTTTCCTATTTTATCAGTCACATACAAGGTAATTTTCTTCAAAGATGAAGAAGCCTTCTTCTTCAAACATGCTACCACATGTTTGCATGTGGTAGCAAACAGATTATAGCTGTATATCTGAAAGCTAACGGATTAAATATATAAAATGCAAGCATACTGACAATAAATTTATTTCAGTGTTTTCTTAATCTGTTCCTGAAAGTGGTAATACTGACTTTACTGATTGGAGAGAAGAAGGAAGAAAAGGGTAAAACTTCTACAGTAATGAGCTGCAGAATCTATCTATTAAAAAGGAGAAAGAATTTGCAGGAAACTTCTGATTGATTAGTGCTTGAATATAGCTTCAGTTTTGCATCTTATGTATAATATGTAAGAACTGACATTTCAGTCTTTTTCATTGTACCCCTGTGAAATCAGTAAAAACTTGGATGGTCCCTATTTTACATAGAAGAAGGCTGATTCAGGGAAAGTTATTAGCTAACGTAGTACATTTCAATTAATGGGAGAGTTGCAAAGAAAAATTCAGGTTTTCAAGTTTACATCAAGTAAGGCATTAGAATTTTGTAGCTGTTGAACCATGGAAATGAAATCTTATCTTCATTTATGTAGGATCTGATATAAAGTAAGATTAAAGTTGAATAATAGTTTTCTCCTACTGAAGTTTAAAATTTTCACTCATTGTATTTATTTATTTGGCTGCATCAGGTCCTAGTTGTGTCACGCAGATCTTTGCTGTGGAATGAGGGATCTTTCGTTGCAGTGCTTGGTTTCTCTGTAGTTAGTGCCCCGTCTTACTTGCCCTGCAGCATGTGGGACCTTTTCCCAACCAGTTCTGAACCCACGTCCCCTGCATTGAAAGGCGAATTCTTAACCACTGGACCAGCAGGGAAATCCCTTCACTGATTATATTTAAACCTGCCTGTTAAGCTCTGTGATGTGTAAATTAGAGTCAAAAGAAAGCAAGTCTCACATTTTGTCACACAGTACTACTCAAAGTGGTGGATTATGTGGAAACTGATTTCTGAAATATTGGAAAATGAAATTAATACAGTGAGGAAATTATCATTAATGTAAAACTTGATAACATCGTAGTTATCAGTAGCTAGTTTAATGAACTTTAAAACTGCTCATTAGAGACTTCCCTGGTAGTCCAGTGGCTAGGACTATGTGTTCCTAATGTAGGGGTCCTGAGTTTGATCCCTGGTCAGGGAACTAGAACCCCACATGCTGCAACTAAGACCCAGTACAGCCAAATAAATAAGAATAAATTTTTTTATAATAAAAATAGAACTGCTCATGTTACTAATAAACCACACCTAGAGTTGTAAGACCTGCAGTCTAATTCTGTAATTGTTTTGCACCTTCACTTTGTCACTCCACTAGTTCAGAGATTTTATGTTTTCGTGGAATATCCTATGTCTTTGCTGCTTAATGGCATTGGTTGAAAGTAGCTTCCAGTGCGTTAAGACCCTGAAAGCAATTAGAAAAAAAGAGCAAAGATAATTATTATAAATTTAATTATAAGTAATATTATTTCTTCTATGAGTCCTCTTATTCTTAATATTGAAGGAATAAGTGTGTGTTATTTTCACTACTCATTACAGACTTATGAATGAAGTTACTCTGGATATGCAGTTGTTACTTATTTTAAAAAATATATTGTTTCTACTTCAGGTGATGGAGAAGATAACCGGCCAGGAATGAGGGGAGGTCATCAGATGGTTATTGATGTCCAGACAGGTAAGGACTACTTGGAATGGAAAGGAGATTTTTTAAAAAATGATATATTATTAAATATCAGATACTCAGGCATATATATACTTCTTTCCATTCCTTGCAGAGGTTACATGTTATTGGCCATAACCAAGGAGCAAAGAAAATAGGCATTAGCTTCAGATATAACCAAAACCAGGCAATGGCACATCAGCCTGGGGAGGCTGCTGCACAGATGAAATTAGAAAACCTAGAAGAAATGTATTGTGCAGACCTTTTTGTGTGTGTGTGTGTGTGTGTGTGTGTGTATAGTTTTATATGTGCTTGATTTCACAGTTAGCTGGAATATTTCTTGATTTTTAGTGCATTTATATTTTAATGCCATATTATGGGAATTGTTGTAGTAAAAGAGAAATTAAGGTATATTTTCAGAGGCAGAGGATACAAAATTAGGTAGCCTAATGTTGGTAGATCCATTAATTGCTAAACACTGTCCATAGGTGTATAAATAATTTGTTTTAGTTAATCTTTCTTGCCTTTTTAATTTTCTGTAACTTGATAATACAAATTTTCCCTAGGTTTCTACAGCCTAGAACAGCTTAAATACTGTTATATTTAGAGGTTAATGCTAAAATTATAATTGGCTTCAAATTATCATCTTGAGAAGCAAATAATACTAAGAATTCTGTATAGTTTTATTTTATTTGGTTTTTAAAAAAACTTTACCACATAAAATGCCAATATTCACCCAAATAACATTTTGCTTGTAATAGAAACTCTGTTTTATTGGTATTGTGTTATGCTGACAGTAGTTCTCCAGGAATAGTCTTTTTGATTCATAATTTAAAAAAATTATTACAGTGCAGATAATAATGATCTAGGCATCAACATTATCACACATGTTTTATAAGTAAAAGGAGAAATTATAATATTTTATTTAAAATCCACTGCTAAATTTGTAGAGTAACCTGTGAGTTTGTTTAGTATTATTAGGGTCTCTTTGGAAAAGGTTCATTTTGAGGCATAGGAAATTGCTTTCCTAGTCTTAGCTTCTCTTCCCAAACCCCTTCCTTCCCACAGAAATAGGTTTGACTCAGCTGTAGTCTTAAGCATCTTTTTTTCCTACCTGAGAGTTCAATTAATGCATATGCTTATTTCTCGGAGAACCAGATCTACATATAAGTTGATTTTTTTTAATCCAAAAAAGTTAAGTTTATATGAAAAAAGAGGTAAAATTTTGTGTTTAGATTGTCTATAGTAGCTTTTCTCCTCTTTTGAACATACAGTGGAATTTTAATGTCATTCCTTTTTTTTCTCAGTCACGATGAGAATGTTATTAGGTCCTCCTTTAAAAACTGCTAAGAAAATACTAAAAAAGAGTGTTTGTTTGGAAAGCTACTTTTATCTCCTAGATGAAATGCTATTTTTCTTAAATATGAAAATAATGTGGTTTACTTTTACATTTAAAGTTTTCCTTATCAAGGAGCAGAAGGAATTTTCATAATGCTTTCTGTGTTGCTTATTATGGAATGTGGCCTATATAAAATAGGTTAAAGTACATGTGTAACAAAAGAGAAAGATTTTCTTTTTTGGTAACCTATGATATTTGAGAATGGAAAATGAGAAGATTCAAATGATAGGCAGATGTCCTAACAGAACTTGGTATAAGCAGAGACATTTACAGTTAAAATCTGACTTTTCAGGTCAGAGACCTTGAAGTAAAATACTTACAGCATATAGTGATAAAGATTGACTTTTTTTTTTTTTGGTAATATCTTGGTTTTATGAATTAAGGGGAGGATTTCAGCAGACTCTTGTTAGTCAAGATCCCTATCCCTACACTCCCTTTAAAAAAGTACTTCAGGGAAAGGAAAAGAGTTGTTTCAGTATTTACTTCATTTGCTTTAGAAACTATAAGAAAACAATGACTTAAAGTAAGTCATTGTAAATAAGTAAGAATGACTTATAGGCATGGGATATATTCCAGATGAAATCTTTAAAGGATTAATCTCTCATAGCTTCTGAGGATTTATTATAGATTAACCAAGATCTACAATGAAAATTGACCAGTATCCATACTTCTGTTTGAGGACTGGTTTATAGAAGTGTAATAAAAGTACTTTGTGAATATATTTTTGAGCAAATATTTCTACCATAGGAAATTTAGAGATTTATCTATCAATATGTCTGTATGTGGGTGTGTGTGTTTGCTCAGTCGTGTCCAACTCTTGCTTCCTCATGGATTTGTAGTCCACCAGGCCTCTCTATCCACTGTGCCAAATGGAGGGATTTTAATTTAGAGCCATTTTGTATCTGTTTCAGTGATTTTTTTCTCCCCCCTAGACTTTCTAAATGCTGGGTCAGGCTTTCTTTAGGCCCATGCTGCTTCCCAGATGGCTCAGTGGTGAAGAATCTGCCTGCCAATGCAGGAGCCACAAGAGAGATGCAGGTTTGATCCCTGGGTCAGGAAGATCCCTTGGAGGAGGACATGGCAGCCTACTTCACAATATTCTCACCTGGAGAGTTCCATGGACAGAGGAACCTGGTGGGCTACAGTCCACGGGATTGTGAATAGTTGGACACGACTGAGCATGCCCAGATGCATGTGACAATGAAATGAAATTTTGAGCCTTTAAAACAGGAGCCAAAAACTTAAAGTCTGGTAAACTAAATAATCATGATAATCTCAATTAACATAAAGTTGTCCATAACTCAAGTGAGCTTGATGGTCAGTGTTACCATTGCTGCTTATAGTGTGGAAATAGTACTAACTACGTGAACGGTGAAATTCAAGGAGTTTAACCACATTCCAGTGATCCTTTGTATGAGTAATAGGGTTGGTGTGTAAAACTTATTGGTGAGGAATTCTTCCTTTTGAGATACACACATACACACACATACATACATATATACATACATATATATATACACACACACATACTTACAAATGCTAACATTGACTAGCGCGCGCGCACACACACACACACATACACACACACACCACTGAGTGACTGATAGGCATGCATGCACGCACACATGCACACACATATAAACTAGTGATGCAGTTAAGATTGGAATCCAGATTGAGGTAGAGAAGGAATGCAGCTTCTGAGGATTCAGGTGTCTGGAAGCAGAGAGAAAAGTAAGGCAAGATGCCCTAGGACTCAACCAAGTCAGAAAAAGCTTTGTATTTTCATAAGATTCTAGAATTGTGGTTTAGGTTAAGTTTAAACAGGTGTTTACTTATGAGGTAGGTAATCCAGGAATCTGCTCTATCAAGAGAAAACAAAAGGAACTTTAAAAATACCATTCAAAAGTCTAGTAACTTCTATACCTTGGCATTCTCAATCTTTTGTTTCAGCTAACAATTGCTGTCTATAGTCCTTTCTATTGCCATGCTCTATTCTTTTGGTATTTCTTTGTTTTCTTAGATGAGGCTTCATAAGTGGGCTCTAAGGAGGCCCATGATACTCTTGAAATGGTATGTAATATTTTTGTCTGCTTTTGTGGAGCTCTCTGGGAAGATTCATTACCTATTTATTTTTTAAAGGATTAAAATACCTCATAAGTTTTGACATTCCACAGTAAGTAAATACTGCTGGTATTCATATAAAATTTCAAATGAAATTTCTCGCTCTGTGTAAGTGGTATTCCTATTGAAATAATAGTGTTTACAAAGTAAACTCTTGCCACCCTTTCCTCTACTCTTGTTTTTCTTTCCAGATTATTTGCTGCTTGGTATAAGGTGGTGGGTGAGGAAGAGAGTATAGGCAGTAAAGTCAGAGAGGTAGTGATGGGCGATTGTGTTGTTTTTTTTGTAAGAACTTTAACCTTTATTCATAGTGAGAGATTAATGGGAAATATTGTTGGGCTTTGAGAAATGTTACTGTTAATAATTGACTTTGCATTTTAACAAAACTAATTAGGTGATGGGCAGAAGTAGAGAGACCTTTTAGGAAGCAGTTCTTACCAGAGAAGTAATGATAGCATTGGAGTTTACTAGATTGGTGATCATAGTGATGAGAATTAATTAAATTTTGGGTGTATTTTGAAAATGTCACATACAGCTGACAGGATTTACTGACAGTCTGGATATGAGTGAGTGAAAGGAGTAAAGGATAGCTCAAGGTTTTGATCTGATTAATTGGGAAAATAGTATAGCCATTCCCTAAGATGGGTAGAAAAAGAGGATTAAGTATGGTCCGTTGTTCAGCAGGTTGATTTCAGACAGGTTAAGTTTGAGATCCTAGTAGATATTTCTAATAAGTGGTTAGATATATTACTTTGGGTTTCAGAAGACAGGGCCAGGCTGAATAATCATTTCCTTTTTTTGTGTTTGCACAGAAGTGTGTCCATCCTATTACTGTTACTGTCGTGATTTCCGTATTGGTTTAGAATTGCTTGTGTAGGTGTTGTGTGTCCCATTCCTCTCTCCTCTCTATCTCCATCCCCAGCAGTCTTACTGTGGCCGGGGAGCGGGGAGAGAGCAATCTTGCATTATTTATTTCTGTGGCCCCAGAGCCTGGTATGGAGTATGAACTAAATATTTGTTGAATTGAATCAGAATTTTAAAATCCATTTTCCTTTGAGTGGAAAGAAAGATATTTATTTAGAAACTACATTCTTACATTGCTTTAAACCTTGGTGAGTAGATCATGTCATGATGCCATTTGTTTAATATGCTAATATTTTTTGAGGTAAATTTATACTATTGATTTTACTCTAATATATTTAAATTTTCTGATGATTGTTCTGTATATAGACTATATTATCTTACAGCTGTAGTTACTACCTTGGGATGTAGGTAGAAAAATAAAATGGTTTATAGACTTTGTGTTTTTTTAGGATAACATTGGTGCTTTCTGGATTTAATTTGAGTGTAAGAGAATCTGGGATATCTTTGAGATTTTTTTTCTCTACAAATTCTTCTATTTCTATTATAAAATTAAAAGCATAATTTACCAAAGTGGTTTCATATACTTTATTTCATTATGTATTCTTATAACTGCTACCATTAGGTTGATTTTAATCATCTTCTAAGATGCATTTATTGTTAAGTCTTAGAAAGAACCTTTTCTAGTCCAGTCTTATTGATATAACAATCAGATATAGTGGTTGGAGATTGAGTTTGTGGGAGGGAAGTGTATATGTGTATTTGTTAAACATATCTGGATTTCAATCCTGATTATTTTTTCCCACTGACTTTTTATTTGATCTTGAAGGAGTTATAATGATGATAAAAATAGGAATAATTGATTTGTGGGAGTTAAATGAAATAATTTATAACATACATAAATATATACTATTTATATGCAACATTAACATACAAATACATACTTATTAGTTCTTCTGAGAGAATTTGATGTAAATTTAGAGGTCTTTTGGTTTTTGATATAATCTCACCGTGGAAATATTTTTAAGCAGTTTAAAAATTTTTGAAAAGCAATTTAAAGCAAGCAGTATTGAAGGGAAAAAAAAAATTTCACCCGTAATTCCACATTCTAACCAGTATTATTTCAGTATATTTGTTTCATCTTTTGTATATATATTGCCCTTACTGATGTTTTAGAAAGTAAGGGAAACCATAAGTATACTTTTATATTTTTAGAAAAAAATACTGAAAATCATTTTAAGAACTTTCTCGTAAGAATTAGGTAGGTTGTGACTTTCCTCAAGTAGAATTTGAAGAAACCAGAAGTTCTATCTTTATAAAGTTGGTGCCTACGTAGTGAAGTATAGAGAAGTCCAGTCCTTATTTTAAATATGCATTTCATAGGTTTCCTGAGCAGGGTTCTTAATCTGTTGAAATTATATGTAATATTTGGTTTGCATAGTCATTTTTCTGAAAGAGAATCCATGAATTCAGATCATCAAAGAGTTAAGAACATTTTCACTAGACTAAAATGTTTTTTTCAAACCTGAGGAGTAATATTTATTGAATACCTACAATATGTAGAGGTTGGGATTAAAACTGTAATATGTTCATTTATTTTATTTACTACTGGAAAGGTAGATAATCCTCATTATACAGAATAGGTGATGTTGTGTCCAAGGCTGTGGAGCTGGGATTTGAACCTAGGTCTATAGGACTGTCTGGCTCCAAAGCCTGTGTTCATGCTGCTGTTACCTTGATGATTCTTAGATTCTTATGCTGAAGATACAATGAAAGTCTCCAGTGTAATAGCAGAAAAGAGAAAACACAGTAGATTGTGAGAGCTAACTCCTGAGACCTTAGCACATTTTAAATATGTAAATAGTAATAAAGCATGTAACTTCACTTATAAAATACCATAAAGTGAAATTGAAAAACATAGTTAATTCCTTTACATTCTTATTAAAAGCTATTGCAGATATAAGGAGTGAGGAACAACAGGTTTCCTAATAATTGCTCATATTTATTGAGTGCTTGCAGTGTGCCAGGTATTTAATTAGACTAAAACTTCACAGAGCTCATTTCAGCTTCTTTGAAGTGACTTGTATTTCAGAGCAATTATTGATTCCCAGTGTTTCATGTATCTTGTTTTCTTAAATATTAAAAATGTAATAGTCCTTAAATTTTCTTTTCCTTTTTCAGTCTGTAGATCTTTTTTTCTTCAATTTTGCTACA